>NW_027437188.1:9045000-9790000 GCF_033239565.1 Halichoeres trimaculatus | reverse complement strand
GTCTGTAATATTGTTGACAAGACGGCCCATAGATAAACCGTGTGAAAAGGAAAGTAAACAACTGATATAAAATTCCTACATATCCCACGATGCTTTGCTGTTAAACATGAAGGGTGAAAGGTCACTTGCATTGATGACGTAAAACAATCATGGCAGCGCTCGGTACAGCACGGTGCATGTTTCGGAGCTTCTCTCGGATTAAAAATGTTCACAAAAGCAAACAGATGTTGGTCAAATGTGCCACCAGGACACTTTGCAGTGGAGCTCAAGATAACGGTATGTTTTCAATTGTTAGATATCATTTTAATGTGTGATTTTCTTTACCGGAACTCTGACCTTGTTACGTATTTCGTTATCCTCAATGCTTCCACTGCGAGGCTCGTTGACGAATCTGTCAGTTTGGTTTGACTCAGAGACTGAACCATTTAGGGAGTCTTTAGGGGGGTGATTTACATATTCAACCAACAACTTTGGTTGTGTTCATCAATTCGGCTTTGCTACCAGTTTTAAAGGTGTCAGTAGTTTTACAATAACAACCCATGAAAGATGCTCCCAACGGTAGCTAGCTTAAGCATTACCCTTAGCTTTGTCAAACTATGTAATGTCATCTAGAGACGTGATATTAATTACATTGAAAATGTTTTTAAAGTAAATTTAAACACATTGTTCGGCATTGTCTTCGTTTGATATATAAAGTTAGTTAGTAGTCTCTCTGCAAAAAAAAAAAAAAAAAAAAAAAAAAAATAAAAAGTCTCTTACGAAGTTGCATGAGTGATATTAAGCCCAGGCCAAATCGTCGGCTTGACAGTTAAAACAACGTAAAATCAATTAGGTAAGAAAAACTAAAACCAAACTGGGCCACAAGTTTTACATTAATCCATCCGAGCATTATCACCAATGTGTAACACTCCCCACTAATATAACTCTAATTATTCAAAATATACTTACTGAACAGTTCTTTACGATGAATCTTGTATAGTGTTTCAATACTTGAATGTTTACTAATTTTTTATTCACTTATCTTACCGTTGTGATATGTTTTACTCATTTCTAGACATTGTTCATTTTTCTTTCCATAAACCACATTATATATTGCATTATTTGGATATTATACATACATTTACTTTAAATTTCAGGGTTAAATTAAGTATTATCCATTCATTTGTAATATATTTGAAAGTCAGACCATCATGAAGTGCTGTCAGTGTAATAAGTGTGATGTCTTGTCCAGCCCCCTCAGATAGCTCAAAGCCCCAGTTCACAGATCCAGCGGTTCAGGACATCCTCAGCAGGATAACAGGCCTGGACCTGGACAAAGTGTTTCGACCCATAAAACAGGAGCTGAAGCCGCCCAAATATAAACTTATGACTGATGAGCAGCTACAGAAGGTACTTTTTAAAAAGACCACAATATTCCCTCCCATCTTACACACATCACTGCTGCATATACTTCACTCTGGCCTTTGTTTCGTGTTCCCAGGCGATGGAGCTGGCTACAGAGCAGGCGAAGATGCTGCTGAAAATGCCACCTGTTCTTGAGGAGAGGAAACCCATCGGTGATGTGCTGTCTGTGGACAAGATTCTGGATGGCATGGACACAGCTAAATATGTCTTCACAGACATCACGTACAACATCCCCCACAGGGTAGGCGCAAGATGCATCCCACAATGCCATGATATAATGTGGTATTTCAAGTTTAATAGCATTTGCTTTTTAGCTTGATTTTCTTTAATTATGTGAAATCTCCTCCTGTGTACTTATATTTATTTTTTAACTGTTTGCTTGGTCTAAAGCTGTTTCTTAAATTTCTTAATTTTAGCTTCTACTAAAATATTGAATATTTTACATGTTCTACTCATAAACATGTTTAAGCTTTGATCTTTCTTTCAGGAGAGGTTCATTGTTGTGAGGGAGCCTGATGGGACCTTGAGGAAAGCGGACTGGGCAGAGAGGGACCGACTCATTCAAGTCTACTTCCCCAAGGAGGGACGAAAACTCACAACACCTCTCATTTTCAAGGAAGAAAACCTGAAGGTGGGTAACTGTGGAGTTGTATCATCATGGAGGTCTCATCTGTCCGCTGCTTTCTGTTCTTCAGTCATATAAGATGAAGATGACACAGGAAAGGTTATCACCAGGGAAGTATTTCACTGGTTACTCCAAACGTCAGCACAGTCCTGCACACTGGAAGTACAGATTTAATCATACTCCTTGATATCAGAATTCTGCATTTAATTATCCAAATCAAAATACTTTTTTTATTTTCAAAATGTAACTGTTCTGGATTTTTTACTGGATCTTTATGTACCTCCTTCACTACTGTTTTCGTACATGTTCTGACCTTTACCTCAGCAGACATTCTGACTTGTCTTTGCAGGAGGAACACAACAGGTGTTCCCAATAACACAAACAATGACTACTCAATTCAAGTGTGCCCCTAAGAAATGCAAGTGTGACAGAACATCAACATGCATATCAGCAGAACCATGAAACTAAATCAGAAAGATGGAATGCAGCCATTGTTAATGTTATTAGTTACATGTGTGCTCTTCATACTGTGACATGTCAGAATGTGTTTTGTGAGGACGGGCTGCCCTTTGAAGAAGTGAATAGTTCCTGTTTTCCTCTTTGTAGAACAGAGTGTACGTCCACAGCACACAGAAAAAAAAACAAGTTCTTCTGTGGGCATGATGCGTGCTCCAGTGTGAGCGTGTATCTTTGTGCTTTGACTTTGTTTGGGGTCACTGAGATCCCGTGTATTGAAAATCCTAGATCTGCAGAATTGCTTATTAAAACATTTAAATGCCTCATTGTGCATCGTTTGCTCGATCTTGTGGATCTGCCCTCTATAACATCAGGAGGATCAGACCCTACCTGATACAACAGGCCACGCAGTTTCTGGTACAGGCCCTTGTGATTCATGCATCGAATACTGCAACGCTCTTCTAGCAGGCCTCCCTGCGTGTACATTTAAAGCTCTGCAGATTACCCAGAATGCAGCAACGCATCTGGTCGTGAACCATCCCATCACAGCACACGTCACCCTGCTGTTAATCTCTCTTCACTGGCTTCCAGTGGCAGCTCCAACAAAATTCAAAGCCCTTCTTCTGACTTGCCAAACATTGACAAGAACGTCTCCTTCCTACCTGGGGTCCCTCATCTAGGTCTACAATCCTTCTCGCCCTCTATGCTCTGCTCGCCTTGTGCTCCCAGCCCAGCATGGCTCTAAATCTCTAGCCAGACTCTTCTCCTCTGTTTTTCCCAAATGGTGGAATGAATAACCTAACTCTATACAATCCACAGAGTCCCTGTCTACTTTAAGAGATGTCTGAAGACTCATCTGTTCAGGGAACACTTAGGCTCTTAATCTGACCCTTCTCCTCTTTGTCCTCAGGGGTAGAATGAGTCAGAGGGTCTCAGACCCAGCTCTAAGTGAATTTTCAGCACTAATTAATGAATGTTGTCGAAGTATATTGTTGCAGCAACTGATTGTGGTTAGTTGGCTAGATTATTCTACATTATTTAAAAAAAATCATGCACTTAATGGCAGAACCTGCAGCCAAATAACTTATAGCACTTTGTCACACTAACTAGGTTTTCCCTCTGTCTAAATTCTTGCTTGTATTGTACGTTGCTTTGGAAAAAAGCATCTGCTAAATGAACCTGTAGAACTGTAGAACATTATGTTTATCCTTTAAATCTACTCATGTTAAACACAGACAAAAGTTTACCAAGAAGATTTTATACTATTTTTCTGTTGTTGCTCAAATGAACAACTTCCCCTGTTACACTTACTGATCGAGGTTACTTACTGTGGCTTTCTAAACAAATATCTAATGCAGGTTTGATCTGTGAGCACTGGTATGTGTGGTCTGTTGTAAGCTCCATTAAAACTTGACTGAAGGACAATTTAATGTGATGTCTGTGAAGGCTGCTAAGCCTTAAAATAATATCTAATCAGCCAGTGTAAAGAGAAAACACTTGTGAGTGTGTCCGCTGGGACGTTCACTTGAACAGTTTCTGACCTGTCTTTCTCCATTAGATGGTGTTTTCCCAGGACCGGCACGAGGATGTGTTGGACCTGTGTCTGGTCCAATTTGAACCTGACTCCTCAGAATACATCAGGGTGAGCTGACATTGATTCTTCTGTTATTTTAACCCCATCACCACCCGCACTGAAAGCTGCAGACTGTACAGAACATGTTAAACCGTGAAACGTCCACAGTCAGTTTCTGTGTTTGTTTTGGGTCACTTTGTATGAAGTGTAAAATTAGAACAAGAGTGTAGATGGGGTGATTTAATGATGAGGAGATCTTATATCTCTTTGTGCCGTGTGCTTTTGTGTGCATGTGTAGGTACATGCAGCTACCTATGAAGACCTGGACAAACACAGCAAGTATGATCTTCTGCGCTCCACCAGGCACTTTGGAGGCATGGCGTGGTACCTGCTCAATGCTCGAAGGGTGGACGGGCTGATAGTGGACATGGTGAAAAGAGAACTGTAAGTTTGTCTGTGGTTTTTAAATCTGCATCATCTCATTATTTCTCTTTTGGTACTGTCTGTTTAGACCCATTAAAACCACTAATGTGCAGCAGAGGCTGGTTGAGAAAGGGCGCTCTGGAAATGCTCCACTCTCCCCCACGAGAAGAATGACAGCGTATCGATACGGTTTTCATAAATTTAAAAAAAAGAAATGTATATTAATTTATCTTTTTTTTTTTTACCAAAGCAAAACATATATACTGAGACAATAAAATGCCTACTCTGCAATGAAGACACTAATTCAAAATCTTTTACAGTACATGTCGAAAGATAATTACTGATTGGCTTATTTGTCTCCAACCTCAGTCACCTCATGCTGAAAGAGCAAGCATGTTTGGAGCTTCTTAGGGTGCAGGGCTCATCACACAAGCGCCATCCATCAGGTGGCAGCAGAGGGACATGTCCTTTGTGTTGAGGAGTAAAGAGCAAGGCACACAGTGTCAAGTGACATCAAATCAGCATTTAGTCCAATTTAATCTTATTTCATACTTTGAGCACTGTCAGTGAGCACAGACACAGCTTAAATTAAAAACTGCCAAAAGTGTTTGTGATAAAACTTGCTGGAAAAGGCGAGAGAGTGCAGAAATGGTCAAACTATCCAGGAGTGAAGGATAAAAAAAAATGCAGCTCGAAGGGATGATTCGCAATTTTTGAATAAACATTTAACTAAACAAAATCAAACTGTTGTCTTATTAAAATCTATTTTATCTGTTGTACCCAACAACCCCTGGTTGTAATGTGAAATAACTGCCAGACAGTGTCGCAGGGCATCTAAAAATGGGTATCTTTTTTCTATTTATTAAAAAAAACTTTTTTCCATTCATATTTTAGGAGTTTTTTTTTTTTTAAATGTATTTAATTCTGTAGGGTCAAACTGTAATATTCTGTAAACTGATTTTCCATTGAATTGAACAAGTTAACAAACCCAGCATGGCTGAATGTTGAGGTGGCTAATGGGTGCAAAAGCTACAACACAAATACAAACTCCACAACACAAAAGAAGTATAGCCTCACTGGAAGTTGAAAGAGGTTGGTTATCCCAATAAACACAGAAAAGTCATGAAAAAGTAAGTAAATTATCTTTTTTTAACTTCATCTGTGATAAATAAAGCTTTGCACAGGTTTTGTGATACTCTTCATAGTACTTATATTTCTTCATTTATGTCAACATACGTCATCTTGTATTTAGCTTTATGAATCAGTCTCAACGTTAGCATTAAAGCTACATTTACCATAGCCAAAGCTATGAAAGGAAACTTTTCTGTGTCTGTTAGGATAACTTTCCTCTTATGTTCTGTTGTTGTGGCTTTTGCATTTGCATTGTGGTGTTTGCATTCTTGGTGCATTTGCATTCATGTTGTTGCTTTTGCAAATCAGCTGACCCCTACTGGCCACCGTAGAATGATGCTGAACAAAAGGACTTTGCCAGCATTGAGCACATATAAAGAGAATGTACTTTTCTTACCTGGTTTTGTTTCTTATATTTCTCATACCACAACAGGAGACAGGTATTGCAAAGTCCTTGACTGTAAGTGTGTGTGTGTGTGTGTGTGTGTGTTTGTGTTTTCTCAGGCTTCAGGACGCAGTGAGCCTCGTGTCTCTGTTTCACATGGTCCACCCCCACAGTGAGTCAGCCCAGGAAGCAGCCAGCCAGCAGGCCACTGGCACCGACTTACTGAAGGTGAGAAAACACAACCTGGACAGAAAATATCTGCTGACTTCCAGCGACTTTACACACATCCTCACTTTTCTCTGTGTATATTTGATCTTAAATGTACCGAGGTCGTATAAAGTGTGATCAGAGCAAATCAGGAGTCAGCGTAGCTTTTAAGAGGTCAAGTCAAGGCCGCTGCAGCTCAGGTTTCTGGTATGAGAGGTTAGGGTTTGTCTGCAGCGTGGGAACACATCAGGTCTTATTAACGCTCGCAGCCCCTCGGCCTTGAAGCAGTGGGAGTGACATTGATCATGACAGCCATTTAATGTGAAAGGTTAGGAGCAGGAGACACGGGTGTCTGTCTGCTATCACACACGGCTCCTCGTTTAGTCACGCTCCGTTATGGAGCACATACTTGGCTGTGTTTTATTAGTGTGCTACTAAAACAGTGAATACTGTGATTGTACTTTGGGCTGTGTTTGCATAAACCCAACCACAAATCTCCTTCTTTCCTACACTTCGCTGACCTGTGACCTTTGTCTCTGCAGATCTACGCCCAGAAGGAGTCCCAGAGGTCGGGATATATCGAGCTGGCTCTGCAGGCGCATGAACAAGTGGATGCTGAGAGCTCTGCAGCCTGACAAGCCCACTCTTAGATAGCTGTGTACAAATTTCTATTCTAACCCTAAACCAGAGGAACAGACTGATACAAGCTCATATATGAAACATATAACTCATTTTCCCTTACATGTGGAGCCAGAGAGAAACAGAATCTTTACCAAATTAAACACTCACCTTTCTGACTTCATAAATGATGAGTTAAGTTAGTCATTTATCTTTGGAGGGAAATATCGTCTCAGAGTCGAACTTAATGTGTGAATTCAAACGATGTGATGTACATAAAAAATAAAAACCTTTGTACTTATGTGACTCATGTTGGTGGAATGAAATGACTTGAAAACGTCAGACACAGATGAGCATGTATTTTATTTACTTTTCAAGTTGCGATACACAGCACCATCCTGCCGTTTAAGAAAAATCGAAACTTTAAAAACACATGTAAGGCACTTGTAACAGAATTTTTCTGGTAAACCAAAAGCATGTGATTCTAAGAGGTAAAACAAACGTGTAAATGGAGTGGAAGACGCTGAAAGTCACCAAAACTAGAGATATTTTGAAAGTGGTAGAAAACTTTTGGCTTGTTTAATATTTCTGAAAAGTCACTTTGATTCTTCATAGAACTGATGGCCTTCAGAAGACAGAGGCAGCCTTTTTCTTGATAAAACTACAAAATACTTAAGTCCAGCAGGAATGTCTGAGAAAATGAAAAGCTGTTGTAAAGAAATACAGGAAAACACCCTGATCAACAGCGGTGTTCAACTCTGTGAGGTACAAGAAGTTAAAGAGGTACTGAGAGAATATTTCCTTTATCAGTGGGTGAAGTATGTGGCACATATCAATGAAGCATTTCTCCTAAAATAGCTTCTTCAACCTGCCTGAGACTCTACAGAAAAGGCACAGGCAATGATTCAACACTTCCAAATCACACACAAACATCCCTTCCTATTTCTCATCCTTATTTTCCCTTAAACCTTAATTCTGGATCCCTTTCACCCTGGATTATTCCCATTAAAGGATGCTGCATGTTCCCAAAAGGTCCCAAATAACAGCCTGGATTTGTAAGAGAGCTTCTTCACAGCTGTGGCTGTATTTGAGGTCAAACCTGCTGGTGGTTTATGTTTTAACAGCTTGGTCCTACAGAACCATGAAATAACAGTCACTTAGTAAACGACTCTTTGGGTTTTTTGGTCTTTTAAAAAAGAGAAGATTGACATACAGAAAACTTTCTCTTCCTATTCGCTCAAGAAATCATCATCCAGGTTGACGTCTGACGTGTCGATGTCTTCCAAGTCAAAATTGTCCAAATCCAGATCATCCAGGGCCTGCAGGAAGGAAAAATGAGTTGTAAATAGAAAGCACTGCATACAGAAACTAATTTTATAAAATGGAAAAAATGTTTGTAATAATAAATGTGTAGTTCACCTCATCGCCCATCAAATCCCCGAGCTCCTGTGGCGGCTCCTTCTCTCCCTCCTTCTTCGCAGGAGCAGCTGCTGGGGTTAAAACCTCTGGCTCAGCCTGTACGGGAACAGCAGGCTCTGGCTTCTCCTCTAGCTGAACCAGGAGTTCTGTGCTTTCTTCTTTTTCCGCTTCTGGTGCGAGGACTGGCATCAATGCTGGTGCTGTATCTTTAAGAGGCTCCTGTAGTGGGTCGAGTGAAAGCATTTGGACCTGGGTGGGCAGATCCAGGTCTGAAGTGTCTGTGTTGTCGAAGCTGATGAGCTCCTCCACTGCCACTGGTGATGGTTGTGTTTCTGAAACAGGTTCCTCTGTGACAGGAGTCTCCTCTGCTGCTGTGTCTATGAGGTTTGGTGTTTCTGTGGTGATTTCTGTCTCTTCAACCAGAGGTGTATTTGCTTCTAGTCCATCTGTATCATCTATAAGACCTGTGCTAACCAGGACATCCTCTGTTGGACTGATTTCTGCTGCTGCTGTCTCATTTTCTCTTTCTTCTGTTGCTGCTAAGACGGTTTCCGTTGTCTCAGTGATAGATGTTTCTGAAACACAGGCATCTGCTGCTGCAGAGACTTCTTGAACATCTGTCTCAACTAATGCGCTGACATCCACAAGACTGGATGTCGCCATTTCTGGCTCTTCAGTGGACTCTAGCATCTCTTCCTCTACTGGGACAGATTCCTCCTCTAGTGCAGTGATGGGCTCCTCTTCAGGTGATACAGAGTCTGTTTCCTTTACTTCAATCAGCTCTTCTGCTACAGCAACAGGCAGAGAGGATGCTTCAGCTGGAATGGATTCTTCTGTTGGTAAAACAGGATCAATATTTTCTTGTTTTGCTGGGATATCGGTTATTGGTTCTTCTACAACTGCTGGTTCTGCAGGAACATCTTCTGTTTTTACAACACTTTGAGCAGGCATGGACTCTGTCGCTGCTGCTGTTTCTGGAGGTGAAGCCTCTGCAATCACAGCTGCTGTTTCTGGAGGTGAAGTTTCTGCGATCACTGCTTCACTTGCAGAAATCTCCTCTGTCACTGCTGCGACCTCGATGCCTTCAGTCACGGTTGGCACAACTTCCTGTTGAGGGAAGAGTATGGCTTTTAATTCCGTTAAACCTCCTATGAGATTTTTTTTTTAACTGGCTATAAAACAGACTCAAATGAATGTGACCTCCCACAGCTAAAAACAAACAAAAAATCATCATTCTTATTAGTAATATACTTGACAGTTAAAGAAAACAAAATTAAATTGAATGTAGAGAAGAAAAAAACTCACTTGCCATTAACTACTTAACTAACTTACTGAAATAAATAAATACATAAATAAATTAATAAATTCAGAGAAAAGAGGTATCATGAAAGATAGACACAAGCTGAGAAATGACCTCAGAAACTTTTAAGATAAGAATTTTTGTTTAGCAATCCTATCCGCATATATTTTACACCTCTGGAAGAACCTCAAATTTATTGAAGGGTTTATCTAAATATCTCCATTATACTACACTAAGATAAGAGCACTCAAAAAAAAACAAACAAAAAAACCCAGAAACCTAAAAATGCTGAAGTAGAGCAAGGATGGCCATACTCAGATTGTCAGTCTAGTGTGCTAAATGTGGCTAACAGCAAAGCTACAACCACCAACCTTCAGCCTCCTTGTTTGACTGAACACAGCCTACACACAACTTAAAATCTTCATTTTTGGATCAAACCACAGCAGAAAGACTGCGTCCTGCACTGCCACATGTAGGGCTGAACGGTTTTGGAAAGTAATGTAATTGCAATTTTTTCAGACCAATAGTGCGATTGCGATTTAGCAATTCTTTTATTTTTGTGTGTGTGTGTGTGTGTGTGTGGGGGGGGGGGGGGGCATTTATGTTCTGCATTGTTCACTTAACACAACTTTTAAGTCATTTCATAGTATGACTAACACGACAAAACATACTCTTGACATTTAAAGAAGTCGTTTTTGCATTTCTTAAATGAAAAAAGAAAAAAGGAACACTGTGAAATTTTACTGACCTCCAGTTGTCATTAAGAGTAACAAACCATACAGAACAAAGTGATTAAGGGATATGACTCTGCCAGCCACAATCACTCTACTGGATGGATCTTTGTAGCTCACAGGGTTTTTTTTGCCAGAAAAAACAGCATTTTGTCTCTTGCTGGTTTTAAGGGGGAAGAAATACAAGTTACTATATTCCCTCCAGGTCTGTGTACATGAAACTTTTTTCTTTTTTTTTTTAAATTACAGCCTTTGTGATTTGAAAACTGCATTCTATTACATTGCGATGTTGGTTTAAAATTGATTACTTGTTCAGCCCTAGCCACATGTCAACTTTTCCTGTTCACATGTGGGTAATAGAGCTTTGTATGTTTATTTCGGTAGCTTTTAGCCAGAACTGCAGCTCCAGCTTCAGCCAGAGGTAAATGGCTATAATATCATTTTGGGTTGAGGTGATAACGGTGGCTGGAATTGCTGTTTTGATGTGTAAACTCTTTGTTGCCTAATTTGCACACAAAAATGCTCCCATCCACACTTCCACTGGACTTTAGAAAGAAATGTTCCTTGTTTTATGGATTACAACAATACACTGCAATAAAATGCATTAATTTTTGATGCAACATTTTTTATATCATTTATAAATCATAATTTTTGCATCACAGTCCCAGCCCTAATATTTACTTACTTAATACTCATTTACAGATTTTGTCTTTTATAGCAGTAACCAATGTGCACCGTCAGCAGTTTGAGTTACACAAATTACAACAGTAACCTCCAACAATAGTCTTTTAAGAATAAATCCCTCCATCCTTTTTGCACATCAGAAAACAGAGCAACATTGTTCTTCAGCACAATACACAGGTTTGATCCTCACCTCAAGTTCAGGAATCCCTCCTTCGGATTCAAACCCTGCAGATTCCTCCAGAATGTTACGATCTTCATTTGGCTGGAAAACAGACACACATGGCATGTTATCTTCCACATGTAATCAATATACAACATATGCAGCATAAAAAGCTAACACTGTGCATTTTAATATTCAAATCTCCTCTTGGACTACAACAGTTGCTCAGTGCTGTCCCTCTGACTTCCACTGACCATGACGAGTGGGTATTCTGCAGCAGGCCTGACCCTGACGTGAGTCTCCTTCAGGTACTGCTCAGCCAGCAGGGCTTGCTGGAGGCCAGGGAACAGGTTGCTGTACTTGGTGGGGTCAGCCAGAGCATCTGCCGCCTTCTGGTTCACCTTGGACAGACTCTCCTTCCACAGCGCCACCACCCTGGAGGAGGGGGGAGTGTACAGTGAGCCAGTGATGAATAAAGCTAATGTAAACACAGAAAGGTAAACTCTAAAGTGTCAGGAAGATCAAGGAATAACATCCTTTGTCCAAACATTTTGTTACAGGTTTTGGATGCAGTCACATCCAGTGTTTGTTTTGCATTCAATAAAAAAAATCACCTTGTCACATGGCTGGGCAGATATGTTCTTGCCAAAAATGCAGCTTCTGGCAACCGATCTGTTTTGATGAGAAGCTCCAGGCATTTTTCCAATCTATGCAAAGAAGAAAAAAATGATGACAAAAATAAGTCTTTCACACTTTAATCAAACTTTGGTATCAAACTTGTATCAGTGCCCTTTGTGTCCTCTCACCTGCCCTGCATGAAGTAGGTGAGGAAGGCCACATTGGTCTTCCCATCCTTCTCCGCCCCCTCCGCCAACTTTCCAACCATGTTGGCGTTTCCTGAGGCGGTGGCCAACAGCAATAATCCCCCGTAATCCTGAGCTTGGTGTAGACACTCCTGGGCCAGGCTAAACTGGCACTTTGTTGTGGCGAGCTCAGCCAACTGCTTCCATTTCTGCTCTGACTGGAGCCGCCACATGTCACGGCGCCAAAGATACAGGAGAGAGGATTAACAGAGGGAGACACCCTCAACAATACGCTGAAGCAGTGAGGCCAGGGTCCAGACCCGGCCTACCAGAGTTTTACAGTGAAAATAATACATGTTGTTTTTCAATTTAATCCTCACATGCAGAAATAAGATCAAAAATTATATCTCTGAGAAAATTAACCGCAGATATTGAAGACATGTTTACGGTGACAGTATTTTGTCAGGGTTATTTTACAGCAGCAGATAAAATCATGCTTTCGTTAGATGTTCAGACCTGATTTTAAAACTTGCAACCAACTTTAGCCTTGAAATCTGTGTATGTGCTCAAAAACACTCAACATAATAAAACACAGCAGTGCAAATATAAGAGTGTATCTTCCGTCTGACACGTCAGCGTGTTTACCTTTGTGCCATGCTAACAGCTGGGTGTGTTTAGTGGTGTCATGAGACCTGAACTCCAGGTGAAGTATTTGATTTCTGTGAGCCGACTGACATTAAATCTGACACAGAAAGTTGTCATCTTCTTCAGTTGAACTTTTATTATACTGATGGTCTTAAAAAAATGTCTTGCACCATAACATGTTTGGTTAATTTCTGTCAAATAATGCCATCATCAACTCAACTGTGCAAGCTTAGTGCTAATTAGCACAAATGAAGATGCTGAGGACAATATTTCTGTATACAAACTGCAGAATCTGTGAGGCTTGGTGATTAATGTGTAAAAAATACCAACACAGTTAGTATGCAAACAGTATTTGGGAGCAGCTTGTTTCTTCAAGTTGTGTGTATGTGTGTGTGTGTACCAACCTCTGCCTCCAAGGCCAGCTGGTAGGCTATTTTGACCTCTCCCAGCTGCAGTGCCAGCTCAAACTTGTGTTCTGGGTCAGTGGAGACCGCCAGGGCCTGCTGTTTAAAACCCTGAACAACATGAGGAAATGAAGTGAAGGGCTTAAACATTTTTACACTGTCATCTGTGACCAACAGTGGAGGCGGACATGATATGGGAAAGAATTATGTGAAAAGAAAATTCATGAGAAGCAAAACCAATCTTAGGATAAATACATTTGAAAAGAATTTGGCCCAGAGGTTTTTGTCCATCTGGCTGCCTGATGTTCAGCAAATTATGCATTCATCCAAATCCAGAATCCAAAGAGTTCATGCCGACAGAAAAGCAGAGAGCAGCAGAAAAGCTGCAAAATGTACATACCTGTTTCTCCAAAAAGTGAGCAACCCTGATCCTCTGCTCCTTGGGGATTGTGGGTAGAACCTTGTCAGCGGTGCTGAAGTCTCTCCTCATGACAGCCGTCTGGTATTCAAGCACTGAGAGCAGCAGGGAGTAACTGATGATGTTCAGCTCCTTGTCTCCGAGGTAGAGACGATCGTCTTTGGGGATGTAACCGAGCAGATACATGGTCCTGCACAGGAGAGAGATCAGCTGTAAGGAACTCAGGAACACAGGTTAACTGCTCTGTCTTTGTATATCAGATATTAGGGCTGGAACGATACATCATTCTGCAGCTTTGACTAGGTACCGATTTTTGGGGTGCCAATTGAAATCCAACTGCAATTCTTCGATATTTCCGATTTTATTTGCATTTTTAACACCAGACCATGTGAAAAAGTTGAGTGATGATGGTGATCTCTACAGACTATCTCGGGAGACATATTTTACCCCAGAAATGCACATCATGTGAGTCAGAGAGAAGCATTTCGCCCTCTGCTGAGGAAAAGTGGTATTTTTTCTAATCCAGTTTTTAAAAAAAGAATGAAATGAAGGATTCTTTGTTGAAAAAAAAAAAGATTTTTCAACAAAGAATCCTAATTCTAAAATTGTAATTAAAAAAATCTCGATACACATGTGAATCGCTTTTGACTCCCACCCCTGGTAGACACAGTCATGTGTATGTACCTGTCAAGATGAGCTATAGTAATGATCTCTCCTCCAACGTAGTAGTTCAGTCTGTTTAGAGAGCTGGTGAAAATGAAACAGTCTCCAACCCAAACTCCTGTTTTCACCACCTCTGAGACTTCCCCCAGCACCTGCTCAGCAGTGAGAAATGAAACAAACAAGTGTTGAAAATAAGACTTCCATAATACCTTTCTGAAGTTATAGTCTACATATGTAATATCTGGATATTCTAAAATAGACTTCTGCTGACTTCTAACCTCAAAGGCATCTTCTATCCCGTCCTCTGTGATATCCTGCTTGGACTCCTGTGCTGCTGCCACTTTCTCACTGAGGTAGCGCAGAACAAAGAAAGACTCGCTCGTCGCGATACAAACCAGCTCCCCAGAGTCGGACCAGAAGATCTAAAGACAAGGAGACGGTATATATTAAAAAGAGGCTGCAAAGTATTGCTTGAGATGTGAGAGTCAAAGCATGACTCACATGTTTAGGTTGGATCTCGATTCGTCGGATCAGCTCAGCACTTTCCCAGTCGTAGAAGGCCAGGCCACTGTTTGACCTCACTCCCAGCAAGAAGCCGCCAAAGATACCTGTGTGACGGAAACATCATAAGCGTTACACATTACGCAAGTACAAATACTGTATCCATGTTTATAAATCTCTTATATGTCATAACCAGAGGAAAGTGTAGAGACAAAAAGATTTCCTATTCAAGGGTTCTGATGAGACATTTTACTGCGCATACCAAAAAAAAACATTCCAAAAGAGAGAAGCATATATAAATATTACTTTTTACAATAAAAAGACAATAATTAATGCAAAGAAAAGAGGTGCACAGTTATGTACAAATAGAGATAAACCCACCTTCAGATCCAAAGTCAGGTTTAAAAGCCTTCTTCTCTTTAAAGTTCTTGAATATCTTGACCATATTGTTTCCTTCCCTGGTGCAATACCTGTGAAAATCATGTTCACAGTTATCAGAAATGTACGCAGGTGAATTATTATTTATTATTTGAATTATTTAGGCTTGATATAACTGAAACTTCTATTTCACAGCACCTTTAGGCAAAATGGTTTTGCAGCCAGTTATTCACATATAAAACATAAAGAATAAAAGGCAAAAATATATACCTACCTGGCTAAAAATACAAGAAAAAAAATTAAGTGTATTAAGTATCTATGATTTGTTTGAAAACTTTGAAAGCTCCAAACTCTTTGTGCCACTGCAACATTTTTTTTTTTACATACATGAATAAAACTGTTAAAACAAAGCCATGGTTTACTGTCCAGCCAAATGATAGTTCCACAAAAAACTAGAAAAGCACAGAGAGCGCAGACCTCCGCCAAGCATATTGGGATTGTCACCAACACTTTAGTCCTACTTTAATGTTATACTCCCTTTCAGCAGACTGTCTGCTACAATTTGGTGTTAGCTGCAGGTTTGTACAATAATTTATTACAGGAGAGTGTTGAAAATTATGATGACCCAGAACATATTTCATATTCTGGATCTTAGTATCCAGAATATTGCCAGGATCTGGATCATACTTTTACATATGTCAGAAATTATGGTGACCTTGTCTTGTATTGTTTTGCAAAGCAATCCAACCATTTATCATGGAGTTATATACACATATGGTGAAAACAGCCCTATCTCACAATGATAAAGAATCTTTTTAAAAAAGTCCTGGACGGTGATCCAGATCACCTCCAAAACTGAATCACTTCTTCCTTATCCCATTTTGAACATTTCCTGAAAATTTCATCAAGATCTGTTTGTCAGTTTTTGAGCTATGACTATCCCAAAAAACTTAACCTCCTTTGCAGAGGTAAAAATGAGTGCTGAAACTTTACTTCAACACTATAAAAACCATCCAAGCAATGTCCTCCCATTTCAGTTTTTGTGCCAAACTCTGTCTGTAGCCATGTTTAGCGTTCACATTTGAAACTAGGTACAACTTTTCAAATCCACACGTCACATTAACGATCATTCTAAAATGATCAGCACTCACTGTGAGGAGTCATGTGCCCAGACGAACTCTTGAGCTGAGCCGAAGCTTTTGTTCCTGAGAGCCATGGCAGTGTAGATGATGTACTCCCCGTCTCCACACACCACAACAAACCTGGAAGAAGATACAGAGACAAAAAAATAAACAGTAATGAAATGTTTGATTGAAAATACAATTAGTTTTTAAACTGCAGCTGACTCAGCAGACATGTAGGTAAAATAGTCATGATCCTCTTTCACTTGCTGCCATCTTTGCTCCTGTAATATAATTTCTGTCTTGGTCCCATTTTGTTTTAATGTCTTACCACAGCTACAAACCTTTCAAAAAAAGTACAATTTCATGTTATGCTTAAAATGATCTTTCTGTGTAGTGTCAGGATTTTAAAGTAATCCTGGTCCTCCCCAGCATGTGTTCTCACCTCCCGTTGGGGCTGTGCTGGATGGTCTGGGGGTAGATCTCACAGCTGCCCATGTCTTTGACACCCAGCGAGAGCCTCTCCCCATCCCTGATCTCAGTGTCTCCCATGGCCTTCAGGTTGGCCTGCTGCACTTCAGAGTGGCGCGCCCACATGACCTTTCCGCTGGAGTCCATGGACATGGCCGGCTCCTCCCGACCCAGCTGAGACAGAGGGTAAAAAAAAAGGAAAAAGGAGAATACATTTATTTTGGTCAGATAACTCATGCAACGCAGACCATTGTGTGTTTGGCATCTTTTCTCTGACCACATTACTATGCAGAGATACATTTTATGAACAGCAAATTAAGGGGAGGTTAGATAATAATTAAACCCCTAGCTAGAGCCTGCAGGTGGATGCTGGGGAGGTGGGGAGCTGAAAGTTAGAGCTGAGTACAGGCGCAGGGCAGCTGTGGCTTGAATGTAAAACACATTGAGTATTCAGAGTAGATTTCTTGTTTTTACCGATTGTTACAGATAACGATGCAACACACCAACCCTTAAACTTTATATCACTAAAAATAGTTCTTTGCAGTTTCAGTTGATACAGGGAAACAGTGTAGTAGGAAAGGCTTGAAACACAATGTGTAAACTGGAATATTCAGGAATATCTTCAGTGCTTTGATGGATTTATTTAACAGCAGCACACACCGAGATGATGATGCTGCCTTCATCATAGCCCAAAGCCACACTGTTGGAGCCCGGCTGGCCACAGATACACCACACTCTCTCCATGCCGTAGTTCAGTGTGTTCTCTAATCGGTAGGTGTTGGAGTGCCACACTCGAACTGTGCCTACACAAACAAAGCAAAACAAAGGTCATTATTAATGTGCTTTAAAATCAAAGATGAAAACAAGAAAGTGTTATAGTTTGGAGATTCAGTTTGGCTGTGTTTGTTAAGTTTAATTAGAAAGAAATCAACGTACCGTCCTCAGAGCCTGTGAGAATGATCGGCAGTGCAGGATGAAAACGAACGCAGGTTACGTTCTGAGCGTGACCCTCCAGAGTCTGAACACAGGTTTTGTTCTGGAAGAAAAAGTCAGTGTAACATGTTACCTCTGAAAACACTGGGGAAAAATGATGTCTAAAATGCTTTTTTTTTCAATTCATGCAAATCTTAGAATTTTCATATGAAATCTATGACAGATAATTAGCATAGCTGTATGGATCAAGCTCTGTTTCAGACATGAAATGCATGCTGGATAAAACTGCAAAAGTTTTAGAGACTGAAGATATCTAATGATTAAAGACAGTTAAGCATGTTGTTCCTTCCTTGTAAGCCTGCTGACACCACATGTTTATTTGAGAAAGAAAAAAAAGATATTGAATTGTTCTGATGGAACATAAAAGTTTAAAGATGATTATAAGTCAGTTTTTTTCATTGTCCTCTTCAGAGACTTTGCGTTTTTCTTCTGTAAAATAAACAAATCCTGATGATGAGGCTGTTTGCATGTTAATAAAATAAGTAGTTTTTCAGTCTGTTTGTGTTACCTGATAGTCCCAGATCTTGACCAGGCGGTCGTCGGCTCCTGATATGAGGTAGGGCTTGTCTCCTCCGCTGTAGTAATCAATACAGTTAACCCCCTTCTCGTGGCCCTCCAGGGTGAAGTTGGGGGTCCTGGATCCCAGCTGCCACACCTACAAGAGAGAGCAGAAGTAGAAAAGTCTGGTTGTGAGTTATGAAATACACAGTTATGTAAGTACATTATGTTTAACATCATCAATGACACTTTAAACTTATTTAGGTTCCTGTTTGATTTAATTGATGCTGTTAGCAAACTAGGTCATGATTTAATCAAAGCATCACTGTCGAACTGAAGTGGTGTTAGCTTTAGTGCTAGAATCTGGACTTTCACATGAAACCCTGAAAATCCTGGCATTAGAAAACAAGTATGAGGGTTATACATTTACCTCTTTTATTTCACTCTGACCATCCTTTAAGCTGAAAGAACTTCTTGTTATGTTTTTGATGTTGCCCTGAAGCAATCAGTTATTTGTGCAGGTGTATATGCGTGTGTGTACCTTTATGGTTCTATCCAGAGAGGCACTGGCAAACTGGTTGTTGTCTTTGGGGTTGATGACGATTTCCATGACGTAGTGAGTGTGTCCCTCAAAGACCTGACTACACGTCCACTTTTTGTCCCAGTCCCACAGTTTGATCAACATGTCATCTGAAAACAAGCGCACCAACACATTATTATTGTTATCATAAGATTATAAACAATGTTTCAAGGACTAACTTTTTCTTTTGAATAGACAGTGTGTATTCTTTCCTACCACTGCTGGTGAGGATGTAAGGCTGAGTTGGGTGCACAGCGATGCAGCGGATGTAGTCAGAGTGAGCCTCGAACATGTGGACCCGCTCCAGTGTGTTGTAATTGAACACACGGATCAGCATGTCGTCCTAGGGACAGTTAAGAAGAATGACAAGTTTATCTTCCTCTTCATGAAAGTAGCCCAAACCTCAGATTTGAGAGGTTACTTCCTCATATCTAGTACACAATAAATTACTTCACCCTGCTTTGGTTTGTCAGATTTCTTATGTTGTGGAACTGAAGACATGAAAACAGTCGTATGCCACTCTGGAGGAATTTGAGCTCACCACCAGTTGCAGCACGTCAGAAAGGACAGCTGCTGAGTTAATAGGTGGGTCACTAATCCAGCCCCTGACTAATGGTTAATCTGACCCTGTGTCAGGTGCACTTAAGTTTCACTGTTAGTCACACACAACTGAAGGAAGAGCTGGAGCAGATATTTACAAGTGTTGTATTTAAATTGTTATTTGGTTTTATTTGAAAAAAAAAAAAAAAAAAAAAAAATACACCACTACAGCTTTATTTGGTTTCAAGCCTGATACCTTCTATCAACTGGCTACAGCTGGGACAGCACTGTGTCACTACAATGCACTGTATAAAAGATGACCACATAGAAGCCACCCAAAGGGTGACCAAAAAATTTGGAGCTTCTCCTAAAGACTAGTTCAGTTCAAAATAACTAGTGGCTTAATGGTTTAACCATAAAATTAAAATACACACTGAATACAAAGTTGCAACTTTTGCAACTGCTTTTTTTGTCATGCCAAAAGGACTTATTTATATTTGGACAAGGAGGTAGATTTGCTCCACCAGTTTGGTAGCAGGGGACTCACCCCTCATTGTATGTTGTTTCATTTAACTTTACTGTTATCTGAAAAGAAAAACATTCTGTATTGGAGAAGACTTGAGTTAAGTTAGAACAGTAAACTAAGTGGAAACACTTTTCTGAGGTAACAAAGTAAGTGTAAAATTGGGTATTTTATTTTCATTTGGATCTCTACTGCAGCAGGATTTTCCCTTAGTGGACATCAAGAATAAAGATTTATGTCTGTTCTATGTGTCAGCTTCACTTGTGAGACCAAAAGGCCGCATCCAAACGTGTAGAAACAAATTCATTTCCTTAACAAATCCAAATTTAGAGATCCAGTTGAGTAAGAACCCTTACCGCTCCAGTGATGACCCAGTGTTTCCTGGCTACAAACTTGGCCACTCTGACGGGCAGATCACACAGCTCAAAGGTTTTCACCATCATCTAAAAATACCAACATCAAGTTATCAAAAGTGAAGGCAAATAAAAGATAACTACATTAGTGATCAGGGGAATGTGTACCTAAACTGATAAATACCTGTGTCTCGTGGTTCCAGACCACTACAGTGCCACTGTACAGACTAACCACCATCCATGGCTCTGTTGGGTGCAGATCCACACTCTTCACTCGGTCTGAGCGAGCTGTGAGCTTCCGCTTGATGTCCAGCCGCAGAGGCTGAAACAAGTAAGGCAGAAAAACTTATTTCAACTGAGATACAAATCAGCATCAGAGTATTTAGGTTGTACGTCATGCAACCAGCAATATCACATGTTTTTAGATAGGATATTGTAGAAATATTCATTAAGCCATGAACTATTACAGCTGAAACACTTTTAAAACACAGGATATTATCTGTAGTCATGAGGGATGTTTGTAAGGGGGTGTGTCTGTTGATACTGACCATTCCACATTTCATATGCATGCCTGCTCCAGAATGACTTGATGCTTTTCAAGTCACATCAAGTCAGTGAACAGTTCAGACCTTATAATTAATCTGCTTTTAGCTGAGGGAGTGTTTGATAATAATTTCCAACATTTAAAGACACATTTTCTCTAATTTTACATGTTTAAAAATGACTTTTCTACTTCTGTGCATGCCTACATTTCTCGCACCATAACATACAAACAGAACTATGTTGCTGCATGCAATATGGTAGGCGTGCGCACTACATTTACGGTATGTTTAGACTGAACTTTTCAATACTCGAGTAGAAGTTCCTGTAGAGTTACAGGTGAACCGCAGCGGGTCACTGAGAACACGGTGTTAAAAACACGAACAAACAGATTTAATGTAAAATGTTAAGTCTGTGTCTTCCTCCTACCATGTTTTAACGTCCGTTGGTCTCTGCAGTGTTGTTTAGGATAGAGACCGGCCTCCCTGTTGGCCTCGTCGAGCTACTCTCGTGCAGCACAGCGGAGAAAGTTTGGTTTAGAGGTGCGTAGCAAGTTTCATAAACTACTTCCGCTTACAACTTTCACAATAAAAGTCGAAATGAAATTACAACTGTAGGGCTGACGAAAAACAGACAATTTTTATTATTATTATTATTATTATTATTATTATTATTATTATTATTATTATTATTATTATGTGCATATCTTTTTTTCCCTTTTTTAATCCTTATGATCCCAATAATTTCTTCAGTGAACTTGAGGTTTTATTTAATTCATTTTACTCAATCTTTTAACTTTTGCCCTTTTTAACCTGATGTAATGTCATCCGCTCTCTCTTCTTCCAAAAACAAATTCTCTTACTCTTTTGAAATCATTTTATTTATTGATTTATTTCCCTTTGTCCATGGCTGAAATGCAAAACCCCTTATTTACAAAATCCACTTTTTTGAGAAAACTAAATAAAACAAACGTTTTCTTGCAGGATGTTATTTGTTAAGGATACTCAATGCATGGCACACTGATTTCAGACTATGTTACAATACTAAATTCAGACTAAATGTGAGCAGCATTCCTTCTCATCATCCAAAGTAAAATCAGCAAAGCAGAAAATTTTGCAGATAGCAGGTTTTGCATTTCAGCCATCATGATGCTTTTATGGTCGTGACTATTTCTCTGATATCTTTATCCTGTTACCTTCCTTGTTGTCTGCCATACTTTTATCTGTCAATACACCTAATCATTTGTTTTAAAATGCACTGTATAAATAGAATTATTTGTTGTAGGCCCATCTAATGCATATTCCCACATATTTTGTGTGTGGCTACCATTCATCCCTTCGGATAAGCTGAACACAGTTGATAACATTATAATAGATAGTTGTAGTTTTTGTTGTTCTCTAATTAATGACACCTATAGCTCATCATTACACACCAGAGTCTAACTTCCATGGTTGAGTAAAATGGCTCTTGTTAAATCATAATCTTGAACAAAAAAAAAGAAACTCCATGTTAATGCTTATCAAAGATATTAACAGAGCAGTTTGAGTGAGTAAGTGAGACTGTTCACACTGCTTGTCAGCAGTAAGTTGTGTTACTGGTTGAGTTATAAGAGTCAAAAATACTTATTTTGAGCATTTTTTTTTTATTTTTTAATTTTTTTTTAATTTTTTTTTACTGTGGTTTGTTTTTAGTTGAACAGTTTCTTAAACACTTAATTTCATAAAACCATTGAGTTCTTGGTATCAGCTTTACAAACCCTTATTTTGAATACCAAATCCCGGATTTCCGGTTACTATCCTGCTGTCGCCGTCAAACTTGACGCGGCTTCTTTTGGCGACGTGGATCCTCCAGCGCTTCCTGTGGGAGCAGCTCGAGATCCGGCAGAGTTGCAGAACATGTTGTACCTGCTGAGTCTCCTTCTACACAGTTTAAAAAAAAAAAAAAAGAAAAAAAGAAAACAAAACAAAAAAAAGACCACACATGGATGCTTATCCAAGGTAACTTTGGATATTTAACTCAACCAATAACTAGAGTAGCATGGCAGTAACAAACAAAATAGAATTTGAATTTATAAATGGGGTTTTGTGCAATTTGTATGTATGTATTTATTAATTTATTTATTGGCAGCGTAGAGATTTTTACTTTTTTTTTTTTAAGTTTGTGCAATTTCATATGTTAAGTTCATGATATAGACATATAGACAAATCATTTTACTGTTTCTAGTTAGGGGAGACTGGGGACAGTTGCAACAAGGGACGGTTGCAACAAGCCTTATTTCTCCAATCAGAAACATGCTAAAGTGATGACACTCCCACTGCACATGCTCAGTTAGACCCTCTACCCACCAAGAAGAGAGAGGCCATATTGAGCATCTGGTCCTGCTTCTATCTAGTAAAGTTGTTTTGGAGGTATGAAAGTAGCTTTTTTCATGAGCTGTTTTTTTGTCATACTGTCCTGACCTTATGTATAAATGAATCCAAACCGATCTAGTTTGAATCACTGTTTGTTGACTATTAAATGACATGGTGAGCATGTGTCAATGTCAATGTGGCTAGCTAGCACATGGTGTTTTGTCATGACTGGTACCATGGGGACAGTTGCATCTGTTGCAACTGCCCTCATGCTATTAGGATAGTCATATTAGAAGAGACCACACAAACATATTTTTTAAGATTTTTAGTGAAAAATAGTCAACATTAATATATTTTATTGCTCATGATGAACAGAACAGGTAATCATATGGAGAAACTAATGCTAATGATAAACAGAATAATTTCCCTAATTACTTGTCAAGCAAAAATTAGCACTTAGTTATTGTTGTATGTTGTATGTGTTATATAAACTTGTCATAGAGTGAATGAATCATCTAAATAGAGAAATTGTATTCTGTTTATTTTCAGTATGCAAAAAGTGAGGAAGAAAGTCACTAACAGAGGGCCCCCCCTCAGTTTTTTGGAACAAGCCTCAGATATCATTACAGTTGAGGGCAAATCAGTGAGGGCAGTGGCCAAGGCCTTTGACATATGCCACACCACATTGTTCAGGTTCCACAAGAAAAAAAAGAATCTTGCATGCACAGCATCAAAAAATAATGTTGCAAATTATTCCATTCTTTTTGTCCCAAAATGCAATATTGAGTTTTTGTAGCTTCAGTAATATCTGCACATTGACTCAAGGTAGGCCCTTGTTTTAAACAAAGCAAAAGTAATTAAATACCTTAAAGCTGGACAGAAAAGAAAATTGAATTTGAGCCCACTCTGGGTCATAACATTAGTATTTGTCCTATTTAGACAAAACACTGAGGATATTAATGAAAAAGTAATGCTTTTTTTTATTTATATATGTTGCAACCGTCCCTGATCTGTGTTGCAACTGTCCCCAGGTTTGGGGTCAGTTGCAACGTCTGAATTCCTCTATTCAAATGGATATTCTGATTGATATGTTATATGTAGCCATCTTTGAATGGTATGGGCATGTAGCAGACAGATGTAGGTTTAATATGTAAAGATTTGGTGAGACTAGTCCAAATATTCTCTGAGTAACTGAGAGTAATGCAAAAAGTGTTGCATGTCCCCAGTCTCCCCTACGTTTAATGCACAGTGGTCATATAGATACATATTACATTTCTTGACAATATGTCTTTTTTTTTTTTTTTTTTTAAATGTCCATATTTATTTGCAAATATGATGGTACAGGGTGATTTTATTTTGTGCAATAGGGTTAGGGTTTGGGTTAACATAAAAATGGATAGTTTATATACTATATTTATACTATATGTCCATTGATTACTAATACAAACATGTGACTGTATTATGGGGGAAAAAAAAAAACTTTTTTTTCCCCATATGAATATTTTTTTTACTTAAATAAACTAACCAAAAGCAGCATTATTTTGTTAAATCATTTTATTACAGGTCTTTACAGATACACTATAAATAGACAGCAATACACAAGAGACAGTTTTGTGCAGATGTTGTTTGTTCAGGTCCTACTGGGACCTCTTAAATACTTGACGGCAGACTTTGTCGAGCACCGTGATTTCCTGAAAAAGAAGACAAAAACCTTTAGACTGCAAGTCCAACATGATGCAACAGATGTCCCATCGAGTTACATAATTGGACGCAGCTTATATCTACAGGTTTAGATAAAGGTTCATTATCTTTTTTATTGTTATTGTCTTTAGATGAGGCAAATTTGTCCGATCTAATCAGGGCTTTGCACAGATTTCATCATGCATGCAAAGAGTGGAAGTATTTGTTCTCCTAATCTTTGTGTTGTTTGATTGTGTTGTTTAAATGTGGACACTTCCAGAAGCTTGAATTAGCAGCTCAGCTCACACAGGAGCTTTTAGTTTCCTGGTAAATATGCCTAAACATCTATGACTTCATCCCACGATTCAGCTAGTGTGTCACTCTTTCCTTACCAAGTGGAGCATGTCTCCTTCGATCCAGTGTGTCCAGCCTCGGTTTTGTTTTTCTCCCTTCTGCACACACACCAGCTTGTCTCCTTCCCAAACAACCAGTGTCTAAAATCCCCAGAGAAACAAGTTTTGTGGTTATAATTATTCATGAATATAAAAACTAACAGAATTTGATTATTTCAAGGTAAAATAAAGTTAAAGAAGCCCCACCATGACTTTCCGGTTGTCCAGGCCCTTTGTGTACTCCTCAAACTCCTCTCCCACAGTGAAGTTGACCTCATAGTTTCTGAAGGTGCTCAGGGTCTTAGTTTCAAACTTGTCTCCGTTCTGGACGATAACCTTTGTCTGATGCAGGTGAGACGCTATCTTTCTGGTGGCAAAGTCGATGTCTGCACGAGGGAGAAGAATTGGGAAGTGTTAGCATTAGAGTCAGTGGATCCAGCAGCAGGAGCTGTTGGTGTGGTGTCAAGTTTGACTTTTACAGAGGAATCCCTCTGTGTGCAGACACACCAAAGCACACATCCACAGACACACACATGACACCACAGGACACTTATTATGATTCCTCTCCTACTGGGGATTCTGACAGTCTCATTTACCCTTTAAAAATGACCTTGCTCCCAGTCAGAATTGCCCTAAATGAGTTTTTCCTCCCCGTCCTCGCCCCCGCCAAAGAGAAGCACCCACCCAGACCGTTTAGATTTTCATATCCCATTTGCCTTAAAGTGAAAATTCAATTCCTCTCCATCACTCTTACAGATGAGCCCCTATATTTACCCATCTAAATAATATTTTTGACCCATTTCCATGAGGATGTCATTTTCCTCTTTGCTCGATGGAAATGAGGTGGAGGCATTCAGGATTTCCTGGATTTACTGTGAGCTGAGTGTGCCGGGCTTGTTTTATGAATTTCAGATTGAGTCGTGAATAATGAAAGTGTTTCTGGGGCCTGATCAATGATGCGCCAAAAGGAGGAGAGCGAAGACTGGGCTCTCTTCCTCTCCTTTTTTTCTTCTCCTCCTCACTCTTTTTTCTAAGTGACGAGCTGGCCTGCTGCCTGGTCCAGGAATGGGATCCGTCTTCCCTTCTCGTGGATGAGCAGGATGAAAATGCAAAAAGGGACTGAATCAATATTTATCTGGCGTGGTAACAGACAGCAGACGCTCGCAGAGTGGAGGTTAACTTGGCCTGACAGCAGCTCAATGAGGAGATGAAGCAGTGCCACAGCGTTCCTCCCTTTCTTCTCACTCATCCCAGATTTCCTGCTCACAGCTCTTCTTCCCACTTGGCTGCATCTCTAAATGAAACCCAGTAACTGACTCCCATATTTACTGAGGGTTACAAGCCGTGCTCCTTCTTTTTAGGAGCTCATGCATGACACCAGACAGTAAAAGGGCAACTCACCCAAAGCCTTCATGACATCCTCGAAGTTCTCGTTGCTCACCATCTCCCAGCGTCCACTGTAATCTGCCGGCATGTTTTCACCCTGGTGTGTGAGTGGAAGCTGGAGCTTGCCTTAAGGTTTGTTTGTTACACTGAGAGGGAGACAGTTCAAGTGCTCAACCCTTTATATACGCTGTGTAAACTGTGCATGTGCGTGTGTGTGTGAGTGAACGCTTGTGTGTGTGCCAAAGGACAGGGTCCGCCTGATAACTCTCTCAGGATAGTGTATGTGATATAAAGTTCAGGTTTACATTGTGCACAGTGCAAACACAGCTTCTCTTTGCATGTCAATGTTCAGTGTTTTTCTTTTGTAATAACAGCAAATAAAGCTGCAGGAACATGCACATGCTGCAGCATCAGTGCTCTAAGTGTGCACACACTCTGGCTCGGATGCACTTAAAGATCCAGTTGCTATTTCCTCCAAGCACGCTTGCTCCAGCTATTAACTATTCTAATGGAGCAGACTGGAGGGAGGATGGAGGGGAGAGGCAACAGAGCTCAGGCTTTCCCTGCATGGAAATCCTTTGGGGAGTCTTTTGGCTCTGCAGTTGACAGATTGCTCTCCTTTTTGTGCCAAGGAACAAAGTTCAAAGTGGAGATTTTGTTGACTCAAATATAACTCCACACCAGTATTCACCGAACCACACTAACAGATCATTTCACAGAAGTGCCCCTCTGGATTCTTGACGTGGATCGAAAACATCTTGGAGCCACTTTATCAGAGTAAGCGTGTGTGAAAATGTGCGGTTAAAACCTTTTTTTGAGTGTTAAATGTCTCAGCTGCTGAGTTTGTGAGAAACTTCTAGCTGTTTAGTATCTCATCTCACTACTTTTAAGTAAGATTGATCCTAAATGCCTCCAAAAATCACTATCTGTTCTTCATCTCTGATATCGACTGAGCATGTCTCTTAACAGCAGCTGTAATCAATACAGTTTGCTCTCTGGATCTCTTTCCGAGGAGCTGAAGTGCTTACAAAACGCTGCGGTCATGATAAGGTTACATAACTGCAGCACTTCAATGCTCTCAGTGATGGTGACACCACTTTAATCTCATGTTGATGAGTGTGTATCTGCGGGGTCAAAGGTCAGAGGCAGGCGGTGATTTTTCAAAGTTTATCGTGACTGATAATATACTTGGATCTACAGTCACAGCTATCTCAGACTAAAGTGTCAAACCGCAATCTCTTACCTCATTAGCTCATTATTAATGAGTGAAAGCAACATTGTCAGCACTTTAAAAATATATCCAGTGTCCGGCAGCCATGTATCTCCAAAGACGTCCTCTCTCTATTGTAATCCTCACTTTACAATGAGATTATCAGTGCCAATATTACTAGTGGTTATTTTAAAATGCTACTTCTTAGCTTCCTGATCGGGTTGAGTTGGACTGGATCTCTATGACAACGCCACTCCGACTGACGAAGTTTAGAAGTGAGAAGAGAGATCTGTGTTCTTCTCTGCTAAAACGATTTCTGTGACTAATTTTATCATGATGGTGGACACAGGAGCTTAACTGTCAGACAGAAAAAGGACAGAAGAGCAGAAGAAAGCTAAACAGAAGACTGACTGAGCACGGGGTAAAATGTGGGTTAAACTGTTTGTGATAATGTTCATTCCAACCCACAGTCAGCAGTTATTCTGCAGTGGTCTGTTCAAACTTGAGAGTCTATCATCAAAATAAAGGGTGAGGTTACGTTAGCTCTGCTTGGTAGATGACTGGCAGGACAGAGCTAACCAGGATTTACTAATATTACACATTACAGACATGTCTTAAAGCTGCCAGCTGCACTAAATACAGACAGCTACTAAACTACATACAAACTGACAGTGTTAACTTCTTGTCATGTTAGCTTACAGATATGTCAGACTACTGGGCTGCCAGCAGCACTACATAAAACTGGCTACTACAACGTTTGCTTGATGTCACGTTTCAAACCAGCACTATGTACTGATACTGATAAACACCTTACCTTGGTGTATTGTATCTGGTAAAAAGTTGTCTTGAACGAGAACATTTTTTTCAAGCCAATCTCCAACTGATTACAAAACAGACACACCCCTTGCTTAAGGTCACGTCTTCACAGTGTATAGTGATAAACAAAGGCATAGTTTATCATGTTGTAACCAGCCAAGATGGCAGTTAAGGGTGTTTTTCTACCCAAGAGAGCTGTTTAGTGTGTGGCTGTGTCCCAACTCAGGGTCTGCAGCCTAAGAAAGCTGAATTTGAAGACAGATTACGTCACAGCAGTGCGTCGAAGGCTGTCCCATTTTCAAAGGCTCCTCCAAATGCGGCCGACGAATCCGGCCTCCTTTTCGAGCGCCACGAAGGATGGATTCGGTAAATCTTTCATAGCCTATCCTAAGATCGATTGCGTGTGAACGCCAAAGGTGACGGGCATGGCCAAACTCCAGAAGAAGTTCTGATTTATCCAGATGTGAAGGATTTCTGGCAACAACTATGTGATTGCATTTCTAAAACATCAAGGAATATTTTGTTCTGCTGTGTAAAAATGCATTGTTTGGGCTCTTTTCAAGTAATGCACTGAGGAAAAATGGTCCTTTATAAATCTTCTCATTATTATATAAAAATACGTTCATATGTAAATTCTCTGGAGACAAAAAAACTTGGTGTTTCATTTTTTTACAAGGAATTCAGAAAAGAAATTTATTCATTTCAATAGCTTGTATTTTATACTTTTTTTTTTTTTATCATACATCCCCCCAGCACTTGCTCAGATGCTGAAAATGTACGTTGTAGGGGGTGATTGCCTCACCTGCCCTCCCTGGTGCACACCACTGCTTTGGAGTCCAATTATTCAAAGTATATCTGCAGGAAAAAGGAACAAGAGTGTTTGTCACAGTATAATACAAGACGGTAAAGACATCTTTGCAGGTTCATATGCATTGTTGCCCATCTTCTGATGAAATAATCATGATTTGCGAAGTTAATTGTGATTTGACTCTCACTGTGATGTGTGTGGAAAAGATTGGTCAGTACATTTTTTTGAGAATATATACCTTTTTGGTTGCATGTCTTCGAAAAAAACTCAATTAAAATAAAATTATTGGACAGTTTCTTTGCAGTCAGTAGTTGGTTGGGGATTTCTTCCAGTAATCTCCTCATTATGTGTTTTTTCCTACTACCTGCTAATAGTATGTGTAATAAAGACATTTTTGCTAACTTGGCACATAGCCCAGAAAATAAAATGCTGAAATTAAAGTCAAGTTCTGAGCCGATTATTGATCAGATTGCATTCATTAGGGCTATTCAGTAAGAGCTAAAATTTGGACATTCCAACACACTACATCGTGGAAAGACCTCTCTAATGATCAATTTTGAAATCAACTCCTTGGTAGTGTTCCCTTTCATTGCTTTGGTTAAAAAATTAATCAAACTCATTTCTTCCACCTGGGTTCTCTAAATGTGTTTGACAGGGTCGTCTCTGGATTGAGATATCTGAGGGAAACTTGCCTCTCCAGGTTAAAACATGCTGAAAGCTTCTCAAACCCTATAACAGAATGATGAAATATGAAGACACAAGGTTTCTGTCTGACAGCAGAAATATGATAAATGAATGGGAGCTGCACCAGTTTCAGTGTTTTATAAGAGCAAAGCAGAATTAGATGCAGTCTTAAACATTTTCATTTCAGCAAAGAAAAAAATAACAGGTGAAAAATATCACAACAGCATGCAGTGTAACCCTGCACGAAATCATGCCTCAATTTTACATTTCTCCTTGTCTATGTTGAGGATTTTAGCACTCTTCAGCTCATTGTTTTGCTCATTTTGGTTATTTGATTGCCTTTTGTTACTCTCCCAGCAGCGGCAGCAGCAGTCGTGTTTGTGTAAAAGCTCTGATAAACCACCTTTACAATGGCTGCTTAAAAAACAACAGCAGGCGGACAAAGTTAACAAAAGGCTGATAAACACGACTGAGTGTCAAACAAAGAGAGAGATTATTCAGTTTCTGGGTGAAAACAGAAAGAGGAGTAAAGATTAGACTCTAATCTCCCTGTAACACTAAAACACAACTTTGAATAAATGAAGCTAAAGTTCACCAGGAGGTCTGCTCTATAAATCCATTTGTTATCACTCTGTTTCTTCTTTTCTGTCTCCACCTGATCATGGACTGGCCAAAGTTTTCACAGATCAGATTTTGACACAGACTCTGTCAAACAATCACCCATGCAGCTGGACTCCGACTTTTTCCCTCCACCCCTTATCAGTATCTGGGTTTAAGTCAAGCCTGCACCACATCTGATATTCTTCCTTCACCAACAGGAGACTTTGAGCAAGAGAAATTCAACACAGGGTCTCACCACTTCGCTAACAGCAAATGATCTAATATGCCAAGACCTCTATCAGATACTGGATGTCTGGTAAGAGTAGTTCAGAGTCTCTATACCTTCCACTGCTCCTGTTCACCACAACATCCAGCATCTGGACTCCATCAGGGGGTTTACTATCCTGCTGGGTCTCACTGCCAACCAAAAACACTGCACATTAACCATCCTTTTCCAAAGATCAAGTTATTTTGGAACACTTTAATGTATCTCCACATCTATTCATGGATTAGTATCTACTCTTTAAGGTCAATAATGCCACTTTGATTGCAGACAGTTGAAAATAACTTCATTAAAAGCAGAAAAAAACTGATAAATAGCCACACATGGTGAGCTGGTTGTGACAGCCTACAGCACAGTAACATCCTGGTGCACATACACAACAGCTGATGGTCATTTCAGTCCATTGGTAATTGCACACAAGGGTGAAGCTCGAGCCCATTTGCAGGAAATGAAACCCCTTTTGTTGCACATTTTAAGTAAAAACGGTATCATTAGTAGTTACTATCATCAACAGTCTTATTGAGCCACATTCACCTAACAACAACAGGAACATTGCTTGTTTCAAAATATTAAAAGACAAAAATGGAAACTGAACTGGGAAAGAGATTCTTGTATTAATAAATAACAATTAGTTCAAGAAACTAAAAAAAGTGATTTTTTTTCTTACCTCAAGTCCTGAAAAAAGCTGGGTAAATTTTGTTTGCTGATCTTGTTTGTAAAAGATGGACATCAGAGTTAAAGTGGGATGCATTTTTAAAGTGTACTGAGAGTAAGTTGTGACTATATCAAAAGACAAAAATATTAACATGTAGGGGAGAATGGGGTTGACTGTCACACTTTTTACTCTAATGTGAATCAGCTATGATCAAAACATCTTTAAACAGTCATTTTTACTTTAAATTGAAGTGTGAGGTGTTGGCTTAAAATGTGTTTCCCTCTCATTTAAACAAAGAGGTAATTAACTTTCAAAGACACAGACTTGTTGTGGCAACCAACCCCATCTTAGGGATGTTGTCACACACTGTGGGGTTGTTGTCTGTCACAATATTATTTCAATGGTTGCAAAAAAAAAAGAAAAGAAAAAAAAAGACAAAAAAAAAGAAAAGAAAAAGAAAAAAAGAGGTAAAAAAGTTTATTTGCATTAATGAGTTGACAAATGCATAACTTAATGCATCTTAACACAAAATGAACAAGGGATATGAAGAGGTAACCATACTTACTGCACAAGTTCACATTCAGATTTGCACATATTCAAATTCTCTCTGCATCTTCACTTCATACGATACAGGTGCACAAGTATGTTTTGCACCTAGTGAGCTGCAACAATAGGTGCAAAATGTGATTGTGTCAGTGTTGAAATATGTGGCTTGTAGAAAAGGATTTGTGCACCTGTAAATGTGATTTGTGCACCAAGAATTATTATTTTGTGAATGAGTATTTTTGTGTTGTATTTGTGGGAAGAAAAACATTGACACATACAAGAAACTATTTCACAAGTACACAACTCATACACATACAAATTCAATGTACACAACTACAAATTCGATGTTACAGGTGCTAAATCATTTTGCACACGAAATACCTTCATAGGCCCCCCCCCCATAAAAAAAAAAAATCATGTATACCAGGTTGATATTCTGCATGATATGGGGAAAAAAGTCTTGGTATTGCTTTTAGTTTGAATCCTGTCTCTTTACGTGTCTGTTGGCACCTGCCCAATTGATCAGACTGTTTGAAATTCTTTCATAAGCTTCATGGAAAAATATCTTTTTGTCATAGAAAAGTAGGAAAAACACTCTTCAAAGCAAACTAAGATTATCCTGGAATGCTTTCTTCTTGAAAAGCAAACAGCACTGTTATAAAATGTATTTCTATTCATTAAGTCTCAAGGTATAATGCTAGTCTCAGCTGCTTACCTGTCAGGATGATACAGTCGGCACAGTCAGTCTTGGAGTCTCTTTGAGTCACGTTCACAGGTTTCTCCCCTCTCAAGGTCTTTGCCTGTGTCAGCTCCCCGGTCAAACAAAACTCTGACGGTCTCTAGGTGGCCCCAACTAGCAGCAGATGGATGCAGTACATGGAGATAAACAGCTGAAATCACAAGAAATCATTCCACAAGTTGGTCCTTCAGGTTAAGAACTGCCCAGAGAAGACTAATAAAATAGATTGATGAGATAAATAAGATAAATAAAGCTGGCACCTCTCTCCAACCACAATCAGCTTAAATGTGAGCCTGATTTTAGTCATAACAAGCCATCCTGTGAACCAATCAAAGCATTTAGTCTTTCAACTCACAGCAGGTTGTCACTTGAAGGGGACATATCATGCTTGTTTCTCCTTTTCACTATGCCAGACTAGGATGCCTGTAAAGCATTCTGCCCTCAGTACAAGTCATTCAGTTCCTTCATTTCCCCACAATAGCGTTCTCAATATCCTCAGTTTAGGCCATTCTGAAGATCTCGTTGAAACGCTCCGTTTCGAGAATGACCTCCAGTAACCTCGCAACGTCACAGCCCTTTGTGCTCTGATTGGTCAGTTCTATCAGAGGGGCGGAGGGGGTAGAGCCAGGGGGCGGTTTTTGCAGCATGGCAGTATTTACAAAATCGCCATATTGAATGGAGCAGACCGAGCGAGTTTGCTGTTTGCCAAAACTTCACCGTAAGGCATTGATAGCACTAATAAAATGGCAGAGTGTAGGATACGTCCTTTTGTATTGGACCCCGAGTCAGACCCGGACGGTTCTGCAGCTCAGGAGGAAGAAAATCCACCTCGACACAGATCATCTCAGAACACTTCAGTGTGGTGAGTCAGACCGGTACTGTAACATGTATAGTTTATACGTTTGTACTCGGCTCTTGGTGGGTGTATCCCTCGGTGGCGGTTGTGTGACTAACTGACATCACAGAGGAGGAGCTGCTTTATCAGATTACTCCAATAAAAATAAATAATCCACGTGTCGTCATGAAGGTCGAAATCTCGCGGTCAACTGGCAATGACCTATTTTCAGAGCCATCAAATCTCGTTCTAGGATATCAGAAAAAATACAATATCTATTTTTTTGAAAATTCAGGGGGTGTAAGGTCTTGTTTTCAAATGTATTATATTATATGTAAGTATTCAATCACGGATCAGCATGATATGTCCCCTTTAATGTAGGGTCTACAAAGTGCAAAATAAAAACAAATATTGATGGTCTCAACCCTAAATCTGGGTTGTTCTCACATTAATGCTCTCCTGTTGGTTAGACTTCAACTGTTTACACAGGAAGAGATGTTCTGATTGTATTTGGAGCTCAAATCTCTCTGACTTTTAAAAACAAGTACTCAGGACTCTGAGATGTTGACTAAAGTACGTTTTATCACCCATGAGATGGCCTGTGTTTGCTGTTTTGTCTTTTAGTTTCTCTCACCTCTGCTACTCTGCTCGTTGACCAGAGCTCCATAACTGAGCAGCTCTTGGACAATGGCGCTCCTCCCCATCATGCTAGCTACCATCAGTGCGTTCCTCCCGACCTCATCCTTTGCTTCTAAAATATCTTTTCCCGTCTCCCCTGTGATATTCTCACGTTCAAAAATCTCCTTTATAGTTTCTAAGTTATCAGAAAACACACAATGAAAGACTTCTTGCGACGCCATATTCAACTATCCTCAGCAGCCTGTGCTATACTGTAAATTTCCCTTCACACTTTTAAAGGGCAACAATCATTGCGTTATAAACTCATTAAGCAAAAGCTGAGAAGAAAAATACTGAGGGGTTGAAAATGTATCATTTGACAGGAAAAACACAAAAATTCATCTCACCACGAATACAATATGTTTGAGAAGTTATCTTAAAAGAAACAAAAAGCATCTTCACCTGAGCTCAACTTGAGCGTCTGATGCACATTTATTCTATCTGACCACACGGGGGCGATGTTGCTGCATCATAAGTCTAACTCTAAGCTCCTCAAGAAAGGAGAAAGCAATACTCTGAGCTTTGTAGTGAGTAGTAGCACATGTTACGTTGTGATCAAAGTAAAGATGACATGAAGCCATCTGGGAACTGAAGGCCAGCTTGGTGGAAATCTGTTCACTAACATTTGTTCCTTTTCTCAGGTGAATTGTGAGGATTTGTAAGTTGTAAGGAGAGGTTAAGAAAGGCAAGGACTAGTTTAAAATAGGCATCAAAATGAAGGAGGGAAAAAGTAATTAACTAAAAAAAAAGTGTCTCTTAAAGTAAGAGGAGCTGTATCTGCCTGCTTGCACACTTACAGAATCTGGTAAACATATGCAAATGCAATTAGATTAGGTTAATAATGCATGACAGCAGATTCATTTTTAATTCCGCCTAATTCACACCTAATGGCATTTCCTGCACAACCTCGAAGGCATAAACAAAAACACACTCATGCACACTCATACCTCTGTGTGCAGACTGCGTTCATGCTCACAACTGTGCTGAGGTTCAGCCCTCACAGCGATTTTACAGAGAGCAACACAACAGTAAAAGTGTGTGCATCACAGCAGTAAATGTGTACATGCACAGCATCTCATTTTAACCGGCGACACATACAGCAGTCGACAGGCTGTGAAGTAATCCTGCGCTTCGATTTCCTTTCGACTCCTCAGTCCTCCCTAGGAGAGTTGAGGTTTTCATCCCTACATCTCAGCCTGATCTCTCAGCAATAAGCTGCTGTGCATTGTGCTTTCATGCTGTGTCACTCTCCTCAACACACCCATTCAATATCCTGTTTGATTCAATTCAATTTGCTTCATTAGTGCACCATTCAAAGCAGCGCAGTACAGAGTCTTTGCGTCCCCATGCAGCTCTCCCTGCACTCCCCAGCCTGCCTCATCTCCCCCATCTCTTCCTCCCTGTTGTTTCAAGACATCAAAGGTAAGATTAATCACAGTCCTCTGAGGAGACAAATGACTGAGAGGAGTCTGCTCGCTCTTATGAAACCCTCGTCATGGATTTCAGCGAGGAGCAGATATATTTGTCATACGTTTTCATCCCACCCATGGACTCTAATAGTGCAGCCTCTCGCTGTGTGCTTTGATGTCCCAGAGAGTCTTGAAAAAGGCCCCAGTGTTGCCACACAATTGAATGATTTTTGCTTTTATCCTCCTTATGGAAGCCTTTCTAGGGGAAAAAAGCAGCACAGCAGTGGTGCTACATGCGTCAGTGCAAGATGAAGAGTAGCCATGTTGGAGGACGTTGCACTCATGAGAGGGAGCCATTCTTACACACGGGTAGAAAAATCACTTTACCATACACCTTTATGATAGCGGACAAAGAGCAGGTGAGATTGGATCTATATATTTTTTTCTGATTTCAGTACCTTCACATTGAGAATTCACTTTGGAAAGTAAAGGAGGATCTGTTAGAAAGGCTTACCAACAGAAAAGGTCCATTCAGGTGCCACAAACAGCCACAGAGCCAGGTACCTGTGGAGGCCTTTTTAGTGTCAAGGTCACCCTGTGTGTAGATGCATGCTGTTAAGTACGAACATCCAGATGGGGGAAAAAAATCAGTGTCCTGTGCATTAGTATCCTGTCATGAATGTATGCATGCTCTGCCTGTAGTTGTTTGTCTGTTTATATATGCAAAGTGCCTCGCACAGCCTGACCATCATCACTCTCCCACACACCTGCTTTGATCTGACCTATACCAGCCCAGCGCCCGAGCTGTTCTCCTCGCAACATCCAGGACGCATAAATCAAATCCCATGTTGCACCTCTGCATGTGTCACCACGTCCCCTGAGGGGAAATCCTTGCAGTTCTGACCTCCATGGATCCATGTGAAGCTCCCCCACCCAAAAAGTAGCATCTAGATAACACCATGAAGAGAGCACGCTCACTCCTTTTTTCACTTTCCCCCCAAAGAAGTTTGAGCTGGAGAAAACAGAGAGAGGGGAAGGAGGGGATGACAGTGCTAAATATTTCATGTTTTCCTCTTGGTAATTCCTCACGGTCCAAACGAGACCTCGTTTTCCGCAGAAACATGAGCAACTATGGGACTGATTGCGGGAGCTTGGGAAGCTCTGTGTTTCTCTCTATTTTTTGCTTCTCTGCTCCCAAATAGGCTTGGATGGTGATGTATAATGCATGGGGCTTCCTATGTGGAGCTGAAAGGGCTGCGGGTCCTGAGGGATCAGCCCAGGAAAGGGTGTCCAGATTCACATTCAGTGTAGGGATGGGCGCCTCAAAGGAAGGAGCTGGTGGAAAAAAAACAACTTTGCCCTGCGCTTGCTCTCCAGCTGCACGTGGCTGTTATTCTGCTGTAAGATAAAGGTATTGTTGTTTGCTTGTGTGGAACACAGGGCTGATTTCTCACGCTCTATCCTTGGTTCTCCAGTCTTATTGTGTGCGTGTGTATAGAAACACTGCATCTCTGTTGATTTCATATTTATTCCAGGGGTTACACTCTCATCGTCCCTCCAACAGATCTGATGTTTTTGTTTGCTGATATTTTTCGGTCTGTTTTGTGCTGACGCCAATGCTTCACCATCACAAACTTTATGTGCGTAAGATTTATTTCCCCCATGTGTCTGTTTGCTGCACTTGTCACATTTGCTTCTCTGAATGCACCAACTTTTCTGCCTCAGCCAAGTGTAAAATTTCAACTTCTCTGTTTGAATCTGCACTCAAGGTTTTTGATGCACAAAATGAAACTGTGCAGAAGAAAAGGTGGATGAAAAAAGCACTTACAGTCTGTTGGTGAATGATTTTATGTTTTGAGAGATTTGCACAAGCTTCACAAGTGTTTTTTTTTTTCATTATATGCAGCACATTCTGCTGTTGTTGACAAACTGTCAACACACATTTTCATTTCAAGAGTTGCTTTTGTCATTTTTAAGAAGCTTGCTTTAATTTAATATCATGTAACGTTTTACCGAGCGTGCTATTTTAATTTTCAGTTCAGTGTTTGATGGAAGAAGGGGCACTGACCTGAGTGTGGTCTCACAGTAATATGTGGAACAAAACCACATGGTGATAGTTTTTAATAAGTGGGATAAAAATTCACAGATCTGGATCAGTTATCTTTTTCTTTTTCATTTTTCTTTGAACATCATCATGGAAGGACAGGGGCTTTATTAGATTGGACAGTTAAAGGGGACATATCATGCTGATCCCTGATTTAATACTCACATATAAAATAATAAAGTTGAAAACAAGACCTTTCACCCCCTGAATTTTCAAAAAAATGATATATTGTATTTTTTCTGATATTCTAGAACGAGATTTGATGCCTCTGAAAATAGGCCATTGACATTTGGCTTCGAGATTTCGACCTTCGTGACGACACGAGGATCCTTTCTTTTTATTGGAGTAATCTGATAAAGCAGCTCCTCCTCTGTGATGTCAGTTAGTCACACAACCGCCACCGAGGAATACACCCACCAAGAGCCAAGTATAAATAAAGCTCCCTACTAGCTCTGGCTAACTTGACTGAGTGCTAACATAGTGACGAACTGACGGTAGAGGCGATCTTTAGACTACACTTTCAGCATGATGGATAAAACAGACAGAGAAAAGTGAAGGAGCAGGATGGAGCCCTGTTATAGAAATAGTTTATTGATGAAGTCTGCCTATATTTCCACGTATAAACTATACATGTTACAGTACCGGTTTGACTCACCACACTGAAGCATCCTGAGATGATCTGTGTCGAGGTGGATTTTCTTCCTCCTGAGCTGCAGAATCGTCCGGGTCTGACTCGAGGTCCAATACAAAAGGACGTATCCTACACTCTGCCATTTTATTAGTGCTATCAATGCCTTACGGTGAAGTTTTGGAAAACAGCAAACTCGCTCGGTCTGCTCCATTCAATATGGCGATTTTGTAAATACTGCCATGCTGCAGAAACCGCCTCCTGACTCTACCCCCTCTGCCCCTCTGATAGAACTGACCAATCAGAGCACAAAGGGCTGTGACGTTGCAAGGTTACTGGAGGTCATTCTCGAAACGGAGCGTTTCAACGAGATCTTCAGAATGGCCTAAACTGAGGATATTGAGAACACTGTTGTGGGGCATTGAAGGAACTAAATGACTTGTAATGAGGGCAGAAATGCTTTACAGGCATCCTAGTCTGGCATCGTGAAAAGGAGAAACAAGCATGATATGTCCTCTTAAAGCAATGCAGGAAATGTGGGAAGTAGAGCTTGGGGAAAGACCAAGTGGCAGCCTCCGGTGTAAAACATGAAGACCCTGAAGAAGTGTGGAAACCTGCAATTCATCAAAAGTCCACTTGAGCTTAGTTGGAGAAACACTGGAAACCACACCTAGAAAAAAAAAGAAGGAAAGGAAAAGTAAACACGTTTACTGCCTGGGTAAAAAAAGCCAGATAAATGAGTCTGAATAGTACATTTCTCTATCATCACACATTTTTCAAAGCGTTGATGTTACAAGTCTTTTTTGAGTTTTGTCCATGTGAGGACATGTTTGACTTGGCTGACAGGTTGACAGGTTGTTTGCAAAAAGGCTTTACCTCTTCTACGTCCAGTTGGGTCAAACTCTTAAATATGGCAGCTGCTGATGATGATCTTCAAAATTTTGTAGCAGGAACACATGAGTGGCATCATAGGAACTACATGCATATCATATACAGTCAGTGGAGAAGACATGAAGAAAATAGTCAAAGAAGTGACCACATATGGTGATTTGCATCAAAAATCTGTTTCAGAAACAGACAGGTGATATTGGGGAGACCACATCATTTTATTACACAGCCCATGAGGCCAATTGGGCTATCAGTTTCTTTAGTTTTCACATCAAAGATCTGAGTTCATTGGTCCACAGCTCTATATAACAGTACAAATGTAAGACAAACCAGTCAGTGGCCTCATTTGGAGTTACAATCTTTTTGTATTGACACACTGGCACACTGTCCTAAATTACTTTTAGTGAGGTTTATGTTAGTTTTGGGAGAAATGGAGATTGGCTCAAAACAAATTTTCTTTGTTCAAGGCAACTTTTTACTGGATACAACACGCTGAGATAAGGTATATATCAGTACAGTTACGGAGCGCTAAGGCTTGAAACATAATATCAAATGTTGTAGTAGCCGGCTATATGTAGCCATGACATATCTGTAGACTAACGCGACAACAAGTAAACACAGTCGGTTTGACAGTATGTTTAGTAGATGTCTATACTTAGCGCAACTGACAGCTCGGTGCTCTAAGACATGTCTGTAATGTGTAACATTAGTGAATCCTGGTTATGTCCTGCCAGTCATCTACCAAGCAGAGCTAACATAACCTCACTCTTCATTTTACTGATAGACTCTCAAGTTTGAACAGACCACTGCAGAATACCTGCTGACTGTGGGTTGGAATATTCATTATCACTAACAGTGTTAGCCTTTAGCCTGTGCTCTACCACTCTCCTGATAAGTTTTCTTCTGCTCCTCTGTCCTTTTTCTGTCCGACAGTTAGGCTCCTGTGTCTACCATCACTACAAAATTAATCACATAAATTGTTTTCAGCAGAGAACAACACAGATCTCTCCTCTCACTGCTAAACTTTATCAGCTGGCGAGGTGTTGTCATAGAGACCTAGACATGCTGTTAATCAGTCCAGTCCTGTTTGACCCGATCAGGAAGCTAAGAAGTAGCATTTTGAAATAACCTATAACCTGTGACATTAGTGCTGATAATCTCTTGTTAAAATGTGGATTACAATCAGGCATATCTAGAAGGGAGACTTGTTCAAGATCACTCAGAAACTCCTCACAGCCCCTTTAATATGAAGCGTAGAAAAAAGAAAACCACTTTTCTACTTAATGCCAGTTTTCCATTTGCTTCCAAGTTGATTTTACATGTTAAGATGCTGTAATAAACCTGCACCATTGACCTGTTAGCAAACAGATAGATAATTTTCCAGCCAGTTTAATGTGATCATAACATCTACTCCTTGTGCTACCTTCAGTAACAAGCTTGGAAGGAGTGATAGCTGTCTGACACTGTATTCAGATGTCTTTATTTCTTGAAGTTGCTGCATTTATAGCTTTCTTTTTTTCAGAGCTCCGCCTTGGTTGATGAATAACTACATTTAAGCCACTTCATTTTATGCACTAAAAACTGACAGCAGGTCTCAGTCATGATGGTTAACTTTGCTTTGCAGGTTGGTGCCACGAATCACTGTTGGGAATAAATTCCAACTCTTTTCAGATGTTTGTCCAGGAAAAGAACCAAAAGAACCTGCCTGCATTCAGGATGTGGCATTTCCTAACAACATTTTTAATGAAATGATGGCTTCTTTCTGTCTCCATGCAGCTCTCTTTTGTGCTGGCTTTGGAGTGGAGAGGAGAGGAGCTGCTGGTGAGCATGAGAGCCTGTTGTGAAGAGCTGGTCGGTCGGTTGCCAGTCCATCTGGGTAGAGATGGAAAGTGCTCCAGTGGTCACAAACATTCTGGATCTCTGCTTGTGTCCTCCATTATGAACACTGATGGAGGAAGAAACGAGGGATGAGGAAGGATGAGGAGTAATGCAGGAATGTAGGAACAAGTGGAGAAAGGAAGAAGGTAAGAGTGGGGAAAATAAAGGTAGAAAGAAACTTCACTGTAAGGCCCACGATGATCGTCACTGCCTCTATGTGAGCCGTGGGAGTGGGATGAGAAAACTTTGGCCTGGGTTCACATCTAATTTCTCTTAGTTATTTGGCCTTTCCGCTTGTGAAGCTTTCAATCTCGCAGGCCTTCAGGGGGTCCAGATTATCTCTTTCGTTTGGAGAAAATGAGCTGAGCTGGAAGCTACATTACCTCCCCTGCCTTATGTGAGCTCATTTTTCCCACACCGCCATTAGCGCGCTAAAGCCATTTGGAGATGCACAGTGGAGTGTTTCCATGTTCATCAGTAAGTGCCTGGCATTCCTTCAGTCAATTATCACCAGAACTGTCTCTGTGTGATAATTCACGCCTCCGGCTTGAGTCTCAGCGCCAGGATTGATATACAAGGGACAATTTGATGGAGGTTTTAAGCGAGCGTTTCAAACATAAACTCTATTCAGCTAGCATTGCTCCATACTTACTCATGAGCTTAAGCAACACAATGCAAGATGATTTAAAGAATGAACAGTGACTGATGTGGGGTTAGTTAGTGCTTTAATTAAACCGGCTACATCCGTTAACTAAGAAAAACAGAGAACACATAAAACCGGTAGTTAAATAAAGAGTTCTCCTAATTTGCTCATTCTTCCATGTACTTGGTGCATCTGGGAAAGCCTGCTTCGTAGTGAGTGTGTTGCTGATAAGCTACAAAATACTGGGGGATTTTTCAGTGGAGCTATTTCATTGCAATAAAGATTTTAATGGCTGATACAGCTCTATAAAACGAAAAGCCTCTCTATTTTTGACGGTAAAACTCTCAGACCTAAAGCAGGTAATATAAGATGTGAATCATTTAACTCTTCTGATGTGCAACTTTTTTTTTTATAGCTTATTACATTTACGTCTGAATAACGAGCTCCTCACCTGAGTTATAGGAAACATGAGAGGTGGCTCCTTGGTAGAGCATGCAGAGAGAATATATGCACAGTATTTATAGACATGGCACTCACAGTGTGTATGTAAACTCACCAGCTATTCTTATCAGAGGGAAAAGCTACAGGAATGCAGGTTAAGGTGTAAAGCAGCTCAGTTCAACAATGAAAGGCTCATTTTAGGCTTTACAGCCGATGTGCATACATATGCAGAGCATGCAGCCTCCGATCTAGGCTCATTTTATCCAGACTGCTGCACGTTTTCTAGAGGCTTACATATGCAAACCAAACATGGCATAACTACAGAAACCATAGAGTGCAGTAATGTGCTGTTAAAAAATTCAACCTTTCTGGAGAAAAAAACACAATGGTGTTACCCCAAGCTGACAGAGCAGCTGGGAGACCAATGAGAAGGAACTGAATATCAAACCATATAGCACACACAATAGTTGTAAATTAGTTATATTATATTCATAGATCATCCTCTGACCTATATACTGGGAAAAGGTGCATTTGGTACGATCCTTGATATGTGGCATTGGTGGGATTCAATGGTCATTTCAGCTGCATCAAGACCTGACAAGGTAAGCAGCACATTTGCAATAATAGGCATCAAGATGGGTTTTAAATGTGGGGCATGTAGGGTGTTCCTTTTGCAACCAATACATTTTTCTAGGTCTCACCACCTGGAACAGACAACACAGAATGACTTAATTTCGTACAGGTGAGTTCAAGCTTTTAAAATGATCAAAGCTTAGGAGGTAATGTTTCTGAAGTATATTGTATAAAGGCTGTATGGGGCTGTTGCCACTCATAAAACATGTTGTACAGATTTAAATGTATGTAAACTTGTTTGATTTTGTACCTTGAAGTACAGTCAAAAAATATGAGACTGTCTTATAAAGGGGGTCTGGACCATAGACTGTACAAAACATGGACACAGCATCTGCGACGTCACCCGTCTGTTCCAGATACCGTGAAATGAAGCCAATCCGTGAACGCAGCCACATCTGCTTTGACACCAGCTGTGACTTTTTCTCAGAGTAGCTACAGGGCGCCTGGCAGTCATGTGACCTAAGCTGTGCCTCTGATTGGAAAATCAAACGATCCTAGTAACTTCTAAACCTCAGTGATAGAAAAAAATTCACGCACCGCACAGTGTGTACTGATAGTGAAATCAACGTTTAAGACCCAAGCTGTTTGTTGAACCAGGCTGTGAACATGTATTTTAATGCCGTAAAAGTCTGTTTTTATGGCTGGGCGTGTACACGATTTCCAGTCTTTCTGCAGCCAGCCTTGAGCGGATTCTCAACGAACAGCAACTTTTAGCACTTCCGCATAAGCTTCATTTTACTAACTGGGTATTGCCCCTTGGCCTAGACGTTGGGTGCCAATATTCAGAACCCTCAGAACAATGGTTAGAGCCACAGCAGTCCTCAAAGTGTAAGTTTCAAAGAGTGTATGACTCAGCAACTGGTCAACAAAGCTGATCAACGCTTTGCAGATGAGGTTTTTATAACCAGGTCTGGTCTTTAAAATGATCTCTAGGTAAATTATTTTGAGAAGGATGGGAATTGTCTTATATTCAGAGATACCTGTGGAGCAGCAGTCGCTCAGTCTGTAAGGATTTGGTTTGGTGATTAGAGCGTTGGTGGTTCAAGCCCACACGTGGACCAAGACCAGGGTTTGGGCTGAGGAGGTGTTGGCTTACACTGCCGGGTGCCCTTGAGCAAGGCGTCAGACCCCAACTGCTCAGTTACCACTGAGAGTGCAGCACCTCACTCTGACCTCTCTAATCAGAGCATGTTTCTTTGCAGAATTGCTGTTTGTGCATGTGTGTGTATACAGCATGGTTCAGGGTTTAAAAACAGAATTTCCCCCAAGGGGATTAATAAAGTATATCTTCTTCTGTCTTCTTCTATCTTATATTTAGACCACTGTAAGCCCAGGATTACAGCAGCATGAGCCCATATTTGTCTTTTACAGGCAGATTTCTGATTTATTATCTTTTTTTTGGAAAATAATTTGGCATGAAAACTAGCAGTAAAAATGTTCATTTCTAGGAAACAGGATAGATTCATCACGTTATGCCTCAGTTGAGAGAATGTAAAACCATGTTGAATAAAAAAAATATTACTGTGGTTTATGCAAAACTCCACTTTCTGTCAAACTTTAACAGCAATGCCATCGAGTCGCAGCTATTGAGGAGGTTTGTTTTTAAGTTAATGTCTCTGTACAGAGTATAGAAGTTAGATGTCATTAATGTCACCAGAGTCACTCAACAATAGCTGTGTGAAATTGGCTCTAACTCGGCTGATACTGCGGATACTTATGATTGCTGAGTGGTATCCACAGTAACAGGTGACTCCGTACCGAAGCAGTTAACACAGCTGGAAACAACTTAAGAACCTTCTATATATGTTTCATTATTTTTCACTTAACATGTTGGCTGTGATGAAAGTGTTACTAATTTGTATCTGCCAAGAATGTATTAGAAAGTCTGTGTAGCTGTTGCTTAGAGCAAGCTGTCCAGTGTTCGACTCCTCTGCATATCCAGTCTCCTTGGGCCTGACATCATATTAGATATTTAAAGGGGAACAAGACAAGGGCCTCTATTATATGTCTATAATGTTTTGTAGTCTCCTAACAAGAAAGTTGTAATTCCCAGTGTCTATTTGAGGTTGGCTACAAAAGCATGATTGTCTCCTCTGGTGTCATGTTAAAATGCCAGTTTTTGTATGTTCACTGACAGGTTTACAAAGCAAGCTTTGTGCACAGAACAGAAAAAAACAGAACCAAAAAACTTTTATTTTCAGTCTGTCATCACTTATTTCATCAGGCATCTGTGCACAGAAATAAACCAGAATCGTTGTCAGAAGCCAGAGATTGCTCAGCCAATGGATGAACTTCTCAGTTTGTTTCAGTTGCTCACAGCTTATACAACCTAAAGCACTGAAGTTAGCATGGCAACTTTCTTAAAATGCATTTTTGTTTTCTGGCACTTAAAGGCCAAAACAATCACAGAAAAAAATGTCTTGAATTTCTTTAGGCCTAGCCTCTAAATACTCAGATGGTGCCATATAAGTTCAGTCAGTTTGCTGCTTTCAACAATAAGTAAAGTGGAGACAGCTCTTCTGAACTTCAAGTGTCTCTGCAGGACCTCAAGCCCCTCTGAATCCTTAACAATTCAGTTTCCTCAAGGGCAGTTTCTCAGAATCTGTGTTACATTAGACTCCACGCTCACTCATTTGAGTCATCCTGTGAATACTTTCGGATGTGGTTTAAAAGCTGCTTTAAAGTACGCCGAGAATCTGGTGAAACCAAGGACAGGTTTCTTTGTGGGAAAGATATTTTATATCAGTTGAGAGTTGGATGGTTTTGAGACTGTCATGTTATGTGGATGAAGACTGTCCTCTATACACTCCACATTTTTGTATAGCCAATAGACTTTATTTTATTGCTTACTCATGCTACACTACACATCACCAGGCCATGTAAGGGTGAGAATACACTATGAAGTGAAATCAGAGCAAATGTTAAGGTTTATTATTATTATTATTATTATTATTATTATTATTATTATTATTATTATTATTATTTATTAATTTTTGTTTTAAATGTCTCATTCAATCTGATTTGAGCCAGATTTGCCTGACAATTCCTGAAAAGACGTCTTATTTAATGGTATTTAAAGAAAAAAAAAAGTTAAAAAAAATATATATATATATGCCAATGGAGTAAGGAAAAAAAATAATGAAAGAAGCTTAGCAAGACATTTTTCTTACCTCATTGTCAGATTCTGACAAACACTGAGTTTCAAAGGTTTGTAATAACATTTGAGGAATGAACCATCAAGTCCAATAAAAAAAAGAACCAAAAGAGAAAAGTGGAGCTGCCCTGTGGCAATATTTGGTACTGCAATAACAACAAGTCAACTCTGAAAGCTATAACTTTCAGAGTTGACTTGTTGCTGCTATTACAAACTGTTAGAGGCAATGTGGGAACTTTTGAGCTGATTTTGAAATGGTCTTACTCTTATATTGATGACCCTTCATGACCAACGTGGAGTGAGATTATCAAAGACACGACTGGCAAGTTCTTACACCGTGATTCCACCAAGCAGTTTGGTTTGGTTCAGTGCGGTTTGGCACGGTTTGGAACATAAACAGTTAAGCCTGATCCCATTTGCGTTTCCACAGCAAACTGTGCCCCCTTGTGGTAGGCGGCGCATAAACTGGATGCCAAAAGCCGCAGCTGTTAAACAATAGCGTGACGCCATAGCAGCGTCACACAGTTTATCCCGCTTATAAATCCAACGAAGAAGAAAAACCAAGAGCGGATTGGTTCAGTCTGGCACCCGTACAAAGGGGTTCCAAAAAGTGGGACGGCTCGTCGCGGTTATTTGGGGATCTGTCCCAGGACAAGTCAGTGGAAACGCCACAAATTGCGTGGTGTACCAAGATGAACTGAACCAGTTTGCTTGGCGAAAACGCGGCTGAAAGGGGTCGCCAGACTCCACACAAAACAAAAAATCCAGTCTTTAATTGAGATTCAATAAAAAAGGAAGGTTATTACCGGATCCCCAAAGACTACACACCTTAACATTGTTTAATGCATTTCTCCTGAGGAAGATGATTAATTCAAAGGCCTGTGTATGGCGCTGTTTGCCTCTGGCTGTGTTATTCAGGTGGATCTGATTATTCTGTGCTGCTGGGTTTAAAGTTGCGTTGCTCAGATTATCGCACCAGAAAGTGGCTTATCAAACAAGCCGAAGGAGCTTTTAAATGTCACCTGCAGGTCGAAACTATAATTGGTTATTCAGCTGTTTTTGTCCGGATTCTTAAACTTGGCCCTGCGTAACTGCTTCTAACCTCACTTTTCTGTCTCTCCCTTGGCCCAGGCAGCACTGTCTCAGCTAACATTTATTGCCAGTTATAGACCCTATGAATAATTGATCCCAATTCTATTTAAGATCCTGACGAGGACAAATGGCACAGGGCTGCACTGGCCAATATTTCTCCCTCCACTGCCCTAATAGGAGCCCTCTTTACCCGCGCTACCGCAGTCATTTTTTCCCTTCCGCTCACATTCCTTCTTGTCTTCCTCTTCGGTTCTCTTAGCTTGCTGTACCTTCTTCCAATTCCCTGACACTATTTTAAGAAACTGGAATCATTCCAAATGGTGTGAGGGGTATTATAGAGGTGTAGCTGCAGCACTGTGATGGATGATACCACTGTCCGCTGACAGTGGAAGGCAGGGTGAGGATTTATCTCTGGTTTTGTAGTGGACTGACCCTTTAGTGTCATAACCAGGGAGATCATTTGGAAACAACGACAGTGGTCCATAGAACATCTATTAGTGATATAAGGCAAACACCACGATCAATGCTTATCACATTGAGCCTCCGTGTCTGTGGAAGTAGTCCAATTTATAAAGTGTGTGTACATGTGTGTGTTATCTGGCCGGAGGGAAGAGGAACAGTAGATCATCCACATGAGTGTGTCATCGTGCTGAGGCCAGAGGATGGGCTGGATCCAGCTTTAGAACAGCAGATCATTAGACTGAGTACATGCTGCAGGGAAGACAGGGGTTATGGATCCAATAGACTGTAATGGACACACACACACACTCACACACACTCTCACTTCGATAGGTGTGCGATTCACTCCAGCACTGACTATAATGAGCTATGTTGTAGCAGTTATCCTGCTCCTTCTACTGTGAAATCACCGGGCGAGTCCAGTAAAACACGACCGCTATTGAGTATCCATGCACAAGTTACATCAGTAAACTCCTGCCCGCTTCAACACTCAGGCTTTTCTCGTGTTTGCTTAGCAGTAAGATGTTAAAAAGATAGGAAAAGAAGACACGCTGAGCACAGGAGTCTGTTTTTTTTTTCTCCTGCCTCTGGAAAACCTGCCCAGCATCACTCACTGAAGGCTGAATCCTGCCGTCTCCTGATGTCTGATTTTCCAAGCATGCATTACAATTAAAAACACAGCCTGGTGAGCATGCAGTGGGAACACAAGCGTCAATAATAAAATTCATGAATTACAAAATTCAGTTCTGGGAAACCACTGGTGATCGCTGGTCAAAACTGTTTTTGGTTTTTTAAAATGGCTCTGACAAGTGATGACTTTGCTACAAGGGCGTGTCTCCTCTCAAGTGTTGATTCAACAAATCTACCTGTAGTGCAATAAACCATGATCAAAACAAGCACAGGCTGAATATCATCCATGCGAACAGGCTAACTATGGTGCTGTATGCAACAATGCTGACCTGTCTCTGTATCTTTCCTCTTTCATTAAACTTCGTTGTGTTTGTGAAGTTTCATGTAGAGAAGTCTGAGCTGCTGCAGCGTCCAACCAGAGAGTGATATTCCATATGGGGGCATGTCTGTAAGTGAAAAGACTTCTGCAAAGCCAGCTCTCGAGTTTCCTTGATTGTAGCTCCTCCCATCAGTCTCCCCTCCTCATCCATCCTCTCTCCTCTCTTCGAGCACAATTATCTCTGTGGGACAGCCTTCAAAATGGCGACTTAAGCTGCGTTTCCACCAAGCAGTCCGGGTCGGTTCAGTACGGTTTGGGACGGTTATGGACGGTTTGGGACAGTTAAGTCTGATCCCGTTTGCGTTTCCACAGCAAACTGTGCCCTCTCGTGGTGGGCGGCGTGTAAGCCGCATGCCGGAAGCCGCAGCTGGTAAACAATAGCGCGACGCCGTAGCAGCTTACCCCGCTAATAAATCCAACGAAGAAGAAAACGCGACACAGTAAACAAAGAGCACGGATGGAAGACATGCAGCATTTTGTCCTCTCTGTGATTTTCATGAAACTCTCGGTTACAAAGGGCAATCAAGCTTTGTTTCAGAGAAGTCTGTGTGCCGCCAGGAGAAATGCAGCCGCTGTCAGGGGGTAAGTGACGATTCTTTTGACCAATCAACCGCCTACAGTGTGTTGCTCCACCTCCCGAAAGCGGATCGGTTCAGTCTGGCACCCATACGAAAGGGTCCCAAAGAAGTGGGACGGCTCGTCCCGGTTTTTAGGGATCTGTCCCGGGATGAGTCAGTGGAAACGCCGCTGAAAGCGCACCGTACCGCGACGAACCAACCCGGACTGCTTGGTGGAAATGCGGCTTTAGAAAGTACTTCCAGTGCCGTGGAAGAGAGAGGAGTGAGGAGGCATGAAATCATTGCTCTGAGAAACACCCTTTGTAGCAATCTTTGCTGAAAAGCCTTTGTTGTTGTCTTGCTGCCCTCTACTGGTCTAGTGGTTTGTTGCGAATACTTTCATTTTTCTTACTTCACTGGTCTGATTTGCAAAATCTATCCAGGTCTTCAACCTTTGGTGGAAATTTTCACAATGGACCAAAGGAACCATATAGTTCCTGGGAGTATTTTACTGGGAACAAAAAGTCTTTGGACGTTGTGGCCAAAAAGAACTCACTGATGATTGTGAGGAATGGTACATCAAATATGAGCTGCATTAGTACCCAACAGAGGCCATGTCTCACTCTGTCTGTAAGCCAGTCTCACTTTCCCTTCCTCTTTCCCCCTGTCTCCATCTTTACCACCTGCATCATCCACTTGTTCTCTTTCATGCTCCCACTTTGGCTCTCAAATAGCAATAAATCTCTTGATCAAAGATTTCTGTGCTTGAAGATGTAGCATGAGAGGTCTATAAAAGTAGCTGGAAGTGGGCAGAGAGATGAAAGGCCAGAAAAATGAATAAAGGGCAGACTCTATCTAAGATTGATTTGATATATGGAGATCTCTCTAAGTGTGTGCGCTCTGCTCCACTCTGCTGCTAACAAAGACACTCTGCAGGATAAAAGCCCTGTGATGTCATGGTACATTATTTATGCCCTCTGACGTCTCTTAAACTTGCTGTCATTTGAGGCCATCTATAAAGTGCAAAAATATCATTTGTATAAATTTAACAGAGGGAGATCTTGTAATGTTTGAGAGCACATTTCTCAGCCGGGACACTTTTACTTCTTTAGATTTCACAGTGACTAAACCCTTTATGCTTCCCTTAAGCTCTACATGGCCCAAGTGTTCATAAATCTATACAGATCTTTTCCCCTGGGATGTCTTTGAAACGTGTTGTAGAAGGTTATCAACCCTACAGTCCAGGGCTGAGTTCCTCTGAAGTAATTTGCACAGATTTTGGCTGTTTGACTTAACATGGCTTGATTAGCATGACCCGAGGCCCTTGGTTAATTTGTGAATTACCCCCTGACATCAGTGTTTGGTGTGAAACAGTCACACTGGATAATTAATGCCTGTAATTTACTGACATGTCTGAAGCCAAGAAACTGCATGACATCCACCTTCTTCCTGGGGGCAACATCACACTAAAGCCTGTCACACTGACTCCAGTAACAGGACTCAGAAGCTGGAGTCAAAATTTTAGTCCGTTCAATCAAGGAGTCAGTCATGAAACAGACCCAGGTGTTTGAACATCTGAGTCTAGTGAACTGTAATCAGCTGAAATGTATGATCTAAACTTGCACAAAGGGAGGCTGGGATGGTTTCATGAGCACAAGATGAAATAAAAATGAGGGAAGACTTGGCTTTGATACACATAAAGAAAGAGGAAACAGGGTGTTTTTGAAACCAATACACAAGTTGTATGATCTGATTGTGCAAATCTGCAGTGTTGTCCATGCGAGAAAGAGTAAAATCTGCAGGATGCAAAAATTTTCTGGATGTCCAACTGATTGTCAGTATGTGATGGGCCAGTCTACCTCACACACTATTTCTCACAATGCATGATGCCAACGTTATTCAACTTCTTTCCAATTATAATGAAGCGGTTTATATTAAGTATAAGGTACAGCATTTACCTTGGAGATCAGGTGACTTGAAGTTTCCGATGGAGGTGGAGGAGAAAGGCTGAACTAAACAACAGGATAGTATTAGCTGTTTTTTTTTTTCCCCCTTTTTTTTGTCCCCTTTTTTGTCCCCCTTTCATCAGCAGGTCTTCTCAATAAAAAAAAAAAAACAGTCCAGTGAGGTTTGTTTTATCCTCCTTTTTGACTGTTTTCAAGTTTTTAATTGATCATTAAATAGTGCCATTGGACACCCATTTGCATTTTTTTCTGTTTTTTTTTTTTTTTTTTTTTTTTTTTTTTTTTTTCTGTGAAATAACTGCAAGCGCAACGCTGATACTTCACTACAAGCTAACAACTAAAGTCAACGAGTGGCTGCTTGGCAGATGTTACACTGTCCACCGTGGTGTTAACTGCACCAACAATGGGGTATCTGAAGCTTCCTCATATCTGAAATTTGAGTCCTCTACTCAAAGAAAAAAAACATCAGCCATGACTTGTTAGTTTGGACCAGTGGGAACTCCACAGGGCGTAGCCTGAGGGCTCTGATTCTCCTAAGGGGGCCACTATGAGTTCGTTTTCGCACAACCAGATTTTGGCTCCAACTTTAAAGGATGTGCGTTTATCTTCATTTTCAGATGACTTACTTTGGTCTCCTGAAGGTACAGACCATCTCCAGATAACTGTTTAAAAAAATGAACTAGAAAAGCACTCAGAGAGCACAGACCTCCAACAAGCATATTGTGATTGTCACCAACACTTTAGTCCTACTTTAATGTTATACTCCCTTTCAGCAGACTGTCTGCTACAATTTGGTACAAATTTTTTATATTCTGGATCTTACTATCCAGAATATTGTCAGAACCTGGATCAACTTTTACATCTGTCAGAAACTATGGTGACCTTGTCTTGTATTGTTTGGCAAAGCAATCCGACCATTTATCGTGGAGTTATATACACATATGGTGAAAATGGCCCTATCTCACAATGATAAAGAATCCTTTAAAAAAAAATCCTGGATCCAGACGGTGATCCAGATTACCTCCGAAATTCAATCCCTTGTTCCTTATCCCATTTTGAACATTTCCTGAAAATGTAATCACAATCAGTTTGTTTTTGAGTTATGTTGTTCATGGACAAACTCTACAACATAAAAGGTTTTTAAATGAGTTGCTTAAAAAAAAAAAGAACTTTCAGTCGTATGACATATTTACCAAAGCATACAGCATGTCCCCTCCATGTTCAAGACATTTAGGGGATAATATTCATGTTAATATCCCATGTCACTTCTCTAAAACTGACACTGTCACACACTTGTGACACAGTGATTGTCACACTCATGTTGCACATCATTTGGAAACACAAGTGTGACCTCTCAGAGACAATCAACAGACCTCTCTGATAACTCCACTGAGCGACAGAGAAGACTGTTTTGTTTGTTGGCAGTCAGGAAAACAACGTGCAGAGTGAGATACCAGCCGACTTCTTGAGGTGTGATCACACCTTCAGGTTTTAACACCTGGTTTATGATACTTCATTCCTTTGTTCTGCTGTTTCTCAGAGCCTACATTGCACTTGTGATTTTGGCTGAAAGCAAATCTGCAAAATAAAACTTGAAACTACAAAAAAGCAAACTATAAAGCATTACTGATATTCATTAAAAGCGCCATAAAAAGAAAACAGGAGTAAAAAACTCTATGAAAGCACAGTGTCTGTAAAGGTCTGGGTGGAAATAAATGTTAAAGATAAAACATCAGGTTATATGGTGAAATACAAGTCAGACTGCAGTTTTAAACTGAGCCACATTAAACTATTTGTCTTACAAACTGGAGCTTTTGCGTGTAATGAAATGTTGCCCGGGGGAAAGCAGTTGGTGTTAACTGCTTGTGATAAAAATGAGAATGCTGTTAATAAAAATGTGCATAATAAAGCATCAGGCCGTATAAATGGCACTTTGCTTTTCTCCCTTTACTGTAAAATATGATCAGATGTACAGAAGGTCTTCATTGTTTAACCCTCTCTGTTTAACAAAGCCTTTTGTTTTTACTGAACTCACCCCCTGCACATAAAACAACAACTTTGACCAGTTTTCATGACGAAACAGAGGATTATTAGGGGCAGCTTTTCAACGTTGGTGTGGATCACTGACATCAGAGACCTCCTCACATGTGGTAAGCTTCGCTCATTCTTGCAGTGCACAGACTTCATATGTTTGATTCATGATGGGGTCTGTTGTGAAGCTTTGGGTCTTTCTTTCAGTTTGTGATGAAAAAAGATTTAATTCTTGGAAACTTCAACTACGGCAAACACAGTGACATCTGGTGGATTTTAAAATTGATAGCAGGCCTCTTAATGAGGGTTTGAAGCACCAATTCACTGCTCTGATATTCATCATTTCAGTCCAGGCTGTAAGAAATTCATGTCCAAGAAGCCTGTGTGTTTTGAAATAAAAATATCTGCGTCATCTACCTCCTCTATTTATACTTCTGTATCAGTAAGTTGCAAATAAACAAATCTTAGTCAACTCCCACTTTCTTTATCTCACAAACAGATTGAACAGTTTAGACAAAAAACTTTCTGAACTGTCAAGCTGAACAAATTGTGTTTTGATCTCACCAAAAGCTTTGAGCACCATCAGTCACATGTTGTTTCATCTGTGATACAAAGTCTGACACTTTTGCTCTGAAGCAGGATGATTCACTGAAGTGATGTTAGCTTTGAGCTTGGTGTTATCAGTCTCTTTGTAAGACATTAGTGATGAGGTCACGCAGGTTTGGACATCAGTATTTTTTTTATAGATGCTATGAGCAAGGGACAACATCCGGTCAGTACAAATGAAGCCTCTGGGAAGTGCTAAAAGTCGCTGTTTGTCGAGAATCCGCTTGAGGCTGGCTGCAGAAAGACGGGAAGTCACGTAAACACACAGCCATAAAAAACTGACTTTTACAGCATTAAAAACATATTTACAGCCTGGTTCAAAAATCAGCTTAGGTCTAAAACACAGATTTCCGTATTGGCACGCACTGGACGGTGAGTGAATTTTTTTGTAACTCAGCAGTTTAGAAGTTATTAGGATCATTTGATTTTTAAATCAGAGGCACAGCTCAGGTTACGTGACAGCTGGGCCCTGTCGCTGCACGAAGAAAAATTCACAGCCGGCATCATAGCAAATGTGGCTGTGTCTGCGGATTGGCTTCATTTCCAGGTTTCAGTAACTGACATTGTGGATGCTTTGTCCATGTTTTATACAGTCTATGGCTATGAAGTAACCTTGCAGAGCAGACGGACCTGCCTGATTCAGTTTCTGAACTCCTCCAGGTCCATCTTGACAGGCTCCAATGACCAATGATTTCACTCGGCTAAATTCTGACCGGCCCAATGAGGGAAGAGAGGCGGGAGCTGCAGGAGCAGACGTGACGTCAGCAGACTTTTGTACTTGTCAGCGTTCCTTTGATTCTTGAGTTAAATTTAAAAAAACGGAAGCTGTCGTCTAACGCCTTTTTCACAGCTGTTTCTCGTGATTCAGTAGTTGTTCATCTATTGTTTTTTAGAAGCATCGGCTCACATAAGCTACGTCATACCGTGGCTTGATGTGGATTGGTCCGTGGTGAGTGTGTCAATCAGAACGGTCTTCCAACCACCAGCTGCGGATTTTTTTTAAAGTCCCACCTCTGAAAACTAATTGGAAGAGCTGCTACCCAGATGGACTTGTGAAATAATTCCGTGGCGGATATATGAAACTGTCCGTCTGGCGTGTCAGGTTAGCTATGAAGAGGACCTGTTTTAATTACACTCCCTCGCCACCTTGTGGCCTGGAGTCTTTGCACACTGTCATAATTTACTTTTAGCGAGGTGTGTGTTTGTTTTGGAATTAAATGGAGATTGGGTCAAAACAAATTTTCTTTGTTAAAGACATTTTTTTGACTGGACACAACGCTCCGAGGTAAGGTATTTATCAGTAGTTACATAGCACTATAGTTTAAAACCTGACATCAAGCAAATGTTGTAGCAGCCAGCTATATGTTAGCCCAGTGCTCCAACATATAGGCTAACATGACAACAAGTAAATTATGTCAGTTTGTAAGTAGTTTAGTAGCTGTTTTTATCTAGTGCAGCTGACAGCCCAGTGCTGTAAGATGTGTCTGTAATGTGTAACGTCAGTGAATCCTGGTTATGTCCTGCCAGTCATCTACCAATCAGAGCTAACGTAACCTCACTCTTCATTTTACTGATAGACTCTCAAGATTGAACAGACCACTGCAGAATAACTGCTGACTGTGGGTTGAAATGAACATTATCACAAACAGTTTAGCCCCTGTGTTAGCCTCTGTGTTATAGAGTGAAACAGCCCATGCTAAAAGCTAGTTAGCCTTTAGCTTGGGCTGTATCGCTCTCCCATTTATCTTTCTTCTGCTCCTCTGTCCTTTTTCTGTCTGGCCGTTTGGCTCCAGTGTCCATCACTTCACATAAGTCAAAGAAATCATTCTTAGCAGTAAAAACACAGATATCTGTGTTTTTTCTCTTCTCACTACCAAGCTGGCGTAGTGTTGTCATAGAGACCTTGACATGCTGTAAATCAATCCAGTCCTGGTCAACCCCACCTGGAAGCCAAGAAGTATAAATTTAAATAACCTATAACCAGCTAATAATTTCATTTTAGAGTGTGGATTACGATCAGGGATATATCTAGAAGGGAGACTTTTTTAAGATCATTTAGAAACTCCTCACAACCCCCTCAGGTTGAGACAGCGAAATTGGAAAAATTCAGTCTACAAAGTGGTTGAAGATTTTTACTCTGAAGATGAGCTAAAGAGTGTTATAAGGTCTTAGCCTGCTCTATTCTGCTTCTGATTGAGTCAGGCTTTGGGGTCATGTTAACACTTGATTCATAAGGAGTGGTGATTGAGGCAGGAAGGTCAAGGATGTCCTGCAAACTGAACAGAAAGAGGTTCACTGTCTCTTTAATGTGCATCAACTGGCTTTTAACAGGAGGCTCAAGTAAAACAAACATATCTTAAACTTTGCCACCCCTGTTTAAAACAAACAAAAAATGATATTTAACAATGTATTTGTTACTAAAAGGACAATCCAATAGCCAAAATCCAAAAAGTTTTTAACAAGTGATAACTTAGCACTCAACAACTCGCGCTGACTGTCTTCAGGCCGATTTATATTGGCTTATAGGAATAAATGTAGCATTACACTGACACATTAGTGGCTATACTGTGGTGCAGTGGTTAGCTGCTGCCTCACAGCAAGAAGGTCACCAGCTGAATCTCCCCATTCATGCGTGGGTTCCCTTCGGGTTGTCAGGCTTCCTCCCACAGTCCAAAAACTTGCTTATCAGGTTAATATGTGATTCTAAATTGCCCAAAGGTGTGTGTGTGTGTGTGTGTGTGTGTGTGTGTGTGTGTGTGTGTGTGTGTGTGTGTGTGTGTGTGTTGGTAAAAGGTTGTCTTTCTCTGTGTGGCAACCAGTCCAGAGTGCACCCCGCCTCCCACCCAGACATCCTAGACAGCTAGGATTGGCTCCAGCCACCCGCGGCCCTGAACAGGATGAGGGATAGAGAATAAAGAAGATGAAGATTGACGCATTATGCAGCTAGCACTCTTTATTTATATGTAGAGTGCAGCACGGATAGCTTGAAACTGAAAGTCAGCTGACACTAGTTCTTAGCCCAATGACAGGATATGCTCAGAGCCAGTTTCTTAAAGGGAAAAGTTTGGGTTTTTTTTTAAATTCATTTAGGGCATTGCTATGGATTATTTGGTATGATTGTTTCCTAAAAATTCATCTTCAAACTTTAAATGAACTGCATGAACACTTGGATTCTCCATAGTTTTTCTATAATTTGTTTTATTTGTACATCCAATTTGAGGTTCCCATCCTGTTTTAAATATGATAAATTAAAGAGGGGGTATTGAGCATTTTTAGGCTGCATTCTGTCCAGCAAGTACCAAAAAAATCTCTAGTTTTCTCAAACTTATAAAACTTTTATTTTAGCACCCACCTAAAACACCTTGTATGAGCTGCTGTCTCTTTAAGGCATCCAGCTCCAGACACCCCTCTACATTTGATTGGCCAGCCCTTTTGGAGCCCTGTTACCCCTCCAAAATGTCATGAATGAGTTTGGAAATCCTCATATGATGGCCTCATCTAACGAAACGGCGCCCTGGGCATGTTGGCTTGTCCCGCTCCCATCCTCTCCCTGTTATTTGTCACTGTCTTTTTATGTTTCTTGGAAGGGATAAAGCTGAAATGTAATTTCTCCCCGGGGATTATTAAAGTAATCATTTCATCAAATTTTGAAACGATCATCATGCCCCCTCTTTAAGAGAAACCATTCTTGATCTCACTTATTTCTGAACCCTTATAACAGCCTTAATTTGCTGTTTTCCTCATGCATACTTTGACTGGCCCTTACTTAGTGCCTCTACTTGCTGAGTTTACTGTTTAGAGAAATTTTTCTGCCTCCAGCTCTGCCAGGGATTTAGAGGAACAGATGTTTCCTGCGTTACCTTAATACATTAATGCTACGACTGTGTTTACCCTTTTCACCTTTGTGTGAGAAGCTTATACGTAGATAAGAGGTCTGCATTTTAAGTTGTGTTTTTGTTATTTAAAACACCTGGGTCCCAGTGATACTGTGAATGTCTGCACAGATGCCAAAGCCGAGCTGAAAACAGTCTAAATTTCTAAAATAAAAGATCCATAAAAACATCCATCCTAAAATATTTGTTTTGGAGAGAAATCCTGCTGAAGCTGCCTTTTATGTGAAGCAAAGCCATGCTCTTTGCACTCGTTTCATCCTTCTCCGTGGGACCCTCTGAGGTTGATTATTTATAGAGCCATCTGCATGTAGACATTCATACTTCTTCTCTTGCAACACAACTCTCAATCCCCTCACCGCTGCAGCCGTGCTGGATTCTAACCTGTCAGAATATTCTGGGTTCAGTTGTGACAGCCGTCTCTCCTCTGGCACCCATGTGGGACGGTGTATGTGTGCATGCTGGAGTGTGGGTACGTGTATGTGGCAACGTGATAAAAGACAGATGTCAGACACAAACAGAGATAGCTTGGAGAGGAGAGGGGAGAAAGGAGGAGAGTCGGCCAGCCGCGGCGGCCAAGTTGTTTTGGAGTGGGCGGAGAAAGAGCGAGTCAGAGATAGCAGCACACTGACACATGTATAATTGACAACCTATGCTTCCTCTCCATAGAGTTTATGACATTTTCTCTCTGTAATCTACTTTTCCTGGCCGCTGCAGAAGATGGTGGTGGGCTGGCCTCTGAGTCGGCAGCTTGGATGGAAATGGCAGAGCAGAGCAAAAGCTTGGCACGGAGAATATGACAGGGAGAAAATGCCAAGGCTGCCTTGACATTTTTTTCCCTCCCTTCAGTGTTGCACTTTTACCAAGAAGCGGGTCTGTCACTGATAAAAGTAGCAGGGAAAGGATGCATTGGGGTGAGGAGACACTGTGAAGCCGGGGAGTATATTTTGCTTTAGTATTGTGGCCGGGATCTAAAGCTGGGTTGATGTGAATGATGGTGTAGAAGAGTGAAAGTGGGTAACAGAGGGGGAAAGTGCTCTGTCTCTCTCAAACACCAACATGGTCTCAGTGGATGTCCATCCAACATGAGTCTGGTTCTGCTCAGGGTTTCTACCTGTTAAAAGCTGCTTATTCTCACCACCATAACTTACTGGACGATGCAAAGTTCTCTGCTCATGGTGGGTTAAGATTAGAGTCCTTCTCTTGTCTTAAAGTTGGGTTGGACCCCTTTTTGCCTTCAGAACCGCCTTAATCCTCTGTGGCATAGATTCAACAAGGTCCTGGAAACATTCCTCAGAGAGTTTGCTCCATATTGACATGATAGCATCACACAGTTGCTGCAGATTTGTCGGCTGAACATCCATGATGAGAATCTCCCGTTCCACCACATCCCAAAGGTGCTCTATTGGATTGAGATCTGGGGACTGTGGAGGACATTTGAGTACAGTGAACTCATTGTCATGTTGGAGAAACCAGTCTGAGATGATTCCAGCTTTATGACAGGGAGCGTTATCCTGCTGGAAGTAGCCATCAGAAGATGGGTACACTGTGCTCATAAAGGAATGGACATGATCAGCAACAATACTCAGGTAGCCTTGGACTTTAAACCATGCTCAGTTGGTACTAAGGGGCCCAAAGTGAGCCAAGAAAATATCCCCCACACCATTACACCACCAGCAGCAGCCTGAACCGTTGATACAAGGCAGGATGGATCCATGCTTTCATGTTGTTTTGCAAATTCTGACCCTACCATCTGTGGAGCAGAAATCCAGACTCATCAGACCAGGCAACGTTTTTCCAATCTTCTATTGTCCAGTTTTGGTGTTGCTGTGTGAATTGTAGCCTCAGTTTCCTGTTCTTAGCTGACAGGAGGGTCACCCAGTGTGGTCTTCTGCTGCTGTAGCCCATCTGCCTCAAGGTTGGACGTGTTGTGTGTTCAGAGATGCTCTTCTGCAGACCTCGGTTGTAACCAGTGGTTATTTGAGTTACTGTTACCTTTCTATTAGCTCCAACCAGTCTGTCCATTCTCCTCTGACCTCTGGCATCAACAAGGCATTTTGGTCAAAGAACTGCCGCTCACTAGACATTTTCTCTTTCTGGGACCATTCTCTGTAAACCCTAGAGATGGTTGTGGGTTAAAATCCCAGTAGATCATCAGTTTCTGAAATACTCAGACCAGCCCGTCTGGCACCACCAACCATGCCACATTCAAAGTCACTGAAATCACCTTTCTTCCCCATTCTGATGCTCAGTTTGAACTGCAGCAGATCCTCTTGACCATGTCTACATGCCTAAATGCATCGAGCTGCTGCCATGTGATTGGCTGATTAGAAATTTTCATTAACTAGCAGTTGGTGCTATTGAACATTAGCTGTCTTCAGAGCTCATTATGGTTGGAAATTAAAGCATATTGTCTGTTCTGTGTACATGCAGTGTTCAACACATGCTTAGCATGTAACAGAGAGAGAGAGACAGAGATGATCCCATATCCCCCTCCTGTTAATGTGTCATATGAGCTGCAGTGCCTAATGGGAAATATGGACTTTCTTATGCTGCTGCTGGAAAGATTTCACTGTCATGTCATTTCATGGGAAATGAATCTCTTAAAATGTAGATGTGTTTCTGATTTTATTGAAAACCTAAATGAAAAGTTTGGCTCTTATCATTTAACATTCAGGCGATTGGAGTTCAAATTTCGACTAAAAGCCCAATTTACAACATACTTTAGAGTTATTTTTAAATGACTCTGTCTAGTAAGTTCCCAACCATGAATTAGGAAAATTACCTAAAATAAAAGGGCAAAGTAATTAACCATCTTTTGACTGATAATTAAATTAAGCAACCACTTTTTTCACCAACTGCCTTCTCTTTCAGTTCCTTGGCTGAATAAAACCAGAGCATCCATTGGATTGCATACAGCAGCGTCTCTTGTGTTCAGCTCAGCAGCGTTGCAGTCTGCTGGAGGTCACACTCACCTTGCTTCATGGTGTTTTAAAATGACAATCACAGTTTGCAATCTGCTCCCATCAACAACACGTCCACAAATCAGCTTTCAGGACCCCGTCCAGTAAAACACAGCAGCTTGACCAAATCCTGACTTTACTCAGAGTTACCTTATCTCAGGGCTGACACACATGTATGGGGCGCTGATTGTAAAGTTTAACACACTGCAAACAACATTTCTTCACATTGAGCTCTAAAACATCACTTTTTTTGCAGATTTAGAGAAATATTTGTGAAATATATCTATCAAATATTATATATGAATGTTAAGTGTTTTATCTAAATGTTGAATGTTATTTATAAATGTTATAAATAAATGTCCTAGTTCTTAATATTTAGCTATGTTTCTAAACATTTAGCTAAGACTAAAAATTAACCAAAGATCTATAAATCTTTTGCGTTTCTAAATATTTGCTTGTTTCTAAAAATCTAGTCAACATCTCTAAATCTTGAGCAAAAATGTCTAAATATCTAGTCAAAATTTATAAATCTTAAGCAAAGATTTCTACATATGAAGTCAAGAATTCTAAATCTTAAGGTACGATTTCTAAATATTTAGCTAACATGCAAAATCGCACTCCTGCCCACAAGAAGTACCAAAATAAAAGTTGGAGGAAGCAATCCAGCCAAGCAGATTTTGAGGAAGTCAAAACACAGTCGGCTAAATCAGGCAGCCAATAACAAAAATAACCATACCAAGTGCTGTGATGGTGCTGTTGAAGATCCTGTGGCCGACATCAAAAAAGTAGAGCTTGACCTTTTTAAAATCGCTTTGTCAAACTTTTATTTTGGGACTACCTGGTGGTCAGGAGTGTGAATTTGAATATTAGCTAAATATTAAGAAATTGTAGTGAGATATTTAGAAATCTTGGCAAATATCTTAAAATCTCTGCAAACATTTAATAAATCTTAATTAGATATTTATAAATCTTTGCAAATATTTAGGAATCTTTGCTCAAGATTTGGGAATGTTTGCCTAAAGGCTGGTACACATTACAGGATTCTCCAAAATTGCACATATTTAGAGACCACACACTTGATGATAACAAAAGACAGATTGCACAAGATTTCTCTCTCCTGATCTCACAGTGTGTGGTCTGCACTCCAAGGACACCACACACTAAAAGAGTATTCAGCAGAGCTTCAGCTTCTTGACACACAATATTCCAAATCTTGCGTAGTAATAAGGTGACATGAAAGGGGTACGGGAAAAAGCAATGATGTTTTTTTTTTTCTGACTCTAGAATTTAGAAAAATAACACACAAAAGGAAAGGGCTTATGGAAAAGGTTGTGGAGACGGCGTGGAAATGGGCTGTTTGAATAACAATGCGAGTTGAAGGTGAGTCAAGTTGTTTTAAGTACAGATAGATTTCTTACTTCCTCTTTAGTCAGTCAGCTGAGTAGGCTCACGTCTTGATTGGCTTTGCTCCGGTACACGTGACATTACACGCTGTACCTGCTCAGCTCCTCTCAGAGCACCCCACACACTACAGGTTTTTTAGTCCCTAATATCAAACATGTTCATTATCTATGATCACTGAATCAGAGGCCTTCTCAACGGCTCCGACCAAAAGAAATCACTCTTAACACACCCCACACCACAGGGAAATTACACATGATGTCATCAGACAATCGGACCTTTGCTGACTTTGCTCATAAGGCGTAGATGTACCCACCTTCAGATTTAGAAATCTTGACTAAATATTTAGTAATCTTGGTAAATATGTAGAAATCTGTGCTTAAGATTAATAAATCTATGATAAATATTTAGTCTTGGCTAAGTATTAAGAATGAAAACTAAATATTTAGAAACATAGCTAAATATTTAGAATCAGGACATTCATTTATAACATTTATAAATAACATTCAATATTTAGATTAAAAAAAACAACATTTATAAATAATATTTGAAAAATAAATTTCACAAATATTTCTCTGAATCTGCAGAAAAAGCAACGTTTTAGAGCTAAATGTGGAAAAGTGTTGTGTGTGCACCTTTACAATCGGCGCCCCATACACATGTGCATGGATGCAGACAGGAACACAGATTTATCATTAGAGTAGCTCATAACCCAAACATGGGGCAAACGTTCAGCAAACATAACCCAGAAAACAAACCCAAACACGGTCTCTTGCTCTCTGTAGGCCTTATCTGGAAGCGTGGGGCACCTCGGGGAGACACAGAGAACTAAACTTGTCAAGTAAATTAACTAGATTCTTTGTCTTACTTCCCCAGTCTCACTCAACCTTTCCATCTCTCCATCACTATCACCTGCTCCGATTCACTTTCTCTCACCTCGTAGTGTTCGTTATTCCATGCATTACAATTTCTCTCACCAGTCTTCCTTCTCCTGCTCCGCTCTCCATCACCTGCTCCTTCTTTCACACCATCGCTTCCTCATCTACCACTTCACCCCTCCCCCCTTTCCTCTCTCATTCTTGGATCTGACTTGTCAGACCTCTAACCATGCAGCTACGTTGTTTTTGCACCATGCTGTTCCGTGTTGTGGCATATCCCACTCCCCCCAGCCTCTGTCGAGGCATTTTATCTCCTGGTACGGAGCCTATCTCACTCTGGGAATTGAACGGTGCAAATTGAGCAGGTGAAGATCAGTAGGGAATGCGTGATCTCCACTTCAAATGCAGATATTTACATACTTAGAGATTACAATTAGCCGATTTCATGTACCTGATTACCATAAGTGGTGTGGTATATGCAATTAAAGCTTTTTGTAGCACGCTGATCATTAGAAATTCATGTGAGTGATGAGTACCTCTGTTGCTCTTGTTGTGTTCATGTCCCTAGCCTCAGTGTGTCTTCAACGATGAGTTTCTATAAAGATCTTGGAGGCAGAGATATGTGCTTCATATGATCTTTCATGGAAACGTTCCCTTGAGGCTGCGGATGCGCTGTGCAAACAAGCTAATATGAGCCACACACTGACAGCAAATCTACCGATGCAGCGATGGTGTGTGCACACGTGCACACACAAACACACAAGCAGGCAAACTTGAAAGAAATGAAATTGTCTGATGAAAGCAAACATGTTAATCGAATAAGTTCAATTTTCAGACCAAAGTAAAAGACTGTGCCCCCTGGCAGACCGGAGGAGGTTATTTGATTTTTGAATATGAAATGATTTTCCTCCCTCGTCTTCTCGCAGCACATCCCGTGTTATTCTGCGATTGGCTCAGCTCGACTGAAGGAAGAGATTTACAGCAACAGTAAATCATTTTATTTTGTTAATAGCGAGTGGGCAGCCCACCTCCTCGAGCCTTTTATTGTGAAGAAAACAGGGCAGATAAATGGTCTACGCTTTTATAGAGCTTTTAAAGTGAAAGCAGAACAAATCCCTTTACAGTGTCTCATATTCACTGACGCATACGAAGCAATGGCGGAGAAGCTTTCATGAGATATACTGCTGTGTCCTCTAAAAGCAGTTTGTGGGTTTAGTGCTGTGATGTAATGTAACAGTATTAATATTTGTTGCAGTTCTTAAAGCTCTTGTGAGCAGTTTTTAGCTTTTATGAAACAGGTTGAAATTAACAGTGGGGCCTCTTTATGACCCTTTACAGTGAAAAAACCCATTTGTAGAAGATGAATGATGAATTTCTTTGTGATAATTCTTTATGCATGCAACCACTGTGTAGGTGGCAGGTGTAGTACAAGGTCATTAAGATCACAGTGAACAAAAACCCTTTTCACTTTTATGTTTACACAGCTACCAAACACAGTGAGTCACAGTTTCAAAAGCAAGATGGGTTGTTTTTTCAGAAGATAGGACAAGATCAGTCAAAATGTAGGTCTCACTTTGTCCACTAGGGGGCAACACCAATAACACAAACATAAAATTCTTGTAGTAGCTGTTGTAAGTTTTTCTGGTGCTACGGGCCTCCTACAGGCCTCGACTGGATGGGCCCCTAATTTCTCTGCCTGATTACGTCCTAACTGACCTAGTACCTTGATCTTAGACTATTGAGAAAGAAGACGTGGCGTCCAATCAGCCAAGGACTACAGTCAGGCTGAATTTAATAAACTTTATTCAAAACAAAATAGTCCAAAAAGTTTTTTTTTTTAAATCCTGTTTAAATGAAAGGTATTGGTTTGACAGTTGATGGCGGCACAGTGTGACAGAGAGAGTTACAAACAGGAAATACTCCGTAGACCAGCCTGTCTCAATTGAGTTCAACCTTTGCAGTCTACGCATGCTACCAAGGCCGGGTCCTGGAGGCCACAAGCCTTTGTGGGCTGCAGCCCCTGAACTTGAAAACAGCTGATGTTTCTTTCAACTCTGTGTGCATCAACTTCTCACCGGAAACATCAGATGCCACATTGTTATATATATATATATATATATATATATATATATATATATATATATATATATATATATATATATATATATATATATATATTATAATTTCTAGAATCTTTGTAAGACCAAATGAAAGACCAATATTAAATAAATTTATTTTACACACACACACACACACACACACACACACACACACACATATATATATATATATATATATATATATATATATATATATATATATATATATTGTGTATAGTATAGTATAGTATAGAATAGTATAGTATAGTATAGTATAGTATAGTATAGTATAGTATAGAACTTCATTGTCATTGTAACAAGTACAGCCAAATTGAAGTCACAGCAGCTATCAAGAAAACAAAAGTAAGAAAGTGTATAGAAAATACAAAAAGGTCCATGAGAAAATAGCTGATTACAGCTTGTCCATCATTGTCCAGTTCAGCCAGTCTCCACCTCAACAGGGTCCAGGACTGAGCTTCTTCAGTCATGCTCCATCTCTGTCTCTTATATCCTGTCCGCTCACAGCAGGTGAAGTATTTCCAATGTGGTGTTGGTGTCTGTTGTTAGCTCCGTTAGACATGTCTCTGAATAGCATGATGCTACTCTGCCCTCTGGTATTCCCTCTGTTGCTAGGTTAGCACAGCTAGCTTGTCCATCATATTGGAGATATATCTTATGTTCCCAATAACAATGGATGGAAGGTCAGGTCAATGTCGTCACTTCTTAGCTCACACCTGAGAACCAGCACAATGGCCTTAAAAAAACCTCCTTCTCCTCTCCTTGTGGGAATACATCAGGCCTTGCACCAGTTAGCATTGACATGCTACAGGCTGCTAACAGCAGATTTCACATGTAAACAATGTGGCCATGGTTACATGTAGGATCTCCAGACAAACACAGGAGAAAAAGTAGTAAAAATATATGTTTGGTGTCCATGAGCAACAAATGGGTCATACAAAGTAATGATCTACTACAAATGCAAAGATTCTGAAAAAAAGATAAAAAAATTACAAGGAATGGACAAAGAAGAGAGAAAAAAATTATATATATATAAATTCTCTCTCTCTCTCTCTCTCTCTCTCTGTGTGTGTGTGTGTGTGTGTGTGTGTGTGTGTGTGTGTGTGTGTGTGTGTGTGTGTGTGTGTGTGTGTGTGTGTGAAATAAATTATGCATATGATACGGAAAATTTAAATGGGAGGTCTCAGGAATGAAATGCATTCACTTATTTGCCTGGAAAAATTGGGATGTTGCAGATGAATGCCCCATGGATTATTAGTCTCATAATGGAATCGGGAGATTTACAGTGGCCTAATCATTACTTTTCTTCACCAAACTAAACTTTAACATACCGAGAGCCAAAATTAACCTTAGTTCAAAAACTGCCTCAGTGCAACACTGTAAACGAGAAATTGAAGCAAGAGAAAAAGTAATCCTGAAGCCATTATGTTTTTTACAGTGTGTACATTAACACACTCTTCTACTCATCTCTCATGTTGCAAGAATTCCTGAAACAACAATTTACCACAAGGACAAGAAGCTCTTGAGAGCATGCCAGCTATGATCCTTCATTTGTCAAGATTTCTCCTGCACCTGCTGCTCATCTTGTGACCACTGTATACACAAGCAACCATTTTTTGGGCAAGAATAGCTGATAATTTATTTAATACTCTGGTTAAAATATGGTAATATAAATATTTATTTGTAGGAAGTCTGTTGTTTTAGTATATTGCATCTTGAAGTCATTTTCAGGGATGTCAGATACAAAGTAGTAGAAACAACAGGATTCATATATCACCTGATTGTCGGCTGGATGAGTAAACAGTTATAGCCTCTGCACTGGTTGATTGTTTCACCACAAACATGTTAATTTGATTATGCCCTGTATTTGGACTTTTGATTTCCCATTTTCAAAATGTTTTAATTATTGAGTCTCTGAGTTAAGTTTCAGTGTTTTTCTTATTCCAGGTTTCCCTCCCTCCCTCTTCTTTGTTTGTTTTAAAATAAGGCTGGAGCCCAGGTGTGTTTAAAAATGCAGCCAATAACTTTGGAGGATATTGCTCATAACAGATTGCTGTGAGGCTGTGCTTTTCTTGCTGAATCTTCAGTTGAGGTTTATTTTGGTTAATTCATCATTCAGGTGTTCTTGTTTCATTTTTGTTTTCTGGTATTTAACACCATTTGATTAATCAAATCAGCCCCCCACTTGGGAATGACTACCACCCTCTGAGAAATTTCTTCAACATTTTGTTCAAAGAAATGTTGTTTTTTGTTCAGTGTATTGTAAGGACACCAAAATCCCTGTTTGAGGAGGTCATTCTGCAAGGTTGATGACACTCATAAGATTGAAAACTAGATTTTTGCCAAATAGCACCTGAGGAACTTTGAATTTTGGCGACGTTGGCGCCCTCTTTGGACAAAGCGATATCTCTTTTCTGATCATGTCCTTCATGCAACTATTGTAAGTGTGCAGAATACAAACATACACAATCTTATCCTGTAGTATATTTTTTAAGGTGGTTTACTGTCAAAATTAAAGCTGAAGTCCAGTTTAATGTTACATGTTAAAGTGTTAATGGCCCAAGAAACATACTTGTTATTACCAAGTAAATATTTGTGCGGCTTCAAAGCTCCTGAAATATAACAAAGGCTGACTTTCTCTTCTACCAAAGTCATTCAACAGTGTAACAACTCAACATCTTTCAGGTACTTCATCCCCCCTGAGTCAACCCTACATGCTAACTGGAGGGACCTGAAACCAGCAACCCAGAATGAGCAAGCATACCTGTCAGAAAAAGTTATTTGGTCTGTCACCGTATAATGCGGTAAAACAAATTCTTGTGACTAGAATTATTTTTTAACCTTGATTCTTTTCAATTTCAAACTTCCTGCAGCCTTCCTTGGAACAGCAAGCATCCTGTTCTCACACTCAGGGCTGCCAAGGTGAACAAAAACAACCCACGTACACACACTCATAATTTCCTGTGACCTTTAACGTCACACTTCAGGTCCCTGGGCTGAGAAATTGAAAAAGGCATTTCAAAGAAAATATAATCTTGTCATTTTTTGGTTTGATACTGATGAGTAGATGGAACACAGTGGGTACCAATAGCCGCATTTCCACCAAGCAGCCTGGTTCAGTTCAGTACTCTTTGGCACGGTTTGGTACAGTAACCGTACACTCACACCAGAAGCGGTCCAAGCATCGGCGGCGTCCGGCTGCCATTCATTTTCTATGATCGCCGGCGTCGAGGAGCGTTCGAGGAATGAGCTGAAGTTGGGAGAAGCTCAACTTTATGCAAATGAGCAGCAGCACGAATGAGGCGTCAGCCAAAAACAGGCCGATCTGTATTCCCGGGTGGAAGATTTTGAGGGGGAGAACGAGGATAAACAATGAAGAACAAACATATTATTGCTGTGTCCGGCTTCCCGGAGCTGTATGATGTGTCTCTGTTTATCTACAGGGACATTAAAAAAAAGAATGATTCTTCATATGCGGAAAGAGACATGGTGGATCCCGCTCTCCTGCAGACTGATGTATATGTGTGTGATGTGATTGACAGACCTGTGAGAGAAAATGTGTTTACCCCTGATTTTGTATGTTGTTTGTAGTTGATGATTGTAGGAAGAGGTGGAAAAGCCTGAGGGACACCTACAGAAAGGAAAAAAAGGGAAAAAAAGAGGTCTAGGAGCGGGTCTGAACGTTGCATAGCTGAACCTCCCAGGGTGGCACATCTGCACCGCAGCTTGTAAGCCCCGCCCCTTCGGCAGCTCGCAGCACTTCCCCTGCCTGCGTGCATTTGTGTGTTTTCAACTGCCAAGCAGCGCGATGAGAGAGGCCAGAGCGTCGACAAGCCAATTTGACGCCTCTGGTCTGAATGTACGGTTAAACCTGATCCCTATTGCATTTCCACAGTAAACTGTGCCCCCTTGTGGTGGGTGGCGTGTGAGCCGGATGCTGAAAGCCACATCTGTTAAATAATAGCATGGTGTCGTAGCAGCGGGACACAGTATACCTTGCTAATAAATCCAGTGAAGAAGAAATAGGGAACACAGTTAACAAAGAGCATAGATGGAAGAAATGCAGCAATTTGTCTTCTTTGTGATCAGTATGTGGCTCTTTGATACAAAGTGCAGTAAAGCTTCGCTTCAGGGAAGATGTGTTCTGCCGTAGAAACACAGCTGTTGTCGTGAGTGACAATTCTTTCGACCAATCAACAGTCTGCAGTGTTGTAGCTCCACCGTCCGAAATCGAATTGGTTTAGTCTGGCACCCATACGAAAGGGTGCCAAAAAGCAGGACGGCTCGTCTCAGTTATTTGGGGATCTGTCCCAAGATCATTTGGTGGAAACGCCATAAAATGTGTGCCATGCCGAGATGAACTGAGCCAAACCACTTGGTGGAAATATGGCTAACGAGTCACCAGGAGGTGGCGCTACGCAAATAATCAGAGGTGCAAGTATTGAGTACCTATCAGTCCTGGCCTTTTTCATATCCCCACCCCAGCACAGATACACTAACCTGACACGCCAGACAAACAGCTTCATATATCCGCCACGGAAATATTTCACAAGTCCATCTGGGTAGCAGCTCTTCAGATTTGTTTTCAGAGGCGGGACTTTAAAAAAATCCGCAGCTGGTGATTGGACGACTGTTCTGATTAACACACTCACCATGGACCAATCCACATCAAGCCACGGTATGACATAGCTTATGTGAGCTGATGCTTCTAAGAAACAATAGATGAACAACTACTGAATCACGAGAAACAGCTGTGAAAAAGGCGCCTCTCTTCCCTGATTGGGCCGGTCAGAATTTAGCTGAGGGAAATTCGTTGGTCATTGGAGCCTTGCAAGATGGACCTGCAGGAGTTCAGAAACTGAATCAGGCAGGTCTGTCTGCTCTGCAAGGTTACAGGTACACTGCATCTGAGTAAACTAAAAGGCTAGCCCTGTTGTGTGCAGAGCTAAGCTTACTGGATGCTAGTTTGGTGTTTCTTTCAATATCTTGGCATTTCATGAACTGCTTAGTTGAGAATGTATCCTTCGCATTAATATTAGTTTTTTCATGCGATCAATAAGCTAGCATCCCTGTCCAGAAAGGTTCATTTGGTCTGACACCGTATAATGTGGTAAGACAAATTCTTGTAACTAGTTTTCTTTTTACCTTGACAGTTTTTCAACTTCAAACTTCCTGCAGCCTTCCTAGGAACAGCAACCATCCTGTTCTCACACTCAGGGCTGGCAAGGTGAAAAAAAAACAACCCACGTACGCACACTCATATTTTCCTGTGACCTTTAATGTCACACTTCAGGTCCCTGGGCTGAGAAATTATAAAAGACATTTCAAGAAGAGGATGAGGAAAATGTTATTAAATTTTATCTTACAGGAAATTTATTTCATAAGACAGCTGTGATGTTTATTTTACTCTGGTGTGGAAATTCAAATAAATGATATCATGGCCCTGTATGTGCAGCATAATTGGTGTTTCCAGATGCACTTAACATGCAATGATATGTTTACAGGGGTTGTACTGTACCCACGAGACCAATAAGACCTTACAGCTGGTTTAATTTCTGCTGGTTTCATTATAGAAATATTTGTTGTTTCATCAGTAATTACAGCTGCAGAATTATTTAACATGCATGTAAAAGCTCTGTTGTTATTAGTGATTGTCCATATGGCGCGGCACAATCCAAGACTTTGTGTGAATGAAGCTGCACTATGTCATCTTTAAAGTGGAACAGGTACATGAATAACCTTGAAATACTCACCAAAAAGGCAGCTTGGCTCATATCCTGCTTCATTTCCACAAAATAAGGCAGCACTTCAGGACTTATGAGTCCTGGCTGACTTCCAGTCAAAGGTACAATCAAACACTGGTCACTTTGTCCCTGTTTAACTTTACGCATCTCAGGGGTGTTTCCACTTTGTTTAGCCCAGCAGGCTTCATTCAGCGCTGCAACGCTCTCCTCCGTCGAACTCGTTTATTTCTGTTGACAGCTTTATTATAGCGCTCTGCTCATTTGCATAGGTAATCAGCCCATACTTTTAGAACCTGTTAAGATTCAACATGGCAGCCGCTAATTGGAAAAGGGAATGCATTAAGGCTCCATTTGAGCTCGGATTTTCCAACTTCCTCTCTTTGCGTGGGACTAATAAAGTGAGGTCCCTGCAGCTTGGGACAGATTAACTTGTTTTGTTTTTTTGGCCTCAGATGAAACATATGAAGCGGGTTAATTGCATTGGCCCAGCTGGTAATGGCGGAGAAATCGTCTAAAGCATATAATCTTTTCAAATCCACGGCTCTTCCACTGTGCAGACTTTAAAAAGAGGGAGTGAGTGACAGACTGACAGAGAAAGCAGCCTCACGCTCCACAGCCGTATTGACTTGCCATGTTTACAACGGTGATATTTACCTGAGTGAAGCAGCAGAGGAGGAGAAAATAAATTAATTTGTCCATATTCATAACGATCCAGCCTTGTCAAACACTCGCTATCCTGCTGCATGCACAGGCAAACAGACAGTCACCTTCTTCTGGGTCAATGTTCAGCCGTTTTCAAACTACGAGCTGCATACTGATGCTGTCATCAGCCCACACACACACATATAAAGACACACACTCTCACTTTACAGGCCACGAGAGCACGACTCATTGTGACTCCTGCCGAAGCAGAAATGAAAATTTTAATGAAGTGAGCGCAGTGGTTGTTGTCTCCTCACTCTTCTTGGTGTGGGAAAATGGCACTTTATCCACACTGCCCCAAAATGGACCAGAGATTTCATTAGAGATAGAGGCCAGAAAAAAGAAGCGGCGTTCAGTCCCGGCTCTGCTTGTGGCCGTACATACCATCAGAGCAATGTATGAAAAATAGTTGACCTCATTTATTCCTGCACAGCTTTTATCTGCTTCTCTAAAGCTGCTTTTCCGTCTCTGTCTGTCCTCTCCTGTAGCTCTCCTTTCAAACACACAACTTTCGAGGGATAAAAAACAAGCGTGCAATCTAAACGTGAGCAAAGAAACCTGAAACACCAAACATCAAAAGTTGCCTCAGATTTTACTGTAAAGTTCACTAAGTATGACAGGATTTGTTTACACAGCAAGCATCTCCACAGTGGACCAGCCTGTAGAGCTGGACTGAATCAAATGTAACCTCACACAAACAAAGTGATGTAATATCATGTAAAGTATGAAGCATAACCCTGACAAAGTCAGAGGATAAACACTTGAAAAACACCAGCAGGAGACCGAGGGTGACTCAGAGGCTTCCTCGATAAGCTCAAGGTGAAACAGTAAGAGTGAATTAGAAGTGACAAAGACTGTAGAGGTGAGCAAGTTGGAGAAAGAATAAAAACATGCTCCCTGTGAGCTGACGGTGCCAGCTAGAAGAGAAAATCTTCTTGTCTCTGTTTTAAAGGAAACTCCCCAAATGATAATGCTAGGTCGTATCCTGAATATCATCTGCAGCTAAAAGGTTTTCAACAAGCTGCACAGGGCTAAATGATTCTTATAGTCAATAAAAACATTTCCCCAGAGAAACTCTGGATAATCTGATTAAGATTAGGCTGTGATTCTGTGAGCACTTTTATTGGGACTCTTTCTCAGTAGGTAGTGGCTCTGGGTAAGCTGTTGACAATGAGGTCTAAGGATTATCCACATATTATTTGGAGCCTAAAGAAGAGGTTTTAAAGTCCTAACACCTCAGTCTTTGGGTCTGATGAACCATGGAAAAATAAACTGAAGTAAATTTCTCTTTCCACCTGATCAGAATCTTAAGATTGTACAAGTTTATATGTTGCACTGTTGGATCCTTAAGAGGTTCAAAGAAGAGTTTCAAAATCCAAAAAGAAGAAATGGGAGTGAGACAGAAATAAATTGAGTAACCTAATTTGGTGCAAACAACAATTAAAGTGAAACAGGCTGTCAGCTGATCAAAAGTTTAAAGGGGACATATCATGCTTGTTTCTCCTTTTCACGATGCCAGACTAAGATGCCTGTAAAGCATTCTGCCCTCAGTACAAGTCATTTAGTTCCTTCATTGCCCCGCAATAGCATTCTCAATATCCTCAGTTTAGGCCATTCTGAAGATCTTGTTGAAACGCTTCGTTTCGAGAATGACCTCCAGTAACCTCGCAACCTCACAGCCCTTTGTGCTCTGATTGATCAGTTCTATCAGAGGGGCGGAGGGGGTAGAGCCAGGGGGCGGTTTTTGCAGCATGGCAGTATTTACAAAATCGCCATACTGGATAGGGGAAACCCGGCGAGTTTGCTGTTTGCCAAAACTTCACCGTAAGGCATTGATAGCACTAATAAAATGGTAAGATGTGTAGGATACGTCCTTTTGTATTGGACCCCGAGTCAGACCTGGACGGTTCTGCAGCTCAGGAGGAAGAAAATCCACCTCAACACAGATCATCTCAGGACACTTCAGTGTGGTGAGTCAAACCGGTACTGTAACATGTATAGTTTATCCGTGGAAATATAGGCAGACTTCACCAATAAACTATTTCTGTAACAGGGCTTCATCCTGCTCCTTCACCTTTCCCTGTCTGTTTTGTAGTCTAAAGATCACCTCTACCGTCAGTTCCTCACTATGTTATTACCGCAGCATTACTGTGGTCCAGGTTCACAGTGCATGTCAGAACAAGCATGCAAATATTACAGTCTCACAGGTATTATGACGTCTGCTAAAACTACAGTGTTTAACTGCTAATTCACCACGTAAAGCCGAGCTGCTCAGCAGAGCAGAGTCCCTGCATCCAGCACTCAGTCAGTCGGCTCTTGGTGGGTGTATCCCTCGGTGGCGGTTGTGTGACTAACTGACATCACAGAGGAGGAGCTGCTTTATCAGATTACTCCAATAAAAAGAAAGGATCCCCATGTCATCACGAAGGTCGAAATCTCGCGGCTAAATGGTAATGACCTATTTTCAGAGGCATCAAATCTTATTCTAGGATATCAGAAAAAATACAATATCTCATTTTTTGGAAATTCAGGGGGTGAAAGGTCTTGTTTTCAAATTTATCAGCATGATATGTCCCCTTTAAGACCACAGCTTAAAAAAACCTGAAAACCCCTAAAATAGAAATATAAGGACTCAGCAATGAGGAGCTCCACTATCAGTGTATCATTTGTTCATCCCATGTCTGTTTTAGAATCCAAAACCGGAAAACAGATAACGACTTGTTATTTCATGTCTTGTTTTCAAATAAAAAATTAGAATATAAATAATAACCTATTTCTCGCTGTTTTGAATTTGTTTTGAAATTAAAAATAGAATATGAGAGAATGGAATTACCATGGGATTTTTGTTCTATTGGTTTGTATCATTTTCAACGTGTTGTGACCTGGAAGTTGTTGACCTTTTTCTCAGGGCGGCCAGTTCGAACTGCGTGGCTCTTGAACCTGTTCACAGAGATAGAGAAAGCAATATATAGTGTATTATATACAGTGAGTGACATATAAATAGACCACTATGCCGGCACTAGAAGAATACACAGATGTTATTAAGCAGTTGTTCGAAGCTGGTAAAACCCACACAGACATTTCAAAGACGTTGCAGGACATGGGTGACTGGAGATGCTCTGCAATGTGTTTCAGATGTTTCTGCATCCAACACAACCTCAGGTGGAAACGTTGTGTTACTGATGCCTCCAAAGTGTGACACGTTTCCCCTCTTTAAAAGACACGTACACATCCGCCAACCTTGACAAAAACGTTAACTTATAATAACTGTAAAAAATTAGCTATCGTGCTGCTTGATTCACCCATCAATGGAATCACCCGGTAGAGACTGACTGACCTTATTGAGATAAAAAAAAAAAAGGCAACAACTCCCTGGTCAGAACACATCAAAAATGATACAAACCAAAAACGAATAGAACAAAAATCCCATGATAATTCCATTCACTCATATTCTATTTCTAATTTCAAAACAAAATCAAAACAGCGAAAAATAGGCCGTTATTTGTTTTCCGATTTTTTATTTGAAAACGAGAAATGAAATAACAAGTCGTTGCCGGCTTTCCGATTTGGATTCTAAAACAGATATGAAATAAACGAACGATACACTGATACTCCACCTTTCGTGATGACTATCACCAAATTTCACCCCGGTATGCTTGATGCAAGTGTTTCCAGGGGGCTCATGGAAACATTGCATGAAGTGGTGAAGATGGCTTCATGGAGGATTATCCACTGTCTGGAACTGATGTCCATTTTTGTAAACTTCCCTCTCCTTCCATCCCCAAATCTTATTTGTGTGATTTAGATCATGGGAACATGCAGGATGGTCCAAAGAGTGAGGTTATTCGTCTGGAAGAAGTCCTTTGCCAGTTGGCCATTATGAACTGCAGCGCTGTCCTGTTAAATAACCTGGTCATTACCACACAGACCAGGGCCCTCAGTCATGAAGGAGGCCACAAAATCTCCACAGAGCCAGCAGCTGTTTGGACGTAGTCTCCCTGACGTCGTCCGTCTGTTTCTGAAATGGAAATTGAAGCAAATTGGGAATCGCTGCTGTATTGAAAGTGGCAAGGGCTTCATACAGTTACAGGGCACCCATCAGTCCTGTGACCTGAGCTGTGCCTCTGATTGGGTAAGCTTGTGATCTTAATATCCTCTGAACTGCTGAGTTAGATAAATATTCACCCCCCTATACAGTGTGTGCCGATAGTAAACTTAGTGATTCAGACAGGAGAGGTTTTTTGAACAGGGCTGTAAATAAGTTAATTTCTGCTTTGAAAACATCTTTCTTTTGGTTTGGTGTTTGTGACTTCTGGTACCTTTGGAGCCAGCCTCAAGTGGACACTCAAGAAACAGACGATTTTAGCACTTGGGCATTGTCTCATATTCTTAGACTGGAGATTGCTGCTTAAAAACAAGACATACCTGGGTTTGTTTTTAAGCTGCATGATGCTGTTCCCTTCTGAAACCTTTCTTTAAAAAGTTTGCATGGTTCCCTCTGGGCACTCTGACTTCCTCCCACGGTCTAAAATCATGCTTGTCAGGTTAATTTGTCACATTAACTTGAGTGTAGGTGTTTTATCTATTTTTTTTTTCTCACTTTATTTTTTTCTTGCATAATATTCATTTTTTTGCCAAACCAGAGCAATCATCCAGTAAAATAAATAGATAAATAAAAAGAGGTAGAGGCTAGAAACTCACCTTGTTGCATACAAATAGAAAGAGGGGGAAAGGAGAAGCACACGTCCTCCTCCCCTAACTCAACCTGTCTGTTGAGCTGTCAACACGCGCAGCACGCCCGGCATTTCAAAGCAGTGTTTTTACCTGCAGCACTAATAACAAAGATTATCTGTCGTGAGAAGCGCTCCAGTTTCTTAAATATTAGGGCCCAGAGAAAATGGCATCCCTGCTTTTACCAGAGAAATCAATTTAGGCTCTCCTGTGCCCTGCATGCAGTGATGAGCCAGCCAGCTAAAGCTCCTGGAAAATCCACACCCTTTATTTAAGAGTGCGAGACGGGCAAAATCACATAATTGCCATCTCTACAGAAGACATTTTGATTTAAATCCCTCTAAAGGTTACAGCTGACAAGGTAAGAGCATGAGTGGTAAATTGCACCTCGGGTGATAAGGTGAAAGGTATGAAGTTTGATGCTTACTGCCGCAGTGTGATTGCACACAGTTACTTCACTTTCCAAGCTGCTGTCACTGTATTTTTCTACATTGTTGTAATCAACACATACTCTTTAAAAAAAAAAAGCTACAAATTAGCTGTGATGTTTCCTTCTAATTCTGTAATGCTACACACTCAGTTCGACTCCAGTGCTAGTGTGGGGTGTTGTGTATGAGTAATAGCATAATATATTCAATGCCCCTGACTTTTCTGCATTTAACCACAGTGGCAACATGAAAACTGTTTCATGTAGAAAATAGCGTGTGGATAAACTCTGTTTTTTTTTTTAATAGTCAATAATAGTCCATTTATTAGTTAATTTGTATAGGCTCAAATGTAATCTTGTCATTTTTTGGTGTTATACTGAATGAGTAGATGGAACAAAGTGGGTACCAATGAGTCACCAGGAGGTGGCGCTACGCAAAAAAAATCAGAGGTGCAAGTATTCAGTACCTGTAAGTCCTGGCCTAATTCACGTCCCCACCCCAGCACAGATACACTGTGTCTGAGTAAACTTAAAGGCTAGCCCCACTTGTGTGCAGAGCTAAGCTAACTGGATGCTAGTTTGGTGTTTCTTTAAATATCTTGGCATTTCATGTACTGCTTGGTTCGGAATGTATCCTTCAGATTGATATTAGTTTGTTCATGTGAACAATAATCTCCTTTGCCCACCAGGGTGCAGTATGGAGTTCCTCAAGGTTCAGTGCTTAGACCAATTCTTTTTATCTTGTATGTGCTTCCTCTTGGCGCTATAATGAGGAAACACTTTATTAACTTTCACTGCTATGCAGGTGATACTCAACTTTACTTGTCAATGAAGCCAGAAGATACCAACTGCTTATCTAAACATGGAGCATGCTTCAAAGATGAAAGGACCTGGATGAGCAGAAACTTCTTTCCGCTGAACTCAGAGAAGACTGAAGTCGTTGTTTGTGGACCTAAACATCTCAGAGAAGCTTTCTTGGACGACATCAGCTTGGCTTCCAGCACCACTGTCAGGAACCTGGGAGCTCTTTTGGATCAGGACCTGTCCTGTCCTAACTCTCACATCAAACAGGTATTAGGCATGGCATTTCTTTATCTTTGTGATATCAAGAAAACTAGACACATCTTGCCTCAGAGCGATAAAGAGCTCACAGTTTTGTATTATCCATCCAGGTCACTGTGTTATTAGCACCAGGCCTGCTCATTGTACCTAGGGTCTCTAAAAGTAGTATGGGAGGTTGAGCCTCCTCAGATGTCTGTCTAACATGAGTCTGGTTCTGTCCAAGGTTTCTGCCTATAAAAAGAAAGTTGTTCCACTTCATTGTAAACTTGCTAAATGCTGTAAAGCCCTGTACTCATGGTGGGTTAAGGTGAGATCAGACTCCTTATCTTGTCTTGATGTTGGGTTTTATCAACATAAAGGGGTCTAGACCTGTTGATTTTTGGAAAGTGTCTTAAGATAATGTTTGTTATAATTTGGCTCTATATGTAAAAAAAAAGATTGATTGAAATAGCTGAGGAAAAGAAAAGATATCAAACATAAGGACAAAGAACTCTTTAATGGTTCACACAGACAGAAAAGTTTGTTTCTGTAAAGTGTCTGTTTGAAGTGACATGTAGCACCTTTTTAAAGCTAACCACCAGCAACAGCTTCAGATTGTGTTTCTTCCTTCTGACATGTGGTCAATGTGAGACTGTGTTGACGTGTTATTGTGTGGGTTAAACTTCATCTCGACTTCTCACAGGAACCACTCTCTCTCTGGGTAAAAGTCATTCTTCTTTTGACCCATCCATGAGTTGTAGTGAAGTGCTGTTTCTTGGTAGAAGTTTGTTCAGTGGTAAGAGAAAGCCTCTGGCTTAAAATTGATGACATACACCTGATGTTTTTTTTTTTTTCTTTTTCCCACAAACATTCTTCCAGAAGTAACCCTCAAAGTCATGAGAAATAGGACCATTGGGTCCAGGCAAAACTGCCTTTAAAATTTCATCACCACAATTTATCCAGCACAACCAAGCTAAGACACCTTCAGGCAAAACTGGATGATAACTTTCTGTCAAACGTTCTTTCCCTCAAGTTGTGAATGTGTTTTTTTTTTTTTTTAATAAAATTATGTGTGGGTCAGGGGGTTGATTGCTCAATCTGTGTTGTAAAATCCCAGCATGTATTTGTCAAGGTGAATTCATCTTAAATGGATATCTATATAGATTTTAATGATGATATACCGCAGATGATCAGATGATTTTATTTCTGCCTTTCTACCTCTAAATCTGCTTTGTAACACCTCAAACAATATCTCACCTCTTGTGACGTTTCTTGTGCTGTTCTGGTCAATGTTGTGTCTTCTTCAAAACAGAACTTGTGGGCTATGAAAATAGGGTAGAAAGCTTGAAGGCAAGTACACACACACACACACACACACACACACACACACACACACACACACACACACACACACACACACACACTAAACCTGGGGTTGATTTGAAGGTGAGAAACCACCGAACACCAACAACTGTAGAAGACTTCACTGTATTCTCAGTAAGACTTCTAGAGTAACCCCTTAACCTTGACTGCAACACCAACATGTCAACATTTATAGCGAAATATCTCAACAAATAGTTTATTTCCCTGAAATATCACACAGACTTATTTCCAGGAGCTGTTATAAATGTTTAGGCCTCTCATATTAGTGTCTTACCACATCACAAACTCAATTTTGAGAATCTAACAAAACTGTTTCACAGCCAATCTGGAAAATTCACTGACATTTCCATTAGCCTGTGCTGCGCTTCAGTGTTAATAAGCAAACATTAGCATGCTGACACACCAAACTAATTAGGTAATTTACATTCTCCAAGGACATCCCAGTGTGCAACAGGTATGTCCAACATAAACACCAACGAATCAGCTGTAGATTTCTGTGTGCTGGAGCAGCTCGTTGTCATAAAAACACTAATTCATAGCCGTCCCTGCCTCTCTGCTCAGCCAGTAATGATGCACATTATTGATGCTAGATTAGCAGGTTTGCCTGCCAGGGTTTTATTTGCATATATGCAAATGCATAACAAATGCTGTCGATTAACTACATTCTAATTTTCACTATTGCACGGGCACATTTCTTTGTGATCAGATGTACAGCAGCAGCAGTATAGGACAGTTTTTATTTATCTTATTAAAAACCTATTTTCTTTACAAACCAAATGCAGCTTTATAGTTTTAGTGCTCGACGTATTATTCAAAAAAAGAAAAAAAAAAGTGTTTTCTTATCTGAATTTCACCTGCCATTTCTGTGTTTTCTTCCTTTAATGTCTCTAAATAAAAGTATATACCAAGCATACAGAGTATTTTTGACTAGACTTATTCAAGTGAAACATAAATACTGTGGGGAAGCATTGAGAGCATAGTAACTCTTGTTGGTAGGCAACGCCTTAGTGGCTGCTGGTTGCAGGAGCTTTCCCTTCCTTTTCTTTCTTTTCACACACACACACACACACACACACACACACACACGCACACACGAACACACGCACACAAAGGTCTTCACGCAGAATCTAAACATGGCCGAAATTAAAGAAAAAGCATTGGCCCACCTAACCAGACATTTTTGTCATTGATAACTTTAACTTACAGCTACATTATATGATGATGAAGATGATGACAACATTGCAAGCAGCCTATGGTGTCTCTGAATAGTCAATCTGCGAAATGACCTTGAAGACAGTGGAAAAAATGCATCAAAACAAACGTTTGGAAAGAAATAATGATGGATAAAAGTTTTGGCGTCAGTGTGCAACAAAGCATGTAGGCGGATCACAAAGGAAAGCAGGATCTTTTTTTATTATGAATGGAAAGGCAGAGCAGTTACTGTTCGTAAGTACAGTACCCGGTTACAAATATTTTATTACCTCCTACGTATTTGGGGTCTAAGGCTTCAAGTAAAGATACGTAAAATATGCATGTGCATATTTTTGGAGCAAGCGTGGAGCAATCTTCCTGAGCACTGAGTGGTAATGGGCAGAGCAGCATGGTGCAAAGGAGGTGGGCACCTTGAACAGCAAGGAGCGGAAATTCTTGCCGCTCCGCTCACATGCTCTGGTGTTCAAACATGATTGACTAAATGTCTTTTTTTTCTTGTACCTCAATATCTGAGGGGAAAAAATGGACATGCAAAGGTCTATAGAGCCAGCCTCTTGTGGACACTTCAGGAACTGCAGTTTTTTGCTCTGTTACTTTAGCTTAAATTTGAACACTAGCAGTCAGACTAGCTACCTGCTCTGTACCATTAACTACAGACCTGATCGAAATGTTAAGACTGTTAGAATAATTGCTACAACATATATTTTGCACAGAGCTACAAAATACAAAAGCAAGAAGGGGGAGTGCAACGAAACACATTTAGAACTTGTAATAAATTTAAAAAGAAAGAAAGAAAGAAAGAAAAACTGAAAAGAGGTTGTTTATCACCTGATCAAAAGTTTAAGACAACAGGCTATTAAAGCCAAAATCTGCTCAAAATATTCCTTTTCTGTCAGGCATTCACACGGTCATGCCGTTCTCATGGCTAAAGCTAAGAAGCTGTCTCTTCTTGAACGTGGTCGGATCGTCGAGCTGCATAATCAAGGCCTCTCGCAGCGTGCCATTGCTGCTGAGGATGGACGTAGTAAGACAGTCCTTCTACATTTTTTGAAAGATCCTGAGCATTATGGGACAAAAAAGTCAAGTGGTAGACCCCAAAAAATTACACCTGCCCTGAGTCAGAGGATCTGATTGGCTGTCTGTAAAGACACAGGGTGGTTCTCTGCCCAAATTAAGACCCTTACTGGTGCTGACTGCAGCGCAATAACCATCAGATGGCACCTGGGGGAAAAGGGTTTCAAAAACAAAAAACAAATTCAGAGACCTCGTCTCCTTCAATACCACAAAACTGCCCGTTTAGACTTTGCCAGGTAGCATCAAACATGGGACACTGAAAGGTGGAAAAAAGTTTTATTCTGTGATGAGAAAAAATGTAACCTTGACCGTCCAGATGGCTTCCAACATGACTGACATGACAAAGAGATCCCACCTGAGATGTTTTCTACCTGGCGCAGTGGAGGGGGTCCATCATGATCTGGGGCTTTTTCATTCAGTGAACACTGGAGCTTCAGGTGGTGCAGGGTGGTCAAACGGCGGCTGGTTACGTCCAGATGTTGCAGTGGGCGTTCTTCATGACTGAGGGCCCTGGTCTGTGTGGTAACAGCTGGTTTTTCAACAGGACAACGCTGCAGGTCACAATGCTGGCTTGATGAAGGACTTCTTCAGGGAGATAACATCTCTCTTTGCACCATCACACATGTTTCCCTGATTTAAATCCAATAGAGAACATTTGGGGATGGATGGCGAGGGAAGTTTATAAAAATGTCCGTCAGTTCCAGACATTTGATGCCCTTCGTGAAGCCATCTTCACCACTTGGAGCAAAGTTCCCAAAAGCTTCCTGGAAACACTTGCATCAAGCATGCCCAAACAAGTATTTGAAGTGTTTAACAAGAACAGTGGAGCTACTCATTACCGAGTCCTACTGAGAAAAAGTTTTGTTCTGGTTTGGAGAGTTTTTTGTCATTTTTTGAGCGATGGTCTTACACTTTTGATCAGGTGATAATCAGCCTATTTCAGTTTACTTTTTGTTTTCAATAAATTACTTTTTCAAAGGGCTTTTTGTCACACTCTCCCTTCTTTCTTTTGCATATTGTAGCTCTACTTAAAACCTCATTAAGATCCAAATGTGCAAAAGGTAAATTCAAGCAATTTTTCGACTGGTCTTAAGATTTTGATCAGGTCTATATGTTCTTAAATCCATCAAATCCTGCTCTGGTGGTCTGTGTGATTCTGGGTTACCAACTTAATAAATGAAACTTTGGGGGAGTAATACACAAAATAAAGTCTGGATTTCATTACACTCTGAATTAGCTCTTATAGACTTTCTATTATCAGACTTGTTGAAAATAAACATATGAAGCCTCACTGACTATGTGTTGACAGGGTAATGTGCAGTTCAAATGCTTGTGGTTTTAGACTAAAACAAACCTTCAAGCAGCCACTTTACCATGACATCAGACCCCCACTTCGTCGGTGTCAGTTGAACAGTTCACCTCACTCTAAGTTTCTTTCCTGTTTCAACATTTTCTGTCACTTCAACATGTGGGAACAACCCTTTGCTCAGTGTAACGTTGAGATATGATTCGTGTAGAGGCGTGGTTATTGTGGTTTTTGTCACAGCTACAACTAGACGGCTGCACTTCTACATTTCTCACAGGAGGCAGAAACATGTGTAACTTCACTCTGAGTGGAAATGGAACAGAAAGAAAGAACCTGGCATATGCTTCTGTATATGGCTCTGTGATGGCAGTGGGTTTCCCTCTCAACGCTGTAGCGCTGCTGGTTCTGCTACGACGCCACAACCTAAAGTCACCCAGTGTTATCTTCATGGTCAACCTGGCTGTCTCAGATCTGCTGCTTGTCATCACTTTACCCTTGAGGGTCTACTTTTACGCCACGGGAACCTGGCCGCTGAGCAATGCTGCGTGCACTTCTGTCACGATGCTCTTTCGTGACAACATCCGCTCCAGCAGCTTCTTCATCACACTCATCAGCGTGGACCGGCTACTGGCTGTGGTTTATCCTCTGAGGTCTCGGTCTCTTCGGACCTTTTCTAACGCCTGGAAAGCTGCTGGAGCTGTTTGGCTGTGTGTGTTGGTGATGAACATCCCAGAGATCATCTCCTTTACAAGCTTTTTAAATAGTTACCCTCAATCTTCCTGCTTTGAATTTGATTGTCCTCCGGAGTCAGTACTGCGTTATGCTCAGCCTGTGTTAATCTTCACCATGCTGGCTGTCAACATCGTGTGCACTGCTCTGGTCTCTTTGACTCTCAGCAGACATCTGAATGACTCTGCAAGGGTCAACAACAAGGTGAATGCCATGCTGATCTTTGTCATGAACTTGATAATGTTCACTGTGTTTTTCTTGCCTGTATCGTTGGGTATTCTCATTCAAACATGGAGGCCTTACCTCACACCCCTGATATGCCTTGCCTGTGTAAACTGCTGTCTGGATCCTCTGCTGTATTACTTCTCTTTTGATGGCTTCTGGAGGAAAAAGGATGATGTGAATTCCTCCCTTGGGAGAGAATAGTTAGCGCTAACAGTACACAGAGACATGTATCATTCAAACAGACTGTCGACAATGTTTGTGCTGCGCTGTATGTGGATGTGACACATAAGGTCACATTGGGTAAAAATGGCTATGATGTATTTATTATTTTAAACATTTATTGCTGTTATGTTACAGATGTTTAAGTTCAGTAAAGTTTATAAGTGTAAAGCAAAAGGGTTACGAGATTTTTTTTAAATAGACCTGCTTTGATGATCTGAAGCGAGAAAGAAACAAAGGTGGCTTAAAATGTCACCTCAACTTCCTCTTTTTTTTTTCTCTGTCTGTTTGAAGAAGGTGTGATGTTTCATTTCTGTAAACAGGAAATCTCAGCATGTGAGTCTGCTTTTTTTCAGTTCCCACCAGAGCTGCTACCACAGAAAAGCGTTGGATCCCAAGGCAAACCTGCATTGAATACAGTTTTATAGTTTCATTTAGCAGACACTTTTGTCTGTAGCAACATACAAAACAAGTGATACAAGTTATTTGGTGGCAGGTGCTGCCATCAGGTGCAAGAATATATATATATATATATATGTATATATATATATATATATATATATATATATATATATATATATATATATATATATATATATATATATATTAGGGCTGTGACTTTAATGCGTTAATTAGATTAATTAATTACACCGCACATTAACGCGTTATAAAAATCAACACAAGATTAACTCATTAGCTACCAGCTATTTTCAGAGCATCTTGAATGATCTTTTAAGACCCAAATAATCTTGTTTTCTATGACTATATAAACACAAAAGTTACTTAAGAAGAGTGGAAGCTTCTTTTATGTCTCTTCCTGTTTGTGGTCCAAAAAACAGACAAATCAAACTTTTTTGATCACGTTCATCTCAGGCGCTCCATCCTTTGATCCTCTCCATGATCTCCGTCGTCTTTTCTCATGATGGCGCCTCTCTTTCTCCCTGAACTACCTCGACACATCCTCAGTTGGAGCGTGAGCTGCCTGAACTTTTCTGACTTGCAGCGTCTCTCTGTGTCTCTGTCATCTCACATTTCTCCTCATACCCATGCTGAGCTCTCATCCAAAGAGCGCACCTCTGTCACACACAGTAGTTTACGAGCAGGATTTTGATTGACAAGCTCCACCAGACCCCGCCTCCCTTCGCTGAAAAATATAATTTACTTCTATAGACACAGTAAACAGTAATGGAATGTCAGTGGCAGGGAACACGGACATTTCACTTAATATTGTCCAGTTGAAAAAAAAAAGGATTTACAAATCTTCTCTTTTTCGTGTATTCATTCGAATACATTCATTCACTCATTAGTCATGCACTATGATTTTGTAATGCCTTGGAATTCAAATTCTTTATGTGGGGCCCTCAAGCAGATATAAGATTAAATTGTGATTAATTAGATCAATTAATTACAAATCCTTTAATCAATAAGATTATTTTTTTTAATCTCCTGACAGCACTTTTTACCACATAACGGCTAATGAATGTACTTGAAAGTAGTATCCTCAAAAAAAAAACAACTTCTGAACAAAATAAACAGGATTTTGTGGTTTAAACTTGTGTATGAGAACATTCAATTATTTAGTCTTCTGCCAAAATCTGTTTGAATTGAAAAGTGTTGCTTCTGATGTTGAATACTGATGTGATTAAAATGTGATTAATTACAATTAATTAGTTACAAATGGCATAATTAATTTGATTATTTTTTTTAATCAAGTCCCACCACCGATATATATATATATATATATATATATATATATATATATATATATATATATATCCTTCTTTTTTTAATTATGTAGCCGTAACTAATCACAATAAATTGCTGCAACAGTATAGTTCAACCTTCAGCAACATTCAATAGTCAGTCCTGAATATTCACTGAGAGCTGGGTCTGAGACTTACTGACTCATCCTACCCCTGAGGACAAAGAGAAGAAGAGTCAGATTAAGGGCCTAAGTATTCTCTGAACAGATGAGTCCTCAGACATCTCTTAAAGTAGAATTGGACTCTGTGGATTGTAAAGAGTTTGGTAATTCATGGCACAACAGAGGAAAAGAGTCTGGCTAGAGATTTAGAGCCATGCTGGGAATACAAACAAAAGTTACAGTTTTCACTGGAAGCAAGTTTATCAAGACAGCAAGAAACTTTAAAGTGGTAAAGATTAAAACATAAATTCCGAACTCTCAACTAAACTCATCTCAAAATTTATTTGTTAAGCACTTAAAACAACTTGAGTTGACCAGTTTTCTGTACAGATCAAAAGCAGCCCAAATGATAATACTAAGATACATGAAGACAAGAAAGACATGAAAACAGTGCAAATATAAAACAAGATTTAAAAAATAGAAGATTAAAATTAAATTAATATTATGCAAAATGTCAATTTAATCTTAATTAAAAGCCAGGGAGAAGAAAGGCTCATCAGAAAAGATGTAAAAACCTCAATTGATCTCATAGAGCAGGTATGCTGGGGCAGGTTGTCCCAGAGCTGAGGGCCAGCCGCCACACAGGTTTGGTCACCTTTGGTTTAATCCCTGGTTTTGGGGATGACTAGTAACAACAAATTTAACACCATGGATCTTTACAGGTGTTGAAGGTGTTAGGGGGCCCAGAAAACTAGTTGGAAAATCTACTATAACATGTCCAAACATGGCACTCAAACCTCTGGTCCACCAGAAATCTAGAAATGTCATCTTCAGTGATTTTACATTTAAAACCCCAATGAGAAGTTTTAAGCAGGCTGTAAAACACATTACAATTCATGTTGATGTATCCTTTTGACCTACAGATGCAAAATAGAAACAAAACTTACAATCTCTCTAGTATAATTTGAAATGCCTGAATTTCACTTCCAGGGGCGAGATGCAAGGTTTGAGTGTGCACATCTGATAGCGTAGAAAACACTAGGGATGAAGAGTTAAAGCACTCAGTAAACCTTTGTTTTATTGTGCATGTGATGTATTGTAAACTGTTTCACACTGCTGTGAAACTGGTGAAATATTTTTTGACCTTCAGGGCCACTGTAGTTATGTTAAATTGGAATTAAACAACCAAAGCCTTCTTATTCATGTGAATTTGACAAGTTTGTCCCTCAGTGACTGCATAATTAGTTAGTATAACCCCAAAAGCATTTAATCAGAAATTCTGATGAAAGCTCTTCTAACCCCTTTACCACTCAGCGTTATTGGGTTTTCATACCTAATTTGCTCTGTTATGCCTTATATATTTACAAATATTGACTCAATAACACTTTTGGGAAACTTTCTATTTGAGGATAGGACACAATCATCCTTTATCCTTGTTAGTTTTTCTTTTCATATTGCTTATAACATCATTCTGGCACCATCTTGTGTGTCTTTGGTTATAAATCCTGTGATGCAGCTGAGGCTTTTGTGCTTTTTGTCAGTGTCTCAGTTCGGGAGCCAGCAGCACTCAAGTCCTAGAAACACTGCCAAGCAGAGGGGCGTCTGTACATGCCTGTGGGAGAGGGATCCAAAAAGGGATCTAGATTTGAAACAATCCAGATGTAATTTCTGGATGGAGACACACAGGGATTTGCTGTTGACCATTAGGACACTCTACAGCAGGGAAAACCTCCACTTGATCCTTTGTTCATGGACACGTGATAATGCAGTTCTCCCCTGCTGCCATCATTTCCTAACACCTTTGTTTTTGTGAAGCTGTAAGGTGCCATGCAGTTATCTCACTGCATGAATTTTCAGTACGTCATGCAACTTTGTGTCTGAGTTTTCACTCTAACAGATGTGATATTATTATAATGAGTATGGCTATTTCTAAGGTAATATTTTTAGAGTTATTGTTCAGTATCTCTAATAAAGCCTAGTTATCTCCTGGGCTCTGCTGGACATATCTTACCTGACCCCTCATAAATCTGTGACCTGCCAGAAGGTGTTCTCCTCTCTTGAGCAGCTCCATATATGTTTAATGTGACCTTTACCTGTGCCCTCACTGAATTCTGAGAAGCTGAACATAAAAAAAACAGCTCAGACTTTTTACAGCCCTGACCTCACTGTTGATTTTCAGCTATAACACCCGACACAGCTTGTTTGTTTGGTCTCGTCCTTTCCCTTCTGAGGCCATAAAGTCAAATTAGTTTTACCGTCTTTTTCTATTCCCCTAACGCGGTGCAAAGATTATTTTTGAGAGCTGTGATAAATCGTCAAGCGGTTCATCTGAGGTTTGGTACATCACTGCAATACATCTGGCTATTTCATCTACGTGTGTGTGTTCATATTTGTGTGTGTTTGTATATTAAGATCAAGTTTACATTTCTTTGGGGCTCTTCATCTGTAAGTGAGAAATATTCCAGATATAGAGCGACAGGAGCGCCTGGCTGTGGTATGGATGTGTTTGCTGAGGCTGGTCACGGTCAGCTGACCCCTCTTTCCCTGAAGGTAAAAAAGGAAATACACATACATTCTCTTGCTCTTTTTTTCTGTTTGTGTCTTATTCTTCCTCTGCCAAGCACAAAAACATTAACATTCACATAGGTGCACTGCAAAAAAAAAAGAGGCAGGGGAAAAAAGCCTAAGCAGGTACATTCAGGTCTGCAAGCATTGCTGCCAAGACCCACAAACAAGCCTGTTGTGCTGCAGCCAAGTCTGCCTTGGACCGGAGGAGGAGTGCTATTCAAAGGCAGCAGCAGCTTTGGCGACTGTGGAGAGAGTCAGGCTGCACAAAGAGCCAAAAAACAGAGAACAAGGAGAAAGAGAGACAGGCAACAACAATGCTGAGCTGCTGAATGGACATGGGACACAACAAGAGAGCTGAGGAATGACGGCCCTCCAAGAGCTGAGGCCCTCAGAGAACCCAAAAGGCCATTTAGGATGGACTCGGCGCAGGGAGGTCCACTTAAAGGAGGACAAGGCTTTTCAATACATCAGAGAGCAGAAAAAATACAAAGAAAAGCACCTGGTGGATGGTTGACAAACATCACTGGATTTCAGATTGAAAATCTCATCATCTTTTCTCTAGTGTAAACAGAAAATCTTTAAGAATTCAAACTACAACATGTGATTTTGGTCACACCTCTCTCAGACACACAAACTCCTGGATGAATCAGACAGACTTATAACATCGTAGAACTCTGTAATAGTAGATCCATCAAACTAACAGAAGTTGACAAGCTGCTTTCACTGCAGTGGTGTTCCCCTTTAACTTCTCCCTTTTTGAACTCAAGCTGCACTGAGAAGTGAAGACTTTTCATTTAATGCACAGGACATCGAGATATCGTGTGGAGCTTTGCTTTGTGTCTGGAAATAATCCTAAATATTTAAATGAGCTGTTACAGTAGACTATATTGAAATTTTTATTTTATTGATAGACTCTCAAGTTTGAACAGACCACTGCAGAATAACTGCTGACTGTGGGTTGGAATGAACATTATCACCAAGGATAATGTTTTAGCCTTTAGCTCAGGTTTTAGAATTGGGCTTGTTACTCTCCTGTTTAGCTTTCTTCCATTCTTCTGTCCTTTTTCTACCAGACAGTCCAGCTCCTAGTCCACTATCACTACAAAATTAATCCAAGGAATCATTTTCAGCAGAGAAAAACACAGATCTCTCACTACTAGACTTGGTGTTGTTGTCATAGAGACTTTGATGTGCTGTAAATTAGGGATGGGTACCGAATTAGGAACTAATATAGGTACCGACCAAATTCAGCCACAAGTACTGGGTATCACCACGTCAAATCAAAAAGTACCATGTTTAGGTACCTAAATGCATTCTTGTGACTGTGAGGAAGTGGAAGAGTAGGTGATTTTCCATGCTGGACATGAACACAGCATTACAAGGTTATATATTGAAGGGTAAATATGTTAAGTTGAAAAAAGTTGAGATTTTATTACAAAACAAATTTATATTTTTCACCACATAAACACAAAAAAGTACTGAAAATTGGTACCGTTGGGTACCGATACTGAGTGGCAGGTACCAGGCATCAGTAACGTATTGTTTCAAGTGTAAAAGGTACACATCACTACTGTAAATCAATCCGGTCCTGCCTGATCAGACTGGGAAGCTGAGGAATGGGAAAATCATATATTGGCGCTGATAATCTCATTTTAAATTGTGGATTATGACCAGGCATCTATCTAGAAGTGAGACTTTTTCAAGATAACTAAAAAAGTCCTCTCAGAACCTTTAAAAATGCACCGTGTAAAAGAGGGAATCTAAGTATATATTTTGTGTGCAGTATTTCATAAAAGGCTGTAACCACACCTCACATGCATGCTGTATTTTTATTTTTATTTATTTATTTATTTTATTTTATTTTTATTTATTTATTTATTTTTATTTTATTTTTATTTATTTATTCATTTATTATTATTTTTTTGGGGGGGGGGGGGTGGGGGTGGGGGTGGGGGTGTTTGAATTATGAATATACTGAATTTGATTTTTTTCTTTCACATTATATCAACATATGTGTGGAACAAATAAATATCAAATATTAAAATACTTAACTTTTACTGTTAATGAGATGAATTAGCTTTAAACAGTATAACTTCACAATGCTCGCTTCACACAACTGTCAGTGAGACAAGAAGTAATCTCACATCATCTCTGTGATGGATTGAACATTTAAACAGCTTTTAAAAGACAGATGACAGATTCCCATATCACACCAAATATAAATGGATTCTCATGGATAGATGGTGGAGAAGGTGCCAGAATAAATGATCATATAGGTGGAACAAAGCTGTTTTGATGTAAGGTAACATGATTTATAATAAACAGACTAAAACTGCAAAAAGCACCGCTATGGTCCTTTTATGTTTTCAGCTGAAAAGAGAAAAAGTGAAGACTGAGTGAAGTCGAATCATTATGGAGAAAAATGCACATGTTTTGAAATGTAAATTTCATTGTCTGACAGCAGACAAACCAATGTTTACTCCTATAGTTTCCAGTAATGGGATTGAGAGATGTGCAAGGCTTAGAGCAGATGACAACTTCTGGCCCAGTTCCTGCAAGTGAAGCGAGGCAAATCGGGGCCAGAAGGCACTCTCACAGCTTCAGACCTCTGCATGATGTAGGCGGCATCAAAGCGACGCCATCGACACTTCCTCAAAAAGAGCCGTGGGGGAAACGCCAGGGGGATGATGGTCTATCTCGTTGGCTTTCTCTACTTCCTCTCATCCCTCCCGTTCCCTGTCTCTCCCCCACCTCCTCCAGCCGAGCCAGCTGTCAGTGGGAGTATGCGGAGGCACTGCACTCTGTCACACACGCTAACCGGAGAGCAAGGGCGTAGAGGGGTTGATAGAGAGATCTGAATTTGGTGTCAACAGAGTGATTAGGGCATGTAGAGAGCTGAAGAGAAGATGGAGGCATCAGGAGAAACAAAAGGAGGGGTGCAGGAGAAGGTATGAGATGAAAGATGGGACAAGGAGGAACATGGGGAGGCGATTACTTGAGACGAAATGACCTCTTGGCTGAGAGACAGATAAGAAACAGAGGAAGGGTTATAGTTGATTGCTTAACAATCGAGATGGATGATGAGTCTTAAAAGCTGCCTCTTGTCCTGCAGAGTGACAGGAAAAAAAAGACACTTGGTTCAGGTCTAAACCTATTACTTTGAATTCAGAAGGATTAAATAAAAAGTCTCCACACATTCACCACAAGCTAATGTTTAAACATCCGAGTGGGTCTTGGCATAACAAAATGCACATATAAAGCACGCGCCTCTCTCTGAGTTTATATACCAAATAACAGCACGACAGACCATTGCTTTCTGCAATGAAGACGATGGCTTTTCTATTCCCTCCATGTGTTCAGTAAATGATCAAATTAAGATGCATGAGTGTGCTTTTCTATCTGTCACACTTGCTGTGCACAGAGGGATCTCCACCCAGACCTGCTTGGCTGGAAAAAGAAAAATAGAGTGTCTCTGTGAAAATGCATTCTTGAAAGCATTCATGGCTTGAAGATAAATGTGGAATGTGGCTTCTGCATGTTTGAAATTTTCCTGCTATCCAGCTGTGAAGCGTTCAGACCGACCTCAAAACCTAAGGTGTGAAATAACATGTTTGAATCATAAGGTGCATAAATGAGAGACACAACAACAGCCATCCTGTGTGAAGTCAGGACGTTTAGAGCTCCCCCTGCTGACTCGCTGCACATTAGGCCGTAAAACCTCCATCGGAGCAGATGCAACGTGGACCAAACTACAGTTGAAAATGAATGGAAATGTTCTGAAATAGGCTTCCTGTCATCTCGAGAGAGAGGTTTTATTGAGCTGAGTTAAAACCAAGTGCTCCTTTTTCACACGTTTGCTTTGAATTGCTCGGTTAATGAAAAAATATGACTGACTGACAACTGTGCAGCGTGCTTTACTGGGTAAACAGAGAAGAAATGTTCTTCTACACAGCTAAAAGTCCTTAGGCTCCTTTTAGCTCAACAACAGTCTTCAGAGTTATGCGCCAAAGTGTGTTAGGAGAAGTGTAATTTATTTATACTTTGCATTTTGTGTCTTTGTCAGAAAGAACTTGCAGGAACAAAAGTGAACCAACGATGTTTCTGAAGGAAGCAAGTGATTCTCTTTCCATCTGATCTGCACATCAGAGCACAACAAAAGTCTGTTACTGTCTCTTTTATAATCTTATTTAAGAGGTCAAAAGATGTAAGAATTACAGCTGGTCATATAAAAGTCCATGTGTGATACTTGCATCTACTTAACATGTAAGATCAACAGATACTGCACCATTAAAACTGCAAAAACCAGCATAATAATAATACACTTTAACTCATGTGACAAATACAACAAATGTTTTGACCCTTGTTTCTTTTTCAGATATAGATGAAGTTTGTAAAATAACATGGGATTAGTTAGCATGTTCACCTACAAAGCCTAGGTAAGAAAGTGATAACATTGAGGCTCAAAATGTGCATTTCAACCACAGAAGCTGTTGCCCAGGACGAGGGATTTTTTTTCTGGAACAACGTGCCTTTCAACCCTCTGAACTAGGGTATAAATTTAATTCTAGGGTAACACATCTACCCTGAAAACAGCCCTATCTGGGGTCTAGGAACATTTCTAAAAAAGAGAGCACCCACAGTGTTTTTATTCCACCTTCCTCCAACAATAACATCACTCAGCTGTGAATGACTTAACTCATTCACTGCCAGCAATTTTTAGAGCATCTTGAACGATCTCTCAAGACCCAATTAATATTGTTTTCAATGACTAAACACCAAAATTACCTAAGATTGGACTCTCTTCTTTTATGTCTCTTGTCCCGTTTTTGAACAAAAAAAAAAAACAAACAAGACTTTTATAGATCATGCTCGTCTCAGTCGCTCTATCCTCCATCGTCTTTTCTCACGATCCCGCTGCTTTTTCTCTTCGAACTATCACCACATATCCTCAATTCAAGTGTAAACTGCTTGAACTTTTTTGACTCGCTATGCCTCAGTCGTCTCACATCTTCTCCTCATATCCATGCTGATCTCTCATCCAGAGAGTGCGCCGCTCTCACCCATAGTAGTTTACAGGATTTTGATTGACAAGCTCCACCAGACCCACTTCCCCCTGCTGAAAACACAATTTACATCTATGGATGCAGTTAACGGTTGTAATTGAATTGGCATCTTTAGATGTCAATGACAGCAAATGAGTTAAATGACTCCTTAACATTTTTTTTTTCTTCAAGGCCCTGTTTACAAGACGTTTCATCCAAAAATGCTTAAATGCAGTGAAAAAAAATTGTGTTTACATGGAAACACTGAGGGACAGAAAATGCTGTACTAAGCATGCCAGGCCTGTAGGTGTTGCTATAACTGTCTTGTCCAGAAGCCTTTATTGGGAGATCTCCACTGAAGTAGAGTTGAGCTGATCATCTGGTGTATTGGTGAATTCTAAGAGCAAAAGTGGAGCACATTTTGTTGAAAGACAGTCAGCAGATTCAGCAGATTGAGCAGCACAAGCACAACATGGTAGTCCGCAACATAAAAACGGTACTGTTGAACTGTTGTATGCGTTTGTGCAAATTAGAGCGTGACACCAGCATTTCCACTGACACTGGCAGCTTACTGTTTACACAGCAACAGTGTCAGCAGTGTTTCAGAAAAATTCCACTCTGGAGGCTGGTTTCAAAGTTTGCGTTTTAGGTCGACAAACACTGTTTGTGTGTAAACGCGAGGCCAAACTGAACAAAACTTTTGTGTTTCACCCTAAAACCATCGTGTAAACGGCGAAGCTGGTTCACTGTAACATTACAGGCTAAAACAACAGGCAAACCACAGCTACAGTTAGCATCCTGAAGCTAACACAGAGACAGGGGGACACTGAGGAAAAGCTCTTACATCTGCTCCACAGCACACAGCATTTGAAATACTCACATTTCCAGGGTCGAGGTTTGTCGGGGGATGGTTGGTAATGCGCCTGGATTCAGGACCAGTCTATTCGCTAGCCCTCTGTTGTACTGTCCAAAGTTGGAAAAGCAGTCAGCCATGAAGTGACTAGCACACACAGGCACAGTTTACTGAGTGTAGCTGAGACAGTTCCTTGATAAATGAACTCTAGCCACTTAGTCTTGTCTTCTTCCGGGATGGGAAGCTTGTGCAACTATGTAGCCGTTTACAGCCAAAAACAGAGCAGTGATGGCTCTTCAACTTTGGCATTCACCCCCCTGCTGCTGGAGGGAGAGAGATTTCTCTCCAGCAGGGGAGGGGAGTGGGCGGGGAGAGGGCTCAGGGGTATCTGCTCCAGTTGACCAATCAGGTCAGACTTGCTCCTGATTGGTCAAAAAAGGAAATGTCTGATGTCAGCAAATCCCCAAAATCCAAACAGCTCCTTAGGATTTAACATTCACAAGCACTACTAAGTACAGGTTTTGTCATTAAATATCACACTTTGTGGGCAGGGAGGAAAGCCAAAGACCCACAAATTTCACGAAAAGACTTAATAGAGTGACTTTTGCATAAAATGGGACCTTTAACAAATCTATCAACTAGAACGTATGTAACAAAGCTTAAAACAAACTGCCAAACAAAAGCCAACAAGATATTTTCAGACTCCACGGAAAAGGAAATAAACTAAGAAGTTATTCAAATTTAAATCCAGATAAGTTTTTTATTCAACCTCTATGATCTTACGTAGCACAAAAAAGATTTCCGTTCAACAGAGTTCTGACTACAAGTAAGTTTAAGAGCCTTTAACTTTTCCTCTCTAACTTCACTGTGGAGCCTATAAGGACTTGAACTTTTGTCAGAGCCACAGCAGAGTCTGTTTTTCAGTCTGAGTGAAGAGTGTGTGTGCCCTCACAGTCTCGGGTCCAGAGAAGAACATGATCATTATACAGCTGGTCGTGTTGTGAGAGATGAATTCATTTGTCTGCTTGTTTGGCTTTCACAACAGCTACACGCATTATCAATTTTTAAAGTGCTGGCTCGATAAAGTTGCTGCTCTATCTTTAAGTAATAAATCTCTCTTATATATAACATATATTAAGTTACTGCAGACTGTAAGACTGTCTGCCCAGTGACATAAGCTCTATTTGTGCAACGGGTGAAATGTCTCCCAGGTGCACTTGGGGTGACTCATTAGCACCTCGGGCTCTGCAGCAGTGGATCATCATGGACGGATGTGAAATAAGCTCAGGGCAGCCTAAGACTTTAGTCATAGAGGAAAAATCAATATAAAAACATCTACTTCATTACGCTGCAATGAATTCAGACCTGAGCTTTGCAAAGTTGAAGCTTTTTCAACTCTGCTTTTCTGTCCATTCACTATACGCCAACTATTTGAATACCTTATGGTGTCCTTGGTGCTGACTTCAGTGCAGGAAAGTTTTTATTTGAATATTTAAGGAGCTTACTTTGTTCTTGGAGGGGTGAACTCTGGCATCTCTTGCAGAATATTCCACATTTATCTCAACCATCAATTTTTTACACCAGCATTCTTCTTCTTATTTCTTCCATCATCATTTAGCAGCATACATAGAAAATAGTTGCCTATAATGTTTACTAGTAATATCTCCCAAAAGTGACATCCTTACAGGAAATAGAAGTGCACATTAAACTACTCAGCCAGGTTAGATTGCCTCACACTCTCACACACAGTATGAGAGAAACTTTTTCCTGTTTTTCTCTTCTGGACTCAAAGCGCACAGACGGACACAGTGTGATATCACATTAGCATTATAGCTCGCAATTCACTATTCCCAGGGCGGTGGGTAAGGTAGCCTAGTGGGCATAATGTGTGTCAATAATGAAAAAGCATTGAAAGACCCAGAGAGCAGGAACAGGATTGGAGCAAAATAGGCCATTTGCTGTAGGTTGTAATTTTGGAAATAGCCTTGATGAAAAAATGAAAGTATTTTTTGCCTGATGCAGCCAAGTCACTGATATAGAAAGTCACATCAAACTCAGGAAGTAGCCAAGCCCCACCAAGCCCCCAGAAGAATCTCTCCTGGAGAGATGAGGATGAGTTGTTTTGCAGTTTTTTTTTTTGTTGTTGTTGTTGGATTAAGTTTGGAGATTTTGGAGATCTGGAGCTGTAATACACATCCTGTAGGAAAATATGACCTTGACCTGTGCTCTTCAGTGTTTGAATGCTATAAGAAAACCTGGCGTGATCGAGATTATCTTATCCCATAATACCGACTCTTTTCCATGTTATATGTCACAATTTGTCTGTTTAACATTTACGTTTTGCTACCATCCACATTTGTTACGACATTAAATACTGAAATTCAATGGTGTATCTATTTGATAAATCATCATGAAATCACAGCTTATAGTGTTGGTATTGTGCTACATTTAAGGCTTCTGGAAACCTGTAGTAGCTTTACATGATTTACAGCACAGAAAATGTTTCCATTTTTCCTTTCCCAAACCCTTATTCCGGCCTCTGTTTCAAACACTCAATTTATGCTGCTCTCTTTAAGTCCCTCCCACTCCACACACCCCCTTCCCTCTCATTGGCCAGCCATCTGGAGACCTGTTGGGGGCATGTCTATGGGCAGACCTTGGGTGCATCTCTATGGGTGCGTCTCAAAGCTCCAAAGTTCCATCCTTCCTTCCTCCACATGCGTCGTTCACTTGCGTCTTACTCCCTCCTACCAGAGATACATGGGAGAGACGCAAGGAAATGAAGAGAGGAGAGAGGATGGAGGAGATTTGTTTTTAGAGCAATGGGACATCCTCTCATTCGGGGCGTCACATGAAGCGACGTGTTTCAGTGATGACAGCATCAGCTGATCACCTCTGGATCATCTGTCAGTCAGCTCTAACAGCTGTTAGTGTGTCTGCACATGTGCGCTGTAATAACCTTGATCAAACAGAAACGGTAACAGAGATTTGTCTGTTTCTTTAACCAGTTAAACACACGTTACCATGAAGAAAACCTGCTCTCTGTTTATTCTGTGTGCTGTTTAGAAGCTCATACTTTTCCGGTAAAATGCGTCTCCTCCATCCTCTCTCCTCTCTCCTTTGAGCGCAGTTATCTTTGGGACTTTGGGACAGTCTCCAAAATGTCGACTGGGAAAGTACTTCCCGTGTCGTGGAGGAGATAGGACGTAGGAAGTACGAAGTTAACGCATCGAGACGCACCCACAGACACGAAGACTTTGGGGAATCTCTAATAGAAGTCTACTATTTTTTAAAATAAAACAGACCATTTTGAGTAGTTTGCAGACAGATTCAGGGATTTCTACAAAATATGAATATGTACAGCATCAGTTCAGAAATTTGAACACATTTGGTTTCATTGTTATTTTATATCCATCCTTGTTTATTGCACTTGCAGAGTTTTTTTTTGGCACTAACACTGACTGCTCTGTTTACTTTAACGTCATGTTAGCTCGCCAAAAACACAGTTTTCAAAGACTGATGCAGGCAGATGCTGGTGTTCTTCATTTCAACAATGTGAAGACAAGACTGAGCTGACTTTCTGGAGAATTCCTCGAGGGATCCTGACAAATTCATCAGCCTGTTTGTTGACAAGCAAAATATGCTCGTCACGGACTCAGTTCTGGAAACAAAAGTAGTTTGTGGGGAGAGCAGCTCTGATAATGTTTTGCAAACTTAGAATCCATGTGGAGAGTTTTTCCTTAAGCTTATTGTACATTTCATTGTATGAGCGGCACTTTTATTCTTTTGTTTTTCCTCTAAAACTGAGCTGAGTACTGTACACTGGCATGAGCAACATTAAAGTATGGAATGCAAAGACCCAAATAAAAACATGCACAATACACAGCTTGGTGGACAAGTCCTGCATCACCACTTTTTAACAACATACCACTCTTATTAGGTCTAAAACATGCATTTAAAAACATCAGTGGTAAAGTATTTAGACAATTAAACCTTACGCAGTGTTGGTCTGGCCGAAAAGACTCCTCAACTTGAGACAAGAGACCAATCTTGGTGAACTGGATGCAGGCGGTGGGTCCATCTATCACTATTAATGCTATCATAGACTGAGCTCAACTACAGTACCAGTGGGCGTGATGGAACCACAAAGGCTAAATTGCTCAAACATCCTGCACACTTGTTCAATTGGTTCATTTTGAATTTTATTATATTTAGTTCAAAGTGGTATGCTTTGCATTTACTTATTCATTCAGTTATGCATACCTGATGCTATGAAGGTGATTAGATGCAGCCACATCCTTTTCAAGATATTCTGCATTTCTCTGCAAACCATTAACCTGAGGTATGTTAAGAACTGTAAGGCTATCAAAACATGTTTTACAACTTGGCTAGTGTGAAGGATTTTTTTTTTAAACATTATTCTTTTCTCAGTCCTGTCCTGCTCACCTGTCCCCTCAAAAAGATGTGTGCAACCGTTCCTTTTTCTGTACTAAAAAGAGCAACACAGTTGTACAAAAACTGCCAGCAGAAAGACAGATGAAACCATTTCTTATTCTTGAAGTCTCCAGAATTGGTGGTGTCTTCACCACTGCAAAATTTATTAAAAAATGAAGAATTAACGAAGAACTTTCTCATTGTATCTGCCTTTCTCAAACCAGGAAGTGGTTTAATGCCAAGGTTAGCTGTGGTCTTACCAAAACTTGGAATGTGGCTTTCAATCTATCAGGTGACCTGTTTTACCTATTATACAGATTTAACAAATAAATCAAAACACTTAAGCTAGTTTTTTGACATTTGTATGACTTTCTACCTGGTAAAACAACAGTTTGATATGATTTCAGTGTTTACAGTTTTTCTTGGGTGCTTTGAATAATTCTTAGATCAGAATTGAAATGATCAAATCTACTTGTTCAATCTTCACATCATTGCGTCACTTTTGCTCATCAAAAAACAGTTCCTCATTGCTTTGAACAAGTTGAAAATGTTTTGTGCCATCTATGCAAATGATTATGTACACAATTCTCTGCGGTTTCCTACATTATTATTTGCTTTTGTCATGTTGATTAAAATTGATTATCAGGGGTCTCTGTTGAATAGTCTCAACCACACAATTACTTTGGACTGTTTTTTTTTCCTAAATCTGTCTGAATTGGTAAATTCCTCCCTGGTCAATCTTGACTTTCTCTAACAAATGGAAATGTGTGAAGCATCAGATCAACCAATGATCAACCAGTTTTCTGAAATAGCTCAAATGTTCATCCCATGAATCATCAACTTGCAGGTTTTTTTGTGTACTTTCCTTTGTACAGACAGTGGCAACAAATTTTCTGTAAAGGACAATAAAGATCTATCAGACTCATGGACCATGTTCTCAACCATAAGCTTACAATGGCAGAGGTTGGTTGAAGGATGCAGCCAAAAGCTGGGTGAACAGCTGTTTCCTCCATCATTCAGACTTTTTGTGGACAGAGAAGATCTTTGTTGTAATGTGGATGAATTTGTGGCCCAACATACAGGAACATAAAGAGGTGTAGGAAGACTGCACTGACCTTTAATTCCCACGCTGCATGAACAGTTTTCCCAAAAGAGACTGTTCTATGTTCATATTTCTTCTTTTGTTTTTTTTTTATTTTATTTTTCTTTGTGCTATGCAGCGCCTTCCTTTCCTTTCTGTATCGCAATGATTGGGTCAGTCAACAAATCCCAGCACAAACAGTGAAAGAGAAGATGTAATTTTGTCCAGTCTCTCGCAATCAACCTTCCATATACACTAAAATGTAACTTACAATTTACAATAACTCATCAAAACTGAAAACATAGTTTGCATCAGAACGTCCTTCCAGAGTAAACTGTTATACTGACAACATGACTCAGCACTTTGACTGTCCTATCCATACACACTGACAAAGGGACTCGTACTTCTGATGCACTGACACGTTCATTGACACAGAAATTTACTTTGAGGGATGAACTAAGAATTTTGAGAAGGAGACTAGTTTTCGCAGGTTATAAATGGTGTATTGTTATTTGTACAAACTGTTTTGAGTAATGCATTGACTGTTTTACAAATGAGATGATTCGAGAACTGTACCAAAGCAACTGAGAAAAGCTGTAAACCCCCCCATTACAGGATTGACATCATATGTACATGTATGTATATGTAGATGGTCTGTTGAGGCAGTCTGGAGCCAGATATTTGTTTGATTTGAATGAAACATTATCCAACAACAGGTGATGATGTGAAGGTGAAATAATCCTTGTCACTATGATAGTCACTACACCATAAATGTCACATTTCAATATCCATCATGTTGCATCAGCTCTCCAAAGGACCCCTGCACCCCAGTTTGAGAACCACGGCTTTAGTTTCTCTATCACCGCTTTGTAAACAAGCCGAGGGAAGCTTTTTTGTCACCGTACACCACTTAGGTCATTTCCCAGAGAAAAGAAGACCAAATTTAATTTCATCGCTGGATGGTGTGGATTTAAATCTGTGCATTGTCATCTGTTTGTATTAGTTTTTTCTCCCTCTAGATAACACTGGCAATATTTTCTCTGCCTCCCAGAATAATCCTTAACCAGCAGCAGAGATAGGCCAAGAGAAAAGTTCCTGTGAGATAGGCTACTCGGGAAAATTGAAAAAGTTATTATTAATCCTGTTGCCCGGCACCAGCTGGAAAAAAACAACACATGTACACACAGACACACAGACACACACACACACACACACACACACACACACACACACACACACACACACACACACACACACACACACACACACACACCTTACAGACAGACAGAAAAAAATGAGCAGGAACATGAGACACAGTTACATTCTCTCTGGTGAAATGAATCATTATGCTCGTTTTTTAAAATATTTTTGCCTCTTTTAGACTAAATTATAAATGTTTGACACTAAGGCAGCAGATTGCATGTTTTCACCATGATAAAAAATGAGATGTTGAATTTTGTCACATTCCACTTCTATTATAGTCTGTATCTATCTCAGACTCCTTTCCTATTCAAACTCAAAGCCCTCTGGCTAAGCTGGAATCCTTTAGTGGAGAAATATCAGTGATGGTAAGCAGCTACAAGAAATTTCTGAAACCATGTCTGTTTGAAGACTCAAAAAAAGAGGGAATTTAAAAGTGAAAAATGAAAAGCAGACTTGTGCCAAGACTGGCCTACATTTGGTTGTTAATATTCTATTTCTGTTACAGCTTGCATTGCAAATTAAAACTGTTTCATAATGATGATGCTTTAGTGAGATTAATTGGTTCTCCAGGCAGAAAAATGCTGTAGAAATTAATTAACAAGTATGCATTGTGCACTTAAAGTGGCTTCATTATATGGTATTCATTGTAGTTATGGTCTTACTATATATGCGTAGTGTTACAAGCAAAATTAATCTCAAATTGAAGTGTAATGACATTTTACCACATCCCTTTGGCATGTTATGGAAAAAGCAGCATTTACGTAAGTGAATTAAAATATATGCTGTTTAAATCCAGTGTCGTGGTATGTGAACCCCTGTTTTCCAATGTGCTCATCCATTGGCTCTTTAATCTCAACCTGATTTTAATTTCTTTTAAATTTCAGCCTCCTTAATAACAGTTCACAGAGTATCTTATTTAATATATATATATATATATATATATATATATATATATATATATATATATATATATATATATATATATATATATATATATATATATATATATAGTATCTGATCCAAACTTCCTATTGAAGTGCTAAAGGGATAGTTCAGTTTTTTTGAAGTGGGGTTGTATGAGCTCTATGTGACCACTAAGGACATTAGATACAGTAGAAAGGTGTCTCCTCTCCCTCAGTTAGACACAAACTGTAATCGATGGTGACGAGGAAATAGACGCTAACAGGGAAATACCGTACCAAATTCAAAGGCTATTTTCTCTGCCTACAAGAACTAAAATCAAAAAGTAATACCACAGTTTAAGAATACGCTACAGAAAATATTTTTTAAGTGCATTAAGTCTTCGGAAATATAAACATTTATCCGGACCTAACTAACTGGTCATGTATCCTTCCGCGCGGCCCTAGTGCGCTCTGTCCCCCCTCCTCCTTTCAGCTGTAGGGAATGTAAACAAGCTATGCTTCAGGCGCCGGTTGTAGCCTCGTGTAAGTTTGATCAAGTATCGTAATTCTTTTGTTTGTACTCTAAGGATTGTGAGGCAGCGTAGAAAATTCAAAATGAGTGACTATGACAGAGACGATGAAGTTCCATTCACTTTGGAACCAAAAGGATACCTGTATGAGCCAGAGTAGCTACACAGAAGAGGAGCTGCTACAGATGGAGACTGAAAGAAATACAGAGGAAACATCCGTGGACACTGGCACTAGCACTGCGCAGAAGGATACATGACCAGTTAGTTAGGTCCGGATAAATGTTTATATTTCTGAAGACTTAATGCACTTAAAAAATATTTTATGTAGTGTACTCTTAAACTGTGGTATTTCTTTTTGATTTTAAATCTTGTAGGCAGAGAAAATAGCCTTTGACTCTGGTACGGTCCTTCCCTGTTAGCGCCTATTTCCTCGTCACCATAGATTACAGTCTGTGTCTTACTGAGGGAGAGGAGACACCTTTCTACTGTATCTAATGTCCTTAGTGGTCACATAGAGCTCATACAGCCCCACTTCAAAAAAACTGAACTATCCCTTTAAGGGAAATAAACACACTCTGGATCCAAAACCACTGTGCCCACACTTGTCGGATCTGTAGATTACTTAAGGAATGTTTCAGACTTTAAAGATTTAGATTTGTCAAAACTTTTCTTGATTTTTAAAAGAAAAAAAAGAAAAAAAAAATGAAGAAGAAAAGGAAAAATTTCACTGACATATATTTTTTTTCTTTTTTTTTACCTCTGGACTTTGGTCAATTTTGGACTTAGAGAGGCTGTGAGGGGTTTCTGGTATTGAAAAAACTCACTTTTAGATATATGCCTGATCACAATCCACACTTTAAAATGACATTATCAACACCAAAAACCAAAAAGATTTTTCTGAATACTGTTTCTCAGCATCCCCGTTGAGTTGAACAGGATTGATAGAAGGCACATAGTCCCAATGCAAAGTTTAGCGATGAGAGATCTGTGTTTTTCTCTGCCAAAACAAAAATACTGTGATTAATTTTGTAATAATGTCAAAAACTGGCAGAAAGAAAAAAGACAGAAGAGCATGAGAAAGATAAACAGGAAAGCAATAGAACACAGCCAAAAACACAAGTTAAGCTGTTTGTGATAATGTTCCTTCCAACCCACATGCAGCAGTTATTCTGCCGTGGTCTGTTCAAACTTGAGAGTCTGTGAGAGTTGAGAGTGGCGCTGAGTATAGCCGGCTACTAAACTTTGGTACAAACTGATTTTACTAAGTTTGCTTGTTGTCCCATTTCAAACAACATCTCCATGTAATTATGTGTAATCCAATACTTGTTGCTATGTATCCAGTAAAAAGCTATCTTGAGCAAAGAAAAGTATTATGAAAAAGACAATCTACTCCCCATTTATCTGCTTTAAAACAAATGCAAACCTGGGTAAGAGTCACATCCTCAGGTAAGTGGGTGCGCTCATGGAAAACTGAGTCTTTATCCCTGAAAAGTACACGCAGTCCAGGTTTTTAAAAACCCGAAAAACATCCCAAGGTTACTCCTTTTCTAACACAAATATTTGATCATGTTTACGCCGATCGGGATATCACCATTGAAAAGAACATTGTGTTCTGAGCATGTTCTGTTCACAAGGAATCTTGGTCTTTTGAGTGCAGGAAGTCCACCGAACTACTGCTGATGTTGAAACGGATACAGTAAGAAGAAGAGGAAATTATGCATTGTGTCATGGTATTCTCTGTGCTTTGATATGTTGCGTTTGCATCACTGTTTTGATTGGGATACCATGGAAACCTGAATAACCCTTTTTGCTCAATGGGTTATTCTGAATGTTTCAAAAACTGGACAATTGACCTCAACCTGAATATCAACTGCATGTAAATGTAGCCAGTGTCTTTAAGTTGTTATTTTGGAAAACCACATCAGAACAGATCAACTCTGATATCTGTTCAAAAAGTTTTTACTTTTTTTTTCTGTCCACACCACATTGGGACAGGTCCTAAACCAGAGCAACTATACACAGACCTTTCACTTATGGATTACATAATCTCTGGGAGGGTCGTTAAACCAAAGAAAAACAGAAAAAAAATGAACTATTTCAGATTTGTTTAACCCTTTTTTCCTTATTTATCTGATGAAATTCAAAGAGAAAGTGAGTTCAATTAGTTTTTCCTGTCCAGATCAGGTCCTGATCCTGATCAACTATCTATACCCAGACTTGTCAGAATCAGATTTGGTTATTTGAGACATTTTAGATTTTGAAATACAAGTATGTGAAACCTTAATTTTTTCAATTTTTCCATTTTTAAACAAAAGTGCAACATAGACAAATTTCAGTGATTTTTCAAACTTTTGACTAAAATGGACTTGGACCTGTTAAGAGATCACAATATGCAAACTTGTCAAATCTTGACCAGAGGATCCAAGAGATTCAAAGATGATACAAAGAAACATGGATCTGACAGATCTGGACTAAATTGTCTTTTAACTGCAGGCCCCAGATTCAAACAGTTAGTCTTTATTTGCACATGAATGTTTTACAGAAGAGAAACTGTGGTGTAAAAAACATGAAGAGTCTTTCAGTGGGTCAAGATTTGACAGGTCTCATCATTGTGGTTTTGGGTCAGGATCTGGTCTAGAGGTGATAAACACAGTTATTCCCCCTCTGTAACCCCTCTGGCATAATCTAAGTCTAGCTGTGACAAGTCTAGATGAAGGGCTTTTAGATCAGGATCCTTGAACCAGAAGCTGTGACTCAGATGTTAACCTCAGTGTAGTGGTTTTGAGGGATTTACATCAGAAATCATCGAGAGCCTGATTCATCTCATGCGGACACTGTGGGGGCCTTTGGGGTCTTAAAGTGTCCCTGAAGGCCTGTGACGGGTGTCAGTATTTGACTTCCTGGGTATAAAAACAGTGGTTTGATCGTGTCAGGGCATTTTTTTTTTTTACAACATCAACAATTAACATTTATTTTTAAAACATGAGATGGAATATATTTAATTTAGGTGTCTCTGGTCTATGGAAGATGCTTGTTTTCATTATGGTTCCGTCCTCTGCGTGGCAGACTCGTGGTGAGCTAGAGTGGGCTGGGATGCTCCGGAGATAAGAGATGGGAGGAGGAGGAGGAGGAGGAGGATAGAGTGAGGGTGGTGGTGGAGGGGGTGGAGAGTGAGAGAGAGAAAGCATCGCTCTCCCTCCACCCTGTGACGTCGCTCGGTCTGGTCCCGGGGTGCGCTGCTCTCTGGTCCCGTCTCAGCAGAAACCACTTTAGTTGTTGCTGCCTCCACCGTCCACACAGACCTGCGGTGCGGACGCGCGCGGCTCCTGTGCGGCGAGGTGCTCTGCAGGCGCCCGGTGTCCTTCCTCCACTCCACGCTGCCCGTCTCGTCCCTCGTATCAGAGTATAACTGTTTCTCCACTCCGCGGAAAGAGAGAGGAACCGGAGGCGGTTAAAGAGCGAAAGAGAGACAGAGAAAGGAGAGTAAAAGAGGGAGGGAGGGCGGAGAGGAGGGAGAGAAAGAGAAGGAGGAAAGCTAAAAGAAAGAGGAGAGAAGAGGAAAGCGCTCGTCGTAGTCCCTCTCCATCCACGGGCTGAACCTCCGCCAAGAAGATGCTGAGAATAGCCGGCGTGTTGGCTGTAGTGGCTCTGGGGTTGAGTGCCGCTCACACCAAAGGTACGGTAGGTGAAGGGCAACTTGCCTGCTCCGTGTGATGCGCATCTGTGCGTGCGCTGCTGTGTGACTGAGCGTGGCCGGAGAGGCTGTGCGTGGATGCAGACATGTCTGATACAGTTATCTGTGGCGATGCTTCCAGCCTACATGTTTGACGCTTTTTCTTCATTATTTTCCTCTTGTTGTCTCTCTTTGGACTTATGGAGACTGGACACTTGACGGTTTTACAGAGCTGTGCAGCCCCTTATAGCACTTGAGGGTATTTGTTCTACTTCAGTGGCATCCCCACTGTTATTCAGAGATTTAGTGCTCATGTGGCACTGAACACTGAGCTTACTCTGACCTTATTGTAGCCTATTTTTGGGGTTAATCTCATGAGGAAAATGTTATATTAATGCTGGACATGCCTGCAGTTGTCTTTGTGGATGACAGTTGTTTCTGATGGTTGGTCATTCCGGCTGATGTTAGTTGTGGAGGTTTGTAGGAGCAGATGATCTGTGGTTGGATTTTCCAAGTTGGATTCTGAAGCAATACCTGTCATACTTTCTAAATTTTGGGATATTAAAGCATGTAAGGGGTGTGTGTCTCGGTTTACATTGCTCTCAGAGTATGTCCACAAAGTTGACTGAAGTGCAGATGGAAACAAGAAAAAGCACACCTGGCACCAAAGTGTGCAAAGAGTCTAAGCTATGTAGCCCATTATTCACCTAGCATGGGCTGATAAATAAAACTGATTTGTATTTTTTAATATTTATCTATTTATTTATTTATGTATTTATTTTTAGACATTTTAACCCTGGATTATTCAAAACTAGGCTTAAAAGCACAAGGACTTCTTTCAAAGTGAGAAAAAAGAAAAGGAAAGATGATCAAACCCTTAAAACTAGCAATTTTGCAACATCTGTGCATGTAGAATTCCTCTGCAGGGAACTTAACTCTATGTAAATTGTGTTACAGGAGTATTTAAGAGTATTTTTAGGTTCATATCTGAACGCTGCAGCTTTTTCAAAAAAATATTTGATCACAGCAATATTTCTTGTAAGACCACACTTTTTTAAATTAGGCATTGGGGGATTTATCAACAGCCTAATTCGATTCACAGCTGCAATAGGCTGATAAATATTCCACAACACGGCAGGAATAATCCCCAAAGCTACAGATATTTGATAATGACATCCAGATGTCATAAATGTGCACCATACTGTTGGCAGTTTTGCTTCACTGCTGAGCTAATTTTAGGTCCACCAGAATCCCCACTGCAGCAGGACCGCTCAATCCTCCCGCGAGCCTGGCATGTGCCGTAGGTAAGCGGGCTAAATGCGGCAACAGGTTTGTACTAATCAACTCCCCGAAGACTCCAACTGGCTTTTACAGTATGAAGTAACAAGGTGACACCTGTCAGTTTCCTCGTCTGGCAGCAGAGAAACACCAAAAAAGTGCGATAAGCTGTTCATCCTCCTCGCCTCCTGACACAGAGGAAAGCCTTCCTGCTGGTCGACTGTCTGGCTGCAGCTGCTATCTTAGTCGTGTGAGGAGGGAGAACATATGCTAATAGACACGCTGCAAGCCTTGACCTGCCCCAGAGGTCAAGCATTTGCCTCGTATGCACTTCCATGAGATTTACATGAGCGACAGAGGGTTGACACTCATAGTGTGCGCATGTGTGTTCATGCAGAAACTGTATGAGTGCAGGAGACATAACCTGATTGGATCATATGTGTAATACAGCAGCAAATAGCAGGAGAGATGCATCATAGGGAAAGGTTGGTTATTTTTTATTTCCAGAGCTGGGCTGTGAAGTAAACAAATTACTGGCAAGTCAATAGGGGTTGAAAAAGCAAGCGCACCACGGTTCTAATTGATTCCCTAGAGCCACTATACAGTGCAGCTAAATCCACAGGAAAATAAGAGCCCATTGTTTCCAGGATCTGAAGCTACGCTGACCCTCACTGCCTTTTCTGCTTCCTGTCACAGTTGGCGGGACACGAACACCCATATAGCCAAAAAACCCAAATCCTTTTCCTTGCCTTGAATGTGTTTTTACCATTTTTGAGATGACAACAGAAATAGTGCATTCATGTCAAGTGTGGCAAAGGATCCGCCTCCGTAGCGCCAACATTCAAACCTGTTTTCCAGATAACTTTGAAGCGCCGCTACCCCTGTCATTTTCTGTTTAGCTACCGTTTCATTCCAGGAACGCGTGGACGTGCGACTTCCTTTAATCACTCTCACCCTCGAGTCAGCCATTCAGACTCAGTGTGTGCTTCTCAATGTGTGTGTGTGTGTTTTAGAGTTGTCTGTAATCAGAGCTCAAAGAGTGTGCTGTCTGTGTGTGTATGTGTGTGTGTGTGTGTGTGTGCGTGGGTTTGGAAGAGTGATAGAGTGCAGCCAACATGTTGACAGCCGCCAAGTATGCAAAACAACGGGCGAGGAGGTGATGTCGTTTACAAAGGAATTACTACATTCACAGATACATGTTGTGGCCCAAACGATTTCCCCAGGACTGAGAGTGTCGCCGCTCGACGGGGAGAATCTCCCGGCAGTGAAGCAGAAAGAGCTATAGAGCTTTTGCCAATGCTGCCCGGAGCCTCGCTTTTGTGTAATTCCAAGCAATATGAACTCTGAATTTAGATAGCTCATTACCAGCACAGTATATTTTAATTCAGCAACCCAGTGTGTGAGTCTTTGTTGGTGGAACCTTTTCGCTACTTTATTACATCCAGATAAACACACTGTATATTTTTATTCTGTCAGTAAACATGCAAACAGTTGGACTGTAATATTCAGCCTTTGAAAAAGGCTGACTTCAGGCGGATGCCGGCCTGTGAAGTCCGTGGATTAATTGACACTGGTTTATAATTTATGGTTTTCCATACAGAGCTTCTGTGTGCGTGTCTAAGCTGGTGCTGTTGAAGAGGGGATAAAGAAAACCATGGGGATAGTCATTTGAGGATCCCATTAGCAAATAAAAAAGGGGGGATGACAAAAAAACAGAAGCAGATTTATGTCCCCCCTTTGGAGAGAGGAAGTGCATTATGGGAACACTCTATAAATCCTCCAATGAGGCTGTGACACAGGATGCTGCACAAATCCTCGCCGCAGCCAGTGGAATCAGGGATCAGCGACATGGAGGAACATCACAGATTTTTTTTTTTTTTGTCTCTCGTCCTCAAAGCTTTCGCAGATCTGGGTGCAGCTTCTGGCTATTTTAGAAGACAGAGGGTTTAGCAGCTGCAGCGATGGAAGAGGTGCCAGGCCACTGATCCCAGCACAGTTTTCCAACCATCAGAGACAAAAGACAGAGCAGGAGGGTGAGTCAGGGTGGATAAGTTTAAGCTATCGCCTTCAAACCAGGAGGACGGGGAGGGTTCCTGTGATCCAGCGATTTCTGCCACTGGATCAAACTGAAGCTCTGCAGAAAGACCGGAGTATCACACAACTCCTCAAAACAAGCTGAACTTTAGAATCCGAGTTAACAAATGCTGTTTTACTTTTTTGTTTGCTGGTGAGAAATCAAGGTTTTTCTTCCCGCCTAGTGTTAGAGTAGCACGAGTGGGTGTTTGTTGTCTGCTTGTAAACATACAAAGAAAGTCTCAAATAAAAGCAAGTTTTGCTTTGGTGTTGTCTTCTGTACAATGTATTACTCTTACGACTTCCTCCAACTTCCATCCAAAGAGTACCAGACTCTTTCTCTTGTCACATTTCGTATTCACATCTGTTATGACTCTTCCTCTTAGATTCAGAGGAAAGGAGGGAGGAGAGGGTTTGTTCAGGAGTAGAGTCACAGCGTGTGTGAGCATGTACTTCAGTAGCGAACTGAACTGGCTGCACTGCACTATAAGTGGGTGTCTCATCTTTCTTTTTTTTTGGTTTTGTTTTTTTCTCCGCTGTCTGAGTGGTCACAGCTGACCGTCCTTGGATACAGATATTCAGACAGCCAGGACCCATTGATTTGCCCAACAAAGTGTGTGTATGGGAGAAGAGGATTTGATCAGACATAAGGCCGGAGAGGGCTTTGCAGAATTAAGATGGGATCTGTAGTAAGGCTGAGCACAGCACAGAAGTCCCCGTCAGTCAAATTGGATTTGTCTGTAAAACAAAGACTCTTTTCTTCTACTTTCTTTCTTTTGCCACTAAAACTTTTTATCACTCTTTTTTCAGACATTACAGCTACAACTTATGGATAATTAGGATTCCAGTTTTATCTTGTTCCATCTGGATGCATTCAGACAAAGTTGACTTCATTTGATTGGACACAAACCAGACCCGTGTCTATTCTGTCTTCTCCAGGCATGTTGAGTCCTGGCCAGGCTCTGTTCATCACGTCAGTTTGTTGTTGAAGTAAAGCTTAGAACAATCCTGTCTCGACATGACCCATTCTATTTTGAAAGTCAACGGATGTTTTAATGTGGTTTCAAAGCACAACTTCCTGTTTTGGGCAAACTGATGCATTGTTGCTCTGGCATCCATGACAGCGTGGAGACGGGCGATAGATGAATCTGGCGTAAAGGCTGTAACACACCAGATGCACCTGATTCTCCATACATAGGTTTCCATTCAAGCCAATGAGCCAACTTATACTGGATCTGCCCTGTTGCGGTCCAGCTGCGTGGCTGGTCCAGCAGGTCGCAGCTAATACACATCTATCCTGTTTTTGCTGGAAGCTGTGATTAGGGGTGGGTACCCTTCACATTTGAAACGATATGGTACTGATACCCTGTACCTGGCAATCAGTATTGGCACTCAACGGTACCAATTTTCAGCACTTTTTGTGCGTTAATGTGGTAAAAAATATCAATTTGTTTAATAATAAAATGTTAATTCTTTTAAATTTAACATATATATTCTTCAATATATAACCTTTCAATGCTGTGTTCGTGTCCAGCATGGAAAATCACCTGCTCTTCCACTTCCTTAAAGTCACAAGGATACGTTTAGGAACCTAAACATGGTACCTTTTGATTTTATGTGAATCTGTACGCCGTACTTTTGACAGAATTTGGTGGATACCTATGAAAGTAGCTGATTCGGTACCCATCCCCAGCTGTGACGCATCAATTCACCATAGGGAATATCAAGTGGGACAGGAAGTCATGCACAGAAACTACTCAAAACAGCCAGTGACTTTCAAAATTAAGCAAACTGTGACAAAACCAGATCATATTTAGCTTGACTTTGACAACAAACAGACATAGTAAATGGAGCCAGACCAGGAGTCAACTGCATTGAGGTTTTACAGCTCAACATGATTGAAGAGAGACTTATTTATGGAGTGGGAAATGTGGGAACTCCTCGGTCTGTGACTCCAGCTGTTGGTCAGTCATGTGGCTTGCTGGAATGAACACGCAGCCGATGTGAGTGGATCAGCATAGTCAGCTCGCAACGAAGCAGAGCATGACTGCAGAGGTATCTGGTGTGTTTGAGGTGTGATTTGGCTGTTTTTGAGGTCAATTAGGGGTTAAGAGTCTTGAGCAAGGATACTTCCTCATGCTACATCACAGCTTCATCTTGTCTCTTGCTAGGTTGATGGAAAGTGAGTCTAAGTCGATCCCCCACCACTGCACTCAATAGCTCTACTATCCATACATGTATTGAGTTATCAGTCTACGCAACATGTCAGTAAGATGCTAAATTATTATGCATATTATGAATAATAACATAATTTAAGCTGTTTTTAGTCTGTTAAATAACCGTAAAATTGATGTCAGGCTTAAACAACTCAGTTGCTAAACCTTTGAACCAGATGTTCAACAATCCTAACTCCAGTAAAGTCTTCAGTTAAAGTTTTGCTGGTTATGTTTCTGTCAAGTCAACACAGCCTTGAGCTATTTGCCCTGTGTCCAGATAGAAAAAGAAAAAAAAAGTTTAGCAGAGACACAAATGCTGTTGTTGAGAACATTAGGAAATGTTGTTCTAGGCTTGAATTGCTGGCTCTGTTTGTTGGGAAGGTTTTTGCAGAGTTTTTTAGCTGCCAAAGAGGAAAATGGAGGATCAATTTGAGCTTAAGTTTGTCAAGTTTAAAACCTGTCAAGCTCCTGCTCATGTGTTGCTCTCATTACAACATAAAAATGGGAGAAAATGAAATAAAAGTGCTGCAATAAAAGTTGCCTCAAATTCTCTTTTTCACTGATGATTCAGAGTGGTCTGAAAGGGCGCAGGGCTTTGCTTCAGTTGTGCTGATGTTGATGTGTCAGTATAGGGAGGAAATGTGTCTCAAGGGTATTTTAGAAACTTTCAAAATAAAATAAAAAGTAAACGTTAAAAAAAAGGATGAGAAAATGAAATGACAGCTGAAACATTGGTCTCCTCTGTTCGCACTTTTTAGTTTTTACTTTATAATTTCTATCGTCAAACTTTGATAGGTAAGAATTAAAGTGTGAAGTGTGTCATCTCTGCAGTGCTGCACACTTAGCCCCCACTTCTTCAGCATAATCAAGTTTGTTACACGTTTGAGTGTCTTGCCAGACTCTCAGCGCACTCTTTCACTGATTTGCTCTCATGGCCTACAGTGCATGAAAAAGACACCACTTACGCACAAACTCACACACACATATACAATCACATGCACATTCAAGAGCTCCTCCTGCCTCCACTTCAGTCCTCATCTCATCCAATTGCTCCTGTTTTCCTCCAATCACTTACCTTCAGCTCAAGCTCACCAGTGGACTCACTTCAATTTTTCACCGCTGGGTGCTGACATATATGTGAGACACCACCCACACATACAGATACCACACACACACACACATACGCTGGTGCACACAGGGATGAGCAGGAAAGAGTTACACAGACAGATAGCACCTGACCCGTCTCTCTCCAGCAGCTGGGTCTGGCTGACCTCAGAGGAAATGATCAGAGGGAGGAAGATGGAGGGAGTTAGAGGACGAGTGTGTGGAGTGAGGGTCAGAGAGAAAGCTGCAGATCTTTGTCTCCCTGACTCATAAATCTTCACTCTTGACAAGTGGAGCGCTCGCAGTCGAGTGCGGACTTTCATAATGGAGATGCAGACTGGAGCTCTCTCTGCTTTTAGTGTTGGCATTGACTTTGTGTGACTTGTATGCACTGTAGTCGACAATCATCCAACCACACTTGATGTCAACTTTTCCTTTTATGGTAAAAAGATTTTGCTTAGAATATATATGAGATAGAAAGAGTCATTTTTCCTATCCTGATTTGCTGATTTTAAGAATAATTTTCTCACTCACATGGACTCAGGAGTGCTTCACTAGATGAGATGTAGGCAGCACAGCCTGTACGGTGGTTTAAAAAAGAGAATAGAATAGAATAGAATAGAACTTTACTGTCATTGTAACAAGTACAACATAATTGAAGTCACAGCAGCAATCAAGAAAACAAAAGTAAGAAAGTGTAAAGAAAGTGGAAAAAGGTCCATAAGAAAATAGATGATGACAGCTTGTCCATCATTTTCCAGTCAGCCAGCCTCCACCTCCACAGGGTCCAGGACTGAGCTTCTTCAGCAGTCTGTTCAGTCTCTGTCTCCTAGATCCTAACTGCTCACAGGAGGTGTTCTTCCAATATGGGGTTAGTGTCTGATGTTAGCTCTATTGGCCATGTCTGTTAATAGCATGATGCTACTCTGCCCTCTGGTATTCCCTCTGTTGCTGGGTTAGCACAGCTAGCTCATCCATCTTATCGGAGATAGATCTTATGTGCCAGATAACAATGGATGGAAGGACAGGTCCATGTCGTCACTTCTTAGCTCACACCTGAGAACCAGCACGTCGTCCTAACCTCCTTCTCCTCACCTTGTGGGAAGACATCAGGCCTTACACCAGTTAGCATTGACATGCTACAGGATGCTAACAGCGGAGTTCACATGTAAACAATGCAGCCATGGTTACACGTAGGATCTCCAGACAAACACAGGAGAAAAAAGTAGTAAAAATATTACTGAATACAAAGTACATACAAAGTAATGATCTACTCCAAATATAACGATTACGAAAAAGAGACAAAAAAATTACAAGAAACAGATAAAGAAGAGAGAGCTGCTGCAAAGGCAGCCATAGCCAACAGGGCGGCGCCTAGCAACCGATATCTCCAATAGATATTTGATAAAAAGTATGGGTAAGTTATTCAAAATGACCTTGTCTTTATTTCTGTAGAAACAAAGTTAAAACAAGACATCCAATGCTGCGTTCCATTTGTACTCGGAACTGGGAAGTTGGGAGTGGGGATGACATCATCTTTGCGTTCAGCGTTCCAATTGCCAAGTTGGAAAAACTTGCCATAACAGCAATATTTCTGTATATAGACATTGAACAATACTATATATATGTGACTGATTTATTGCGACACTAGTCAAAAACTCTAAAATAAAAGAATTTAACAGGAGCTTCATTACTGTTTACCCTTGAACTTGGAATATCCTGCTGGGAACTCAGGGTGGTGTAGGCGTTTCCACTTGGAATTCTGAAATTCCGACATCCAAATGGTCGTACCATAAGGACAAAATGAACTTGTGGAGTAAAAGAAACTGGGCTTGTAAAAGGAAGCCACCTAACACTAAAACCAATGACACTACACAGTTCCGTCCCAAAACAGAGGCAGATCCAGGTCTTCACAAATACAGATCTTAAAAGCTATCAATAGTTTTACACACTTCACTATACATCTTTGATAAAACATGGCTAAACACAACAAAAGAAAAATTCAAGTGAATTCACAAGCTCAGAACACAAACTGTGAGGAAAATGTGTATTTGTTAACAGTTATCCTCAGGTGTTGCTGGCCCACAGTCACATTAATCAACACTTAATTCTCATTTCCCCCATAACACTTAAATCCAGCGCAAACATAATCACACAACACAAACCCATCCCAGTGTGATTTTCCTTCATGATGGTGTTAAGTGCTCCTCACTCCCATGTCTCTTCTTCTGTCTGAGCTCAATTTCAATTAATCCGTCCGTTTCCCCATGAAGGCAACAGTTGTCAGCCCATATGTTAGCCACTTACAGACTAAATAGGAGCTGGCAGGGCTCAGACTTTATGCACTCAAACATTCCTAAACACACACAAACAAACAAAAAAACATATGCTGTTGTTCTTTGAATGACTCTTTACATGGCAACATGAGCAGACACGTCCTCTGGTTGTGGATACAGAGGCAGCTCTCACCGCACTCTTTTTTTGGCAGTTAAATCTCCATTGGCCTGGGGTCCACAGATACAGTGCTGATAAAAGACATGTTATTTAGTGCTGCTGGTTGTTGTGAGTTACAGTGCTATAGTGTCAGCACCCTTGGCTGTGGTCCAACTTGCCAGCCGGTGCTGCAAAGTCTGTCACCCTTCTACAGCCACTGTCATGGACTGGGATTGGTCTGCCTGCTCCCCCTTCGTTATCTGAGTCCTGTTATTGTTAATTCACTTCTTTTCTGGCGATGTTCACTGATGTATCAGTCATTAAGTTTCAGGATAACAGAAATGATTGGTTCTGAAACATTATATCCTGCTTAATTCTCTTAGATTATCAACCCATGTACATTTAATACATGCTGATGCATTGTAGATTACTATGAATGCTTTAAAGCTGCTCCCCTGCTTTGTTTTGATGCCATGGTGTTGTTCTTATCCTCCTTTAGAAATGCTGCAAATTGCAAGACAAACGTCTGCTTATACAAAAGCAGACATGGAGCCAAGCGTCTGGCGCTGTCCTTGGTCCTGAAATGAGCCAACGACACTCTGCAAGAAACGGCAGCAACAGAGCTATCCATTGTGCTGAAATCAGTCCTACAGGATGATTTTTTGTCTTTCCATTAGCTCGTGCCTCAGTGTGGTCATTTGCATACAGCAGTGTGCAGGAATATTGGAGGGGTGGAGACATGTGAGAGCACACCAGGGACCTGACAGCCTGTCACAGCTATGATAAGGCTGAGTAGTGACTGATGAGTGACAGATGGACGGGTGAAACTGGCCAGGAAATGTGCAGTGTTTCGATGGCAGCGCTCAGGCATTTGGTTTCAATACTTGGCTCTCTCACACTGTAACATAATAGTAATGTAAAACTGGATTATGGGGTATTTCCACTAATTTGAAAATGTGTATTTACAATAATCTCCTTACTATGAATGAAACGCTTCAACATGAACACACTTTTCTGCCAAGGTTAGCACATTTTGGTTTGTGCACTCATGAGTCTTACATTTCTGTCTCTGCTTTTGCATTGTGATGAAGTGTGCAGGGCTTACTGTGGGATTAGAGGGCACAGAGCAGAATCTTCATACATGACGATGAGCTGGAAAGCCGGTTGTGCATGGTTTGAATTCATTGTTGTTCAATATTTGTCTTGAGACATTTTTGAAAAATATTACGCTGCTCAGCTAAAACCAGAAAACACAGTCTGCAGAGTTTGGGGAACAAACTTTCTCATAAACTGCCTATAGTCACACCAAGGTAAGCCAGGTCTGGTCTGTGTTAAACGCTACACATTTAAGGCAAAGACAATAGATGCTAGTTAACGTTACTGCAACAGAACTCACCAGAATCTCAACGTGAAAGAGTTGGTGTGTAAATCAGCCTCTAAATTTCCATGACTCATCGTGTTTGAGATAATATTATGATATTATGAAAGTCTAATTCCAGCTCTGCATTAATATTTTAAACTCTTAAAAACAAGGTGGCTAAGAGATGTCCTTGGCTCCTCCTGGTGAAGGCTTTCATGAAGAAGTTTATCTTCTTGTTGGAGCCCTCACGCTGTTACAAAGCCAAGCATCCCCACTGTGTAAACTGAGGCTGATTCTGACCCAGTTTTCGAGTTTCACAACTGATTTTGAAGTCGGCCTGAATTTATACCCAATCATGTGCTGCTCTGTGCCGACTGATGTGCGATCATAGCCCAAATTAAACCACGGGACAAGTCAAATATATGTCTGGTAGGTCTGAAACTGTGGTTGCCTGACTGGATACTCTTCCAACCTCAGGATTTTTAACCTGATCCAAATTGCAGACAGCATCTAAAGGAACCATGTCAACACCACAGAACATGGACATTTTAATACACACAGTAAGCCATAACTTTATTAATAAAACAGCAAAAATAACCCTACAAATACTGCTTTTATGAAGCTTCTGATAGTACCACGTCAGATATACTTTGAAGTCCTTCTCTTTGACTGCAACTTCTCTGTGTGGAAGTTTTCAAAGGAAGCTTTGTTGCCAATGGTCAGAGCTCCGTCTCTGTTGAAGGCGTCCAGTGTGAATGCCCTGGTCAGGCTTGTCAGTCAGACAAAGAGTGAGACAGAGCTGCTCTTGCGCAACTTGAATAATTCACGAGTTCAGAGCATTTTATGACTGCACAGCAGAGATGGCAAAAGTACCTTGATTCTTTACTTGAGTGGAAGTGAAATACCTATGTGAAAAAGCGGCTTGAGTAAAAGTAAAAAGTTCTGATCCAAATATCTACTCAAGTAATTTATATGGAATCTACTTTAGCAATGTTATTGTTTGAACAAACACTACCTGTCTAGTGTCCTAATTATAGACTGAAAAAAAAAAAAAGACATCTGCTTGCTTGGCTCGAAGTGAGGTCTCCGCAAAAAACTGCTCCCCCTGGTGGCTGGCTGCGGTATAGGTCAAAAAATCCGGCCTTCCGGCCATTCCAGATGGGCTGTGGTCAAATTTTAAAAAATGAATACACCTCGTAGAAATGTTTCTCATGTCCGATTGTTTTGGTGATTTGAAGATATCATTTGGCTGCCTTGTATTCAAGTTCTCTTTTTTCCAAAAAGTTTTGTTTTCATTAGTTATACGGGGTAAAAAACTAGGCTTAAGGAAGCGTTAGATGGTGATTGACAGCTGCCGTTCTTGTGTATTTTTTTCGGGGGTTGTAAAATATGTCGGGAGGCAGAGCCAAGAAGTGATTAGACTCTCGAAAGAAAAAAATGAATATTATTTTTGTCACCCAGCTCCACTCAGACTCCCAGAATCCCTCACAGTCTCTACTGCGCAGACTCTGTCTGCGCAACTGCTTCAATGGCTGCGTCTGTGACGGAGGAATTTTGGCCTCAAAACCGTACAATGATAAATGGCGGAGCCACACTGTCCACTCCATATACAGTCTATGGTCCTAATGTACTTAATGGACTGTTCTTAAACGCCAATACTTCCTGGAATTTTGGTTTGCACCAGATGCAACGCATATCCCAGGAGTTGTTTTTTTTTTTTTTCAACAAACTCAAAAAGCTCTTTTAGATAAGGCAATGGGTGCTGCTCCTGTGACTGAGTGGGACCTTCACTGTTGTCAATTTCATGCAGCTGCTCGAACATTAGTGGTGTAACATGTGGTCAGTGTGGCAGACCTGCTTTGGCGCAGATGTTGGCGTGCCAAAAAACAAAAGTATTTAGGCCCAGGCTTTATATATAAAGTAACAAGCCTTTTGGGAAATGTAAAGAGTAGAAAGTACTGATATTTAAGTTGAAAATGTAATTGAGTAAAAATAAAAAGCTGTCAGAGAAATAACTACTTCTAAAATTACCAAGTACCTGAAAAATCTACCTGCCATCTCTGCTGCACAGTGACTGCACACATGACAGACCTGTGGCAAGAAACTTTGTCCATGTTGATTTTGGCGCCCCCTGTGGACAAAACAGGACTTTTATGTCTTGGCTGATACTTTCTTTTGCCTTGACTCAGTATGTTGCCCTAATGCTTTGAGGTGGACTTTTCAGTGGTTTATAACTCTCAAAAAACCCTTAACAAACACTGATGAAAGAGTGTGTGGGTATATCTGTGTGTGTGTGTATGTGCGTCCATTACTCTCTCAGTATCAAGGGCAAAGAGCCAAGAACCATAAAGCCTCTAAAAATAAATAGAGTTCCGACAGTCTGTAGAGTACTGAGTTGTGGCCATTGCTTCTCACAGACCGGCTGCTGTGCCATATATTAAAGCTGCTTTAGAAATCTCTGCACAATGACCCATGAATCCTGCAGCTTTGTGATGAGTTGATGGAGAGGTATGTGCACCCTCAGTGTGTGTGTGTGTGTGTGTGTGTGTGTTATGACTTGTGAAAAGGCGATGCCTCAGCACTTGAAATATGTCCGCGTAATCTAGTGTCCTTCACAGCAAGACATCTGTGGCAGTGTTTGCTCACGTACACTCATGCACAGGTGGAGCGGTTGAAAAGAACAGGTGGGACAAGCTCTGTGTGGAAGGCCTGTCACGGATGCAGCAATTTTATCCTTGTGCTGTAACTGGGCCACTCTCTCTCTTACACACACACACACACACACACACACACACATACACACACACACAGTTCACTCAGTGGCACAAGCCGGGCTCCTTCTCTGCCCTCAGCTGAGGTGCACACTCGGTCATTGTGGCTGTTGCAGAGTTTTACTAATAGCATGACCTAACGTGTGTGCATACACACTTATAAGTGTGTGTGTGTGTGTGTGTGTGTGTGTGTGTGTGTGTGTGTGTGTGTGTGTGTGTGTGTGTATGTGTGTATGTGTGTGTGTGTGTGCATGTACCTGTCTCCATTAAATCCCAAGGGGCCTGAGCCCTCTGCTGGGTTGATTCATTTTTTTAACGGCACACTAAGGGCCTCATTTGTGCGTGTGTGTTTTGGGCGAAATCACAAATGTTCTCCTGTCTCCCTTCCAATGAAGACAGAGAGAAAACAGAGCAAAAAAAAAGAGAAGAGGGTCGGGGAATAAAGAGAGTACCTGTCAGCTCCTGTTCAACCCCAAGAGGCTCTTGCAGTTAGTGGAAAAAAACAAATTTGTCACCATTTGATTGTTTCTCAAACCAGCATGTCTCCTCGTGTTTATTGTGATTTAGACCAGCTGTCACCCTGCAGCCGCTGCTTTAGCTCATATTTGTGTCCTGTGCGTCTTCATCCTTTGCTCTGGTCCTGCGGCAGTCTGTAGTCTGGCTGCAGCAGCTCCCCCTGTGCTACCAGGAAGAGGAGGATCTGGGTCACCGTGTACCTGCACCTCCCATCGCTTTGCATCCTCACACTCTCCTTGTGTTCACTCTGTTCTATCTCACTCCATCTTACCCTTATCCGTGTCTGCCTTTGTCTTATCTCATAGCCTATAACATCACAAATTTAATCTCTTCTCTTTTTACGTTTTTCTTGAGCTTTCGTCCTCATCTTTTTTCCATGCTCCTGCTGGGATTTCCTGGTGTAGCATTAGCGTGGAGGTAATTACTGACGGCGAGGCTTAGTCAGGTCTTATCGCACGGTCCTCCTCTTCCCCCAGGATCTGTCTCTCTGTCTTTCTTTTTTGTCTTTCAGTCTTTGCCTCTTTAACCAGGACCCCATGGAGAGTCTCTCAGAGAAGAGATGTAAGGTTGAGGACATTCAAACGTGTATATTCTAAATCAGAATTCTGCAGTCAGGGTTGCTGTGGTTGACTTCGTTAGTCTGGATGTGCTCAAGCAAGGACAAATATAGCTTAAAGAGACCGTGAGCATCAGGCATGAGCAGGAGGAAAACACTTGTGCATGCAAACTAAAATACACTATATGCATACTTTAAGTGGAGTTTACTTATAAACACACATACGAGGTCTCATACATGTAAGCAAGAACATTTCTGCAAGTATGCAAAAAAGCTGCAGATATTAATGGAGATTTATTCCCCTTCACGTGTGTGCACTCTGTCGTTCATGTTTGGACATCCTGCCCTGGAAGCTAATAATAGGGTGATGAATAATTAAGGTTCATTCATTAAACACTCAGAAAGGGATGGGAGGAGACACACCAAAACACACACCCTCCCAGCCCCCCAACGCCCTCCCCAGCTCTTCTGCCCTCTATTTGAATATCTTGTCACTCTGAGACACACTTTGTTAACATGGATGCCGTGTGTGTTTGCATGTGTGTGTGTGTAGGTCACTCATTTTTCTAACAAGCACATCATTATTAAATCATGAATCCACCTCCAGCTCACCCGGCACGCCTCCCTCTCACTGTTTGCTTCTCGTGTTGAGCTGGGGTTTTATGTCTGCTGCTGTTTTTCGTTTTTTGAGAGCAAAGTGTGAAGGCAGGTGTGGGGTTGAAGTTGTTCATTCACATGTGTGTGTTTTAGTGTGTGTTAGCGTAAGTGTGGCCCCGGGCCCCCTTGAGTTCTCATTATGGTGAGGGTGGATGGCCAACTGCAGCCCTAACATCTGTCTGAGAGAGTGGAGGGGCCCCACACCGAGCTCTTAGCCAGGGAGCCCCGTCAGAGTGGAGGCCGTGTTCGTCTGCATAACGAGCCACAGAGCTGCAGAAAGTTCACTTAACTACATGAAGACTTCATCATCAGAGAGGAAACTATCTGCATCTTCTGGTTTGAGTGCGCACAACTCATCAATGCTGAGTGCCAAAAGGACAGACTGAATACTGGCAGACCTGATTGCTGAAAATCTGTAATGTTCAGCCTTCATGGTAATGAATACAGCAAGAGTTGACATTAAATATGTCAGAGATTGTGTATCATGAACAGTTTCTCATAGCTCTGTTGTTCTTTAAGTGGTCGTTGGTGATACCTTGAATCCAAGAATTTAATCATCCCTCATAAGTCATCTTTTTTGACCGTGTATGTCGGGAAATGTCTTTGCTCAGGTGGGTCATCATTACTTCTACTTCTCCGGTTCATACAGGTATCCTTTTGGTTCCAAAGTGAATGGAACTTCATCGTCGCTGTCAAAGTCACTCATTTTGAATTTCCTACGCTGCCTCACAATCCTTAGAGTACAAACAAAAGAATTACGATACTTGATCAAACTTACACGAGGCTACAACCGGCGCCCAAAGCATAGCTTGTTTACATTCCCTACAGCTGAAAGGAGGAGGGGGGACAGAGCGCACTAGCGCTGCGCGGAAGGACACATGACCAGTAAGTTAGGTCCGGATAAATGTTTATCTTTCTGAAGACTTAATGAACTTAAAAAATATTTTATGTAGCGTACTCTTAAACTGTGGTATCACTTTTTGATTTTAGTTCTTGTAGGCAGAGAAAATAGCCTTTGAATTTGGTACAGTCTCTCCCTGTTAGCGCCTATTTCCTCGTCACCATCGATTACAGTCTGTGTCTAACTGAGGGAGAGGAGACAACTTTCTACTGTATCTAATGTCCTTAGTGGTCACATAGAGCTCATACAGCCCCACTTCAAAAAAACTGAACTATCCCTTAAAGTTTCACAGCTTACCTTTCTTGTCATACGTTCTGCCTCAATCTAATGACCTCTCAATAGTTCTTTGCACTTCCTGCTTAGCTCGCAAAAAAGGAACGCGAGGGCCCGAATCCGTTAACTGTGATGCCAAACGCAAAAAGAAGACACCGCCCTTGCGTGTCACTGGTTACTATTTTTTTTTAATCCTAAAACACTTTGTTTCCTGACAGCTTAAATGCAATCCAGCTCCACTCCATTGTGTAATGACTGCGTTCATCAACTCACTAGTTACGTGTTCAGTCAGGCAACTTGCAGAACACCAGAGAGCTTGAGTCACAAGGCCGAGAAGTTCCCATGCCATTGATGATCCTCTCTTCATTCATAAGAGTCTTGACCTCAACTTGACCTCAGAAACAGCCAAATTACACCTCAAATACACCAGATACATCTGCAGTCATGCTCTGCTCCATTGCAAGTTGACTGCATTCATCAACTCGCATTGGCTGCGTGTTCAGTCCAGCAAGCCACATGACTCACATAGACAGCTGGAGTCGAGAGACTAAGGAGCTGGGCTGTAAAACCTCAAACCTGCTGATTCCTGATCTGTCTCCACTCATTATATCTGTTTGTTGTCGCAGTCAAGCTGTGTATGAACTTGTTTTGCCACGGTTTGTTTTATTTTGAAAGTCACTGGTTGCAAAGTTAGTTTATGTGCACTACTTCCTGTACCCCTGAACTTCCATATGCTGAATTGATGTGTCACAGCTCTGGAACCGAGCAAAAATAGGATGGCTGTGTGTTATCTGTGACTTGCAGGATCAGATACGAAGCCAAACCGCATGTGGGCAGATCCAGTGTGCGTTGATACATTGACTGTTGCTGTGATGAAGCGGAGATGGACTTCAGACATAACTGGTGTATTTCAGATGTAATTCTCTGCACTTCTTTGCCCCTCTCAGCTGTTCAGTGTAGCTTCAGCTTACAAGGAGGGGATTTTCTAATGATTTAATGGGTTCAAAAGTAGTTATAATACTTCTGCTGAAAACAGTCCACTGCATGGTTCTCCATTAGATATCAGTCATATGATTTGTCACAAAGCTCCACACCAGCTGGGAAGAGTTAATTTGCTGATTTTGTGGATTTCTCATTGTTAGAAAACAGGAAACTGAATTTTACACTCTTACAACCCATCATCATATTATGTGTAAAGAAAAAAGTGTATTTATAAGTAGAGCTGAAACGATTCCTCGAATGATTCGAGAATGACTCGATTACAAAAAATACTCGAAGAATTTTTTCCGCCTCGAGGAATCGTTTTATTTTAAAAAAGATCAAAGAGTGGTATTTCAAATAGAGCTGAGGCCATATTAAGAGAGTTTTCAGTCCCCTCAAGCTACCTCTTATACAAAATAGCAACTAGCAACAAATCTGGCTTCTTTTCTGGAGACTGGAGACTAATGGGTCATTCTACGAAACGGGTGCCATTTAGGTCCGCAACATTTGATGAGATGTACAAGGCACAAAAAAATGTGTCAAAGTGTGTTTAAAAATTTTGGAGCTACCAAAGCAAGTGCTCTTATTGACATGCTGTATCAGAAAATTCTATTTCTCAAAAAGAAAAAATTTCATTTGAAAAATAACTGCTCTTTAACAAAACAAAAACATATTTTATCCGATTACTCGATTAATGGATGGGATTTTCAGTAGAATACTCGAATACTAAAATATTCGATAGCTGCAGCCCTATTTATAAGCATTATGTCTTCAGGTTTTCACGTCAGTATTCATAGAGGACCGTGTGTAGAGCACTCAGGCTAACATCACAGGCACTCGGAAACAAAAACAATCTGTTTGTCCTCCTGAGAACAGACAAAAAGAATCAACAAACTGACACTCAGTGCGCAGACTGGGACACATTTCAGCATCATCTCCGTGACGTGGAGTGTGAGCTCATGAAAAATGTGGTCTGAACTTGGAGAAACATAGATTACTACACACAAAAAGCTTAAATATTTAAAGGACTACATTAAAGTAGTATTACAAGGCTGCACTGAGAAACAGTTGGACGTCTCCTTGTGAGATCTAAGCCTGATTTTCTCCTTTGTTTCTCAGTATGTATAATAAAATGACTTCTTAGTGTATTTTTCATCTTTTTTTAGCATCAAGGGAGCAGAGATCCCTTATTATTTTTCCAACAGCACCCTGGTTCATATTTAAAAAGCTGGGCACACTTGCTGTTTGTATAAGAGCCTTTCATTTCTTCAGCACTGCAGAGCGGCTATAGAGCAGCAGGAGAATACAGTGGTGGGAACGTGTAATAGTAACACTTCACTGCTGTTTTAACTGTCTCCAGTTTACTGACAGGGCTCTTTCTAGAGAGAGAGCAGTTAGTATTCCTGGTGATGCATGCTGTGGTGTTGGATGGATTAAAGTTGGTCAGACTTCTCTCTTTGTCAGTTCTGGGTCAGGCATGTCAGCTTCATCCTCTGTGGGGCTGTCAGTTTGCTCCAGCAGACAGAGAAGAGGAAAGACATCACATTGAAGTCCCGCCCACACCTGAGGGAAAAACAATACGCAGCTCTCCATTGACTTTGTACTGCATGAAGGGGCCTTCCTTTCACTTTCATCTACTAGTAAACAGAGTGCAGGAGCTGCTGTGTGGTGGGAAACACTTCCAACAGGGGGAAGAACTTACTTTTTCTGAGCATCTGAACAGGAAATCAGATTCCTCAGAGAGATGGATGTGTACAGAGGCATCATGGGAAGAGCAGGAGAACCTTTGCAACAAGACTCTCGACTGTTATCTCAGAAAAGCTGCAAAAGCTAAACGAGCCCTGACTTTGATATTTGACTGATTGAATAATAATTTGATTGGGATTTAGGCCATTTGGTTGGATAGTTCCATTAATTAATCAATTCATTATCTTTACCACCACAGGGTCAAAAGGGGCTGAAGCCTATCCCACATGTCACTGGGCACAAGTTGCGGTACAGAGGATGAAAATTTTGACTGCTTTCCAAACCTCTACTACACTAGCAGTGCTTACTACTTTGGCCAAAGTTCAGTTTGTAGTTGTCAGTATATGAAAACTTGCAAAATCTGCCGTATACCAAAAGTCCCCAGATGTCCTACTGATCCAGGAAAATTTCTCAGTATGCAACGGACCAGTCTACCTGGCATACTGTTTCCTACAATGCACAGACCTAATGCTTTTTGTCTATGCCAGTGTTTCTCAAAGTGGGGTCACAGGACCCCAAGGGTTCTGATGAACCATAGCTTGGGGGTCCGCAAAATAACTTAAAAATGATTGTAAAAGTGTGCTTTATCATTGAAAAAGCATATCAACAAACTGGGATCTCTTGCACCTAAAAAATATCGGCTATTTTTGTCCAATACTCCTGCTCGATTAGGTTTTGTCCCATGGGACCAACTCTCATGATCAAGACATTTTTATCACTTCATAGTGCGCAATGATAGAAACAAAACCTCAACTTTGGTGCGGTGGTGTGCACAGACTTTTTAAAAGGCAGGGGCAATGAGAAGGAAAAAAAAGGCACATTTAATATATGTTTTTGTCACCCAAGAGAGTGAAACCCAGTTTAGTGAGGTTTTCCAACCACGAGGGCACTTAAGCACATGCGTTTCAACAATTGGGCCATGAGTGGGTTGACTACCCCCCGTGTGCACACCACTGCTTTAGAGCTAACATTTTCTTAAAGTTTACAAAATGAATTACTATAAAAGAATACATTTAGCCCTATTATATGGTTTCAAAATACTATATAGTTCATTACTGAATAACATCAATATTATGCTAATTATTGTTACATAAACAAGGGGGTCCTTGGGAAAATGTCTAATCTGAAAGAGATTCATGGTCTAATAAAGTTTGAAACCCCTGGGCTATGCGAGTGGCATTTTTTGGTGAATTATCGGCATTATAACTACAATACAACAACACTAACATTAGACAGTCCGTGAGATTGAAGTGAAGTAATGCGAAGAAAAAACAGTTAATCCTGTTACTTCCAGTTATAAAGGAGCCGTTTACTCCTACAAATTTATTAAAATCATAAACAAACCTTCCAGATTTATTTCTTGTAAACAATATAACTTTTGATGTAAGATTAAAAATCAAGTACGATGATTATACTATGATATGATTAACAAAATAACTAAAATGCCAAGATCTACACAAAGTTTGTGTTTTACATTTATTCCAAGGATAAAATAAAATCCATCACCTGTAGCTCTGTTTTCCAAAACTGAAAACCAGAGTAGTATCAGACCCAACAGAACAGTCAGACTACATACCACCAGCAAAAGCAGTAGGTAGTATGCAGTATGTAGTGCCGACTACATACTGCATTCACATGTAGTATGTAGTTGGTGGTTTGGAAAACAGACTTTGACTTGACTTCTCTTTTCTACTTCCTTTAAGTTGTATTCTGTGGGTAAGAAGGAACCCTGACCCAGGTGAAGCTTACATTATTAGAGAAGCAGATCAAGACGGAGCCACTTCAACAACAGCCAAAGCTTGATTTTAATCCATCAACAGCTCCACAATCTGTAAGCAATGAGCGACACAACGGACTAATCGTTGAGGGCATGCTTCACATAACTGAGTCTGCAGCTTTCAGAGACCAAATAGCAGAATACAAGAGAGATGAGAGGGATGGCATGAAGAAGTAATGTCATTAATAATCTGTTCAGATACTTCCTCATAGCAGTAACTAGTTTTGTAACTCACCAAACGCTGCTCATGAGTTGAAGAAACCTGATAGTTTACACTGACTTTACTGTGGATTGAAAAGTTAAAATGCAGTTCACTGTTTTTATAAAACCCACCCACTGAAAATTCCCCCTCTGACTACATGGGTAAAAAAAAAAATCAGAGAAAATTGCTGAAAGAGAAATCAAATAATTTTCTTAAACCTCGCTGTTTCTTCAAACTGCAAATGATTTGCACAAGCCTCCCTCCATCAGCGCTTTCATGAGTCAGACTGGAATATATCGAAGAGATATGAAACACTCTGTCTCTGCCTCATACACGCAAGAAAAAATCAACTTTCTAATCCTTCACTGCATCACCAGAATCACTCTTTTATATTGCTGGGAGACGTACAGAGTCTTTCTCTTTATGTCATCCCCTCTTGCTTGTGCACACACACGCACACGCGCACTCGCACCATTTAAATATCAATGACTCCCTCTTTTTATGCTATGCCATTGGTCTCCAAACAAATGGATTATATCTAGCTGTGTGGCATTTCCCAGGTGGCATTTTTGAGCGCTTGAGTTGAGGCCACCTGATGCTCAAGAACATCTGAAATAGCTGTTCGTGTCTGTGTGTGTTTGTCCTGTGTGTGCGTGACATCCAGCCATGCTATTCTCTGCCCTCTGAGCCTCTCTCAGTCCTGGTGAGTCTCTTTCCATCTGTCTGAATTGTGACAGTTCACTCCCGCTGCCTGCAGCCAGGAGGGCAGACCACCTGTAGGGGGGTCCAAACACACATTCACACACTTCTTCCCCCTCTGAGTGGCCCCCATCTTTCCTCACTCTCCACTTACTCTTATTTACCCTTTTCCAGTTCTTACCTCTCACTTTCTGTTCATCCTGGTGTCTGAATGTTTGTTGTTTTGCTCCACAGTGTAGCAAATGACTTGTCCCGGCTGGGTGGGTAATTTTCCAGTGGCACTGGCGCTTTCATCCATGTAGTCTCTCGGGGCGCTGTGTTTATGAATTGACATCGTAATCACGCCTTTGCCATTTTCTCTCCATTTCCAGCACCTTGGGAGGGTCTCAGGTTTATATGCAGATGCTGGGAAAAAAAAAAACAGAAATGATGGAAATCTGTGACAGACTGGAGGGGTCAGTGGAGGCAACAGCACAGAATAGGTGAGAGACTGACTGACAGGTTGAAATTGGAAAAGGAAGACCACAGTGAGGCCAGGAAAAAAAAAAGAGAAAAGGAGTAAGAAAGCACAGCTTGAGCAAATTGGATGGAGATTTTGTTGAATCACATTTGAAGATGCTATCTGCTGCATTTTCATATAAATAAATGTTTTGAATTCTATGTTTCTGACCTGTTTGCCCCCTCTTCTTCTGTTGACATTAACCATCTGTAGCTGTTCATTTCGCTGCTTTGCATTTAAATACCATGGGCCGCTCTATCAAAACACGCATTCACTAAGTTTTAATTGTGTGCAGGAAAACTGCCAACAGAGAGACGGGAAAGTTGGTGTTTGGACATCTCAACTTTATTGAATAAACAAGGCTGCATCTCACTTGTTTGACTCCCACCTTTGTGTAGAAGTGACAGCTGATTTATAAAAAAAAAATAGTCTGTGAAGTGTTTGTGAAGCCTCTGTGGGTCCTGTTTTTTAAACACTCAGGCTCTGACTCAGACCCTTTGACAAAGACGGTATGAAAAGAGTATTTTATTGTATTCATCACGCACATCAAACTGAATAATTCCACTGATGGTGGAGTAAAATGAGGTGAACAGGACAGTATAACTTAGCGCAGCACCTTGTTGAGTTTTTCTGCCTCGTCTGTCAGATTCGGTGACATTTTCTCTTCCATTTCAGTCCTCTAACCCCGTCCTTTTCCATACCATTTACTCTTAAATGTTTCGTCTTCTCAAATGTTACTGATTTTCTGCATTTTTTGTGGCTTTGACCTCTCCTTACTTTCTTTTTTAATGTTCTTGCCTCTTGTATTGGTTATGAAAGCCCTCCCAAAAACAATATTAAAGAGGGGGTATTGTGCTTCTTCGGGCTTTATACTGTCCCTCTGGAACCCTGCACTGTGGTAGCTTTACATAATTAGCGATTCAAAAATAATCCCTTTTTTCTTCACACTGGTGTTGAAAAAAAAAAAAAAAACTTTTTTAAGTTTCTGTCTGAAACATTTTGGTTAAGCTCCTGTCTCTTTAAGGCTCCCTACTTCACAAACCCCCTCTCTTTGATTGGCTCAGCCTTCTAGGGGCCTGTTGAAGAGGAAGCTGTAGGCAGACCTTGGTGTTTGAGGTCTGCATTTTTAATGTGTCATGAATAAGTAGGGATGGGTACCGAATTAGGTTCTTTTATAGGTACCAGTATCGATTCATGTCAATTCAAAAGGTACCATGTTTAGGTACCTAAATGCATCCTTGTGACTGTGAGGGAGTGGAAGAGTAGGTGATTTTCCATGCTGGACATGAACACAGCATTACAAGGTTATATACTGAAGAGTAAATATGTTAAATTGAAAAAAAAGGTTTTATTATTGAACACATTTATATTTTTTACCATATTAACACAAAAAAAGTACAGAAAATTGGTACTGTTGAGTACCAATACTGAGTACCGGGTACCAGGCATCGATACCATATCGTTTCAAATGTGAAAGTTACCCATCACTATGAATAAGTTAGGACAGACATCATTATTTAGCAAGTCTCTGTGAAGATGTCGTGAAGATCTTCTTTAGCTCTAGTGCTATTTTTGGAACACAGTTTTTTGATTAACTGATAGACGGATTCAGGGATTTCTACAACATATGAATATGTAACAGGTATCTACATGTTTAGTCTAAACATCCTGCATTGTTACTTTATATCCATGTTTAAAATAAGAAACAGCCCAATATGCTGCCTTTAAGCCCTGTTTCTGCACATTGATGTAAACAGTTAATCCAAATGGTTGTTGCTGTAGGATTCCTGTGTTTGTATTTGCACACACATTTCAGCACTAACTCAAGAAAACTCCAACTTAAACTCACTGCTCCTTAATTTCAGCAGTGGTTTTTGAAAATCCAAAATTTTTGGCAATGTGTTTTTGTGACTCAGTCAGTTAACTTGTTTCTTTTGAGCTGGTTCACCTTCGAAGCCTTTTGGTCACCCTAACCATTAGAGTGCTTTTTTATTTTGCACTAAATCACAGCAAGAAACCATCATCTTTTCTGGCTCAAATAGAGCTTTGTACCTTGTAAGCCTCATTTTGGTCTTTGTCGTGACTTGAAAACTGACACTCACTGCATGTGCCGGTTAAATTCTAACCTGATAATTTATGTTCTGCTAAAGCTAGGCAGGAAAAGAGCAACATGAATACAACTCTGTCTTTGTAATATCCGGACACAAAAGCACAGGCAGAATGTTGATAATGAGGCACAAGGATTTTGCAAATCATTGTTGTGAACAGGGACTGTCTGTACATCTTGTTACCTCTGTAAAAGTTTCTCCTGAAGGTGAAGAAAAGACATGAAAAATTAAAAACGCCTTGTTACATAAACCTGTGTGAGAATTTGAAGCAGGCCAGGGTTGTTTTCCTCTGTTTGGTACAAATGTGAAAGGCAGGGTTTCCATCCCCGATGGGAGGGCAGTTGGATTACCTTTTGTTTTCAAGTGTGCTCTGCCACTCCTCACTGCTGCAACTGAGCCTTCAGTAACAACGCTGGCTTTGTTAGCTCTTCTTACATTCAAACTTGTTTTTGTCTGTCCTGTATTCTCCCGAGTCTCTGAAGCTGCATGATGAAATACAGAGGTAGTGGTGTCGAGACGCAGAGGCAATAGGAAAGGGATTAAAACCTTCGCTCTGTGACACTGTAAAGAGCTGATGCCTTTTGATGTGAAAGCAATTTGCTCATGCAGTGTCGTACAGCAAAAGGAATGAAAGAATAATCACACTTATAATGTCTGACAACCTGATATGCCAACACACACAGTTTAACATTTGTGCATTTGAAAATTTCATTACCCCTCCTCTAAACTTCCCTTCCTTCTTCTCCCTCTTTGTACCACTACCCCCTGCCTTGTTCTGAACTAAGTGCCTATAAGCACAGAGCTTTACTGTTAACCACAGAACGGAAAGTCTTTACTAAGAGCCGTGAAGTGACTGCAATCCCCAAATTCAGGTGGTAATTTGTGTCTTTTTTTTCTTCTTCCACTCCTCTATTGATGCCAAAGTGGCTGAGGATTCAAGGTCTCACAGAACAACAACTCTCAATAAAAATGCAACTCAGAGGTGATGGAGGGCATTTAATAACAGGAGGGATTTGAGCTGCTAACAAGAGATTAGGGTGCAGTGTTTTACTGGGCAATTCTTTCCGAGTCCTTCTCTGTCCTCGCAATTCCATCTCCTGGGTTTATGGACAGGAAGGTGTCCATAAAGTCACATGGGTGAATGGAGGCAAGATTAAAGTGTGTGTTTGTGTGTGTGAGTGTGAAGTCGGATGATATGTGTGTGCCTCTTTTCTCTGGAGCTCAATCTATGGCACGTTTTCAAGGCTGCTACTAATGGTTCTCTTTTATCTGAGATTGCTGACAGCGGAGATTTTACGCCAACAGTCAATGTCCTTTAAAGCTATATTTAAGTCTTTGACATCTTGGGTGAGTGCGCTGTTTGAATTTGAGTCGAGTTAAACCTGGAGTGCTGTAGTTGGTGTTAGCCATGAGGGCTGGAGGAATGAGCTACAGACAAATCACTGACAAAAACAGCACCTCGATAGCTGGTCTTGTATTAGACATTTTACCAGTTAAGGAAAACAAAGAGATAGTAGGTCATATTATAACAGGGAACAGTTCCCTTGTAGCTCTGTTTTGGTCTCCCCCGCTTTGGAAAAGCCATTTGGCTCCTGATCTCTTTTTTAACTCTGTCTCTACTGTTTCAGCTGAGCATGAAACAACCAGAGAGATTTTGAAACTCACTTTTTTTTTTCTATTTTAGCTGAAAAAGCTGTCAGACAAAGACAGGAATTATGGATAAGGAGTAAGCAGAGTAAGTTTGGTAGGAACTTGAAATCTTGACAGTGATCTGAAAGTCACTAAAAAGTTTTATGAAATAAGTGAAACTTCTTTCTTGGTTCACCACCAAGAACAGCAGATGTTCTCTGAATCAAGCTGTGTCAAGCCATTGATCATAACTGGCAAAGACATATTCAGCAGTAGTGTCCCTCAAGGCCCTCTCTAGTTAAGCCCCCCCCTGCCCCGCCCCATAGACAGACAGATCAGCTCACAAATCAAAAGTATAATGCACTTTGTGTTGAACAGAGTCAATATATAACCACAGTACACAGACTTTGAGCTACTACCCATGAGCTCAGCATACAGGTGCAGATATTCAGTCTGAATAGCGCAAAACAAAGGCCACCAAAGCATTGTTTGGGAGTGTGAATCATTATTAATAGGAGCCAACTAACTGCAAACCAGCCATCCCCTGTGTTAAGCTTTGATTTATGCTTGATGCGTCCAAGGGGTCCACGCGGCTTCGTGCGGACCAATGACGCCATTTTCGAAACCTACACCTCATTTTGCCCAGAAAATTTCCACGCCGAGCACACTCGAAAATTTCTAACCTGCCAGACGGAGACAATATGGCGGGAGAAGAGAATCTCCTAGTGGTGGAAGTGCAGAAATATAGCCTTCTCACTATCACTCTTCACAAAGAGATCACCGTGATAACCGAGTGGTAAATAATTTAAGGCGTGAAATTGCAGCCACTCTCGGTAGAGAAGAGGCATTGGTTAAAAGAACCTGGAAAAATCTCGGGGACAGATATATGATGTTGTAAACGAATGCAAACTTCTTTGACTCTCGTTTAGTACTCTGGTAGATGTATGTTTGTGATACACTGCCCCCTGCAGTTTAGGAATGGACAGCAATGGACGCCGCGAGGGAAGTTAAAAGGCATTAAAAAGCCTCACGTGTTTTCTCGCACGAATCTCTACATGGTCGTGGATGTCTACAGATAAGTATTTGCTGACCACTAATGTGCCATACCTTTGTAAGGAGCAGCGTCATCTATAACTGTGCGACACAAAAAACAGAAACCAAACTGGAGCCACTGAGAAATGTCTTATCTCGAATTTTGGACTTAAAGCTGTTTTAAACTACAAAATAATTCAGTCATTTGACTGGAAACATGGTTGATCCTTCTATCTTTGATCTATAATGTTTTTCCCATACTATATTTCAGGGGGCTGGAGACTGACTTAGCTGGGTAAGAGGCAGGTGCATCGTATCTCAAGTTTTTTTCAAACACAAAGAAACAACTATTCTTACAACTACAGTCAATTTAGAGTGACGGATAAACCTAAAAGGAGAGAATATATCTGTTTTTTATTTGCAGTTTTTTTGATGGTTGTGACATTGTACCTCTAAACTCTGTCCACTATCCAGAGTGTGCTTGTATGTGTGTGTGCACGTGTTTGTGTGTCAGGGCAGAATTCTGCCATGTGTGATACCGAGAGCAGAAGAGAATTGTTAACCCACGACCATGTAGAGACAGAAATGACATGTATATAAGAGAAATAACATAAGGCAATGTAGTATGTGAAATAAAAGAAACAAAGTATAAACCAGATCTTTAAGAGAGGTAACTTTGAATTGTTTATGCTGTGATCTGGCGCCATACAGAAAGTAAAATTAACTGGATGCCTGAGGGGATGGGTGCCGCCATAATAGAGGAAACCATGTTACCAATATAATGTTGGGGGAAACACTGCTCTCTTTACTCATATATAACATCAAAATCAGTTTTTACAGGCCATTTTCTGCCCTTAGGTCTTATTGCTTGCTGTTCCCCTCCGTATACTTCCTTTATGCTTTTTGTATCTTTCCTTTTGGTGTTATGTCTGTCTAGATAAACCCCTTTCATTCATTTTTCATTGCCCATCCCTGCCTTTGCTTCCCTGGCAAAAGGTTTGAAGTATCTCAAAGGGACCTTTTTACTCAGAGAAAGGATAAACAGAAAATAACAATAAAAAGCTTGTTGCCATAGCCATTAAGTTTTCGATTGCATCTCGTTATATACCCTTTAATGTAACTGTCCTGTCCTGTTCGAGCTGTCTTTGTTGTCTGATTCTGGTATAACAACTGCATGCCACTAATTTTTTATCCTAGCAGCCAAGCTCGGGCACAATCAGCTCAGCTGCATGCACGCTTTATCGCTTGGCGACCACCATGCGGCACTCCTTTTGAGCCAGTGCGGTGCCATTACCAACACCGGCTGCCAGTGGCAACGGGCCGGCTCGGCGGGATTGGAATGCAGCCGTGTGTGTGTGTGGGTGGATGGCAGGCAATCTGTCGCTTGTTTACACTTTATATATCACTCTCTGGGTGCTGTAAATCTCCATCGGTGTCTGTCCATGACCATCTCCCTCCCGGTTGGATTACATCTGCTTTTTCTTCCTATCTATCTTTTTGTCCTGCTGTATGTGTATCACACTATAAATCACCCTGCGACACTCTGTAGCTTCTGTATATGATGTCTTTCTGTGAGGGAGGACTGGATCCCTCCTTCCCTCCCCTTACATCTGTAAAACTTCAAAAGCCCGCAAGAGTGAAATCACTATTGATCTGCGTAATCGAAGGCGTGATACTCTGTTCTGTGTGATGATGTCAGAGGATGAAACCCAGACAAACGCACAATCCCCCTGCTGGCTGCCTGGACACACCATCTGTCCTATCGATCCATCGCTTACGGGTCACTCTGCTTCCATTGATCTGTCCACCTTGAATCTGGCCAATGACCAGAAAAATGACCCTGAAATTAAGGTGGGAAAGGAAGCTCTTTTGATCCAGGCCTCATGCCTCCTTAGCAGGCACACCTCCCAGGTCATTGAGAGGCCAGGGCTGTTATCATGAAAGCCTGCCTCGCTAACAGAGCACCATCTTGCCAAACGACAGAGATGGCTCCAACAGGAAAATCAATGCCTTTCCACCCCCATTGAACCGAGTACCTCTAAAAGCATTTCTGTCCTGCTTTTCAGCAGCATTTATTAATCTTTCAGCAGCTGAATCTTGTCTCCCTCTCCATCTTAACATCTGGGATGAGGCTTAAGTGGTTACGAGCTCTCCCACTAGAAAAATGAATAGGCCACTGAAACTGTTTTTATAAGCTTTGTGGGAGCAGAAAATTGAGCTTCTGTAATGGATGTGTATGGATGCAGATTGTTTGTTAATTGATTCTAATTTTAGTCCTGTGCTTGGTGAGCACAGCCATCAGGGAGTTGCTGATTCTGTATCCAGTGAAATGTTTTTTTAATAGGAAAATAGTAAACAAACGCAGATAATGTCTTGCCGAAGGTGCCACGAAGAAAACATAAAGCCTAATAAATATTCAATAACCTCTCCTGCTATGTCTTTTGGCTCATCTAGAGTTACCCCAACACTTGTAAATTGGGAGATTTTCCAACTCCCTCCGCCTTCCTAGGCAATCTATTGATATTGGATATGTCTTGGAAACACTTTGCTCAGTTTGTCAAGTCTTTTTTCAGATGTGAGGAAGGCAGAGGAAGGAGGAAGCATTTTGGAGTGCCTGGCTCAGGCCCAGGCAACCCGCTATGGACTGTTTGTCGATGCTGCCCGATTCAGCCGTTGATGGAGGTATTATTTGCCATTGGAGTGCTGGACGAGTCGCAGCAGACTGTGTGGAGTATGAGGGATTTTCTCAGCCCCTGGCTCATGGGCAGGGCTAAGGGACAAAATAATCCCTGGACAAGTGCAATATGAACGAAATCCTCGATGGGGAAAATCCCATGTTTACTTGGACATACAACCTCACAACCTCCATTACTGCTGAGGATTTTTTTGGCAATGGATATTGCTATGACTCTAATGATTCCTTCCCCTCTGACCAATGCTGTTTAATAGGAACCAATTTGAGAGTGAAATTTATGAGCCAGGGATAGCCAGTCTGTTTGGGCTTGTGGGTATAAAAAGTTGCACTAAGAAGCACAGGTATTTTTATGCTGCCTCTTTCTGAAGGTCCTCTATTTCATACATTTATTCCATTACTTATGAAAGACCACAGAGCCACTTGTGTAAACTCCACATCTACACCTCTTGTGACACCCCTCCAACCTTGAGTCTTAATGTTCATAATCACACAAGGAACTAATGTCAGTATATCCAAGGGGTTAGCCTCAGGGTCCACATTTATTTGTCCCTAGTGTCATTCTCATGGCCAAATAGTAAGCAGGTAGTGTTGCAAATGCTGACATGGTGAGCAGGATCTCAGCTCAGTGTCTTAGTTTAAGTGTCATAATCTGTTTGCTTCTGGAGGCCAACGTTTATCCAACTTTTGCAGTTACTTAACAACATTTCTAACAACAAGCAGTTCTTTTAATCACTTACATGAAGATATCTGTTCATAATGATGATAAATTGTTCTCAGCTTACCAGGATATCACTGCATTTGATAGGGTCCTGCTTGCTTTTGCAAACTCTACCAATAGATACCATCTAGTGAGGATGTCTCCTGGACACCTCCCTGGGGAGGTGTTTCAATTATGTCTCACTGGGAGGAGACCCCGGGGTAGACCAAGGACAGGGTGGAGAGATTATGACCCTGTTTACACGACAACATTTCATCTGAAAACACTAAAAACGCAGTGAAAAAAATCTGCGTTTACACGGAAACGCTGATGGACTGAAAACGCTGTAGTAAGCATGCCAGGCCTGTAGGTGGCGCTACAGACACAACTGTCTTGTCCAGAAGCTGCTTTTGGGAGATCCCCACCGAAGTAGAGTAGAGCCGGTCATCTGGTGTATCGGGGAATACTAAGTTCAAAAGTGGAGCAAAAGATGCACATTTTGTTGAAAGACAGTCAGCTGCTACAGCAGATTGAGCAGCACAAGCACAACACAGTAGTTCGCAACGATCGTAACAACGGTACTGTTGTCCTGTTGAATGCGCGTGCGCGAGGCGGAGTGTGACGTCAGCGTTTCCACTGAAAATGCTGGCTTGCTGTTTACACGGCAACGGTCTCGGGAGCGTTTCAGAAAAACCCCACTCTGGAGGCCATTTTCAAAAGTTTGAGTTTTAGGTTGGCTGAAACGCTGTTTCCGTGTAAACGTGAGGCTGAAACACAACAAAACTTTTGCGTTTCACCCTAAAACTGTTGTCATGTAAACAACCCCTATGTCTCTTGACTGGCCTTGGAACGCCTTGGTATCCCCTCAGAGGAGCTGGTGGAAGTGGCCGGGGACAGGGGCCATTGGTCCTCGCTGAGGACCCGGACCTGCAACTGGGACCCGGATAAGCGGTGGGGAAATGAGAAGAGATTTAGAACGACTTTCTTTGAAGGTCTCTGATATTGTCTTGGTAGCAGCTCTCCAAGTTCCCTAGACTAGGGGTCTTCAATGTTTTTCAGATCAAGGGACCATAACTGATGTGAAGACAAAGCAGGGACCCTCTTTTTAGAAGTCTATCTATCTATCTATCTATCTATCTATCTATCTATCTATCTATCTATCTATCTGTCTATCTATCTATCTATCTATCTATCTATCTATCTATCTATCTATCTATCTATCTGTCTATCTGTCTATCTGTCTATCTATCTATCTATCTATCCTATCTACCTATCTACCTATCTATCTATCTATCTATCTATCTATCTATCTATCTATCTATCTATCTATCTATCTATCTGTCTATCTGTCTATCTATCTATCTATCTATCCTATCTATCTATCTATCTATCTATCTATCTATCTATCTATCTATCTATCTATCTATCTATCTATCTATCTATCTGTCTATCTATCTATCTATCTATCTGTCTGTCTGTCTATCTATCTATCTATCTATCTATCTATCTATCTATCTATCTATCTATCTATCTATCTATCTATCTATCTATCTATCTGTCTATCTATCTATCTATCTATCTATCTATCTATCTATCTATCTATCTATCTATCTATCTATCTATCTATCTATCTATCATGCATTCAGTATTCAGCTATTCTGGGGAACCTCATAGAGTCAGTATGAAACATGTGGCCATGTGATTTGCAGAGCCGTAACAGAGGTGGTTCTTCCTCTGTCTCAAGGAGCTACAAGTGAATACTTGGTGAACCGGTGTGAAGTTTTAGAGACCTTCTGTGTTTCTGAATGTGTTTATTTCTGATTTAAAGATAACATTTTTGGCCTCCATGTATCCACTTTTGTGTTTTTAAAGACACTAATGTGTAAAAATAAAGTTATTGGGAACAATTACTCAAATATATAAAGAAATTGCCTCACCAAAAATGTCACAGACCCTCTACAATACCTTCACCGACACCCTAGGAGCTGCTGAAAAAAAGAAAAGGGTGAAGGAGACTTTCCGAGTGTTGGTAAACTGTCCCTTGTAATAAACCTTTTGACACCACCTGATTTCACTGCACGGTTGGAAACAGGTTCTGAAGAAAGAGAAAACACTCATCAACATGTGCACATGTCCTCTCGAGCTGGTTCCCTTTGCTGTTCAATGTCAGTCAGACTGAATAGAAGTCCCTCTCGTAAAGTTTCTTTTATAAAGCTGCTCATTTCTGATCTGTTTCTCATTAAGAGTAAAGTAATGAATAATTATATTTGCAGCAAACTTCGCTGAATTAAAGTTGTGCAGCTAATTCTAGCTATTCTGGAGCTTTTCGAGTGTCTCATCTTCTCCTGTTTTTCAAAAGTCTCAGAGTTGAATGTGGAGGTTAGTACAAGTTGAACACCATTAAAACCACCATCTGCATAGAAAGTGTTTTTTCTTCTCATGCCCCAGTTCTTGTTTCTTTAAACCTTGTTTTTTCTAAAGAAAAGCTAGGTCATAGCTGTGTTGTTAGTGATAGCGCCGCTGCTGTGTCCGTGGCAGCAGAGACATGATGAGGCTTGTGAAGGCGTCTGGGGAGCGACCGGCATGCTCTCTGTTTAAATGCTGCAAGGCCCCAGGGACGGACGCTCACACAAGTGTCTTTCAATGTCACGCAGGACGGGCTGTTTTGTTATTGGCCGACTAAAAATAAAAACCTCTGACCTTGACTGGCTGCTGATGACGGGCGGAAGAAGAGAGGTGATGGGGGAGAAAGTGATCTTGTGTGTTTTTGAGTGTTTGACAGAGGGATAGAAAGAGACAGGAATTAAGGATGGATGAGGAGGGACTGTGGGTGTTAGCATTAGGTGTGGCAGCGAGAAAACAGATGGAGAGGATTTAAAGGGGCCTACATTGTAGAGACAAATGGATACTGTAAATCATAATAATGTGAGACCTCTGAGATTTACGGGCTTTTCACGTTCACCTGATCTCCTTTATTCAAATTTAGATACAGAGCCTTGAAGTGTGGCCATGTTTGGCTTTAAACAGCAAATATTTCATCCTTTCTCCTCCACTTTCAGGAAACATTCACACTCGGCTTGTTTCTTTTCATCTAAAATCTCTTTTTGACTGTGCAGATTTCCAGAGTGGGGTGTAACTTCACAGTCACGCACACACTCCAGTGAGCTGTCACATAATATTGTGTTGGGCAAAACAGCCCTGACCTTGTGAGACATGGACTAACTAAACTTTTAGCAGAAGATCCTTTAAGTCCAGAGGGTCAGGGTGTGGGGCTTCCATGGATCAGACCTGGATGTCTGACACATCCCAGAGATGTTTGGTTGCATTGAGATTGGAGGAATTAAGGAACCAAACCAACACCTTCAGCTTGTTGCCTTGATCCTTCAAGCATTGTTAATTACTCTAGTCCTGTTCTGATGACCTAATGTCTAATGCAGATGGGATTTGTGTAAGGTGGAGAGGTCAGCATGGGCAAGAATTTAAAATACAAAGCGTGTTTTGACAATTATAAAAACCAGCGTTATCTTGTTTGGCATTTCTAAGCTCCAGCAGGTCTCACATCATTATGTGTCGGGTAAAAAGTTTCTCTGCATCACTGAGCCTTGCGTCTGCTGAACAACTTTTCTTTGTTTGGACCACATTTTGTTGGTACTACCACTCTAGACTTGGAGCAACCCTCAAGAGCTGCACCTATTAGCATACATGACAAATATGCACATTTCTTTCCATCAGCAAACAAGAGCACTGAAAAAAGTGTGTAAATAAAACACACTGATACATGTATTAATGTTTGAGTCTGAGGTTTTTAAATTAACTACATCATGTGGTAAAGTTTGGACTGCATGGTGGTTCAGTGGTTAACACTGTTGTCCCACGGCAAGTAGCTCCCTGGTTCAACTCCCTCAGCCAGATGGTTGCCTTTCTGTGAGGATTTACATTTTTCTACTTGTGCAATGTGTGGGTTCTCTTCGGCGTCGTCTCACAGCTATTCACAGGGAAGTTTTTCCTTGCCATTGTAACTTGCTAAATGCTGCAAAGTCCTGTACTCATGGTGGGTTAGGATGAGATAAGACTCCTTATCTTGTCTTGATGTTGGGTTTCTGCTTTTATCATTGTATTAACATTTACGGGTCTAGACCTGTGAATGTTTTTGTAAAGTGTCTTGAGATAACGTTTGTTATGATTTTGCACTATAGAAAACTACACAATTAAAGACTGATTGATTGACTGGTTGAAAACATACTTGGCAGGCCAATTTGTGAACCCTTTTGATAGGTTGGTGACCTGTCAAGCCTTGTATCCAAAGACAACTAGGATTGGCTCAAACTCCTCTGTGACCTAAGGGGAGAAGGTGGTAATGGTAATGGATGGATGGGTGGATGGATGGGTGATGGGTGGAGGTGTAGAATTTACCCTGTCTGTAATGGTTGTTAGCCAAACTTTGGATCCAGTTCTCCAGCTGGTTTCTCAATAAAGACGCCAAGCTGACTGAGCTTTGTGCCCATAACTCCTCTTAAAAAGTCAGTCTACCTCCATTAAACAGGTCACATCTCAACTTCAAGAACCACATGTAAACTTGTATCATAAACCCTTTAAAGAGGTAGCCAGTCTTATTTACTCGACTTTGCTGTGGCTGAATGGTGTATTCATCCACCAAAGCAAAGTTCCTTTTGTCTGTGACTCACAGTGTGACTGTTTTTAAGCATGTGTTTGGACAGTTAAATCTATGATGTCAGCTTCTCCCCACTGTGGTTAAGAGGCACCACGAGAGTTGTTTTGATAACAGTTTATCTTCTGACACTGAAAGGCTCCAATAGCTCTGTGATTAAAACACAAACCAGGTCTGGGAAAAACAACATTTGCAGACCTTCTGCTAGGTTAATTTGACACTCTTTGCAAGCCCACATTGTTATTTGTAACTGTCGGTTTATTATTTACCTGTTGGTACACTGGTATCTAGAACACTTGTACTGACTACTATGTGCGTGTGAATTAACATAACTGAGTGCCAAAGGAGGTAAAAAAGTATAAGTCAGTGTGCTGTCTGTGTGTCTGAAAAGCAGAAAGATAAAACATGTAACTAAGATTTGTATATTCTGTGTAGAAACAAACAGCTTAAGAGTCATAAATGGTGGTCCGAGGAGGTAGAATAGTAAGTTAAGTTGGATACAGTCCAGATTAAGTAAAAATCTTGAGTAGCTTTTTATCTGCTGCATATAAGAGCTAGAACAAGGATCCTTAACCTGTGGCTTGGAAGCCTCATGTGGCTCTTTGACTTGTTTGCAGTGGCTCCTTGTAGCTTTAAAAAAAGGACTAAAATAAACAATCTTTATTTTTATGTTTTCATAGGGTACTGATGATAAACAACATTGCCTGGTTAAGATACATGATTAAAAACATAAATTATTATTATTGTTATTATTATGTTAATTGTTGTTATTATTATGTTAATTATTGTTATTATTATGTTAATTATTGTTTTGTTTGCAAGGTTTTGAAATTTCAAAACTTTTTAATTTTTATTTACTCATTTAATTTTTTTTGCAATTTTTCTGAATTTCAAAATCTGGGATTCATTTTTGCAAATTTTGTATTTTTCAATTTTTTTTTAATTATTTCAATTTTTTCATTTTTTCTAGATTTTTCCTGATTATTTAAATCTTTTTTTTTAATTATTCCTATTTTTTTTTAAATCAAAAAACAATATTAAAAAATCCCACATTTTTACATTTTTTAATCATTCCAAATGTTTTAAATTAAATTAAATACTTTTTAAAAAAATATTCCAACATATTCAAATGTTATTTTTAGAATTCCAAATATTTTTGATTTTCAAATATTTTTGAAATTATTCCACATTTTTTTCACTTTCAATGTTTAATAAGTATCTCAAAAAGTGTAAATTAATTTTACTCTATATATTTGCAAATTTGTTAGAAAAGATAAAAACATAGATGTCACACGTACAATACTATAAATTAACAGAAATATATATCTATACATGTATGGATAATTATTTGCTAGATTTTAACTATGTAAGCATTTTATACGTTTTTTTTTTCTTGATTGTAAAACTAAAGTATAGAATAGAATAGAATAGAATAGAATAGAATAGAAGAGAATAGAACAACTTTATTGATCCCAAACTGGGAAATTATTGGGATAACAGCAGCACTTGACAGAGTAAGTGGAAAATACAAAAATAAATAAATAATAAAATGAAATATAGACATGAGCACTCTAGTTAGAACAAGATACAACAGTACAGATTGTAGATTTTGTGGCTCCTGAATGACTGTAATCCAGGTGAGATGAGGTACAATGGCTCTTTTGAAAGTGGAGGTGGCAGACCCCTGAGCTAGAAGAAGATGAAAGATATTTGCAACTAATAAGATGAACTAAAACCCATCAACCTCGTCTTTACAGCTGCCTGTGAAGTAATTTAATCCTGTCACAGATACATACGTGTACACCTAGTGAAGGTCAGAGAAAAAAACACAGTTATAGAAGTGTATAAATTCAAATTCCTGTCTTTCATGAGGTCTGGTACCTTTCCTGATTCAGCCTCTATCCTGCTTTATTTTTCACTGTAATGTAAAGTATGACTTGCAGAACATGAATGTAGTCACCAGAATACTGGACTAGATGTTTTATGACTAACTCGGTTTAATCTACTGTACGTCTGAGCTGCTGGAGCTAGCCTGAGGCCCCGCTGTTAGTTTTCTATTGTTCAACATAAAGTGATGAAAGAGATGAACGCAGCTCATCAACCAGGGAGCTGAAGAGCTGTTATCACGCTTATTCAAACACCTCTACTTCTGCTCTGAAAATACTCTGAGGGGCTGTACAGTCACAGGACAGGTGGAGTAGTACAACGGGGAAGGTACAGCTTCTATTTAAAGCCTGAATGGCAGCACCGGAGGAAATACAGCCAACACATCAAGGGATGAAAAGTGAAATGTGGAGTAATGTAAAAGGAGTGTAGGTTAGGCAGAGAGGGAGAGTGGAGGGAACACATCAGCAGGGAATGTGCTCTCAAAAGTCTCCTTCATGTAACAAACTGTAGCTTATTATATATGAGAGCTCTTTCTTGGCTTTCTCACCCATTTGTGCCTAATGCAGCCTTCAAAGTCAAATAGAACTGGGTTACTGTGAGTTGGAGGGACTATAATGATGATATCTGTCTCTTGTCATCAGTGACAGGAAGAGAAATAAGCCATGGTGATGTTTACGAAGGCTGTACAGATGTTGGTTAAAGTTTTATGGCTCTTGATTAACATCAGTCACATTCATTGGATCGACTGCATCTTCACTGCTTTCTCGGAGCTTGTGTGCAGATGCCGCGCTGATATGTGTCTGATTGTGTCTGAGAACGCCAAAACACTGATGTGTCATAAATTGAACCAACAAGGCTCTTGTCATTTTTAATAACGTACACGAGGCTGTGCAACACAAACTCATGGGAACTATGTGGGAAACATGTTTGATTGTGGCGACACTCTGACAGCGATAACACAATTACCGTCCTTCCAGTCCCCCTCTTCACACGGCCAATCACGTCATTTCCACTCCGCTAGCACTCTATTACAGCACATTGTCAGCTGCTCGGTGGTGCTGCCCTCTTTTTGATGTCTTTGAAACATCAGAAAAAAATCTTTCATTAAAGATGAAACACCTGCCACAGCGGGGAAACATCTACATCAGGCTGGGTCAAAGGGGGATTCATCCTCCAAAGCAAGGACGTTTAAAAAGATTGGAGACTGAAAAGAGAATTTCTTTCTCTGGATTGCCTGATCCTGTTATGTAACTAATATTGGGTTAAAGATCAGCAAAAAAAAAGAAATCACCAGGAAGACATAGATTCTCTAATGATGTGAGTAAGAAAATTGAACTGCATAATTGTTTATTTTTAGGATACACTGCTAGTTTAAGAGTGAAAGCCAGAGCAAAGAGCCTCAATATTTCTTCTATCTGTAAATTGTAAATTGTACTGAATGTTTTGGAGGCATTATGAAAACCACTGAATTGGACGGGCTGAGTATAACAGTCTGTTTTAAAACAGGTTAACAGGTTGAGCTGAGGTTGCTGCGAGTCATCTTACATCTACATTGCTCCAACCCCTTTGTTGAATTAGGCTCCGCCCCCAATTATTCAAACCCATCAGTGACTCTTAGCCTAAAATGGTCCAATCAAATACTTTGTTTAAATATAGCCCTGTACAGTTGAGAACAACAAACATTTCACATTGAATTGTCCTAGGTGGGTTAAACTTATTCATTTCTCTGGTAAAAGTTGGACTCGATGGGTCACCAGTGTAGTGGTTTAATTTGCACATCTCGTGAGATCAGCCCAAGAGGCAACCCCCAGTTTAAAAATATGAGGCATGAAGAAGTGTTAAAACCTGCAGTTTGGCTCTGGAAAAGCCAAGAAAATTTTTTTTTATTAAGAATCTGAGTTTTCCCAATCAGAGGCACAGCTCAGCTGACTGACAAGCAAGCACCCTACAGCTGTTACTTTTGAGGCTTAAATCAGTTGACAGTTTGCTTTAAAACTCTGTTTTAGAAACAGATGGGTGACATCACAGAGACTACATTCATTTAAATTACAGGCTGTGGGTTAGCCTTTGAGCAGGCTTCCTGGATTTAGACCCAACTTCCAGCCCCTTTCCCGCCCTTCACTCCCCACCCTCAGTCTGTTTCCTGCACAATCCTGTCCTTGCTGAATGTAGGCTTAAAAAGTCAAAGCAAGCCTCAAGTGGACATTCATGGAACTGCAGGTTTCTGCATTATAACAGTGGCTTTGTTTTCAAATTAGAGGTTGAGGATCCCTCCTTTTCAGCGATGATGGATGACTACATTGGTTTGTAAATGAAGTCAAATGGTACAGTATAATACATAACAAGGAATGATGGTCTAGTCATTTATCAGTATACTGAATTTTCCGCACTACAAGGAGCTTCGGATTATAGAGCGCACCTGTAATGAATTGCCTATTTGAAAACTGTTTTCATATATAGGGCGCACCGCATTATAAGGCGCATAGAGTAGAAGCTAAAGTAGTGGCTGGGATTGCGTTATGCATCCACTAGATAGAGCTGCGCTAAAGGGAATGTCAACAAAACAGTCAGATAAGTCAGTCAAACTCAGGCTACATCCACACGGAGCCGCACATTTTCCTATCCAACTATTTTCTGTGCCGTTTTAAAAAAAAAATTGCGCTGTAAAGACAAAGCCGTTTCTGCCGTCCACAAAAGCCGTTTCCAGAGATCAGTTCAAATGCCAGACCTTTGGGGGGCGCTGTATTGCTCTAACAATAAACAAGAGAAGAACCCCGAGCCAGCCTGTGAGCTAATGTTAGCACTTAGCAGAATTCCTCTTTACAGGTTTTCACTGCTGATTGATGTTACTCCAGCGACGCCCCCTGACTATGGTAGGGGTATATATTAGGCGCATCGGATTATAAGGCGCTCTGTCGGCTTTTGAGAAAACTGATGGCTTTTAGGTGCGCCTTGTAGTGCAGAAAATACGGTAATCAAGTTTTTTAAATAATTGAATGGTTTTATAACCGCTGTCCAGTCTTCTGCTTTACAAAGTGATCTTTACTGAGGAAATAATGGTCTTGTATGAGGCTAAGTTGTGAATACAGCATGGTTTCCTTATAATGGTGGCATCCCATGCCCTCAAGTCTCCACCATGGCTGTCTTTAAAAGGGATAGAGATATAGAAAAGCACAGAACATTTCCCAAGTGCTTCCAGTGAAAAGTTACGTCAAAGTGGTACTCAGACTGTCTTAAAGTAAATAGACTGTACAATGAAACTGACCTCATCTGCAGAATTGGAGCTTCTGTGCAAGTTCTTCAGCCTGTTTTTCCTTACAGCAGCTGAGCTGACCAAGATCCCCAGTGGGTAATGGATACCTCATACAGCCCCACTTAAAAAGGAACTGTCTTTTCAGCTAAGACTGAGAACAATCCATTGTAATGATTCGTCTCAAAATACTGAAAGCACAGCTGACAAAATGCCAAATCTAGAGTCCCAATGGAGTATATTTAGGATACCTACATCGAACTCCATATCAGTCTATATCTACCAAATAATACTCTATGAGGCTGAACTCACTTGATGGCCTTGTATTACAGCTAATTCATCTGTTAATAGATCGGATCCATCAAACACAATCAAACATGGATCCTTTCTCTCACCTCTCCCTTGGGAGGGACTAAACAGCAACAATGTGCAGAAGCAAACGGACAAGCAACGCAACCACTGGGCTAATTGGCCAGCAGTGAGCATTAATTTGAAACGGTGCAGTTCTTCTCTTCATCCTGAATTGAACTGAGGAAGACAGCAGTCTCTCTTTGTAATGGAATTAATGGGAAAATAGGAAATGGCCCAGTTTGAGAATTAAAGAAATGTGATATGTGGTCCACAGTAATTAGGGCCTACAGAGTGAAGGCTGTAAGCGCTTAGTGCGAGACTATTCCCCTGAGCAGCAGCCATAATTATGATGGGATTTCTGCCTCTTCTTCCTCCCTGTGATGAAAAGGTTTTATTGTTCCAGTGCATTAAAAGAAGGAGGGGAAAGGAGGGATCAGCATCAGTTGATGAAAGGAAGCTCTCTAAAAAAATGCAGCCACCGCAAAAAGAGCTTCATTTCGTCTGAGTGCAGCACCATCACTCTCCAGTTTTTGTCTCTCCTCCTGCTGCCTTTCCTCCAGCTCTTGGAAACACAGAGCAGAGCTGCTTCAGAAGCCATAGAGAAAATTCAGAAGAGGGTGAATAAAGATTTTTTTTTTTTTTTTTTGTCAGTGAGTGGTGTGATCTCCTGGGATGTGCTCCACAATAGGTGTCAGCTCTGCTTAGAATGAGACAGCGGCACGTCGAGTTGTTTTGCTGAGCTTTCAAGAAATGTTTGTGCGAGTGTGGGTTTATGTGAGTCTGAGCGGCTCTGCATCATTGTGCACCGCTTTTTGGCCGACAGCCTGCTGTTTCCTATGGGACATGGCATTTTCCTACTGTGGTGTCTGTTTCAGAAAGAGCATCGTAATCCGGCCTGTTTGCCATCCGCTGCATAAAGGAGCTCAAGTCAGGCAGAACTTCGCCAGAGCCTGACAATGCTTTCAGAATTCAGAACCCTAAAGTCCCCAACGCAATGTGAAGAAAAGCCCCAATGTGTGACAAACTGTGCTCCCTATAACCCTTTTATATAGGTGAAAGAAGACCGCAGCCAGCCTGGAGCTCAGCATCTGAAGCAGAGCGGTGTTTATGCTATATATTTCAGAGACAAGCATCATTACACAATGTCCATAATGGAGTCTGAAACCCCAAATGACAACTGTTTAATATGAAGCCATTACTGCAACTGGCTTCACCGACTAGCAGCATCCTGCCCTCTCTGTATGAATTTCAAAGTGCGCCTAATGATGTTTTTCTGGCCTCACGGCAGCCGAGCACATCGTCAAGCTGACCGGAGGACAGAGCAGAGAGAAAGTTTGCAGCTTGATGCTGTATCAACAAAAGTGCTCATGAAAGGCACAGGGCAAACTGTGGACGCAAAAGATGCTTTAGAATCTGAAACAAAGACGAGGGGGTAATGGACTGCTGCTCTTTGCGCGTGTGTGTGTGTGTGTGGATGTGAGAGTGTGAAAGCAAAAAAAGGAGAGGCTTTCTGTAATGGAAAGCAGGGTATAAATAATCCATGTGTGATGAGGGAGATGGTTAACAGGACAAAACTAAAAGGGTTTATGGGTCCATTCATTCCCTGCAGATTGTAATGAGAGGACGGATTTACAGCCACAGATTTACAGTACGTGCCTTTGTAAAAGCAAATAACAAAGCCCACAGCTAATATGTGTGTGAGGTGTCTATTTGTGCGTAGTTTCTCCCACTTAATTTGTTGGCACCCACATAAGCTTGTTTCATAACTAGTCTGGTTTTGGAGTCAAAGGCTGGAGAACAGAGCGGTGCTCTTGTTCTCTAATGAAGCACAATGCCGGAGTGAAAGTCTGGGTACGACATCTTCAGTTTCCTCCAGCCCTTATTTATGTTGGAAAAGTGGGTTACTCTTACGAACACTTAGCCTGACGCTTTCCTGCAGCTGTGCACTTCTTAAGGTTGAATAAACGTGAAAAATCCCTAAAAGTTTCACATTAACAACAATAACAAGTTAATGTTTTACATGCATTAAACAAGGTGACATTTTATCCCCACATCGCTGCACTTGACAACACCTGACTTGTTTACAACTGCACTCAATTACCCAGATTACACTTTGGAAAATGACAGGTTGTTGTGGTGCTAACAGGTGAGTGACACATGGAACACTATACATATATTTATTTATATATTCATATATCTATATATATAGTTGTGTTGTCACCCACTGCTTTGTGAGCAAACCTGTTACACAGCTGTCACCATACACTAATGACTGTGGTGTGTATGCAGCTGGAATTTAATCAGCAGTAATGAGTGTTTTAATTGGGTGTGCGGTGTGTCGCTGTGTATTCAGAGTTGTAGGTGAGCAAGGCTGCATTGAAGGGCTTTGTTAAAGCCGTACATTGTTCTTTATTCAAACGGCTTGTGATATAACATGACATATTAGATTGGAAATGTAAATCAGATCTTTCAGATCTCGTCTGAATCAGAACAAAGACTACGTGTGCCACCCACCTTGAGCAGGCTGTGAAAGGGCCTTTTTAGGGCTTTTAAATATACATGTACTTCAAAATCTCTCCATGTAGCAGAGCAGGAAGCAGTCAGAGCTGTCTACTACGGCTGCTTAACTTCTTTTTACTTTCCACCAGCCATTACCTGTGGCCACAGGAGATCAATCTCACAGATCTGAGCCCTGACTGCAGCAATAAAACCTTTTTTGGTGTCAGAGCTATGACTTTGACCCCCCGTTCATAGCCGGTGTCTGCTGAGCGCTCTGTCTCACTTCTCAGCGTTTCATCACAACTAAAAAGTGAGGAGGATGGGGCGGTATTTATCTCCTTGGGGGACAGATGAGGGCTTTTATGCCGGGGTCGCTGACACTCGCCGGGACAGAGGGACACGCCCGCTTGATACCTTATCAGATCCAACACATCCTCCGCGTTTACTGCTCTGAAAGCAAGCGGCAGACTGTTTTAATGCCCCCCTGGCTGAATGGTAATTGATTACTGATGGCTGATGGGTCATTAGAGACGAGGACAAGATTTACGAGGGCGTTAAGTACGGGAAAGTAGAGAAATGTGCTCAATTGCCCCTTTATGTAGGCGTCACTACAGACAGCCACCAAACAACAGGGAAGGGTATTGTGAATGTGACTGAGATCAATGTTATGCAGTAAAAGCACTCAGAAGGACACCATTAGCTTCATTGGAGGAGAAAAATGTTTTTATTATTATTTTACGGCTTTTTTTTGTTCCTGGCGAGAGTCAACAAAGTGAACAGAGGGGGAGTGACATTGGCTCCTTCCTATATCACTTGTACACTCAGCCGTTTGATGCATACTGCTCCCAAAGGAGCCACTTGTGTATGAGCCTGCTGCTAAAGGAAAACTTATACCTTTAAGTGTGTGCATAAAAGCCACACATAAGACTTTAGTGTCTACTTCTGTTTATCTATTGCCTGTTTAATAGTTCAGACCAGAAAACAAAGACAGGGATGAATTATTAAGCTAAGGGCATGTCTCCATACAAACTGAAGGGGGTCAAACAAACAAATACAATCTTCTTTATTCTAATTTTCAGGCATTTGGAATGTGAAATGTGGTCATAATGGTAGAGAAGCTTCCACTGCACTGACAGAAGGGGAGGTTACCACTTCAGCGTTTCAGTGAGGGTCACCACAAAGCCTCATTTTGCACTTAAGACATTTGCAAACCTGTCTGGAGTATCCGCCGGTTTTCTGGATTGCTGATGGCTCTGCACTTGCACTTTTAAGAGAGCAGCTCTAAGCATTAAAAAAACCCTCAGTGCAGCCTTTCCATTCATTGGAGCACAGCTGGTCTGGTGACAGAGCAGGGAAACTATTTGGCAAAAACACAGGCTGGTCAGAATATATGTAGAGCCAGGGTCATTCTTTGAATCAGAGCAATGTCATGGGTCAAGGGCCAGACCATTATCAGCTAAAATTCCGGGTAGACAACTGTTAAAAACAGTCTGAGTGTATTAAAATCCTCTGAGCACTGATTTGGCGTCTAGTAAATCTGTGTGTTTGTAGCTTCTGGACAGTTTCCCAAATAGCTCACCCTTCTTATTCTCCTGACTGATGAGCTGATGAAATGCAAGACCAACAAAACCAAGTATATTCCAAAAGATTCATTCATTGTTCAACTCCAAATGTGTTATTTTGTTCTGTAAAAAATGTCCATAATTATCTGTAAGTTTAAGTGTAGATTTAGTGTTATCATGAGGACTCTTTCTTCCCGGGATGTCATGTTCATAGACTGTATATAGAGTGGCCACCATTTACCATTGTACGGTTTTGAAGCCAAAATACCCCGTCACAGGCACAGCCATTGGTAGTAGTTGTGCAGCCAGAGTCTGCGCAGTAGAGGCTGTGAGGGATTCTGGGAGAATCTGAGTGGAGCCAGGTGACAAAAATGATAATTATTTTTTTTCTTTCGAGAATTAAATCACTTCTTGGCTCTACCTCCCAATATATTTTACAGTCCCCCTCAAAAACACATAAAAACGGCAGCTGTCAATCATTTTGAAATGTGATGTAGAACCTTGTTTTCAACCTCTTATAACATATATAACAAAATATAACGACATTATATATATTGTGTAATGTATAAATATTTCTAAGAGGTGTCTTGATTTTTTTAAGTTTGATCACGGCCCATCTGGAATGACTGGGGAGATGGATTTTTTTTTTTACCTATACTGCAGTCAGTCACCAGGGGGAGCAGCTTTTGTGGTGACCTCACTTCGAGCTGAACAAGATGATGTCCATTATTTGTACAGTCTGTGGTCATGATGCATTTAACTTACAGTATAATATGAGTCATGCTGAGCTCAAAATGGATTTTTTGTCACATATTTCAAAGTGTTAGTAACTTTTAAGGTTTAGAGGGGAGATTATCATCTAAAACTATCAGTTGTGATGGTCTTATTTTGAAATTCTTTGCTATCCTTAGCCCAGGTCACATATTTCCCTTCCTTTTGACTTCTTGCATTTATTTTGAAAGGATGCCTAGATGCTTAGCTATATTATAAAGTTCTGGAAATAAATTAAAAAGCTGAACAAATCAATCGTAAAACATTCTGGTTATACTAGCACCCCAAAGAGATGATGCAGCATTGTCTGCAGCACCACCTCTGTTCTCTTCCTACATGTTTACATGTGCAGCTCAGGTAATGTCTATGTTTGGGAAACTCTAGCAGTTTATATTCTTCAAAATATTTCTCTTTCTAAATATATTAAACATCCTGATTTGAAAGGATTAGACCTTGTAGCCGGTCTTACTTTTTTCCCCAAGTCATTGCTAATGCTTTTTTTTTTTTTTCAAAAGTACATTTTCTTTTCACCGGGGTACACATTTTTACTTGCTGCAAAAAGGTATTTCACTGCATGTAGATGTTTTTTCTTAAATAATGTGAAAAATTGATTTCAGAATAGAGGTACTGAGTCATGGCTGCTTCCTGCCGTGGGTCTTTGTTAAAGGCCCACCCGACATCCTTTTAAATATCCACCTCCCCCTGTTACAGAAATACATTTGTGGATAAAAGATTAGTTTTGTAAGTCCGTCAATAGGCCTGCAGAGTAGATTTCCCAGGTTGCTGTAAGTCAGGGTATCTATCTAAAAAACTCCCAGCTGTTTTTTTTTTTTTAATACACTTCCTCTCCTGCTCTCTTAAGTTGTGCTGAAAAAGATACTGGAAGCATCTACAGATCCACAAGTGTTCCACCTATAGGAGATGGACAACATGCCATTAATGCAACAATACTTCTCCCAGGTCCATTTCAAGCACCGCACTATAGAAATGCGAACAAAAACACACACACCTCCACGCACACGCACACCGCAGAGATGCTCTAAAAGTCCACAGAGAATTGGCTGTGATTATTGTGGTTACTGTGATTGCTATCATCGTCTCCCATCACGGCCATTATCAGTGGAGCATTTCCCCGTGCGCTCCTTTCAGCTCGGCGCTCTGTTTACCCTAATGTGAGCTGGGGGGAACATAGCAGAGAGGCGTCTTCCATAAACACCTTGTTATCTCTCACTCCTTCTCTAATTTTCTCTCCATTCTATCACTCTCGCTCATTTCCCCGGCTCTCGATGGGCTGTTTGGGGCCGCGACTCCCTGGCTGAAATAGAGAAAGGCACAGGTTGTATATTGTGCCTTTGTTCTGGAGGCTCATCTCATTGTTAGCTAGCTTCCAATGTTGTGCTGATGCCTGTTTTTGCTGGAGTTGTGCAGTTTTTTTTCCTCCCTCCACCTCCATAACAAAAGATGGCTGAAACTTTTTTTTTTCTTTTAACACTTGAAGCAGTGCCAGAAAAGGAGTGGGATGTAAATAATTTCTGCCAGTGATGCCCACACATTCCAGCTCTTTGGCTCAGATCTTTCTCTGTCTTTGCTCTCCCTCTCATCTGTGTGAGGCAGCCTTAGCCAAAGCACTCAGTCAATTCTGCACAAATGGGATTCTTACAGTCCAAATAGAGGAGATTGAAATACGGAGGCATGTATTTGAAGGGTGTTAAACGTGTCACACAGTTAATGCCTCCTTAAACAGAAGAAACAGAGAGATTCCAAATCATATTAAAACTTGATTTCTTTGAGTACAGTCCCCGGCTGCTCCGTCAGGTACAGAAAACAACCTCCTGTGTGGTTTTATTGCAAGTTAAATACATGCAACTGTGGCCTGGATCAAAAGTAAGCTAAGCTTTCTCGCTTGCATAGCTTTAAATTTATGAGCACCAAAGCCTGAGTGATTCCTGGGGGATGCTTACTGACAGCTCAGAGGGACAGCCAATCACATGCACCTCAGTTATTTGAAGCTAAAGCTCGTCTGTGTTTGCTGTAAAACTCTTGAAAGTGGGTGGAAGTTTGGAACATGAGTGGGCCGACTTGTTTCTCGTGGCCTCGACAACTTGTGTGTTTGAGTTGCGACCCTCTGTGACATTTCATCAGACTGTGATCTGTCATGTTATCCCCCTGTCAGTCCTTGAGACAGACGCTTCCTGGAGCAGGATTTGTATGAGAATGTGTGAATGTTTCACTGCATGAGGTGTGAATCTGCGGTGCCACAGATAATGCCTCGCTTGTGTCATCGTGTCATTGCCTCGTGCTGTCTGTGCTGTTGTTTCCAGCACATGCACACACACACACACACATGCTCACACATGCACACTCGCCTTGCCTCCAACCTTTCTTGCCCAGAGCTTTTATCAGCAATTCATTTCCCAGTATCTCAGCCATCAATCACTCCAGCTTGTCCTCAAATGCAGCTGTCGCTCCTAAAGACGGAGAGGGAGGGAGCGATGTGTACACAAGGAGACACGGGCTCAGACAGGCAAAGAGAGAAGGGCCCTTTTTAATTAAGATTACAATCAGCGGGAACTTTTAGAGATGAAACTTTGCCTCATTTTGGAAGTGTTTGATCCAGTGTTGACTTGGCTTTGGTTGTCCCTCGGTGCTGTTTGTCCTTAACGCTTTGAGGGGCTCACGATGAAAGCAACTTCTTTTAACTCTGACTCAAACAGCCTTAGATCATTGCTCATTTCCTATCTCCTTGTTTTACTTGGAATTATATGCTTTTGTCTCCTCACAGGACCGTCATTATCTTGGTTTATTCAGTTGTGGTGGTTTGTGATTCAAGCTTAGTTTACATTCTTAGGGAAGGTCATATTATACCCGACCTTGAGATGAGATTATTTTGTTACTGTTAGCATAAAGACCTATTTCACTTTCCACAAACTTTAAAAGCTGCTCACAGTCCTTCTTACTTTTTAAAGACAAAATTTGGAGATTTCAGCTGTTTTAATAATCAAAATGCTGCTTTCATTTTATTTTTAACTTTTTTCTTTGACAGTGTCATTGGCAGGATTTAAAAATTTCTATCCTTTGTTGTTTTGTTTTACTGTTTTAATTTTCCTTTACTCCTTTACGCCTTTACCGTTTGTCGTTTTTTTGTTTTCCTTTCCTTTATTTGGTGGTGGTTCTTAGCCTATTAATTTTTTCTATTTTTTTTCCCTCACATTTGTCTTTTGCCTCTCTTTTACTTTTTCTCTTTTATTTCTTTTTACTGTTTGTTTTTATGATATAAAGCACTGTGTAACTCTGTTTTCAAAAGTGCTATATGAATAAAGTTTATTATAATTCTAGTTTTATAATTATTATAATTATTATTATTATTATTCCATTGCTGATCACTGATTGCAGACTTTCTCGTGTATTCTTTGAATTCATATCTGTCAGAAATCTTGTCATCTGTGACAGCTCGTTCCTACAGTGTATTTTGTTTTTGCTCAAACTGCCTCCAATGTTAAAAATAGCTGCAACGAATGACTTTACTAAGGTTTTCATTCATTCTTTCATTCATTTGCTGAACCCCTTATCCTGTTCAGGGTTGCAGATGTCTGGAGCCTATCCCAGCTGTTATTGGGCTAGAGGCAGGGTGCACCCTGGACTGGTCACTAGGCTTTACACCGATCATATCGGCTATATCGGTTTGGCCGATATTTGGCATTTTTTGTAATGATCAGGATCGGGCGTCATGTCATAAATCACCGATCAATCAATGAAGTCATGGTCGTGTTTAATCTGTCTCATCTACTCCAAACTAGTTTCACAGCATCGACATGTTTATTTGTTTGTATCCGAGCAAATGATTTATGATTAAAAAAACTGTTAATTTCTTGGATGTATATGAATGTTTTCAGGCAGCTTTGTTCTATTTGCACTAGAGTTACAGTCTGTGACTGTTAATTTAATTGATATGCTGCAGTATGTTTGAGGCAGCATTACTGTCCTTAATTTGCAGTATTTACTTGTTACAGGAAAGTACTTAATTACAATAAAGTAATTTAATTACTATAAGTTGTGCTAATTATTTTTGTCTTGGGTTATATTTTTGATTGTCCAGACTGAACTTAACTGAACTTGTCGGTCCTTTAATGCCCTCGAGAGGTCATTGATGTTTAACCCTTGTATCTCAGTCAGATTGGGGCATGGCAAGATTGATACTCAGGAAACAGCACATAAGTATATATGTACATAAACAAGTAGTTTAAATATTGCTCCTCACGTGATTGGATCGGTGATCGGTTATCGATTTATTTAAACTCACTGATCGGTGATCGGTGATCGGCCCAAAAATTGTGATCGTGTAAAGCCTACTGGTCACCAGTCAATCACAGGGCTGACACATAGACAGACAACCATTCACACACACACTCACACCTACTCACAATTTAGAGTGATCAATTAACCTGATGAGCATGTTTTTGGACTGTGGGAGGAAGTCAGAGGACCAGGAGAGAACCCTTGCATGCACAAAGAGAACATGCAAACTCCACACAGGAAGGCAGAATCGAAGCGGTGACCTTCTTGCTGTGGGGCTGCACCACCGTGCCACCCTCACTAAGGTTTTGTTTACGATAAAAGTAGATTCTGGTCATGTTTCGAACCACCGTCAGGATCTGGCACTGTGGGACTCGAAAATCACTTTGAAGTAAAATGTATTATTACACATTATGAGTCAAAGGTAGAGAAAAAGGGCACAGGGCACAAGGATCAAATGTTTAAGTGTCTAATTGGTGCGTTTTGGGAGCTCAGAGAGTGGACCCTCTCCGGCCCTGTGCTGCTTTGTTCATGTATTCAGAACACTTTCCCTTTCCTTATTCAGAGCCTCTACCTCACAGGGAGGTCAAAGAGCTCTCTTTTCACCAGATACAAGGAGGAGAAGAGAGAGGTGAGGGAGCAAGTGTTAATACTGGTCAGGAATGGGTCCCAGTTCCCCCTTTCCAGCCACCATTAAGCCGGGTTTCTGAGCTGGATATGGACCTGATGTGTCTGCTAAAACACAGCTCGTAACACGTGTCCCTGAAAGCCTATCTGGAAGGCCGTAGTTTTGTTTCTTGAGCTTGTGTTTTTTCACTCCCTCAGAGAAGCAGACCTTGACTCTCCTCCGGCCCATTAAAGGCTTTGCTGTGTTTAAAGGTTGTGTAAGGAGCAGTTCTGATTGGCCGTCGGACCGCTGTGGCCCATTTCTACTTCACTTGCTGACTCTGCATTCCTCCTCCTAATGATGTGCTCATTCCGCTCCGGGCTTACTGTAGCACTGTTGGTCACCAAAAATCTGAGAGTTAACCTTATTGCCAGAAAAAAGAGTGCTGCTGTTGCACAAGTCAGCAGAAACTCACATTCATTCGGACTTGGCAGCAATGGCTGAAGGAGTATTGTGTCCTGTTGTCCATTAGCATTCTGCATGGCAGAGGGTTTTTCAGGTCATTTCTTTTACGTTTGCAGGGACACCCATTTGTTCTCAAAGCTGATCTGATTGGCTTTTAGCAGGCATAGATCAAAGTTCAATGAAAATATGAGCTCGAAACAACAAAGTATGCTTTCAATTTTTTTTCAGTCGACTTAACATTTCCTGTCCCAAGCACAGTTATATGGGTGTTTGTTGGATACAAATGGGTCAACTGCAACTGAACTCAAGTCCTGAAGCATGTGACTGGGGTTTTAATCTAACACTGGTACAACTGTAGATGGCAACTGGTGTGGTACATGACTTGGAACATATACCGATGAGGTTTCATGGCTCAGTTAGCACAATGGTTGAACAATTTTTTTTTCTCAGAGGATAAGCTTCGAGTTTTTGGGTGGACTTATTTGTTCATGTGTAAGGAACTTCAAGGATTCCCACTATAAAACACAGAAAAAACACAGCAAGAATTCATTTATTATGTAATAGTGAAGCCAAAACCATCAGGGTCAGTTTATGCTTAGAGGGAAATGTTTAAAGGTTTGTAGAACTTCACCAAGACAAGAAATGTTTGAAAGGTAATGTCGACAATGAAAAACTAGAGATCTAATGATTAACAGAATTGAGATGGAGTATAGTCTCAGCATCAGGTTTTATTCACAAAACTGTCTCAGACCTTAGGAGGAAGCTGTGCTACTTGACAAAGTTATTGTCCACCAGTTGATCTACATCCAAGCCCTTTACTTTGGTCATGAGCTGCTTTGAGTGACTTTGAGAGCGAGGTTTTAGGTACGAAAACAAGTTTTCTCTGCGGGGTGGCTGGGCTCAGCTTCAGAGATGAAAACTTGGATATCCTAATCAGTGGTGACTGCTGGTCAGTCAAGGAGGGAAGCTCATTTTTTTTCCGGCCTACATCATAAATTCTTTAATTTAATTTAATTTAATTTAATCTAAATTCTACCCCTGTTCCTTTTCCATAAAATGATCTGTGACCCTGTCATACCAACGAGGTGTTTTTTTCCAGGGATTTTACAAGTGTTCTCTCAATGGCCAGCAGAGCTAGACTGCTTTAACAGCCTTGGCCCCTTGTGTTGCAGGTGTAAGACTTGAGCCGCTTTAAACAGGAGAAGCTCCTCTCTACACCTGCAGGCTGTAAGTGTGAGTGACCTCCACAGCTGTAGCTACTTATTGGTGAAAAGAGAGAAAATCTTTTAACACAACGTTCGTCATTTTTAAGAAAGGTAAACTTGCGGGTGATCGATAATGTCTCTGGATCAGTCCAAAACAACTGAATGTACAACTCAGAAGATGCTCCGGTGGAGGGTTATACTTCAAAATCGCTGACTGGCTCATTTCACTGTCAATCAAAAAGGGATTCGGCCTCAGACAGATCACCCAATCATCATGCAGAAGCCCAGCGTCCAGGCCAGCCACTGCCTCATAGACCCCCAGAGACGCTGAGCGTCCGACGGGCGGGACAAAGCCCAGCATTTATCCAATGACCGCCCAGTTTCCACAGTGGAACAACCCACTCTACCCCTCTCTGCTGAAGTCAGAAGACGCTCAGCGTCAGGCTGTGTTAAAGCGCTGAGTCACGGGGATGAATGAGAAGGAGGTGGAGCCAGTTACCTGTGTTAGGTAGCTGATTCTGAACAAAAGATGATGGAATTCTAGCTCATATTTAGTCAATAAAATGTACACACAGAAGTACATATCACCACTTTTTGGGGGACATTTTTAGGGGAAGCTGAGCTTCCCTTGCAGTCTTAGAGCAATTGCCACTGGTCCTAATGTAGCTTGGGATAGCCCCTCTACCCCTTCACAGTCCAAGCTGCCAGTTGAGGTGGTTCAAGCATCTGATCAGAATGCCTCGTGGGTACCACATCCATCTGGGACCCAAAACTAGACCAGGAGCTCACTGCAAGGATCACATATCCCACTGGCCTGGGAGCACCTCGAGGATCCCCCAGGCACATTTCAGAAGAGAGGGACATGTGTGCTAACTTGCCCAGCCTTTGGCCACTGCAGCAGCATTGGCTGAAAGAATATGGCTCCACTAATAAAACAATGGAGGGGATGCAGCTGTAGTGAAGGAGATTATCTAACAGTCACCTCACAAAGTGGTTCTTAAGGTCAGGTATGTGACTCAAGTATAAACTTTATGCAAATCCAAAGCCAAAGGCCTGGCAGCGTTTGGAAACTCAGACTTTTCATGTGTTATATTAAGACCACTCAACGTTGTACATAGAGGTAATCCTGTGAAAGATGAAAAGAGAGAACCTGAAGAGGCTCATCCCTGCTTACTTAGTAAGGTGTTAAGATGAAGAGTTGAGTCCTTAAATGAGAATAAAACAGTAGCAAATAGTCTGTTCACTGCCACAGAGGTCACATTTCAAAGGGAGTCGTGCTCTCCTCAATCTGCTGATGGTGTCTGCCACTCTAATGACTGAGAAACTCACTTTCATCTGTCTCCATTTGTTTCTGCTCCCTCATTCTTGGTGTTATTACTGTGGTGGCCTATTGTTCCCCTTCATCTCCCTGTATTATGTACTGTTCGGTTTTATAGATCTGTGAATTTCATTGCTTTTCTGCCACTGTTGGAAAACATTGCAGTTGATATAGTGGAAGCCGCAGCTGAGTGCACTCAGCAAAACAAATAATGTTCAGAGGGAGTTTCTTCCAGAGTTAGAGTGAAAAATAGAAGGAAACTTGTTATCAACGTTTTCAGCTCCTCTCGGCTTGTTGTGTAATAGCCGTAGTCATGCTTGTGTTTTATCTTTAAAGTAAACTTGCCTCCATCTTTGGAACTACATTCTTGCTTGTGATGGACTAAATTTCCCAGAGGTCACTGGGCAATCATGCTTGGTGATGAAAAATTTTGTTTGGATGAAAGTAAAACTTTCTCTACAATTTTGTCTTAGTTGTTTCTGTGCTAGGACACTATCTTAGCTCAGATCCCAATCTATCGAGTGTTAAGCTATATACTTTATTTTCTACTGACTCCGACAATTGCTGCTGTTACACAACAGTTTCCCTGTTTGGGATCAATCAAGTAACTCTATTCTATTCTATTCTATTCTATTCTATTCTATTCTATTCTATTCTTTTCTAGAATTCAATTCTATTCTATTCAAATTACTAAACACACAAGATAAATGTGTTAATGAGTCACAGGCATGTGAAGAGGCGTGTTTTGTGTAATTTGTACAGAAACAGGTTTGCTTTTCCTTTCAACTGTCTTTTTTTTTGCTACATTTTGCTAAACAGATCCTGATTATAGTTTAATTCTGTATTGTATTGATATTTTCTTTTCAAAATCTGAGCAAAAGAAGAAGAAGAAAATATATATATATATATATATATATATATATTTTTTTTTTTTTTTACCATGAGCTATGGTGACTAAATAATGAAATGAAGGCACTCTGGCTAGTTGACAAGATTATAACTCTCCAATTGAAGTCATTTTTGATATTGTCATTCTTATTGGTGTGTAATGTAACCAATATGTTGTCATTAGGCAGCAACTGCCACTAGCCAGTTCAGAAACTCAGAAATGTAACAGCTGGCTTCTTGAAGCACAATCCTATATGAAAACTTTGGTGTACAAGATACATTGATATTCCAGCTGTGTGTGGTTAAACTGGTATATTTGACCAGAGCAATGTCTCCGGAGCTGTTCCCGTTTCATATAAGTTATATCTTACACCTTTATGTTCCTGCTGTAGCACAGAGCAGACATACTGTTGAAGACTGACTTCTGTGTTTGTTTGTGAATAATGCTGGTACACCAGCCCCGCAGATGCTTAGATAGTTAGAGAGTAAATGTAGACACACGGTTCACAGTTCAGCCTTTTATGTCTCCAGCTCTACAACAACAGCAGGCATGAAGAATGTTGAATGAGGAGTATGAAAGATGAATGACGTGAGCGTCAAACTCAATCTGTCGTGCATCTCAACATTATGCTAACAGTGCGTGGTATCTACAATAAACAGAAGGTAAATAAGAATAAATAAATAAATAAATAAAAGCAATGTCTAGCAGACTTAAATATAACCTTCACTTTACTTTGTAGCAACAGCAGTGCTGTATGAAGAAAATGTGCTACTCTCCATCGCATAAACAAACATACACCACACACAACATTCATATCAGAATAAACACTCATTATATACAATCTGAAAGTTATTGAAACACTTACTTCCTCAAGAATGCATCACTTTCAACTTTTAGAGATGCTCCCAAACGTTTGCAGAGAGTTTTCTAACATGGCATTTCTTTTGACCGACCTGTACCATCCCGCTTTATGGTACCCTTCTGTTGGGGTGCCACACACACCGATCCGACCCGGGAAGGTGGAACTAGAAAAACTGAAGTCCTTTAATTGGTTGAAAGAACTGTCACTTCCCATGCAGCAGTTATTTTTCTGTAATTCTCGCTTTTTAACAAAGAGACCCATGGCAATCACAAAGAAGAGGATGTCTTCCATCCTTGCTCTTTGTTTATTGTGTCATGTTTTTTTCTTCTTCTTCATTGGGTTTATTTGTAGGGTACATTGTGTCAGGATGCTATCCTGTCACCCTATTATGAAGCGGGTGTGGCTATCGGAGTCTGGCCTACACCCCACTTACCAAGAAGGGTATGGTTGGCTGTGGAAACGCAAACAGGATCAGGCTTCACTGATCTATCTTGTACCAAACTGGAGTGATCCAAACTGGACCAGTTGTTGGAAATGTTGGTCTGCTTGACTAGGAAATTAGTCAAGCTGGTCTCATTTTGCATTTAGCAAAGATTAAAGTGAATGCAATTAAAACCCCAGCTGCAGCCCTGCAGCACTGGTTTGTTTTTCAGGTATTTGATATTGTTGATATTGCTCACAGGCCTCTAAGGTGATCCCAGTTATAAGGTGGCAGCTTTGATTAACACAACAAATAAAAAGTATCAGATTTTGATAAAACCACTTTGAAACTTGTAAAATCCATCTTGGTGGGTTTTTTTGTTTGTTTTTATTTACAGTATAGCTACTGTATTTCTAACATCATCTTTGCTCCTGAAGGAATCAGATTTTGGATATGTTTTGCTCATCCTTTTAGCAAACATCTACAGGTTGTTAGCTTTGAAAACTGATCTCTCATAAAATGTAATTTCCCACTTTATTTGGAGTTTAAGTTTTTTAACTGATTCTACAACAAATCATTTAAATTCAAAGAGCAACACCGCCATCCACTAGCGCAAGGAATATCAATAAACACAACACAATTGCACCTTTCAGATGAGGGTTACTCCAGTCAGAACAAACAGCAAACACTAACAATAAACCTCTTTATTACCCTCTCCAAGTGTTCAGCTACATCAAAGAGACCTCCCCAGAAATGTACTCTGTTTTTTGGGGAATCAATCTGGTAAAGGCCAGATAATTATTGTAGTCGGCACAGGAGCCAACTTCTTTCAACGTGGCAATTAACAAGGCTTGTTAACATCAAAGGCAGGAAAAGACCAGGGACTGACTTTCAAGCTGAAAGTGTACTGAACCCACAGGAGGATTAGCTTTATGTCGAGAGTCTGAGTATTTAAGTGGACTTAATGTGAGGCGAGCAAATCAAGATGAGAAAAATCTAACCAAAACAGTCGTCTCAGTGCCTCTGAATAATCAGGGGAGGCTGAAAAACAGAGATGTAAACTAAAGTGCATTACAGTATTCATGCTGCAGAAGTATAATGGGCTTAACATAATAAGTAACTCTCATTTATACAGTAATTTAACAGAAAACAATAGCCTCAGTCTGTTTATACCAAATTAATTTTTCAATAATTATTCCGCTCCTGTTTTGGCAGAAGCAGCACACCAATTAATTATAAAAGATGTTTTTAAAATCATCTTTATTTCTGTGAATACTTCCAAGAAAAAAACAAACAAAAGATGGTAAGGTCACCGCACTAAGGGAAAAGAACAACAAATCCATCTTGGAGCTTTCCGAGATCACACGTTATTGAGGTCTGGTTGTTTTGATGTTCCCCATGAGCAAATCTGGCTCCTCACCCACTAAATTTGACAGGGACACAGAAAAGCCTCTTTTCCTGCCTGAAACCTCAATCACTCATGGATTTGTCAGAAAGTTTTTTTATTATTTTTTTTTTTTTTCCACCCTGACACATTTTCATCTGGCTCCCACTTTTCTCTAGTGTTGGAAATGGGTAAATGTAATCCCTTTTTCTGATGGGCAAACAAGCTAATCTGCTTACTTCTCCCATTGTGGATCGACTTGGTGATGGCAGAAAGAGGCAGGTGATAAAAAAAGGAAGAAAGGGGAGGGAGAGAGGTTTATTCGACTTTCTCTTCCTTACTCTTCCCTGTTCTCCTTCTCTTGGGAGAGCGTCCACAGCTGCTGCTGGATTATCCTGATGTCTCCTCGTCTCCATCGCTCTCACTCCCCTCACACTCTCCTCTCACCCAGTCGAGCATTGATCCTCTGCCCCTGGAAGTTTCTACGTTTGTACCATGTAGTTGGTTTTGTTTTGACGCCTTATCTTTCACAAGAGAGCAGCCAAGGGGAACACGACCTTGCCGATGTATCGCTGGCCTGCCAGGCTGTGGGAGGTAGATACAAGTGTTGTGTTCAAACATGCACACGTCTCTCTGTTTCCTGTTTGATGATACAGCCTGTTTTATGAAGTGAAGGATGAACGGAGTGCACAGAACCTTTATTAACGTGACATGCAGGGGCCTTTGGGTGGAGCCAATGACACATTTGTGGACTCTGGGGACCGTGCACGAAAGGGTAAAGATGACATCAGTCACATCAGTGTTTTTGTTTAAGGCTGCACACACCATTATGTTGAAGTCCTTTGAGGAAGTGACCCTTAATCTCTGCCACCAACACTGCTGACTCCAGTGAAAACCTGCAGATAAACTCCCCAATCTGTCATATCATGATACATAGCTCAACATGCATCATATTCACCACCAGCGCCTGTGCTCCACAGGGTGGGTTCAGATGGATAAAAAGTAGAAAGCAGTTTGGAAAAAGTAGAAAAAGTCTGTGAGGATATAAGAGATATGAACATGCTCCTGGATAAAAGTCACAAGTCTTTGTTTAAATAAACCACATTTTACTTTAGGGGGCGTGAGGCCAAACAACAGCTCAGGAAATGTGCTTAAGGTTGTGTTATAATCCATGTCTGTCTATGACATCAGGTCACAACAAGAAGTCTGGCTGATTTGATGCAAATACATAGAAATGGAAATGACAGAAAAAAGCAAAAGAGGTCAAAGACACAAAGTACTGCAGGCTGTGAAAGAAAGATTTACAAAACTAAAGATGGTGCAAGATAAAGCAATACTAAAATACCAGGGAGAGAAATGTCACAGACTCTTCAAGTTATCCAGAGTAGAATTATTGGCTTATAAGTAACAATGCCCTACATAGGATAGTGCATATTTAATGAACATATATGTTTTGTTTAGGGACCCTTCTCCCACTGACAGAGTTTTTACTCACTATAAAATCCTACTTGTTATAAATGATCCCTCACATGTGCCACAGTTTTGAAAAATGACATTTTTTAACAAGACTGCTGTGGCTGCGTCTCATAAAACCGAGCTGTAAACATTGTTGTACACAATACATTGTCACACATATCATATTTATGAAAGGTAGCACTGATAGTAGATCTATTACAAAAGAGAATCCTTATAAATCACTCAGGAGGCAGACTGTAGCTCTGTCTCTGGAGTTTCCTCATAGTTATGTATAACAGCTCTGGTAAATACCTCTGAATTCATAAGTTATGTTTACTTTAGGATAAATTAATACTGCACACCTCTTTGAGAGACTTTGTGCAAACAATAATATGTAGATGTTGGTAAAAGGCTCAAAAGCAAAATTAGATAAATAAAACTTGTTTATATTACTTTTGAAGAAGTCCTAACAGAGTGTAAAACAGTCTCACTCTTATACCAACGCTTTTCATAACCAACATAGTAAAAATAGGCTACCAGCAAAAACAGTAGACACTTTATCATACTTTAAGTAATTTCAGAGTCTGTGAAGGTAGAAATTGTTTCCTCCTGATCACTTTCGTTTTGCATAATGTTTTGTACTTAAGGCTGATACCGAAGCAGGAATAGCAAACAGACGTACATTTCTAACTTGGGCTTTGCAAGCTAAAAAACAAAACGACTATAAATAGGAAGACATGTCTATGATGGTGTGTGAATGCTTCACTGCTTTTTGAGAGTTTAAGACTGTGCATACTTATGTTACACAGACAATTATAGAGACACTATAGCCGCGTTTCCACCAAGCAGTCCGGGTCGGTTCGTCTCGGTACGGTGCGCTTTTAGCGGCGTTTCCACAGACTCATCCCGGGACGGATCCCTAAAAACCGAGACGAGCCGTCCCACTTTTTTGGGACCCTTTTGTATGGGTGCCAGACTGAACCGATCCGCTCTCGGGAGGTGGAGCAACACACTGCAGACTGTTGATTGGTCAAAAGAATCGTCACTCACCCCGACAGCGGCTGCATTTCTCCTTGCGGCTCACAGACTTCTCTGAAACGAAGCTTGATTGCACTTTGTAACAGAGAGTTACATGAAAATCACAGAGAGAACGAAATGCTGCATGTCTTCCATCCGTGCTCTTTGTTTACTGGGTCGCGTTTTCTTCTTTGTTGGATTTAATCGCGGGGTAAGCTGCTACGGCGTCGCGCTATTGTTTACCAGCTGTGGCTTCCGGCATGCAGCTTACACGCCGCCCACCACGAGAGGGCACAGTTTGCTGTGGAAACGCAAACGGGATGAGACTTTACTGTCCCAAACCGTCCCAAACCGTACTGAACCGACCCGTACTGCTTGGTGGAAACGCAGCTTATGAAACAAATCATGACCAAAGCTCTGAGGGTTGATGATAAACAAGTATGTCTGCCCCCTCTTCCCTTTGTAAGCCAACAATAATAAATTAGAGTTGACAAAATGTAATAAGTCTGACATTATAGCTGATGCATTTGTGCAACTACAACTGAAAATCTAATCAAGTGTTTACATCTTCATTTCAGTACAAATTAAAATCTTTCTCATAAGCCGCGTTTCTACCAAGCAGTCCGGTTTGGTTCAGTACAGTTTGGCACAGTTTGGTACGGTTAAGCCTGATCCCGTTTGCGTTTCCACTGCAAACTGTGCCCTCCCATGGGAGGCGGTGTGTAAGCTGGATGCCGAAGGCCGCAGCTGTTGAATAATAATGTGACGTTGTAGCAGCGCGACACAGTTAACCCCGCTAATAAATCCAGCAAAGAAGGAAAACGCGACATAGTAAACAAAGGGCACAGATAGAGGGCATGCAGCATTTCGTCCTCTCTGTGATTGGTATGTAGCTCTTTGGTACAAAGTGCAATTAAGCTTCGTTTTAGAAAAGAGAAATGAAGCCTGTCGGGGTAACTGACGATTCTCTTGACCAATCAACGGTCTGCAGTGTTGTAGCTCCACCTTCCGAGAGTGGATCGGTTCAGTCTGGCACCCATATGAAAGGGTCCCAAAAAGTGGGACGGCTCGTCTCGGTTATTTGGGGATCTGTCCCGGGATAAGTTAGTGGAAACACCACAAAATGTGCGCTGTGCCAAGACAACCTGAACCGGTCTGTTTGGTGGAAACGTGAGTCCAGAAAAATATCTTTTTTTTCAAGACATTAGATTTCAAAAATGATGCCTGAGTTGATGGTTAAGAGTAAGCAAAGCTTGTACGTTCCTTGAAATAAGAAAAAAATGGTTTGTAAAAGAAACTAAACAAGCTAATATTTCTTACTCAGCAATTTTTTTTTGCTCTTAACAAGAAATTTAAGCATTATTTTTGTCTTTTAATGTCTCAAACTCATACCCTTTCTGGACTTGTCAAGCGAATATGGCTTGTAAGAAGCAGACAATGTTGGCAATACTTCACCTACTTCAAAAGTGATGGAAAAAGAAAAAAAAGGGTCTCAAAAGGTGTCAAAACTCCAGCGGCACTCATAGTAAAGAGAACAACTTTATTCCAAACAAACACGTATTGACTTGTGGCTTTCATCAGGGTCACTGTGGAGTTTTCTACTGACATTTTTTCAGGGTGAGTTCAAAGCAGAAAACGGTAAAAAGAATAAAATAAAATGAAGATAAAAGTCAGAAATGTCATATGCATCCACATTCATGTTATCAAACAAGGCTACTACACTGGTGGGTTTGGGTATATCAATGTGGCTCGAGGTTGATTATTGTCCCAGTTTGAGTGACCAATGAGGGGCCTTGGTCATGTGACACCTATAAATGGTGCTTTATTTCTACTGGGAGAATCAGCCCTAAAACACCAGGGCACAGATCATGACACTTGATCGTAATGGGTAACATTAAACAAATGTGTCTGATCCGCTTTAATAAGCTCATGGTAATTAATCAGTTCACAAAATTTAGACAATCTTTACGTTTGCATGCAGCATAGGAAATTAAACTATATGTTTAGTCAGAATGAGATTGGACTATTAAAATGCATGTAAACAGCTTAGTCAGATCAGACTGAGCATAACTTGATTGACACATAGATAATGCAGTTTCTATCTGACTGCAGTGGATACATTAGCTTGTTGTTAAGTTTCAAACAACAGCACTGTCAATTCCTTACCTCGGCATGTTGTATCTCATAAAAAGTTGTCTTGAACAAAGAAAATTTGTACTAATCTGATCTCCATTCATTTCCCAAACAAACACACGCCTCGTTAAAAGTCACATCTTCACAACTGTGCTTGGGACTCCAGGCCAAAAGATGGCGCTGCAGTCCAATTAAAACAGATCGACCTCTTTAAGCACGTTCAAGTTTCTTTTTACAGTAGTGAGTGATGGTGCTCATGGGAAATGCAGTCTTTATCCTGAATAGATGCTCCTGATTTTATTCAAAGGGATTACAAGAATCAATACAATCTGAAAACTTGTCACATTCCCTTTAAGCCAGCTGGGTGTCTGATGGCTCCAAAAAGCGTCAATGTTTTCTCCTGCTGGTTGCTCCCTGTGTCTGTCTGACATTTAGTGCTGAGGAGGGAGCGCGCTTTCAGATTTTTGAGCTCCTTCACTGAAAACAAATACAGACCTATGGCTCAATATTTAACAAGGATTTTTAATTGGTATTTAGCCAGTGAGGCGTGTTATTTAATGCAGCAATTACAGGCACTAAAACTGAACAATTGTCAGCTCCAGAGTCAATACGGCCCTGTCACCAGAGCACTGACATCAGTGCAAGTCATGATAAGACCCAGTCAGCGCTCATTTACACTGCTGTAATTTTCCTCTGCATTGCACAAGCCCCCTCCATTTACTGAGATGCGCATTCAGCAGTATCAGGTTTGAAAATGGAGTGAAGCTCAATAAACTGCATGTAATTTTGCTTTTGCCTCGAGGACAGGAAGACATTTGGTCAAAGAAAGAGACGAGGGGCATCATCAGAGAGGGCAGATGAAGGAGCTGTAGCAACATAATAACTGGAACAGTCTGGAAAAGATAGAGAAAGGCCCTGCTGTAACCTGAAGAAGTCCAACTTAAGTATCTGTGACAGTTTATTGTGCAGATCACTTATATTCCTTTGAGGTTTTGATACGAATCTAACAAAAGCGGGGGCTATAAATGTGAGGGATGCTGAGACCTCCACCGATCGAGATAAATGAGCTGTTGTCTCGCTGATCAGATTTCACAACCCATCAATCTACATCAGAGTTTGAAATGAGAGGATTGAACTGTTCTCAGATGCATTTCATGATGCTGGTCCTCAGGTCACTGTAATCCTGCTGTTTGTGTTTGGTTTGTTTAGAGAAAAGTGTGGTCATTTATGAAAAAAAGTACATTCCCTAGTGTGAGTGTATCCACACGTCGCGCTTTTGCAGCTTTCAGCAGACAATTATGCCATTGAGGACATGCTTCAAACAAGCCAAATCATTTCCCGTCATGTTGCCCACACTTATGAATACATAATGCTGCTGTAGGTGATTGTAAAGTGGCCCAGCCTGCGTTAGCAAACACGCTTCCTGACAACGCAAATGACTACCTGTGTCACCCACCTTCAGGGAAGTGAAATAGACTCTACCTCATCTAATGCTAATGCCATTGCTAGTCCCTGGGTGGCTTGTTTATGTATGTATTTATAATTTTATTATGTGCTGTTGTGAGGTGATACAGCATATGAATATGCCTCCTATGAGAGCCAGTCACACAGCCATGTGGAGAGAAAGCTGGCAGCTAATTTGATGTGGAACAGATAATTTAGATAATGACTCTACAGAGCTTAAAGAGTGAAACCGAGAAGAAAAAGAAAGTGAGAGAAAAGATTAACAAGATTAGCTGAAGATACCCTGTGGGTCATTATAATGATTATATAATTAGGCCTGTATGCAAGTGTGTGCTTGTGTATCCAGGAGGCATTGCTTTGAGGAAATCGAAATCCACTGTATCTCTTCACTAAAGAGACTTTTCTAACGAGACTGAACTACCTTTTAGGACACTGATGTAATGTCCTCTTCTTCTCTCTTTCCCCTAACTTAACATTTTGCAAAGCTTTTTCTGTATTTTTGTTTTTGTTTTCTTCTAAATTCTAAATGGGAAGCAGAAAATCTAATCTTGACCATGAATCTGGTTTTTGATTTACATGATAACACAGCGAACACGATAAAAGTTTCTGTCCTTGTATGTCTCTACAAGAGCTACTTGGTTTAATTACTTGTTTTGATTACACTATTTTCCCTGCTTGAGGTCTTTACTTTAATTAATATCTAGTTTGAAATTAATGTTTTGATTTTCTATCTTCTCTGTTTCTGTTTCGGTGAATTTTGCTGTCAGAGTTAGCAGCATTCACTGGATTTGTAGTCAGTGGGATCAAATTATAGCCTAAAAAAAGATGCTAAATGTTTTTTTAGATGCCAGGATACAAACGCTAAATGCACTTCTGTTTAAATAATAATTAAACAGAGTTTTTATCCAGTGTCAGCTCATGTACTCTGCTACTTTTTCTCTCCTTACTCAGGTTTATGATAGCATGATCATTTTAGTGAGTTCCTGCTTTTAGCCAGGCAACAGTCCCAATCAAATCCAATCCAGCTTCATTTGTAAAGCACCTTTCAAAACACAGTTACAAGGTGCTTGACTAAACAAAATACAGTTAAGAACACATAAATAAAACAATTAAGACAATCCATATAATAATGCCAATTTTGAAAAAAAGGTCAATAAAAAGCAATACAAAGTTTTATGAAGAAATTTAAAAGATGAGACTGAGTTTTCCAGCCTAAGATACCCCTGGCAAGGACTTCAATTAAGCTACATTGTGTAGTTTCTAGATATAAAACAATATAATTATTGGCCAAATGATCAGTTATGATTTAATATGAAACCTGATTTATTATTGTTTGAACTTCAGGTTTTATATTGACTAACATTTGACCCAACAAGTACACTCTTGATCAAAACTTAACATCAGTTGACAAAATGCAGAAATTTATATTTTGCACTGTTGGATCTTATAAAGGCTCTGATAAAGTTCATTCATTCATTTTCTGAACTGCTTATCCTGTGCAGGGTCGCGGGTGGCTGGAGCCTATCCCAGCTGTCATTGGGCGAGAGGCTGGGTACACCCTGGACTGGTCACCAGCCAATCACAGGGCTGACACAGGGACAGACAACCATTCACGCAAACACTCACACCTAGGGACAATTAAAAGTGATCACTTAACCTGATGAGCATCATTTTGGAGTTTCAAAACTTTCAAAATGCAAAAAAAAGAAAGAAAATGAAATAGGCTGTTGATAAGCAGACCAAATGTTTGAGACCACAGCCTTTAAAAGACAAAATCTGCACAAAATATGGACTCAGTGTCGTTTTCTGTCAGGTATTCCCTCTGTCAAGACCTCCTGATGGCAAAGGCTGAAAAGCTTTCTCTCTTTGGACGTGGTCGGATTGTTGAGCCGCAAAAGCGAGGCCTCTCTCAACGCACCATTGCTGCTGAGGTTGGACGCAGTAAGACAGTCATTTTGAATTTCTCAAACAACCCTGGTGGTTATGTAACAAAAAGGTCTGCAGCCCAATAACGATCAGACAGCATCTGTGAGAAAAGGGCTTTAAGAACAACAACAAAAAAAAACCTTCAAAGGCCTCCTCAAAGGTGGAAGAAAGTTTATTCCCTTTTAGGAAGATTTAACCTTGGCGGTCGTGATGGCTTCCAATGTTACTGACGAGGGCATCCTATTGGAGATGGTTTCTAGGTGGCACAGTGGAGGGGGAACCATCATGATCTGGGGCTTTTTCCTTCAATGGAAAAAAGGAGCTTCAGGTGGTGCAGGGGCGTCAAATGGGGTCTGACTATGTGGAGATGTTGCAGGGGGTTCCTTCATGACTGAGGGCCCTGGTCTGTGTGGAAATGACTGGGTTTATCAACAGGACAACGCTGCAGTTCACAATGGCCGCTCATCAAAGGACTACTTCCAGGGGAATAACCAGCTCTTTGGGACCATCCTGTGTCTGAGAACATTTGGGGATGGATGGAGAGGGAAGTTTACAGAAGTGGACATCAGGTCCATACAGTAGATGATCTCCATAAAGCCATCTTTACCACTTGGAGCAACGTTCCCACTAGCTTCCTGGAAACACTTGCATCAAGCATGCCAAAACAAGTTTTTGAAATGATCAACAAGAACAGTTGAGCTCCTCATAACAAAGTCCTCTTTTCAAACTTTTATTTCTATGGGCGTTAAACTGCACCAGTATTTCTTCTTTTTGCATTTTGAAACTCAACCTATAACCTTTTAAGATCCAACAGCACTAAATGCTAATTTGTGCAATTTTTCAACTGATCTTAAGTTTTTAATGAGTGTGTGTCTTGCACAACTGACCTGTGAAACAAATCTAGCATGCAACACTGGCTGATATTTTCAGAGGCTGTATCCACAACCTCTGACGTTTTTCTGTATCTCTTTAAAATTAGATTTTTTTCTGGCAAAAGGAAACTGTGAAGCAACACAGAGGATGTCTTGGTAGGAATGAATCTAAAGCTAAAGACAGACAGCACTCAGTGATGAAAATGCTAACCTTAAGTTCCCTCTTGCCTCCCCTACCTGTCATTCAGCTCCTGTCAGGAGGAGTATTGACAAAGTGTCACATGCAGCGACTTACTCAAAGAACGGGAAAGGCTGTGTTGAGGTGTAGAGTAAGCCTAAATATGGAATGTGTCTGAGCGAGAGCACACCTACGTAGCTGTAAACAAGCTAGCTAAAAATACAAGCATCCTTAAATGACCGGGCGGAGAAGAGGAAAGGACGTGAGCTTTTTAACACGGTTCCCTGTCATGTTTCCTCCTCATCTCTTGAAATTATGCGCTTCTCTGGCTGACTTCCAACTGGAACGGATACTCTTAAAAAAAATATGTGAAGCTCTCGTGGAAATGCCAGAGCAGCAGTCGAAGCATTTGTGAATACATCCCGTGGTTTAAGTGTCAGGGAGGCTGTTTTTATGTGTGCGCATCAGAGGTCTGCATGTGTGAGCTTATGTGCATGCAAATGAATATATGAATAGAATCCACAGGGGACTGGTGTGTGAATACACCAACCGCATGTCCTCAAGGTCAATCTGAGACTGGAGCAGGTCTTCTCTCACATATACACAAGGATATAGAGAGCAATAGCTTGGGGGACACATTTCAGTCTCCTCTCTCATACTAACCATCTTGAAAACCTTGAGGGCCTTTCTTGTTAATGCTTCCCATTACTTTCCTTCGGCTGCGGTGGATAGAATTTCTGTCAGCATCACATTCTCCCATGTGGTGCATTTTGGGCTAAGTAGTCCAAATAACATGGCTCTAAAAGCCTTGAGAACAGCTTTTACAGCTTGCCTTTTACCTTTAGAAGCCTCTCCTCTCCCGGCCACTTTAGTCTCTATTTCCTCTCCACTTTCCGCTTTTTAACCATGTTAGAGGGTCTCTCTCCCATCATGCATTGCAGCGTTATCAAAGTCGACCACCCGCGGTTTGTTAATCACGCAGATGGAGGTGTGAAATGAAGTGTTCACACTTGGCAAAGTGGAGTGCTAGCTCCTGCAGCCTTTTGAGTTTGGTTACCGCTAGCCATGAAAGATGGTGAAGGTGAATGTTGCACGTCTGTGGAACGAAAAGTCCTGTGTGGTCTAATTAGAAACCATTAGCTTTCCTGTTATCTCGTCCAATTCAACTATTGGAAAACAAACTTAACTACAAATTCATTTGTAACACTTAGGCGAGGTGTTGGGCAGCAGCTTTGAGCATGTGGCAGCCATAATTGAGATGTATTCTGAAATGTATAACAACGTGGCTTCTGGGCGTCCAGAAGAGGAAAGTTGCTTTGTTGAAGGAGAGGAAAGAGCTGCGACAGGCGCCATTCCAGTGCTGTGCTGTTGTGTGAAAGCATTGTTGCCGTATTGTCCCCCCATGAGCCCTGTTTTCTGTGCTCTTATTCCCAACATGTAATCACAAACACAAGCAGAAGCTCCAAAGTTTTGCCTGTGGTTATTGGAATCAGAGGCGTAAACAGGCTGTCAATAGAACTCATTTAGCGCACGCCATGATGACTGCGCCTCAGAAAGCACTGCCAATTGGCCTCAGATAGGAAAATAACACGACAGTCGATTTGTTCTTAACCCCCAGCTGGCACTGCTGTTAATGGCAAGGAGGCCAACGGCAAGCTTTAGCTTACTGCGTAGGCAGGTCATCAGTCTAAAAACTAATGAGAATTGTCTATCCATTGGCGTTTTGTGTGTGTGTGTGTTCATGTTTTGACAAAGCCAGAAAGGGCCTAGCATCTCCATCTTCCTGTTGCTCTCCCTGAATGACTGAAGCTTTTAATTGTACACTTAGAATTAATCGCCCTCGACTTGAATACTTGTAAAGAAAACAGAGCTGCAGCTGGCCTGGAGTGATAACACTTTATTTACAACGGGAGGAGTAATAGAGGCACCTTCACTTACAGCTCTCTCCAAACCTAAAGGTTGAATAAAAGCTTTGTTAACACTACCTTTAAACCAGCAACAAACTAAAATTACTTGAAATATTTTTTTGGAATGTAATCATAAGAGTATGTTGGAAATCGAGATCACTCTACTACAGTTTCCACCCTCAGGATTTCATGTTCCTCTCATCTGAATCCGACCTCTTTTCTCACTCTGCCCCCTGAGTCCCAAGGTTATAATGTCCACTCCAAAGTGAATTTTAATTAGAAGTTACGATCACATAATCATATTATCCACTCTTAAAGGTTACTGGTCTCTTTGCCCTCAGCTGTCGGCCGCTGGCAAACAGCCATTAGGTTTTTAATGGGAGCTATGTGCCGGGTTACGGGGATCAGGGGCGAACACAGAACACAGGACAGCTCTAGGAGATCAGAATACTCCCAGCAGTGATGTGTTACTTAGTCTGTTACTTCTGTTTGTGTATATTTGTTCATCTTAGTGTGTGTAGATTGTGTGAAACATCACACTCCATAAAAAAAGAGGCTCCTTCTTAAAATACACAGCACACTTGGTGAAGTTCACTCAAGTCTGACCCTGGAAATGACTAAACGTGGTTTAATTTTTACAAATGAATTCAGAGCAGCAGACTTAGTGTCAGCTTTTCAAAATTACATTGTAAAACTGTTGAGTAATAATGATAATAATGATAATAAAACATTAGTATGATTAAATACTGGATTCATGATTAATTGCACCAAAAGGAATTGAATTACAAGGTTGACTCATTTCCATATTTTTATACTGTATGTGGTTACTTCCAACTATCACAATTTATTGGTTTCAGTTCAGTCTGTTCATTTTAACAAGAGTTAACTCCAAAGGTACCACAGTGTGATCATTTTGCTCCCTGTAGCTCCACAAAAACTTATACAGCAGGAGAAAGAGTGTCATTTCACAAGGTCTCAACTCAATAAATGACTCTAAGAATGGACCAGGGATGTGCATGTTTTGTTGGCTAGATGACTAAAAAGTGGTCCCTCTTGCTAGTCACGCCAGAGTTACTAATAAGTTTAACAATTTATTTCTATCACTTAATGCTTCAAAGTTACCAATTGTTTCTATGCCATAGCGCAACCACCTATGCTCTCATTCTCCTCTGAGACATTAAAGGTCCCATATTGTGCAAAAATCACTTTATCAAGTATTTTAGTGAAATTTGTGGGTCTTTGGCTTTCCTCCCAGCCTACAAAATGTGATATTTAATGACAAAACCTGTACTTCGTAGTGCTTGTGAATGTAAAGTCCTGGCCTAAATGAGCTGTTTGGATTTTGGGGATTTGCCGATGCCAGTGATTCCCTTTCTTGACCAATCAGGAGCAAGTCCGACCTGATTGGTCCACCAGAGCAAATACCCCTGAACCCCCTCCCTGCCCATTCCTCTCCCAGCATCTGGAGAGAAATCTCTCCAGCAACGGGGAGAGGAGTGTGGCTGTTTTTGGCTTTAAACAGCCACATAGTTCCATGCACAAGCTTCCCATCTCAGGAGAAGACAAGACTAAGTGTCTAGAGGTCATTTATCAAGGAAATGTTCCAGCTACACTCAGTAAAACTGTGCATGAGTGTGCTGGTCACTTCATGGCCAACTGCTTTTCCAACTTTGGACAGTACAACAGAGGGCAAGTAAATAGACTGGTCCTGAATCCAGGTGCATTACCAACCATCAGCAAACAAACCTCGGACCCTGGAAATGTGAGTATTTCAAATACTGCGTGCTGTGGAGCAGATGTAAGAGCTTTTCCCCCCTGTCTCTGTGTTAGCTTCAGGATGCTAACTTTAGCTGTGGTTAGCCTGTAATGTTACGGTAAACAAGCTTTGCTAGTTTCTAAACATTGTGCTTGAGCTTGTGGCGCTGCTCTTAGTGACGCGGAAGAGCGGGGCGGTATCAGCGGTGGCTCATTTACATATGAAGGTCACGCCCACTAAATCAGAGGGTTCTGAACAGAGGGGCTATGAGAGCCTGGAAACAATGCTGCTGTGCTTGATTTATTGTCTTTTTGGACCAAAACATGTTACTACCATTTCATGGAGACATCAATGATCCATATTAAACTGCAGAAAAGGAGCAGAATATGGGACCTTTAACGGATTATTTTTTGGCAAAATTTAATGGAGCTAAAGTTGCATGTTGGCTATGTCTGGTTAAACTGGCTTATTAATACTTCACTGAAACAATGAGTCCACCAAAGACTTGCGAGTATTAACCTGGACTGTTGAGCTGAGGCTGATGGTGCAGGCTCTGCTATTGTTAGCTTCCCTCAGCAAACCATTTGACTTTGTTTGCAGACTCTGAGATCCAGGGTTCAGCTATGAGAAAAAAAAAATTGTCTCACTTTTGACTGATTGTTTTCTTGATTTCAGAATAGTATGTTACTCATAATTTGATTTTTTGTTTAAACCACTTGGAAGGTAGTTGCTTCGAACCCTAGCTTGGACATACCTGTTCAAACTTGTGTGTGTGTGTGTGTTTCTCAGTGAAGACTGAAAGCAGAATTTTTAAAAGATCACAGATGATGTTGCTCTCAGATGGATAAAAATATCTGTAGAGCGGGTACTTTTATCATGTTCGCACAGTTGCTGTGGACTGTTGTATAGAATCAGTGGCTTACGGTGTGTGTTATTTCATTTTTGTGATAAATTAATCATCATTCATCATCACTGCTGGGTGGTGCTATCATGCCTGTTATCCACATCCTCTCGTTAAAACCTGTAATGCAAATTTTTGCAGAGCTTGCCAGGTGTTCAGATTTTTATGACCATTGTTACAAGCTGCAGCCCTTAAAATAAATTGGACAAATAGACGTAGCCCATTTGGAAAATGATAATAGTCAAAGAAAAATAAGGGTCTTTATGTCAGTCTGCTTTGGCCAAGTTGAAGACAACTTGTTGATGGTGTATGTCCTTAAAAAGCACTTCAGAAAAAATGAGGTCATCATTCAGCTTACTCCATCAAAATCTCCATCCCATCATTCCCTTCAAGGTTTTTTTCTTTTTTTTTTTTTTTGCCCGGGTTATGTTATGAGATTATGTTTCTAGGAGCGTTTTTTTGTGTCTGTTAACAACATAACTCAAAAAGTAACGAACGGACCTTGATGAATTTTTCAGAAAATGTTCAAAATGGGATAAGAAAGTAGTGATAACATTTTGGAGGTGATCCATCTCACTGTTTGGATCCGGGATTTTTTTTTTAAAGGATTCCTTATTATTATGAGATAGGGCCTTTTTCACCATATGTGAATAAAACTCCACGATAAATGGTCAGATTGCTTTGCAAAACAATACAAGACAAGGTCACCATAATTTCTGACATATGTAAAAGTATGATCCAGATCCTGGTAATATTCTGGATACTAAGATCTGGAATATGAAATACATACTGGGTCATCATAATTTTCAACCCTGTCAGGAAACAAATTATTGTACAAACCTGCAACTAACACCAAATTGTAGCAGACAGTCTGCTGAAAGGGAGTATAACATTAAAGTAGGACTAAAGTGTTGATGACAATCACAATATGCTTGGTGGAGGTCTGCGCTCTCCGAGTGCTTTTCTAGTTCATTTCTGTAATTTAGCTTTAAATGAAACATGTTTTTTTTTTTTTGTTTAATTGCTTGCTCTTCTTTAGCTGCCCCACAGGTAACTGCTGTGTGTGCGGAGATAATGAAGATATAAATTACAAAGTCGACACATTAAAGACTGAAGTACATAAATGTTCCACACTGTCACAGTCTGAAGGTTAAACTGGGTAAATTTACCATAAAGCACTTCACTATAAATAAAAATACCTCATTTCCTTATGCAAGAAATGTCTTCTTTCAACAGAAATATGTTAAATATGTTTTTCTGTCTTTCAAAGGGACCCTTGACAGCACATTAGAGTTAAAAGCAGTGCTGTGCCTCAGAGTTTGCATACACAATGGTCTAAAGGATTCTCCCTGAAAGCTTTCTCTGTTCTGCCAGGACTGAAGAAAGAAGAGAAATTAAAACCTCCCTGATCTTTCTCTCTTTCTGTCTCTTCCCTTAACAGTAATGTGCCTCTTAACACATTAAAACAGTAAAATTAACCAAAATGCTTGCCCCCAGTGATTTTCTCAGGGCGGCCCCTCGATGTAGCTGCTGGCATGAGAATTTTTTAAGATGTAACTGTGACATTAATTTTTCAGATAAAAAGCACTCCCCTGTCTAAAACAAAAACAGAGGAAATGATGTAGATGTGAACTCTAAAACTTGGCCTTGGATGAGTGCATATTTTTGGTACCAAGAATGCTTGAAAGCATTTGCATACACCAGTTAAAGCAATAAAGAGTTGTTGGATAGACGCTGATGGCAGTCAAAAAAACGAATGCACTGATACAGTTTTATACACCTTGCTGCAGATTTTGAGGTTTTGTTTGTATCTTTCAGAGTCCAGTCCAATCTGCTTTTGTTTGTGTTTGTGTGTCCAGGCTCAGGACAACAGAGCATCAAATGTGTTTGTAGTCTTCAGGAGTCAGAGTGTCACGCCGTCGTGTGTTGTTGTAGGCAGTGATTGGGATTTCTCTGCACGGCCGGCCGAGTGTCAACACATTGGCATGCTGCACTCTATCAAGGCTCTGCAAGGTTAGAGTGCAGCAGACAAGTTCAGAGTCATCGCAGACAAGCTCGCACACAACTCTCCACAGCTCTGAATATAAATGCCTCACTCTGGGATTGAATGTATGTTTTACTTTTTACACACAATCATACACAAAAACAAAACCCAACTTCTCGAGAGGTTCACATTCTGCTGGGTGCTGCAGCTCCCTCAGCGAAATGTGGTCAAGTCACACCCCCACAGCCCTGATGAAATGGAGGAGTTAGGATCTTGAATATTAAAATCTTTTTAATCAATGCCTAAGGTTGTTTTTTACCAAACTTTCCAAACGGTTGCATATTTAGTCGTCAATTTTTAATACTGTTTTTCAGTGATGCTTCTTCTATTGCAGAGGCTAGCCTTTCAGAGTTTATCTAATACCTTCAGCTCAAGTTTCTAATGAATAATTCTACCATAAAACCTTAATCCTTTTACATTATACAGCGTTAACAGTAAATACTGTACTCTGCTAAAGATAAACGATGCAGCTTTCAGGCATGAATAAGCTGTTCTAATTCAGCATTTAGCAAAGCTTTTAGCATTGTCTCCCAATACCACTGGCTGCCAATACTAGTTTGCTTGTGTACAATCAAACTTTTTCAAGATGTAAAGCAGCTGCATAAAACTTTATTTCATTACCATAAGTCCAACAACATAATGCATTATCTCAAACTTCTTAAGCTAAGTGTGAGACTGATTTCACACGGTATCATCTCCCCTCTTTGTTGTTCACACTGTGAGATTTTCTGTTTATCTTTACTCCATCTAAGCTCAATGATTTTAAACAAAGGCATGAATGAACGGTGCGATGCTAAATCAGCTGAAAACTCTTTCAAGTTTGTCCTTGGGAAATAAGTGTAAAAAGTATCAGAGCGTTAAGTGGGAGAGAGAAAAACACTGTTGACTTTGATTAAACGCTATCGAAGAACGATGCCAAAGTCAGGATGCTATCACACCCTGGCAGAGAAGGAAAGAACAACATTATGACCCCTGATTGTTCTTATCTGATATCATATTAAGCAGCTTGATAAATCAAAAGCTGGGGCGTCATTTTAGTGTTACAGTAAGTTCAACCCTCCCTACTGAGCAGAAGAGGACATCCATCCTTTCCAAGTATGAGGGTATGGCTGGATGCCATGGATGCTAATAAACTTACAATATATGAAAAAGGTCAAATGGTTGATCCCATTACCCTTCATAAGGAAAGTGACAGTGATGTCTGGCCCCAGTGGCCTGAAGAGAATCAAAGCAGCGAGCTAGCAGTGTGAACTGCGATGGCTTTGCTTGTTAATGGGACCTTAAATCATTTTATGATCTTCATTATTTAACAAGCCTTGGTCTCCTGATGCAGTTTCATATCAGCTGATATTAATTTACATCTAAGCTTTTATATGAAACGCCTTTGACATTGAACAGCTAAGAGTAGTCTGCTTCCTGCTGCAGCGCCCCATGTGTAAATGACATCCTCTGCAGCTGATAAGACAGCCAGTCAATATAACCGTCATTTCACTGTTGTTGCAATGAAACCCAGCTGCCTTATCAACTGTTCAGCCAGGTGAATGTAAATGTCACTGCTTTTGCAACGCCTTCTTAGTCTAGCTCCCCTTGAGATCCAGCTCTTCCCATCATCCTCTCTAAGGACGCCATAAATCCATCTGCAAGCATTTATAATTATCACCTCAGCTTTCCCAACAGGTCTGCAAAATATGCATACTCACACGTTATACCCTGCAAAGTAAAACGTGGATGACAACACACTCCTGACGCTCACATTAATCTGGCACCTCATCGCCAAGTTGCATTATTGCTCTGACAAGAAATCCACGACTGCTTGAGCACGAGGGGGTGGAGAGGAGGGAGGGAGCCGAGGGTGGAGGGAGCAAGGGGGAACAGCAGCTTTAATGTGGCGACTGATAAGAGAAGTGAGGGAATACAACCTACGTGAACCCCTCAACCTGGATCTCCATATCTTTTTTTTCCCCCACTTTCCCTCCACCCATGCGCCCCCTATTTTGAATTGCAAATCAGCCCATGTGTTTCTTTACGGGCGAGGTGGGAGATAAGGAGCGAGGTGAGAGACATATCAGCAATCTGAGCATGTTGTTCATTTCGATTTATTTATTTCATTCCCAGTATTTATTTATCTTTCTGTCACTGAGTGAATGTATGGTTTCTTGTTTATGTACATATGAATGTGAAAAGATTCTTGCTTGTAAAAAGGACAAAGATGGATGGCTTGTTTGTGTGTGTGATCTGAGTGAGATTGCGTTGTGTTCAAGCGCGCATTCAGGGAACGGTTCCCCAGACTTGGCTGTTGTGTGTGGTTTCTCTGTGTGTATTTCAGCACAGTGGGATGTCTGCTGGTTGGGATTCACAATGGGATCACGGTGGGACTAGCAGGTTGAGACTAGCAGGTAAAGTGGTTGAAAACACTTTCTGGGGTTTGGCTGGAGTCAGCAGGCGATAATAGGCGAGCATGTGAGAGCCGCCTGGAAGATGGACTCCAGGAGATCACTGAGTCACTCACCCTACGCAGATAGACATGGAGACAGCTGTGGGTTGCTGAGCACTGAGATGGTGGAGAAAACAAGATAAGATGTACAAGCACACACACACACACTCTCTCTCTCTCACACACACACACACACACACACACACACACACACACACACACACACACAGGCCGTCAGTCAGTGGAGGTGGAGTTGGAAAAACACCAAACTCAGTTTCATCATGAACAGAAAAGAAAAGAGCTGGTGGAAGTAAAACATCTAAAAAGTGCCTATGGGCAAGATTTTTTAGGACATGTTGCTGTGAGAGAACAATGTTCACACAAAGACAGAGATGGTGCAGGGACTAAAACTGCTGTTTCTGGGGGGGAGGACTGAGGAGACACAGGCAGTTTCAAAGAGGATCCTGATACAGCGGCTGATCCAGTCAGATTTTAGCTGCCATTAGAGGTGAATAATTTCCACGCAGTGTGCAGTGATCTGACTCAGGCGCCGGCTGCTGTCTTTGACAAATAACTATATTAGAGCTTATGCATCATCACTAAATATGAACCACTGCTTGTGCAGCTCATCTGTTCACCTGTGCTGCTATCAGGGCTTGACATGAACTTTTTTGCTCACCAGCCACTTCTCACCAAAATTACTAGCCAATCAGCATTTTCAGCAGCTACAATTTTGTTGTTGGATAATTATGTTGAAATGCTGACTCAGCATTTCAACATATTGTTATCCTGTGACTTTATTATGTTGAAATGCTGACTCAGCATTTCAACATATTGTTATCCTGTGACTTTATTCCACTTCTTCTTATTCTTCCGTACGTTTTTTGGCTCTTTTCACAGCCTTCAAATTTTGTCCGATTTTCACCGTTCAACTTTTAAACTATTCAGCTTGTTTAGGAATAGTGTGCTATATCTTTTCACTTTTCTAACTATTAAACTTTTTGATTTATTCAGCTTTTTCCAAAAAAAATTCTCTATGTTAAACAGATGGGAAATATCAGCTCCTCTGACTGAAATCTGCTTCAACTTCAACAAGCTCTAACTTCAGCTTACTCCCACTTACAGACTTCATTTTTGCTTTAAAATGTTCACTGATCTTTCCACTACTGATATCTGTAATAACTTTTTTAATATCTTCAACTGTTTTTGAGATTTCACTGTCTAAGCGACACAAACTTTTCACTCTTTTCACCTCTCCTCCTGCTCTCAGAGGGCGGAATGTTTTCAATTTGACTGAGAGAAGCAGCTGCTGCTACTGAAAAAAACTGCCGATTAACCTGCCATAAAATTCTCAAACTTGACTCAAATCAAACAAAAAAGGCTGCTACTCCTTCAACTTCAACTGCTTCTACCTTTTGCAGACTTTGACTCGAGACTCTGTTCACACATTAAACTGGTCCTATTCTCCTCATCTCATTTACACATTAATCATAGATTTCTGCTTTCTTCTACATTTTTGAGATTTCACTGTTTGGTTTCTCTCTCTTTTTATTTAATTATTTTAACTTTTGTAGGCTGATTTACATTTCCACTGTATCCACTTTCTTTATCCACTCATTGTCTTTTCCTCATTTCTCTTAACATTTTTTTTTTCCTTTATTTTACATTTTCAGTTTTTTCCACTTTTATTCAAACTTTTCCAGCTTCAGCATTTCAACGCATTTGCTGCAAGGAAATGCAACTTCTCTAGTTCCACTTCTTCTTCTTCTTCTTCTTATTCTTCCGTACGTTTTTTGGCTCTTTTCACAGCCTTCAAATTTTGTCCGATTTTCACCGTTCAACTTTTAAACTATTCAGCTTGTTTAGGAATAGTGTGCTATATCTTTTCACTTTTCTAACTATTAAACTTTTTGATTTATTCAGCTTTTTCCAAAAAAATTTCTCTATGTTAAACAGATGGGAAATTTCAGCTCCTCTGACTAAAATCTGCTTCAACTTCAACAAGCTCTAACTTCAGCTTACTCCCACTTACAGACTTCATTTTTGCTTTAAAATGTTCACTGATCTTTCCACTACTGATATCTGTAATAACGTTTTTAATATCTTCAACTGTTTTTGAGATTTCACTGTCTAAGCGACACAAACTTTTCACTCTTTTCACCTCTCCTCCTGCTCTCAGAGGGCGGAATGTTTTCAATTTGACTGAGAGAAGCAGCTGCTGCTACTGAAAAAAACTGCCGATTAACCTGCCATAAAATTCTCAAACTTGACTCAAATCAAACAAAAAAGGCTGCTACTCCTTCAACTTCAACTGCTTCTACCTTTTGCAGACTTTGACTCGAGACTCTGTTCACACATTAAACTGGTCCTATTCTCCTCATCTCATTTACACATTAATCATAGATTTCTGCTTTCTTCTACATTTTTAAGATTTCACTGTTTGGTTTCTCTCTCTTTTTATTTAATTATTTTAACTTTTGTAGGCTGATTTACATTTCCACTGTATCCACTTTCTTTATCCACTCATTGTCTTTTCCTCATTTCTCTTAACATTTTTTTTTTCCTTTATTTTACATTTTCAGTTTTTTCCACTTTTATTCAAACTTTTCCAGCTTCAGCATTTCAACGCATTTGCTGCAAGGAAATGCAACTTCTCTAGTTATGTTAAAGGTCCCATATTGTGCAAAAATCACTTTATTAAGTATTTTAGTGAAATTTGTGGGTCTTTGGCCTTCCTCCCAGCCCACAAAATGTGATTTTTAATGACAAAACCTGTACTTAGTAGTGCTTGTGAATGTAAAGTCCCGACCTAAAACGAGCTTTTTGGATTTTGGGGATTTGCCAACGTCAGCGATTCCCTTTTTTTGACCAACCAGGAGCAAGTCTGACCTGATTGGTCCACCAGAGCAGATTTCCCCGCTGCTGTTCGGATTTCTCCAGCAGCCGGGAGGAGAATGCCAAAGTTGATGAGCCATCTCTGCTCTGTTTTTGGCTGTAAACAGCCACATAGTTCCATGCACAAGCTTCTCATCTCGGAAGAAAACAAGACTAAGTAGCAAGAGTTCATTTATGAAGGAAATGTGCCAGCTACACTCAGTAAAACTGTGCATGTGTGTGCTAGTCACTTCACGGCCGACTGCTTTTTCAACTTTGGACAGTACCGTTCTGAACAGAGGGGCTATGAGAGCCTGGAAACAATGCTGCTGTGCTTGATTTATTGGCTTTTTGGACCAAAACATGTTACTACCATTTCATGAAGACATCAAAGATCCATATTAAACTGCAGAAAAGGAGCATAATATGGGACCTTTAAATGTAATTACAGCCAACAATGAAATGCTTAAGTTTACTTGAACTAAATTTACAACCTTTTTGAATGCAAATGACCCCTGTTTACACTCAAATCAAGACTACATAAATGTTTAATGCCACGGATCATTATCAGGTATTCACTTTTGAAACGGTTGTGTAGAGGGTTGTGCTTTTTTAATATGAATGTATGCAGTCTATTAAGACAAAGTCATAAAAGGAGTAGTTTATTTTTGCATTTAATAAAAGTTTTGCAGTTTGGAGATAAATATTTATGTATACATATACAACATATATAAGTCACACTGGACTAAGTTTTATTTATTTAGAATGATTTGGCTTGTTGACAGTATTTTTGGAGTATGTTAGGTGCTTTAAATATCGTTCGTTCAGCTCCTCATATCCCCCCTTCTCCTGCTCTAGGTGAGTATTGCTGGTGAGAACGGTGCAGTGTGACCTTGAATGAGCTCCATCTGATAAACGTCCTCACTTTTAAAAAGTAACGTGACGCTAGTTCGTGAGGCAGAGCCTGGAGTCTGTTAACAATGGAGAGCAAAAAAAAGTGAAGTTTTAAATCACCTAGGAGTTGTCACGGTGTCCGAGCTGGAGTCTGGAGATTAATGGGTGCATCTCAGGAGTTACATCAGCAAAAGACTTAGTGAATGGACCAATGAGCAAACACTGTGTGCAGGCAGTGCTCATGGGAGTTATAGTGCCATAATCTCATACTGAACTATCTGTAGTATTTTGGGTGTCGTTTTTAAAAACCACAACTAAATAATTTAACCCGCTAAAGTGGCTAGTAGGAGTGGCAGTGTTACCAGCCACAGCTGGAATTCACCTGCATTTGGCAGGTGTTAATGTCAAGCCCTGGCTGCTTTGCTACACACACTGCTGGAAGTGTTATGGCACAGTTTCTTGATCAACCCACTCAGACATGTGTAAAATTCTTCATTCAAAGGCTTCAAAACCATCATTAGACTCAAACTCTACAACAGAGCTCAAAACTGTGAGCTTCTCATATCTTAAACTCTAATGGTCTGTTTTTTATTCATCACAAATTAACATACATAGCCCTGTTCTTGATCTCTTCTGGGTACAAACACCCACAAACACCCACACACACAGTTTTAAGCCCCTTTGGCTGTGCCCAGCATGCCATGTCCACTTGACTGCTCCAGTGCCAGGTCTGATACAAGGCCCATCCTTGCCAAGCTACTTGCCCCGCGGCGGGTGGTTTGAATCTGGGCATCCAAAGATAGCTGTGACAGGCACATCATCGCCATGGTAACTGCCAAATCGCACCAACCCCCACCAGTCACGGCGGTGACTTTTAGCAGCAGTGAAAGGTCATGTATCATGTCCTTGTTCTGTTACTAACATCTAAAACCTGCTGGAAACCACAGACAGGGATTATTCCAGTTATTCTTGCTCATGTTTTTTTTTTTTTTTTTTTTTTTCTATTTCCACAAACAAGGACACACACTTATTTCGCACTGGGCATGGGCAGAGAGATGTGCTACAATCAGGGGCTATTGTTAGTGGAATGACGTCCTGAAGTCGATGGTTCCCTTTGACAGTTACAATAATCCAAACACACAGGCTCAGGTCATAAGTGAAACAGGGCTGATAGCAAACTGATCCTTTTAGTAATAAAATCACATCAACCAACGGCCACTGTGGCACTCAGATAGTCAAGGTTTATGAGCCTCTAGGTCTCAACCTTAATTTTTCCTGAATCATTTGCCACCTTTTTCTTTTCGAGTTGAAACTTAGCATGGCTCCAGATCAATTTCTGTTTGTCTATTCTTTCAAAAAATTCACCTTTCTCTGCGACCTTCTGCTTCTTCTTCACAGCAGGTTTATTCCACTTCACTGATTTGGCAGCAAGAGTTACTGGTTCCTGTCCAGAGTTTTTATTTCTAAAAAAGATAGGCACAAAAAAAATAAATACCCAGTTGAAGAGCCAAGTAACCTTGAGTCCTCTTTGTTAAAAAAAATGGATGAATATGACTGCACCTATCCAGGGTGAAGTTAGTGAATACTCTGAAGCATCTCAATACAGTCCTGCACTTTGTAGATGATCTACTGACTTCCTCCTTCCTCCTGACTGACGGACAATAGATGCTTTTTATGTTAGGTCAACATAAGGGCTTCAAGGCTGTAAAGCCCAACTCCAGCCAACCTTACACAGGAAGTGCTGAAGAGCATTCCATAGAGCTGTGCACTGCAGAGCCAACCCTTTCCTGTTTTTGCTGAAGCTTTCACATGCTGACCTCAGTGTGGCTCAGCTCTGTCTTTTGAGCGCCTCCCTGCTCTGAAAAAAGTATATTACACAGATTATATGATTATGAGTGTGATACCCATCTGTTTCTGATATAGAGCTCAGGACAGGAGGAAGGCTTTGAGCCTCCTCACCAACAGCCATTGGAAGCCAACCTGTCATTCAGGTAAGCCGTGCCTCTGATTGGGCAAACATCTTAATATACTTTAAACTGCTGAGTTACAAAATAATTCACCCCCTGTACAGTGTGTGCTGGTAGAAAATTGGGCTACTCAGACTGAAGCCATTTCCCTTAGTAGCAGGCTGTAAACAGGTTTATTATTTGGGGAAATAAAAAAGAAAAAGAAAAAAATATATATATATATATATATATATATATATATATATATATATATATATATATATATATATATATATATATATATATACTTTATTTTTATTTTTTTGGGCTTGCTGTGTTTGTGGTTTTTGGTACCTCTGGAGCCAGCCTAAAGCAGACACTCAATAAACTGCAGTTTTTAGCACTTTGCATTGTCTTCCTTCCTTTAGTTTGTACTTGGTCTTTTTTTGATAGAGCCCTCATCCAGCACATTTTAAAGCTGAAAACGGAGGGCCGACGTGGACAGGGAGTAGGGGTAAGACTGGCATGTTGTATTTGCTTAGCTTCAAAATAAAACACCAGATACAGACCCCTAAACCACTTAACTGATTACAGATGTAGCTGGTAAAAATGACAAAACAGCTACATACCTGCCATATTGTTGGGTATGATAGATTTCTTGAAACAGAAAGTAAAACTTGTCTCCAGAAACTTAGCATATTTTGTACCTACCAGGGCAATGCAGCATATAAAACATGTAAAAGGATATGTATATAATTTTTTTTAAGAAATTAGACAAATTATAAAATCCAATACACATTTATTCATAAAGCAGATTTAAAAACTGCAAAATGCCATCCTAGGTGCTGTACATTAAAAAAAATGGATAACAACCTGTGGGACACAGAATATAGTAAAAACTAGAGGACATAAATGGATCAATTAAAACAGAAAGAATCAAAAGCCAGGGACTAAAAGTGTTTTTAAGTTTGATGTAAAGATAGGCAGAGAAGCGGACAGTCTAACCTGAAGAGGAAGAAAGTTCCAGAGCTTTGGCACTGCTACTGAAAAGGCTCAGGCATCCCTGAGTTTTGACCTTGACTTCAGAAGGATAGGAAGGAGTCAGTCCATTTAGAGGCTTAAAAGTTACTAACAGAATTTTAAAGTCAATCCTTAAAAGCACAGGAAGCCAGTGAAGAGAGGTTAAAATGGGGGAAATGTGGTTACATTTACGTCTACCAGTTAAAACATGAGCTGCTTTGAACAAGCTGTGAACGATTGAGAGGTTTGGCTGGCATCAAAATAAAAGGCATTACACTAATAAAGAGGAGATGTGATAGAAGCATAACCCTCTCAGAATCATTAAAAGTTTAAAAGGTTCTTACCTTGAATATATGGCAAAGGGGTAAATAAGCTGCGTATCATCAGCATAGAAATGAAACTTCTTTTTTTTTTTTTTAATAGACCCCATGGGGAAGAATATATAAAGAAAAAAATAACTGGGCCAAGTATGGAGCCTTGGGGCACTCCACATGGAAGAGGAGCAGATGAGGTGGTGGCATTACACAGTTAGATGAGAATATTTTGTGCAGATATCTACAATCACAAAGCTGCTTAAAGTTGATGGGTTTTTGTGGGACTTTTTTTTAACTCAGTGCTGATAGTAATGCAACTGTGCAAAAGTGATGCAAAACAAATGTAGTAAGGAACGATGCTTTCTACAGAAAATACCCAAGCACAAGTAATAATACTGATTTTTAAAATGGAAAGCACAGTTTCACATAAGGCTGCTCAGTTCCCGTAACACAAGTACATTCAAATATCAACTTTCCTGCTTTGCTTAATCTTATATTAGAGTATGCCCAAGTTTTGCCCTTCATGCTGGGTTATGTCCCTGAACAAAACAATGTCTTAAGGTCTGTTTTTTTCAGCTAAACCCAAAAGCTGCAGTATCTCACCTCTGTATTTGTGATCATTAATACAGGTTAACTTGTCTTCTTGTAAAGCACTCTGTGAAAGTGTTATTGAAAAGTGCTGAATGGGTTTGTTTGTAATTACTTTTCCCCCTCAGCACACCTTTCGTCTTAATGTGCAGTCGTCCGGTCTGATAGAGCGTTGGATCAGGAAAGTTACAACAACTGTTGCACAAAGCGTCCCTGAATTCAATGTCAGAAAGGTTTGTAGAGAGGGGATTACAGATGCTGTTCATAATCTTACAAGCACTTGCCTGAAGCATTCCCAGGCTATAACTCTGTCACTCCCAGCGAGAATCCTCAAAGCTCATTATAGAGGAGACTGTGGAGTGACCAGAATAAAGTTCCTTCAGGAGAAAACCCAAGTTTACAGGTGCTCAGGGTTTATATAAAGAGAATATATATGAGCTGCGCGGCATGCAGAGTGGTGCTTGAATTATCTTCCTGAAGGAGTTTTCTTTGGCTCAGCTCCATCAAGGCATCCATCTATAGCCCTCTGACTTTCTTCTCCTCTCCAAACTGCTTGACAATCCCCCACGCCTACCCCAAATCAATTTCTAAATCCAATTAGTCATTGCATTAGAGTGTGAGGAAAAACACCACCATGCACTGTAGCCTGACAAATGTTTGGCTGCTCCTGTTGTTTGTTTGCCATGTGAGAGCTATTGATCAGAGGGTACGAGTGTGAAGGGGGCTCGGGGTGAAGGACCTGGTGGAGATAAGTGTTATTGCAAAGTAAATGTGCAGTACTTGTCTATTTCTGGGGTGGAGGCGAGGGAGATAAAGAGGATTGATAGGCAAGGGGGAAGTTCTGCAGGAGGCAGCAGAGAGGGTGGATAAGAAAAAAAAGGTGCAGAGGGGGCCAACATCTGGCAGCAGCTGGGGAAAAGCAGGTGAAGTGGAGAGATAAAGAAGGTTCAAGGGTGGGGGCTGAAAGACTGAGGTTTTTTTTCTGTTTTTGAAGGCTTGGAGTCAGGGAGATTAAGGGAAGCAGAGTGGCACAGAGTGAGCGTTTATTGCCTGAGGTTGAATGTGTCAAAAGCAAAAATGATGATGCCAGGGAAGGCTGTGGGGCCGCCTGGCTATCTGGCAGTTTCCGCAGCCGGGGGTGCCCACTCCAAGGTGCCAGCATGAAAAAAAGCAGACGGAGGGTGGGAAAGCAGAGGCAGAATGATGACTGATTTGTTGGGGGGTAAACAAAGAGAGTGATGAGGACAGAGCGAGGGGAGATCAAAGAGCCTGGCAGCGTCACAGCTCCACCAAAAAAGCATCACCATGTCTCCCATGATGCTTTGAAAACTCTCATGGTTTCAACAAAGACAAAATACAAGTTTTGACAAGTACTGCGCCACAAAATCGCTCACAGCATCTGGCTTTAGGCTACAGCCCAGCAGGAAGAGTGATACAGGAACAGACCGAGTGATTACATTTATTATTCCAAGGAAAATTAAATTCAAAGGCCGGCGACATACAAGATTGAACACTCATAATAGTTTACAAAAGACAACATAATAACCAATTAACAGCATTAAGAGCTGCAGCTGAATAATCAGACCACAATAAACTCATTTATGTGAATAATTTATACATGCATAATTTCATTTTCACAGCATCCCTGAAATGATTTTGTACTGTAAACATCAAACATGTGTAGATATTAAAGATACTAATATATGTGCCAACAAATAAGCTGTAAGCTATTGCCCTCCTGTTATGGTCCTGTTTTCTGTTTTATCATTTTTTGCTGAGTGAAACTATGGGATTTGGTCATTCCACTCTCATGGCTTTTATGTTATTAAAAATGATACTTATTACCAATAAGCAAATCACAAAAATGTGGGTTAATAACAGTAGATGGGGGAAATTGCAAGCATCATAGTTCAACATAACTGACCTGATTGATGGAGGTCCGGATAAACAGGCGCACCCTGACTAGTAAAAATATTGTGGAGAAAGTCAAAATGAAATTAAACATATTTCACAGTCACTGAGCAAAAACTAAACTGATTTCAACATTTTTACCTTCATTTTGATTTATATTTTTATGGTGTACAGCTCAAAATGTAAAAATGAATGACTCAGATTATAGGAATATTTCATTTAGAGTTTGAGAAAAAGGCTGAAAAGATCTGTTTGAAAGTACATTAATAAAATTTGACAAGAAGAGAAAGTTGGGTATGGAATTTTCAAAAGCAGCAGGGATGACTACAGCCATGAAAGGACTGTTGAGAGAAGTTATTCTCTCCTCAATGTGTGTTTCTGTGCTCAAATCAACGGATGACTAACAGAGCGTCAAGAGAAGGTCGGACGCTAAAGTTAAGTTCAAATCTTCTTTGCTGCTTTCATCATTCTCCCAAAGACATTTATTGTTTTCTTGTCAAACTGTAATAATAGGAAGGAAATGTAAATGCATTCTCATATACATTAGTTGCAGGGATTGCAACATAAACAGCGATTAACTCACAAATAAAGCTTTCCAAGGATCAAACTGAGACGAGTGGCTAGAGCTGCAGGCTGACCACTTAGCAATGGCTGTAGCTTCTTCTGACTGAGCCTGGACCAAGTGGTGTGTATGCGTCACATGACTAAACTAACCAATAACCAACTAGAAAAGCACTCAGAGAGCGCAGACCTCCACCATGGATTTTGTAATTGTCAGTCAACACTTAAGTCTTGCTTTAATGTTATACTCCCTTTCAGCAGACTGTCTGCTACAATTTGGTGTTAGCTGCAGGTTTGTATGATCATTTGTTACCTTGTGTTAAAAATTATGATGACCCAGTACATATTTCATTTTCCTGATCTTAATATCCCGAATATTTCCAGGATCTGGATCGTACTTTTACATCCGTCAGAAATTATAGTGACCTTGTCTTGTATTGTTTTGCAAAGCAATCCGACCATTTATGGTGGAGTTATATACACATATGCTGAATATCTTACAATGATAAAGAATACCTTATAAAAAGTCCTGGATCCAGACAGTGATCTGGATCACCTCCAAAATTTAATCACTTCTTCCTTATCCCATTTTGAACATTTTCTGAAAATTTTAATGAAGATCTGTTTGTAAATTTTTGAGTTATGTTGTTGACAGACAAACAAACAAACAGACAGACAGACAAACTCTCCCCAAAACATAACCTCCTTGGCAGAAGGAATAACAGCAAATTATAAACCTTAAATTATGTGCAGGGGGAAACTGGCACCAAATAAAAAAACACACTAAATACGGCATTAGGGATGGGTACTGAATTGGGTACTTTTTTAGGTGCCAACTGAACTCTGTCAAAAGTACCGGATATCGATTCATGTAAAACCGAAAGGTACCATGTTAAGGTACCTAAATACATCCTTGTGACTGTGAGGGAGTGGAAGAGCAGGTGACTTTCCATGCTGGACATGAATACAGCATTGCAAGGTTATATATATTGAACAATAAACATACAATATGTTAAAAAGTTAGATTTTATTATCAGACAAATTGATATTTTTGACCACATAAAAACAAAAAGTACTGAAAATTGGTACCGTTGATTACTGTAACCGATTGCCAGGTACCCAACAGTAACGTATCGCTTCAAATGTGAAAGATACCCGTCCCTATACAGCAGAGCACAAAAGTGCTTTCTAGAACTTTGGAGAGCATCTGTAGAAGTTGTAAATTCCACTTGGTTACTGTAACTTCCCCTCAGGTTATTGGAGATAAACGCAATTTGTGTGGTTTACTTTAGATCGAGAGGTTTCATAGCAAATATGCACCCTTTATTTTTCCAGTTCATATTGTTTAAGCAATGTTTGTCTCATAACACCCAGGCCTTGTTAACTGTAATTCCTCACTTCTGAAGCCCCGCCTCTCTGCCATCTCTTGTCTTACCTCTTCTTCTTTGTGCCACAATCTCCCTACTCCATGTTGCAATTTCAACATTTCAATATTTCATCTAATATTTCCAGAGCAGAAAGCTGTGTTGCTGAATTATTTAGCAGCAGCAGAAATCTGGGTGAAGAAAGCCTGACACACCATATACACACACACACAAACACACACCAGCTGTAATAAACACACACATGTACACACTATGGATTTATGGCTCTGGGTGTAGATTTTTGCAGTGAAAAGTGTAAAATGGTCATTCTTGAACTGTGACCTGGGAAGGAGAGAGGTAGATCAATCAGGAGAACTGATCCCCCTCTCACTATAATCACCATCCACAGTCCTGTCCCGAGGCTGATGGATGACCACGTTCTCACACACCTTCTCCCTCGCACCCACAGATATCAAACTGTGCACACACATACAACCACGTACGCAAGCACTGTTACATATAAATCAGGATGAGACAGGCGAGGCCCTCGGTCATTTCCAGAGACAGGTATTGTCATGTATATGTGGCATTTTCTTTGGGTAGGTTAAAGAATCCTGCAGGGGTTTAATTTGTAGCTCCTAAATATATCATCTGCAGTGTGAATGCTTACTGCTAGCATACAAGCCTCTGTGCAGCTGCGTCGTTTTGGCCTCGACGCACACGGGCACCACTGGTATGAATCATCCATTTCGTGGCATGTTTCCATTATCTCGTCTGTCCAGCAAAGAAAGATGTGAGGGATGAACGCATGCTTATATGTTGCATCCCTGATTGGACCGGCTGCTGGGCTTCTGTCTTAACAGAAGATGGGGAGGGTTGTTATGGGAGCCAGGGAGATGGAGGAGTAGTGGAAGAAGAGAACGAGGCAAATGGGAGCAAAGACAGAAAGGGTGATGTAAGAGATGGGATGGGAGAAAAGACTTTGAGATGATATGAAAACTGTTATACAAAAGTAAATGACTGAATGTGAATGTTTCTTGTTTCGATGCCGTTAAAACAAAGCTGTGTTTCTGTTTGAAGTTAAAGCAGAGGGAAAGAAGCAAGGTCATGTAACAGCAAGCTCTGCAAAACATAGTGCAACCAAACGTAAATATTTGGGTTATTTACATTTTTTACAAAGAATAATCTAAGGGTAAACAACACACTTTATTCTTTAGATGCAATTGTGCAATATGAAATCTCAATCACACTCAATTACTGTATATGCATGTAAAACGCTGACAGGCAGGCGAGGGGAATAATCAACATTTCTTAGCTTGATTACACCCCTTCAATCAAATGCTATTCAGTGAGATTGCCAAAAGCTGCAGAGATGAAGGTGGGTTGAGAGGAAATTGAGACCACACACTGGGAGGAACAGGGCTGGGAGGTAGAAAGAGGTGTGTGGGTAGGAGAGTGTGTGTTCAGAACATGGTTTGTGAACATGTGGAATGGAAGACGTGGTGGAGATTACTGATTCATTCTACCTGCTGCAGGGTTAGGTTGTTGAGTGTTGCAAAGGCTTTACGGGTCATATGGAAGAGTAACATCACTCTCTCTGAGTCATAGAGACTGGAAACAAATGTTTGGTTAAGCTGGTATCAAATGAACCACCAGTTAAAGGCTACGTGATAACTTGAAATAGTCTTATTTTGCACATTTGTCTGTTCCACTTTTGAAAACAAGAGTATCAGCACCAAAAGTGGTTGTTTCCAAATGCAATTTCTTAGTATCTTGGTTGGGATGGATTTTACTGGTAGAGGCTGAATCGCTTCATGGCATGACCAACTGACAGTCCTTTTTGACCATACCAGCTGGTAAAGTATAGCAGTGAGAAGCAAGATCTGTTCTTGGGAGTGAACTTGTGTTTTTAAGATCTGTTCTTGGGAGTGAACTTGTGTTTTATCACAAACAGGTTCACCTGTTTGTGATAATGTTGATTCAAGCCCGCAGTCAGCAGTTATTCTGCAGTGGTCTGTTCAAACTTGAGAGTCTATCAATAAAATGAAGAGTGAGGTTACGTTAGCTCTGCTTGGTGAGGTTGGAGTTGGTAGATGAGCACTGCTAGGACACAACCAGGGACTGAGTTGACAAAGTTTGCTTGTTGTCACAACAAACACAACACCTTGTCTCTTCCTGCAGACAATAGAAAACTAGTCTTAAGAAGATCTGCTCTCCATTTATTTGCGTCTGCACGTCTTGGCAAGAGTCACATCCTTATGAGTGTAGGTGCAACTGCTCACGGGAGATTTAACTTTCATCCCAGAAAAACACCACTGTTTTTCATCAAGAGTGCCACTGCAATCAACGCCAAACAGAGCCTTTACAAGATGTGCCATGGTTTGAAACCAAAAGTAGCATCATGACGCATCCATTGGAGTTATCCATTCCTGGAATTACCATCTTGCCTTAGATATTTTCCTCATGCAGCAGCAGCTAGATGAGGCCTAACCTGGAAAATTCTAAATCAGAGTTTTTAAGATTTCACGAGGGGAACTTGCATTATCTGTGTTGACCTTGTGCTACATCAGAAACAGAATATCCAGTCCCTATGTTTCAGGTGGCATCAAACTTCCTCACTGCTAAAGCTTGCTGAACCACTCAGCGTTAATCCACAGTCCCATTTTCTTGGTGTTTTAGAAGAAGTTACATCACATGATGGATGTAATGATACCAAGAACTGGTGGCCTGATAAACAAGGCTATGTGAGATGTTAATGAGCTAAGTGTCATTTCTGACACTGATAGGTCCAAACTAGACATGCCTTAAGTTTGGGGGATTGATGATTGGTGATTGGCCTATCCTACATATGAAACTGATCTTGTATACCTCCGGGAAGGTCTGACTGCCAGCCTATGTTGCTTTTTGCTCTAAGACCTAAAACTCAGGACATTTTATTGGTTGTTTAAGTTAAAACATAAAGATTTTATTGTTTCACAGGTATTGTTCAATGATTTTCAGTTAAATGAGATTGGAACACTGAAGGTATATGTTGCCAGTTATAAATAAATAAATGATAAAAATCGGTATCGGCAGGTCAGGCTTTTTAAGATCGGTGATCGGCCAGAAAATTGTGATCAGTGCACCCCTAGTCCAAACTACCAATGATATAGCAACAGAAATGAACTCTTAATAGCAGAACTAGTGCCAGACAGAACCTGTTTCTGTCTCAGAAAGTTTGGGAGCTTTGGAGCTCTGCCAGACTATAACCAAAGTCATGTTTTTTTCATGATGAAAGATATCACACATTTATTTCTCAAGGGCTCTCAGTTATTTCTGAACCAGGCACTAACCATCAGTATCTTGCAAAAGCAGTAAGTAATGTAGTAAAAAAAAAAAAAAAAAAAAAGATTTTCCACATCTAGAAATTGTTTTGTTGTTTTGGATGGTTGGGAGTCATCTTAAAATTTAAATCCACTGATTTATATTGGTTACTTATTGTTAGTCGTTAAAAGGCACCTCTAATCCAGACCTACACTTGGATCACACTGCATTAGCACACCGGCTGATACCTCACTATTGACTGCTGCCAGTTTGGTGTGTGCATGTGTGTGTGTGTGTGTGTCTGTGTGCTACACCTCATCCGAGGGGTCTGATCAGCTCTCTAGAGCTGAGCTGATGCATACCGCGATCAATACCTGGCCTCAAACACCATCCTTCATACACTGGGCGATGTCTGAGGCTGAGGCAGGGCCCTCTGTCTTTCTCTTTGTGCCTCACCCTTTATTCTGCAGCCTGTAGTACAGCATGCTTCTGCAAAAGAAAGCGGGCATCATAATAAGTTGTATTATCATCCAGCTCACCGGGAATTCAGTGTAGCCTCTCACTCTGCTTTTATTTTCTTTTCATTTTCACACTCTTCTGTCTTTCTGCACATTATTTTACCCCTCTCCCCCTCACCGCCTCCATTCTCCCCCTCTCCTTCTCTGTACCTACCTATTACTGATGAGTCGATTTCACGAGCCAGTGATGCAGAGAGGGTACAGTAGAATATGCGGTGTGCAAGTGTGAATAACAATAACTGTCTATGCCTCATAAGAGAAACCATAATTACATGCACTGGCACCAAGATCACATGCCTCATAAAAGCAAAAAAGGTTATTTGAGCCTTAAAGTTGGTCTTTTGTTAAAGGTGGTTTTTACTAATAATATAAGAATATCCTGATAAATGGGTTTGTCTAACTTTTTATTACCAGTCTTGAGCAGTCAAGCCTTCATCTATGACTCATTTGTCTGTCGATTTTTTTTACTGTGTTTTTCAGAGCTTAACTTATCTCTAAAACTCCAGGGAGACTAGCTGCACAGTGTGTACATTTTATGCATTGTGGAAAGATTCTACACCATCTTTAACTAAGTGTCAAAAAAAAAGAAAGAAATATCAAACCCTCGTTATTTGTGCTCCTAATTCTCCTGCACTGTCGAATGAAAGCTTCTCCATAAAAGCCCGACTGGGTTCACTTTCCTCATTTGCGCTGAGTGAATCAATATTTTGGTCTGTAATTGATGTGGGAGTCATGTAAGAGCAGAGCGGAGAGAAAAGGAGAAACACTTGAACAATATCGTGCTGCACAAACGCACACTAACAACACACTCTTATCTCTGCTCAGTTCAAGGCTTTCTGGTGAACTAAGGAGTGTTAAAATTAGTTGACTTTATTGCCTGTTGCCATAGAAATCTTTAACAGTTTATGATTACAGCATATTTTATACATAGCCTCCAGTTACTCAAATCTTTTACAGACTTTGAGAGGAGTTCATCAGTTCAGGATGGTTTTCATTTCAACCTGGATTTAAGCACGAATAACTCTGCATGGTGGCACTGAGACTGTGAGGAGGGAATGATGGTTTCATCTACTGATAAAAGCTGTGTCATGTTGGCTTTTGTGTATGGTCCTGATAATGTGTCCAGTTTCAAACCAAGCAGCGACCTCCTGTCTCAAAAATATGAAGCCTGAGTGCGAGTGCCAGAAAAAGTGTAGTTCTTCAATCATCCAAAGCAAGGTTCTCCAAGTCCTGCCCTGGAGGGCCAAGAGGCTACAGGTTTTCTTCTCAACCACAAACTCCACCAGCTGATTTCATTGATTTCCTCACCTTCAAGCAGAGATCAGGGACTAATCAGTGAAATCAGCTGGTGGAGTTTTTGGTTGGAAAGAAAACCTGCAGCCTCTTAGCCCTCTAGGGTAGGAGTTGGTGATCCCTGCACGAAAGGCTGGATGCAGAAACACCAAAAAAAAAGACATATACACACCAAGATAAAAATCAAAACAAAACAAAACAAAAAAACAAAAGATGTAACAAGATGCTTAGGCCAAAAAACAATAACTTTTACCCAAAAATGTAAAAAAAAAATAAACTTGCCACCATTTTTTTTTTCTTTTATTACATTATGGATCATTATGACAAATCAGGCTCTAACACTATGGCTGGGGCAATATGCTATTCTCACGATTCATTTCAATTGTAATTTTTGGGGTGCTGATTCAATTCAAATTGGAATTTACAATTTTTACTTTGCTTTTTTGACACCAAACCATGTGAAGAAGTTAAATGTTAATGATAACGTTTACGGACCGTATCAAGAGCCGTATTTTCCTTATAAAATGCAAATCATGTGAGTCAGAGAGAAACATTTTACACTCTGCTGGAGAGAAGTGGTAACTTTTTTCCAATCCAGTTTATTAACAAACACAGAAATGAAGAATTTGAATTTAAAAAAAAAAAGGAGAAAAAAATTACAAAGAATCCCAATTTTGATACTGTAAAATCAAAATCCTGATATATCGACTTTTATTTTTTTTCTCCCACCCCTATCGAACACGCCTCTTTGCTTCATCTATACTCAAAAAAAGCCAGGTTGTGTTCATCATTTCCTATGAGGACCCCACCGATGATGGGCTACAAAACACAGTATATATGCAAATGGGTGATGCCATGAAAGCTACGTCAACACAATAAACAGTCTGTGTTTCAAACAAAGGGATGCATGTTCACCTGCATGCATTACTGTAATGTGTTACAAGGTGTCATAAATAGTGAGATTTCACAGTAAAAGCAGCAAAAGCGGGGTTAGAATAGGATAGAATAGAATATTTGTTTGTTGTCCACCAAAGTGGAAAATTGCACAGCACAAGAGACAGACAGCACTATAATACAAACTAGAGAAGTTGCATTTCCTTGCAGCAAATGCGTTGAAATGCTGAAGCTAAAAAAAAGTTTGAATGAAAGTGGAAAAAGCTGAAAATGTAAAATAAAGGAAAGAAAAAATGTTAAGCGAAATAAGGTTTATACAATGAGTGGATTAAGAAAGTGGATACAGTGGAAATGTAAATCAGCCTTTAAAAGTTACAATAAATAAATAAATAAAAAGAGAGAAACCGAACAGTGAAATCTCAAAAATGAAGAAGAAAGCAGAAATCTATGACTAATGTGTAAATGAGATGAAGAGAATAGGACCAGTTTAATGTGTGAACAGAGTCTCGAGTCAAAGTCTGCAAAAGGTAGAAGCCGTTGAAGTTGAAGGAGTTGCAGGGGATCAGAAGATTATTTCAGTCTCTGTTTTGGATGGTAAAATGTGTGTGTGTGTGTGTGTGTGTGTGTGTGTGTGTGTGTGTGTGTGTGTGTGTGTGTGTGTGTGTGTGTGTGTGTGTGTGTGTGTGTATTTGTGTGTGTGCGTTTAGGTTGGCTGTATGTGTTCGTGTAAGACAGTTTGGGTTGGCTGTTTAGGCATAATAAAGAAACATATGTGTTTCTCTGTCCTTCAAAGACCTAATCAGTGATTATCCACAGCTGTGTGGTTACCATGGTGATCATCATGATGTCATAATGAGTGTCAAGTGGCAGTTGAACTTTGGAACTCCTTTGTATCCACTGATCTTAAGCTGGATTTTTGGGCTAGACATAGGTCCGAACAAACTGCATTTATGCTGAAACCCTAAGGGCTAGAAGAAAAACAAAAACATTGTGAGAATCTGGAGACTCTGATGAACAAGATGATATGCTTTACAAGATGATAGGATTAAAACTGACCGCAGGACGGTGATGTATAAAAGTAGTTAGGAATCAAGTTGATGAGAAATATTGGTCAGATTTTAACATTACTTCAGATTACAGGGATGTGACGGTTTCTCTCACACTGAGGCGTTTTTTGGCAAAACTGTACATTTTTTTGCTAAAATACTCCCTTTGTAAGAAGCAGGAGCCTTCAGTGAACCATTTAATGTACTTTTTATTTTTCTGCTGTGAAGATTTTGGAAGTTATGACAATTCGATCGAGATTCGCACAACCTTACTGCAGCAGCCTCTCTCACTCTATTTGAAAACATTCCGCAGTCTAGCAGCCTCGATTTTAGGGCAAAGTGGGAAAAGTTTATGTTGCTTGAAGAGTGAAATCTCAAAAACAGTAAAAGCTGTTTAAGAGCAGATAAAAATCTGAAGAGAGGAAAGATAGCTGAACATTTTAAAGTTTAATTGAAGTCTGTAAGTGGAAGTAAGCTGAAGTTAGAGCTTGTTAAAGTTGAAGGAGATTTTAAGGAAGGAGCTGACATTTCCCATCTGTTTAACATAGAGAAATTTTTTTGGAAAAAGCTGAATAAATAAAAAAGTTTAATAGTTAGAAAAGTGAAAAGATATAGCACACATGTCCTAAACAAGCTGAATAGTTTAAAAGTTGAACGGTGAAAATCGGACAAAATTTGAAGGCTGTGAAAAGGTCCAAAAAACGTACGGAAGAATAAGAAGAAGAAGAAGTAGTGGAACTAGAGAAGTTGCATTTCCTTGCAGCAAATGCGTTGAAATGCTGAAGCTGGAAAAGTTTGCATAAAAGTGGAAAAAGCTGAAAATGTAAAATAAAGGAGTGGATTAAGAACGTGGATACAGTGGAAATGTAAATCAGCCTTTAAAAGTTAAAATAAATAAATACAAAGAGAGAGAAACCAAACAGTGAAATCTCAAAAATGTAGAAGACAGCAGAAATCTATGACTAATGTGTTAATGGGACGAAGAGAATAGGAGCAGTTTAATGTGTGAACAGAGTTTCAAGTCAAAGTCTGCAAAAGGTAGAAGCAGTTGAAGTTGAAGGAGTTGCAGGGGATCAGAAGATTATTTCAGTCTCTGTTTTTGATGGTAAAATGTTTTAAATAAAGTTTAATCATTTAAAAGTTAAAAAAAGGGGTTATGATGTGAACCAGAGCTGAAAATGTGGAATGGAGAGAAGAAGTAGAAGAAATAGGGGAAAAACAGTACAGAGATTAATGCAGCACTAGTAAGAAGAAAGGAAGGAAGAAGAAGAAAAACCAGCAGTTTGTCAATTATAAGTTGTGGGACAAAGCTGTATAAATAGTGGAGCATGTAGATTAAGTCAAAGGGGGAGGTATGGTATTATAAGTAACTGAAGTACATGTGTGTCTTTGTTCCTGGATGTTTTGATTACTCAGTATAAACAGCTGTGTGTGATGAAAGGTTGTCATGTTTGAATCTTCTGCTGCCTTTTGACGGTTTTGGATGGTAAAATGTTGTGTGTGTGTGTGTGTGTGTGTGTGTGTGTGTGTGTGTGTGTGTGTGTGTGTGTGTGTGTGTGTGTGTGTGTGTGTGTGTGTGTGTGTGTATGTGTGTGTGTGTTGGTCTGTGTGTGTTTGGGTTGGCTGTATGTGTTCGTGTAAGACAGTTTGGGTTGGCTGTTTAGGCATTATAAAGAAATATATGTGTTTCTCTGTCCTTCAAAGACTAATCAGTGATTATCCACAGCTGTGTGGTTACCATGGTAATCTTGCTGATGTCATAATGAGTGTGAAATGGCAGTTGAACTTTGGAACTCCTTTGTATCCACTGATCTTAAGCTGGATTTTTGGGCTAGACATAGGTCCGAACAAACTGCATTTATGCTGAAACCCTAAGGGCTAGAAGAAAAACAAAAACATTGTGAGAATCTGGAGACTCTGATGAACAAGATGATGTGCTTTACAAGATGATAGGATTAAAACTGACCGCAGGAGGGTGATGTTTAAAAGTTGTTAGGAATCAAGTTGATGAGAAATATTGGTCAGATTTTAACATTACTTCAGATTACAGGGATGTGACGGTTTCTCTCACACTGAGGCGTTTTTTGGCAAAACTGTACATTTTTTTGCTAAAATACTCCCTTTGTAAGAAGCAGGAGCCTTCAGTGAACCATTTAATGTACTTTTTATTTTTCTGCTGTGAAGATTTTGGAAGTTATGACAATTCGATCGAGATTCGCACAACCTTACTGCAGCAGCCTCTTTCACTCTATTTGAAAACATTCCGCAGTCTAGCAGCCTCGATTTTAGGGCAAAGTGGGAAAAGTTTATGTTGCTTGAAGAGTGAAATCTCAAAAACAGTAAAAGCTGTTTAAGAGCAGATAAAAACCTGAAGAGAGGAAAGATAGCTGAACATTTTAAAGTTTAATTGAAGTCTGTAAGTGGAAGTAAGCTGAAGTTAGAGCTTGTTAAAGTTGAAGGAGATTTAAAGGAAGGAGCTGACATTTCCCATCTGTTTAACATAGAGAAATTTTTTTGGAAAAAGCTGAATAAATCAAAAAGTTTAATAGTTAGAAAAGTGAAAAGATATAGCACACATGTCCTAAACAAGCTGAATAGTTTAAAAGTTGAACGGTGAAAATCGGACGAAATTTGAAGGCTGTGAAAAGGTCCAAAAAACGTACGGAAGAATAAGAAGTTTAATAAAGTCACCGGATAACAATATGTTGAAATGCTGAGTCAGCATTTCAACATAATAAAGTCACAGGATAACAATATGTTGAAATGCTGAGTCAGCATTTCAACATAAAAATGCCGTACATAAAAACATATATAAGACACTATATGAAAGTAGAGGTAAAACAAAATCTAGTTAAATAAGTAAAACACAGTATTACAACAGTTCAGGTCATTACGTTACATGTTTGATGTGTAAAAGACCCATCGAGGCGAAAAATGTGATGTCAGTTATGTTAGCCTCTGTAGTGATTGACCCCTGATTAAAATTCTGCTTAAGACTCTTTGGGCTGAAGGTACTTTCAGAAACTTTACTGTAGCTATATTGAAAGAAAGGGAAAGAGATAGGATGGAGGGTGGATCAGGAAACTGGGAAATGATGTGCTGCAAGAGAATTGAATTCCTCCAGCTTAGAGGACTATAACCACTATAACCACTGTTCCAAAGTGGTGCTGCAGATAGGGGTGTTTTTGAGTTTAATAGAAACTTGCAGTGATCCTAGAAAAGGGGCACAGAGCACATTTATGCACCACACACCGCTGTCACTTCATTGATAATTTAAATCTCTGGACACACACGCAGACAAGATCAGTCAGAATCTGATGTTAATAAATGAAATGTGTTTTACACATCCAGCAGGTTCCACACAGTCAGTCCAGGTTCACACAGTGAAGAGTTTACTGTGAACAGCTATATATCCACACAGACTCAACTCACACTGAACCCAGAGTCTGTACTCCAGATCTGACTTAGACTCAAGGTTTGGGGACTTTTCAACAACAGCAGCAGTAAAGAAAGGAAAAGAAAAGTACAAGTGTCTGTTATAGTTTGAAGAGATTTGCAGATGATGCTCAGGGAATAAAAAAAAAAAAAAAAAAAGCATTTGAATTTATTTCAAGGCAATAAAGCTTTAGACTCAGCTCTACATCACAGTTCCAGAGGTCGTCAGCTCCAAAGCAAGATTTTATATCAACATGTTCGTGTCTGCTGAGGTCTTTTTTTTATTTTTTGTGCTCAAAGCAGGCTCCACAGACGGGCTATTACAGAACCATTGTCCAGGCAGGAGGGCTGTCAAAAGGAGTCTTGTAGACATTTTTACCTGACAGTTTTTAGTGTTTTTCATCCAGCTGAACCGCTCAGCTGTGGGCCATTCAGAGGAAGGTCTGTGAGGTCACATGCTGATAGCTCTACCTCTCTCTTTGTAAAATCTGATGCGTCTTTCAGGCAATTTCAAATATCCAAATAAAAGCAACTGAAGCCTCCTTTCCTTCACCTCCAAACATTTGATCAAATGCTGCCAAGGTTTAAAGGTGTTTTAGCGCAGCCCTCTTTCAGCGAGCGCTCACTCTCAACGCTCCCTCACTGTGCTTCCTGAAGTGACTAAAATCTTTCACATCCTGCTTTCTGTGTTGTATTCTCTCCAACATTTCCACCTGGCCCTCAGGTTAGTCTGACCTGTTGTTCTTTTTCTCTGGCTCCTTTTTTTGGATTTGGTTTTGAACATTTTCTTCCAGTGCTTGTTCGCTGTGACTGTGACCTTCTCTCCCTGTCTCGCTCTGTCTCCGGTCACCATCTCACTTCCATCCAGCTCACCTTCAAATCCTTGTGCTGACATTTGAAGAGGCATGTGTGTCATGACTGCAGCTTATTGTTACTGAATGATGCGGCTCCTGTTGCTGAAAAACAGACTTTTTTTTGTAGATCATGGGGCTTTACTGGTCACATGTGGAAATCTGTTACTTGTTTCTAAAACAACACATTTATCAGGAAAAGAAAATGCATCACTAAATCAAAATTTAAAATATATTGAAACTTAAAGATGACTTTTTAAGTAGCACAAAGCACGCTTAATACAATTGCAAGCTGGCTCATTTGTTTGTAACCACCACAAATTTTTGAAATAAGTAAACCTTGTAGAGTGCTGGTTAAACTTAATTTAAGACGACAAGTGACCAGCAGATCAGGGGTCGTGAGTCTCTCCAAGTTGGTTACTGCAATTCAAAAAATAATCAAGTGAAACACTTCCTGGCCAAAAAAAAAGTCTCCATCAAAAAAAAAAAAGGTCACACTGTAATGTTTCATTCAAGCGCCTTAAGCTTGGATTACAACGCGTATTCCCTGTGGCATCATTTTGATAAGCTTCTGCAATGTCACCAGATTTATTTCCATGTTGCATTCATTTTTCACCAAGATCTTCATTGATGATGGCAGAGTCTAACTGCTGAGCAACGCCGTCTCCAGCACATCCCAAAGATTCCTAGTGGGGTTAAGGTCTGGACTCTGCGGAGGCCAATCCATGTGTCAAAATGGTGTCTCGTGCTTTCTGAACCACTTTTTCACAATTTGAGCCTGATGAATCCTGGCATTGTCATCAATATGGCCGTGCCATCAGGGAAGAAAACCTCCATTGATGGAATAACCTGGTCATTCAGTACATTCAGGTAGTCAGCTGATCTCAGTCTTTGAGCACAGACTGTTGCTGAACCTAGACCTGACCAACTGCAGCAACCCCAGATCACAGCACTGCCCCCACAGGCTTGGACAGTAGGCACGAGGCATGATGGGTGATCACTTTATCTGCCTCTCTTCTTACCCTGATGGTCCATCACTCTGGAACAGGGTCAGCCTGGACTCATAAGACCACATTACTTTCTTCCATTGCTCCAGAGTCCAATCTTAATGCTCCCTGGCAAATTAAAGCCTTTTTTTCCTGTTAGCATCACTGATTGCTAATGGCAGTCAGACTCTACCATCATCAATGAAGATCTTGGTGAAAAATTAATGCAATACTGGATGGAAATAAATCTTGTGACATTACAAACACTTATTGAAACAATGCCACAGCTAATGTGTGCCATAATCAAAGCTAAAGGTGGGCCAATGAAATAATAGGGTGTGTGACTTTTTTTGATGGCAAGCACATTTTTTTGGCCAGGCATTGTATTTTGTACTGTGTAACTCTAAATGTGTTTTAAGCTGCTACACTATTCTTGTCACTGTAGCAAAACCAAAAAATTTGCAACCATAAGCTGGTCCAAGGTGATCACTTACAAATTCAAAGACCGTAACCAACAAATTCACACATCAATTATTGCGTTCACACGGCCTGTGCTATGGTCGGGCATGTTCCATCAACGACTGCTTGCGGCCAAGTATGCTGCAGTAACATGTCAGTCTCTGCCGAGCAGATCGTACCAAACAGGAAAATAGGCACAGAAACCAACAGAGTACAGGGTCATTTAAAAATAAAGCACCATGTTCTGGCTCCTAATCATAAACCTCTTCCTTGTATATCAAGATTACTCGCTACCATTGGCACAGGGTCAGCAGGTCAAAGTGGCCCGAAGGTAATCCGGTGCTATGGATGAGGTAAAGTTAATCCTGGAGGTGGAAAGTTTTAACTCCATAAGACACAACACAACCTTTCTATAGTATGTGTGAATTGGTGGTAACATGATGGTGAAAACAGTTGGTACCAAAGAGCTACACAGCCGCATAGAAACTGCACATTGCTGAACACGAAGAAAGTCTTATTGCAGGACACAATCTGAACTTTTCACACTCATCCTCTTGGATGCCCCCCTGGAACAAACTGGCCTCTCACACTTTGCAATGCAGACACATTTCTAAGAAGGTTTTTTTTCAATCATCATAGCTTTTTCTTACACACTGTACCTAAAACTGATGTGATATAAGTATCAAAGTGTGTGATTACACATCATATTATGGGGTTGCTGAAGGGCCACAGACACAAAAGCTGCCCCGCAGGCCCAAGTCTACACAGCCTCATCTTCTCAACCCCTTCTACTTTTATCAGAGGAAGAACCGTTATCCTGTACTGGATAGTTGTCACAAAGAGTAACCTTGAAATAGCAGTGTGCAAGCGCCTTCAGCATTGTATACACTGCTGTGATTCATTTTCTGTATTTTACTGTAATTATTTCACGCCCATATAAATAAATGCCTTACAACCTCATTTGTGGTGTGCTTGTCAAAGAGAAAGCCTCTACAAACCAGAGTGAAATTCATCTCACTCGTTCTTTAATTCATTTTGTTAAAAGATGAATTTCCATTTGCACACACAGATATCTTCAGAACATATGCTACGCTAATACATCTACATCTTTCTCACCCACACGCACACATAAACCCACACGCTTACACACTCCTTGATCAGAGCTCAGAGCCATATACTTAAGTCAACATAAGGAGCCGAGTTTGACCAAGCAAGACTCCCCCAGGCCTGAGACGAGAGAAGTGAATAGACTGCATGGAGAGCAGAGGACACAAAACACACACTCAGAGCAAGAGCAGAGGAAGAGGACGGAAAGCAAAACTTCACATTACATTTACTGAATGTAATTTAACCCTCAGTGCGTTGCAGAGTCATGAGCATGGTAAACTTTCCATGGATCATCACATTCGCATTCATTAAGGGACTGCAGGACAATGACTGGTGTCACCATTCTCTTCCTAAAGAGCACAAACACAGAGTGACATGCTGCCGTCAGTGTTTTCCTCGCACTGTAATCTTCACTCTCCGCTGCCTTTTAATAGGCTGATGGAAGACAAATAATTGTTTGGAGGGGAGCTGAGCTCGGTTATAATTCAATCGTCTCGCCAACCAAATCCCCTCTCAAACACACTAATGCACATTAATGAGATTTCATAGCCCTTAATGGGAGACAATGGTGGCGCCTGTGCAGGTTTTTTACGGCAGGCCTTTGCTTATGTGTTTTCATTTCTCGGATGTGTGTGTGTGGTGTCTTTCTGGTCTAAATCTGTTTTCATTAGCTGTTGCATGAGCTCATGCGTACCACTCCATCTGCTGCAGGGGATACAAGCACAGTGAGCAGCACAGACACATAGAGTACATACCCACTGGGTGTTATATAGGGATAAAAGACACAAACATTAAATTGGCTCAAGGACTGACTTTCTCTTTTTCAGCTCTTCTACTACATCTGCTTTTTCTGTTCAGCATTTGTTTTGGGAGTTTATTTTTGCAGAAATGTTTGTACCAACTGTAAATGTAGATATCAAACTAATCTTATTTTAGATGTGAGAAACTGTTGAGGATTTATAAGGCCAGAGAAACATGCAGCTTGTGCAGGAGCCAGAGCATGAGCTAACCTTTGCCCCTTTGACAACTTCAGCCGGACTGACAACTGGAGAAGGCTCTATTCTACCAGGACTGATAGATTTAATGCTTTCAGCTGTTCCTGACCAAGATCTGCTCACTCAGAAAGACAAGAATAATATAATAAAATAGAACTTTACTGTAATTGTAACAAGTACAACAAAATTGAAGTCACAGCAGCAAACAAGAAAAGAAAAGTAAGAAAGTATATAGAAAGTGCAAAAAGGTCCACAAGAAAATAGATGATGACAGCTTGTCCATCATTCTCCATCAGCCTCCACCTCCACAGGGTCCAGGACTGAGCTTCTTCAGCAGTCTGTTCAGTCTCTGTCTCCTGGATCCTGTCTGCCCACAAAAGGTGAAGTTCCTCCAATGTGGCGTTGGTGTCTGATGTTAGCTCCGTTAGCCATGTCTGAGAATAGCATGATGCTCCTCTGCCTTCTGGCGAGCTTGTCCATCTTATTGGAGACAGATCTTACGTTTGTTTACGTCCAGGTCCATGTCGTCACTTCTTAGCTCACACCTGAGAACCAGCATGTCATCTTCTCCTCCTTCTCCTCACCTTGTGGGAAGACATCAGGCCTTGCACCAGTTAGCATTGACATGCTACAGGCTGCAAACAGCTGAGTTCACATGTAAACAATGCAGCCATGGTTACATGTAGGATCTCCAGACAAACACAGGAGAAAAAGTAGTAAAAATATCACTGAAGAAAGTTTGGTGCCCGTGACCAACAAATGAGCCATACAAAGTAATGATCCACACCAAATACAAAGATTACAAAAAAGAGACGAAAAAATTACAAGAAATGTACAAAGCAGAGAGAGCTGCTGCAAAAGGCAGCCATAGCCAACACGGCGGTGCCTAGCAAAAAAAAAAAAAGAAAAAAAAAGACAGATACAAGTACAAGAAACCCAGGGACAGAGAGCCTGTTGTCCATAGAGGGACTGCATGCACACAATCAGAAACACCCCAGGGAGATATAAGGCAGAGAGACTGAACACTAATTTTGGGATTTTGACCGTGAGACATTGTTGCGTCGACTCCATTATTCAGATTTGATTGCTTTGAATGAAGTATCAGACTGAAGGAGCCTAAACCCTCATCTCCTTCTGAACTCTGTGTCGTCTTCAAGCCAGCTTTAGGACTTTGGACCACAAAGTTAGTACGCAGTCTGTCAGGAGGACCAGGAGTGATCATCATTCAAGGAAAGATACGTCAAAACTATGTAGGAAGAATAACAGCAAATAATTAAAAAACTACTCTGTTGAAAGTTACTGTCTGATTCTTGAAGTGAATGCAGGTAGCAATTTACCTGGGTTGTGCAACACTTGCACAGTTCGATCAAGGATTATTTGGTAAGCAATGCCATTATTTACCCCAGAACTCCCACTGAGCAGGCTTTAGGATGAGACCTTGTAACTTGACCTTTGCATTTTGGTATTGAAAAGGATTAATGAGGCTCTGCACAGCTTGATCTGTGATAAACTGGGCAAATAAGGAACTTGAATGATACTCTGTTTTCCTCTCCTCTGTTTTTCACACTCTCAAACTGCTCCACATTAACTATATGCACCTGCAGAGATTGTTAAAAAGGAGCTGAATTATTTAGCCCTCACTTAATGAACCAAATAATGTGAAATTTCAGAAAAATCTGCATCCATTAGTTGGAACCAGCAAGAAGTGGCCGGTGAACATCTCCAAAACACCTGACAGCACTTAAGCTAGCCAACTCGTGTTGAGAAGAGGTCTCAGCACTGACAGATAAGAGGAGTGGGTGCAAAGTGTCATCATATTATCCTGAGTAAAAGCTTGTTAACATGTGACTCTGTTTGTGTGTTAAGTTATGATTGTAGCTCTAACTATTCTCCATTTCCACGAGCCTGCATGTCCAGTAATCATCACTATTTTCCAATGAGGATATTTGAATCTACCAGAGGCAGAGAGAATATAGATACCCATGTTTATGATATTTCACATTTGTCAATATGTTGTGCAGTGAAAAATAGTACACAACATGCCCACTATCTGAGAGTCAGGCCCACAGTGTTTGCTCTGTTGGAGTTATTCCAATCAACCCACATCATGCACAATGTGCGCTCAAAGAAACAATCTGATCCTCAAGCATTGCTGTTGTATAGATTTGTATTGTCTTTTTTTCCATGTTCTAAACTGAAGCGTGTGTGTGTTTGGAATTTGCTAAAATGTTCAAGCTTTTTAGCTTTTATGGAGCAAGTGTTGTTACTAAACGTTTGTAATTGTGCAAAAAGATCCCTAAATGAACATTTTATGTAAATGAATGCAAAAACATGCACACAGAATCGAAATACTTATGCAGAGTGGTGAATAACCATGGATTTAGAGATATTTGTGTAATACTTTAAAGTAAATAAACCCAGACAACCTAAGAGCCAAACAACCCCTAATGGTACTTATTGTAGATCATGCACTGCCAATCAGAAGCAAGTCACATTTTTTGGATAGCGACCAAAGAGGAAGACTTTACTTGTAACTTTGATCTCTTGGAGAAAAATGCACAAAAAATATTAAAAACGACTTGCAAATTAGCTGGGATTGTGCTTCCGAATACAAATCTGTGGTGCGCCTTTTTAGTTACACTTTGCAAAATGTTTTTGCTTGTACATTGGCTAGATACCTGTGTCCCTCTGCAGTTTAGCATGTGCCAACAGTTATTTGTGGATACATCATTGTTTTCTCTTAAGCATAGATTAATCTTTTTGATTTAACCAAAGTGTCTCTCAGTTTCTCTATCCATCTGGTGAGTGATCAGTTGCTACCAAACTGATGCAGATCAAACAAACCATAGCAACAACTAGGTCAGGCTACATGGAGTAAATGCATGGCCTATGTATCCAGGAGTGGTTAGATTCAACATACTTAGTATAACTGCATGGTTGAATACAGGCTAGGGTTGAACCATTTTGGAAAGTAAATCTAATTGCATTTTTTTTTTTTTACCAATCTTGTGGTTGCAATTTAGCATGCAGTTTTATTTTATTTTATTTATTTATTTATTTTATTTTTTAAATAACTTTCATTTTTATTTATTTTTATTTTATTTTATTTTATTTATTTATTTATTTATTTTATTTTATTTTATTTATTTATTTTTTTTGGGGGGGGGGGGGGGTATCTTCTGCATAATTTACTTAACACCAGCAACAAACCATTCTATAGTATGACCAACACAACAAAGGATACTGTCAACGTATAAAACATTCTTTTCTGTAGGCAAGGCCTACATGTTACGATGAAATGAGATGAATTGATGCATAAATTGATACAAATAACATATCTTTATTTAACTACTACAATCACAGTAGAATGCTGACTGATTGATTTAACTTCAAGCCTTGTAGACGTGTAATAATATTATCATTAATTTCCTTGAGTAAAATCAGACAAAGGAAAATTGCCCTGCAGAACAACAAACAACAGGCCTGGTATGAGCAATGATATTAAAACTAAATATGAATCCTCTCGTCTGTGAATCTCACACTAAGTAAAGTGTAGAAATGTGAATGAGACCAAATTTGTGGCCTTGCCACTGAAATATGTCAACATGTAGAGTGCACCTTTTTATAAAAAGAATAAAAACACTGTGTGAACGTATGTTACAAATGTTAAACAATTGAAATGATCTCTCATCAGTGACAAAACACAAACTTAAGCACAGAAATGTAGATAAAAAATTTTTTTGGCTCAACCACTGAAATATGTAAATGTGTGGATTGCACTTTAAAACTTTTTTTAAAATTTCAGCCTTTGCGATTTGAAAATTGCCTTCTGTTACATTGCAATTTTGGTTTAAATCAGATTAATTGTTCAGCCCTAATACATGTGACAGAAAAATGAATAAATAAAAAAAAAATATATAAAAAAATTTTCACTTTATTTCAGCTATTTTCAGCTATTGGGTTTATAGCCCAGAGCATCACTATAATGAAGTTAATACAGTTTATGGTTATCGTGTGGCCCCACTCCATTTTCAATTTGGCGTCCTCCTAATTCCTCTGCTCTCCCTTCTCTGTTTCTGTCTACAAATGGACGGATCGATTGTGAGAATTTGTTGCATTTGTTGGTGCAGCTGTAGCCCTTCTGCTCCATTCAGCAACAGGCCTTACCCATCACTACAGCACCAAGGCTCAGCCTGCGCAGCCTTATTGCCCATTGCTGCAGGGATCATCTCACACACCTGCCACACAAAAGACGCCCAAACCCCAAATTACCCGCCGCACCAATCACCGTCGCCCTAACTGAGCTATTAGGCAGTGCTGATAGCTAAAGCATAAACCCAGTGGCTCACCGCAGAACCATTACGCAGGATGTGTGAGTGTGCATGTGTGAGCGCAACATAGGCAATGCTCCTCTGACTCCTCTGCTGAGTCCACAGCTTCATCATCATTAGGGTGCCGCAGTGATGAGACACAAAATGATAGAGGGATGTGGAGGGAGAGACAGAAAGAGGGGGAAAGTGATGTGGTTTTGCGGCAGAGGTATCAAGGGGATTACCTCCACAACTCCTCCACCCTCCTAATAGACTCTCTCACCAGATCTAATGACTCACACACACACACACAGACACCCACACACACACATACCACGACATCCTCCTTTTTCAGCATTAACACCTCACAGCTTGCCACCTCACAAATCTCATCGGGTTAGCATCACAACAGCCGAGATAGAAGAGCGACGCTGCATTTTGATTTGTTGCTCTGAATGCCACACACACGTATTTTTGGCTCATAAATGGAACAAAACCAAACTTTCTCTCCCCCCTCCCCTTATTTCTCTCCTTTTTAATCTTCCCTGCATTACTCTTATCTGATCTGCCTTCATTAACAGCGCATCCTCGTTAGGGTTCCTCGAAACGTTAATCTCGTTAAGAACAATCAAAGCAGCCTGGCTCTAAGCTGGCATGCACACAATGAGCAAAGAACAACGGGAAGTTGTTTCCTTTTGAACTTTCTTGTTTTAAAATCTCAACTTACTCTCCATCTCGTTTCTTCTCATTCCCTCTCTACTCCACATTTCAGACGTTTCGTTGATGCTTGTCCTCAGAGAATCTTGCAGTATGAGCTGGCTTATTGAGGATCAGTGTCCTGCTAAAACCTTTAATCTGTAGCAATTCTGCCAAAATCACAAAAACTCTAAATATAGCGTGATTCCTCAAGAATTTGTGCAGCAGACTATTTGGAAACAAGGTGAGAGGAAAATGGAAAAAAAGACAATTTGGAGGTAGTGTTTTGGCTGTGAGAGATAATTTGATACAGCTGGTGAGTGTGCCCTCATTAGCATATTCATCAAGGTTGTTTTTAGCCTTGATTCTTATCCTCCATCATTAGGCTGGCTACATTTTTACTAGTCCTTGGGAGCGACCTCTCTGTTTCCCCCTTTTCTTCCCTCACCCTCCTTTTTGCTTTATCGCCACAGAAGCAGGCAGAGACTCCACACTGATGTTTGGTCCCTCCATCATAAAGCTGATTGGTTATGGCGCATGAAAATGATTGGATTTTAATTGATTAGTTACAACCTAATTGGCTGATAGGCAGACTCTTAATGAAAAGGAGAAGACTTGAAGGAAACTTTGCTTCAGTCTTCATCTGTGGCACTGTAGGAGATCATGAAACGATTTACAGACACTGATCTGAGGCCAAGTCACACAGTGGCAGAAGGTGACGCAACACGCTTCCTCTGGCCCTCTTTTTCCAGTCCAATCTTACATTCTTTATGAAGCATGCTCACATTGAATCAGATTCTTACAAGTGTGTTCTGGATTTCCTGACATGCTTGAAGCATTCATAGAAAATATTCAAGTGCCATTATTCACATGCCTTCACCACTCCTTGTGGCATCTGTTAAGACACATGTAAGAATCCTTCAGGGTCCATTCATACTCTGTCTTCGAGGTTTAGTCAAACCACCACTTATGAGACAACATATCTGCTGCTACCTGAGCTTGTGACCGTTGTCGAGGGTTGACAGACAGCTTTTTCATCACTAGCTCTCAAATGAACTCACTGCGTATCAATCGTAGGTTGTATTTTATCTGCACTCTTAGACATTATAATTTGATCAGATACTCATTTCCACCTTTTTCTCTGTCAGAGAAGCGTGGACTTTGACTTCCCTGTGCTGATTTTTTATCCCTTCATTAAACAGCACTCTGCATGCTCAATGTCATGGTCTAACAAAGCGGACAGAGTGGAGCCCCAAACAAGATTTTCTCCTTCTGCCAGCTGCCCCTTGAGATCTTATCCACAGAAATGGAAAAATTGAATCAGTGAATCATAGGTAAAGCTCCACACCAACAAAAAATGTATTTCACTCTCTGGTGAAGATACAGACACAGTTCTTGCTCCCACTTGTTGCATTCATACTATATAAAGAAATGAAGGAATTAGTACCAGCATGTGACTCACTTCAGCTGGCTGCTTCAATATATTCTTTCATTAGTTATAGCCTGAGAATGAATGCTATCTTTGTCAGAACTGGTGGCCATGTAATGCACTAGCGCTTATTTCTTGAAACATAATGTTCCTAGTCAGGACTCAAACTATTGAGCAGTTAAGACATTTTATTTCATTAAAGTCCCAAAATGCTGCTCATATATCATGTCAGAGATGAAGCCTATTCATCCATCTCTATCTGAGGCAATGGCTTATGCTATAAACGCTGTAATGCTCCACTACCCGGATTTAAACAAGCACAGATAAGGGATGGTATCTTGTAGCAGAGTGTTTTCAGTGCTTTGATTAAAAAAAAAAAGAAACAAAGTTGTATTCAGAATGTTCTAGGCTAAACTGGTTAGAACCACATATACACTGCAAAAAAAAAATAAAAAATAAAATAGAATAAAAAAATAAAATAAAATAAATTTTAAAAAATGAAAAATAAAGATAAACATCTGTGTTGTATTTTAAGTTTAAAAAAATATATAATATGAGCCACATTAACTTGTCAAGCCCATAAAAAATGCCTTATCTCAATATATTGAGACATTAAAAAATTCTGAATTTTATGTAATATATTTGCAAATTGGGTTAGAAAAATCTCTTGAAAAAATACGTCTTCATACAGAAACTAACTAAGGATTTTTTTTACCCCACTTGCAGATTCTTTTTACTCTTTAAAAGCAATACAGGCAACATTTTTCTGCCTTTTGATATCTTGAAATAAAACATTTTCTGGACTAATTAGGTCTAATTTGACAAAATTTTACTAAAGAAAAGAAGAAAAAAAAGAAAAGAAGAAAAAAAAAAACAGCACTTGCTCTGATATTAGTTTTTGCTGCGTAGCCACTTGACTGGAGCAGTGGAGGTTAACCTACTGGCAGGACCGCAGGGTGATGGTGCTAACTCTGGATCCTGTGTTGAGCTGCGTGACACAAATTCTGCTTGTTCTGACTTTTTTTTGAATGTTTTATTTGCATAAGAAAAGTTGATCAGTTTTCGTTTAGATTTATACTTGAACAACTCAGAAATTAGCCACCTCAGATCATCCCTTAGCATGGAAGGATAACAGTCTTTTATCCTTCAACTGAAGCCAAATCCTTGCATTTCCTTGTCACTCCATTTGTTGATCAAAGGCATTCTATGGAGCTCCATTTGTAGTTCTCTTTTTAGAAATATGAATATGATCATTACAATGAAGATAGCAGTTTGCCTGGTTTTGTTGTTATTAGACGTCCACCTGACACTTACAGAAAATTACCCTAAGATCAGCTTTAAAGACACCATGGAACAGCTACAACTTACCCTGAAATGTTTAGTACATCCCCAACTGGTGAAGCCCACTTTTTCTTTTTTGAATAAAGTGGTGTGCATCTTCAGACAAAGCTAAATTCACGGGTTAGACGTGTATCACTTTGTTTACATCAACTCTTAAACTGTTATTAGTCTCCAGGGTCACATTTGGTTTGGGATCTAACTTTCTGATCTGCAGACATCTGTTGGTGTTGGTGGAGGGTTTGATCCTCCAACACTCAGTAAAGACAATCAATGCTGTTTATTCTGCAGTCTGTCTCATAAATAAAGATCTGATCTCTTGGCAGCCATTAAAGAGATCACTAAGTGTGCGCACTGTGGGACATGGAGACGGAGCAGAGCATGGGTCTCTGTGTAGCACAGCGGGAAACCTACAGCAAAGGGCGCAGATTGCTCGCAGCATGCACTCCAGCGTGTTTGTGTGTGGGAGCTTCTGTGTGTGTATATGTGTGAGTGTGTGACGGCTGCTCCACCTCAAGTTGTGTACTAACCTTGCTGTAAACTCTGCGTTGAAGAGTCAAACTCTGGGTTCCTACTCAGACAGAAATCTTAATCCACACTAAAATTCTGATCATGTACAGCACGGTGAGGATGAGTTTGCAAACTTTTATTTTTCCACTTTGTTTGGCTTTCAATCCCCAGCATAGCAGCCTTTCTAACACCTAAGAAGTGAATTAATTTTTAAAATGCTGGTCTCAGCAGCGTTCTAAAAACAAATTCAGTATAATTCAAGAGCTCACTGGCCTGAGTCCTGACAAAGAAAACCACCAAGAAGTGGAGAGTAGAATAATACCACATCTGTATTCAAACCGGAGAGAGTTCATATCAGTGTATCGTGCGTTAATTCCATATCCATTTTAGAATCCAAAATCGGAAAATGAATGACGACTTATTTCATTTCTTCTTTACAAATCAAGAATCGGAAAACAGATGACAGCCTATCTTTCACTGTTTTGATTTTGTTTTGAAATTTTGTCACAACACATCAGAAATGATACAAACCAAAAAGAACAAAAATCCCATGATGATTCCATTGTCTCATACTCTATTTCTAATTTCAAAACAAAATCAAAGCAGCAAAAAATAGGCCGTTATTTGTTTTCTGATTTTTGATTTGAAAACGAGAAATGAAATAACAAGTTGTTATCCGTTTTCCGATTTTGTATTCTAAAACTGATATGGCATGAACGAATGATACACTGATAAGTTCAAAAGAAGAGCTGCTACAGATGACGACTGAAAGGAATACAGAGGAAATTCCTGTCAGTCGCCATCTGTAGCAGCTCCTCTTCTGTGTACTCCGGTTCATACAGGTATCCTTTTGGTTCCAAAGTGAATGGAACTTCATCGTCGCTGACATAGTCACTCATTTTGAATTTCCTACGCTGCCTCACAATCCTTAGAGTACAAACAAAAGAATTACGATACTTGGTCAAACTTACACGAGGCTACAACCGGTGCCCGAAGCATAGCTTGTTTACATTCCCTACAGCTGAAAGGAGGAGGGGGGACGGAGCGCACTAGCGCTGCGCGGAAGGACACATGACCAGTTAGTTAGGTCTGGATAAATGCTCATATTTCCGAAGACTTAATGCACTTTAAAATTATTATATGTAGCATATTCTTGAACTGTGGTATTACTTTTTGATTTTAGTTCTTGTCGGCAGAGAAAATAGCCTTTGAATTTGGTACGGTCTCTCCCTGTTAGCGCCTATTTCCTCGTCACCATCGATTACCGTTTGTGTCTTACTGAGGGAGAGGAGACACCTTTCTACTGTATCTAATGTCCTTAGTGGTCACATAGAGCTCATACAACCCCACTTCAAAAAAACTGAACTATCCCTTTAAAGTCTCATAAAAGTCTAGTAAAGGGTTTATTGTGCAAAAATTTCAAAATCCAAAACAAACCAATATGTAATCCAGGTAAAATAAATGTGAAATAATACTGGATGAAAATTAAGCAAGTAATGATGAACATGACAATAAAAAGTGACGATGAAAAGTGACGGTCAACAAAAATATCTGAGCTCCTCAACAATGAGATTCTGCTCTGTCTTTGTTCTAATTCCTGCCACCAAACACACACACACACACACACAAAAAAAGAATAACTACACCCATGGATGAAGTCAGAGAAATGACGTCAGAGAAATGACGTCAGAGAAATGACGTCATCTATACTGCATAGTAAAAGAATCCAGTAAACTTATTTTAGCTTCTACACCTACACCTTTCCATTTTTCCAAGTCTGCAGGTATAAAACTAAAGTTTTACCCAGGAAAAAAGTTTAAAAAAATGCAGGACTGCCATTGGATTCAGTCATAATAAAGAGTTCAACCTGTAAATTCAACCTCACTGCTGCTATTGTTCATCCTCATCTGTTCCTTCTACCTCATGACCCCTCGTTTGATCCATATTTCTTTATATCAACCCACTTTGTGTAAATGTATGAGTGCACAATGTAACCAAGCCCTAGTCAAACCCAGACGCTGAAAGACTTGCAGCTACATCCTCCTTCAATCCTCGCTCTGATCCCTCATCTGCTCCAGCACGGCGCCTGTGCCAGCAGTTAAATACGGTTCTACTATCCTCACCCCTCCTCCGTCTCTACTCTTTACAGAGTAACTCCCTTTCTTTCTCCCTGAGGAGATTAGTGTCTTCTCTATGAAGTACAACTTGACCTTAACCCTCCCTCATTCTGCCCAACACTGCTTCTACCACTCCCCTCATCACCATTTGATGTAAATGCAAATGAGTCATCATCCTGCACTGATACAGTATCAGCAGACCTGGACTCAGGAGTGAAAAAAAAAAAACGTTTTTATGGAACTGTTCTTCTTTCTGACAAGTCAAGTACCACACAGGGGCTCTTTTAAACATCACAGGAACATAATTGAATGTATAGCGAGCCGGGGTAAGTCTGGAAATGTCCAAGTGTCTCGCTAGTTAGGTCCCAGAACACGAACATCCCTGGCTTTTTACGAATAATCCCAAAATAGTAATTGTTATTCTTATCCGTTCTCACTTTCTGTTTCCAATCCTCTGCTCTCTACCCTTCTCCTCTCCTCCTCCTCCTTTGTGGACAGCAGGCATTCAGTCTCTTATCAGTGGAATCAGCCAAGCACAGCCACTTTTGGACCGCAGATAGGCAGAAATTGGCTGACAGTGTGGAACAGCTACTGAGAGAGTGAGGAGATATTAAAGATGAGGAGGGGCAAGGAGAGAAGAGGAGAGTTAGGGAGCAAGGAAATGACTAATCACCACAACAAAAAAAAAGAGAAAAAACTGTGAGAAAGATGAGTCATTTGTTTGTTTTTTTTCCACAGATAAATACCTGGAGATAAGATGGGACTTTTTCTCACAATCACAGCATCAGTGCAGTCTGTCTTTCCTACAGCACACCTTATCTCCTTTGACATCTTCAAAAACTGGCAAGCTAGCATCTATGTGTGACTTTTAAAAATCCTTGAGGCCCCAGCACCTGAATAAGTTCTCTGCATTTAGTTTGGTTCTCATTTTGTTAAGTCTCCTACATATTAATTAAGCCTGAGCTCATTTAAAAGTGAGATCATTTTGCAGCTCATCAGCCAGGACGCCGATCATTCCCAACTGTCTTGCTCCGTCTCTCCTAAGGTAAATACCTTTTTGATGAGGTGGCTTGTGTGTGATGTTAGCAACTAAACCGAATGCAAACAAAGGAAGTGAAATACTTAAAAGTGCAGACAGGAGGATGTCAGTTAAATGTCAGTTACCAGTGCAAACGAACAGATCTCCATCATGCAATGTCACTGGAGCTCATCTATGTGTTTAAGGATTACGGGGAAGTAGAATTGCAAAAGTGTGGAGGTATCTAATACAAGAGTAAACCAACACTTAGTCACACAGGGAACAAAACCACCAATGAACTGCTCTCTGTGATTTTGAACTTCCATGGATGTTACAGCTTAGTCAGGGTAGACTGGTTCAATTCCACCAAATAGGTAATTGTTCTACATCATTGATCTGATCTTATTGAGAGTTCTTCTGAAGTCCCTTTAAAAGTTCCTGCTTCAATCACAGTTTCTCTAGCTGAATTTGTCTCTTTGTGTCGCGGTTACTTGGGCAATAATTACACGACTGAAACTTTAAACCTCAGGGTGTGCTATTCATCCAGCCTGCACACAAACTGTTTCCTTTTAACTGGCGATTAACTGGTGTTCAAGCTCCCTGGGGGAATGCGTGTAATTCAGTGTGGGTATTGCAGAATGAAGCCTGCAGAGTATGAGTAGCAGACAGTATGGATACAAGCAGTGTGTGGATGTCTTTAAATGCAGCGGAAGAAATATATGTGTGGGAGGGAGGCGGTGATGCCGAGGTAATCTATCTATTTTAATGCATCTCATTAATAAGGAACAAGAGGCCTTGTAATATGGAAAGTGGTGGACTAAGAACAGCAAGTAGAGGAGTGGGGGAAGAGGAAGAGGAGGATGAGGGGAAGATGTTGAAGTGTAATCAGACTATAATTAAACTACTCTCTCAACCCGGTTCGGGGCATGCATATGCACGCAGATAGGACAGCTTACATGGTTATGCATGGGCACACTGAGCAGACAAATACTGCAGCTCTGTGGGACATTAATAACAGCGGATAGACTGACATGTTCATGTGTGCTACACGTGCAGAAGTCTCTCGCTTTGCATGTCTGATCTGCAGGTTGCAGCTGTGCAAAGACTGCAGATGCCAGCCATGGCAGCATTATGGTGACCTTGACACACACCTTCCTCTGTCTGTCCTGCAGACCTGGACCAGCACAAAGGTGCAGGCTTATCAGAAATGGTGTGACATTTCAATAAGACGCTGTTAGTGTTTAATCAACCAATATCCCTACTTATTTTTATTATGGATGTTTGACTCTTGTTTTTTAAGAGCTGCCCTGAATCCCATGAGGCAAAAACTCTGCAGATGTATGCAGCTTTCAACTACCTTCAGCTCAGTTTTTAATTAAACAGACTGTGGTACATATAGTCCCGAGGCGAAAATACAGAAATGTTAAGTAGATGTCTGGCCAGAGGAAGAAAAAAAAAAAAAAATCTTGAATGTGTTACAAGTTACAGAAGCAATGCTCAGGAGATGGTTAGCAAAGCGAGGGCTTTAAACAACTTGACTACTGGCCTGGGGAGGGTTTCACAGGAGAACATTTTGCTGTCGGTCCTCCATCTTTACATTATTAATAATCTACTCAATCCTCAGAAACCACTGGCTATGATTTGACGGCAGCTTCTTGTTAAGGCAGTGAGTATTTCTCAGCTTTTGGTGTAACCACAGTAGCCAGAAAACTGATAACAGAAATATCCATGGGAAGGCTTCCTCTTCCGTGCACCAGTCACAGATAAGACAAAAGTGCACTTGAGGTTGAGAAGTAACATCAAGAAATCTGTTTGTATCATCGTCACTCCACAACCACGAGTTCCAGAGTTGCTTTTCAGTAGATGTTTGCGCCTTTTAATGTCTCCTCACTGACAGTTTGTTGCGTGCCTCTAAAGCTGCTCTTCAGGACTATCTCTTCAGCGATCCACGGTTGTGAAGGGCAAAACAGCTTCATGCCTTATCGGCTTATCGCCTTATATCACATCTTACATATCTTTTCACCAAGGAAGGCTTATAAGTTCTTATAAGTTGTAGCAGAGGCATATCTCTCTAGAGAGTCTGTTTAATGCTCAGGAGTGTCAGAAGAGCACTGGATTTAAAGCAGATTTTAATTAATAGAAGTGATATAAGCTAAAAAAAACAAAATTAAAAAAACGTTATGATGCTTGGCTAAATCAAAATGAATATTGATTTAAAAATGACTTATTTCATTACGTTACTTTAAATTTTGCCTTAAATGTGTTTTTTGCCGCTACACAAGCACTTTTTAGCTTTTAATTAATGTCTAACACCGTCAAGCTAACATGCTAACATGCTAACATTAACCATGCTGTACTCTTATCCTAAAGTGGGAAGGTTTGTCATCTTCCAGCTCTTTCTTCGTGTCAGTTTGATAAAATTTGCCCATCATTGTATTTTCATTCACAGGTTTTATTCTTATTTGGGAAGAGTTATTTGTTATTGGTGTGTAAAACTCAATGTAGCATTAATTGTATTGAACCTACTGGTAGCTGAGGGTCTTTCAGAAACCTCTGGTTTTGCTCTTGACAGTTCTCAGCTTAATGATGTCTGACAAGCTTTTTCTGCTCTGGGTTATCTCCAATCTTGATCATTTGTTTTCTTTTTACAGTTCAGTTATTATGATGCCATGTTTTTGCTTTACTGCTTTTGATTAAAGGGGACATATCATGCTTGTTTCTCCTTTTCACTATGCCAGACTAGGATGCCTGTAAAGCATTTCTGTCCTCAGTACAAGTCATTTAGTTCCTTCATTGCCCCACAATAGCGTTCTCAATATCCTCATTTTAGGCCATTCTGAAGATCTCGTTGAAACGCTCCATTTCGAGAATGACCTCCAGTAACCTCGCAACGTCACAGCCCTTTGTGCTCTGATTGGTCAGTTCTATCAGAGGGGCGGAGGGGGTAGAGCCAGGGGGCGGTTTTTGCAGCATGGCAGTATTTACAAAATCGCCATATTGGATGGGGCAGACCGAGCGAGTTTGCTGTTTGCCAAAACTTCACCGTAAGGCATTGATAGCACTAATAAAATGGCAGAGTGTAGGATACGTCCTTTTGTATTGGACCCCGAGTCAGACCTGGACGGTTCTGCAGCTCAGGAGGAAGAAAATCCAACTCGATACAGATCATCTCAGGACACTTCAGCGTGGTCAGTCAAACCGGTACTGTAACATGTATAGTTTATACGTTTATACTCGGCTCTTGGTGGCTGTATCCCTCGGTGGCGGTTGTGTGACTAACTGACATCACAGAGGAGGAGCTGCTTTATCAGATTACTCCAATAAAAAGAAAGGATTCTCGCGTCCTCACGACAGTTGAAATCTCGCGGCCAAATGGCAATGACCTATTTTCAGAGGCATCAAATCTCGTTCTGGGATATCAGAAAAAAAAAATCTCATTTTTTGAAAATTCAGGGGGTGAAAGGTCTTGTTTTCAAATTTATTATATTATATGTAAGTATTAAATCAGAGATCAGCATGATATATCCACTTTAAATGTGACTTTTTCCCTCTTTAGTAAAGACACTTTTCTTGCTTATGGTCATAGTTAAACTGAACTTGCATAATAAACAAAAATGCATGGTGTGTGATAAAGGATATTAGAAAGCTTTTTAGATTCAAACAAAAAGAGTTTTGTTAAAGCACAAGGCTTTGAGTACATCATATGAAAACATTCTTATTTTAGGTTCTTTATTTTGCGGTTATCCTGTAATTTTTTTTTTTTTTGCCATTTTATTGCTGGTAAATACACATTTTGTGATCTAGTTTTTAAAGGCCCAACTAAGAGTTGAAAATTAGCACTTACTACAAACTCTCTGTGCGGCTCATCAGATTCATGCTTTGTTGTGAACTATGTTCAACTGCATCGTCCCTATCAAATAAATAAATTCATATTCAAATTCTGAACACAAGACTTCCAGACTTTCAAGAGATGGATTAGTTGCATAACCATTTGGCACACTGTGTTTGTTGCTATGAAAGCTGAAAATGTATTACATGCAGTCATAGCCTCGACATGTAATGATTTGATGCAAAAAAATAAAATAAAATGGCTCTACCAGCATACTTTCAGTGATAACTGTGCAAAATGAAGAGAAGCAATTACCTTTGAATAGCTCTCTCTAAATGACAGCTCCAGTGCAGCACATGAAATAACAGCTTTGAGTTTGTATGATAAAAGTGAAACTCTAAATGTATACAGTGCAATGGTAGCTCTAAATGAGAGAGGGCTCACTTTCAAAGACATCTTGCTTAAGTCACTGAGTCAGCTTTACAACAGATTGATTGACGCTGCTAATCTTTTACTTCAACAGATGAAATGAAAACATGTCGCAAGACGAGTTCTTTTTTTTTTTTTTTTTTTTTTTACATTTTAATCCTCCTGGGGTCTATTTGACCAAATTCAGTCTTTTGCTGATAAATGTGTTTTTATTCATCAAAAGATCTAAAAATAACGGAGTTTGTTCTGTGCAATGCTCTTCAGAAGTACACTAAATCCCAGGTAATTTGAGTGAATTATGGGTGTTTTATTGAATATAATAACATCTGTTGTCCTCTGGGGTCAACATGACCCCAGAGGACAAAGTGGGGCAAAGGAGCAAGAGATCAAACAAAATGACTTTCCAAAACCTCTTTGATCTCACATGTTTGATGTGTGTGGTCAAGCAGCAGTTTTGATAACAACAAAAAAGGTCTTATCTCACAGGTGTGAGAGGTCTTTTTACGATTTAGTCAGAGAAAGAAGGCAGCACAATAAGGAGACAAAATACTTAATACTTCACAGAAGGCTCAAGAGTAGAATTGTCAAAACGACATTAGTCAAAATATTGAAAGTTTATTTTTTCCCTAAACAAAAACAGGGTATATTTTTATGTAAACAAGGCCCACCTGCTCCCAGTTTTTTAAAAAAGGGGGGAAATGTGTGGTAACGGGTTGAACTGAAGAAGACGCCATGAATATCAACTGCTTCTACCATCACTGTTCAAATGTTCGTTGTGATAGTGTTTTACACTTCCTGTGTCTCCATCCTCCGCAAGGTAAAATAATACTGCTACACATAATTGCCATACCAATTATTTCTTTTCATATTGTGTTAGTCAACTCCAATCTGCATCATACAACACCGAGTCACAAAAATAGGGCTGGCCCTCAGTCTTGTACCTATTGACTGCTAGTGGCTGAAATGTTGCATTAGCATAATCTAGCAGGGAAACGTGTGAGTCATGAGGGAGAAGATTATCATCTGAAAGGTTATCCAGATCTCCACAGACACACATACACATGATAAAGAATGAACGAAAGAAAGGATGGTATTATGCAGGATAAAAATGAGAACAGGTGTAAAACAAATGTTCTGGATTTTAATCTGATAGTGTCATCTTGCTGGTCTGGTGACCTCTGCCCTTGTAATCAGGTTAGCTTTAGCAGCATTTATGAGAAATTATTGGATTGTAGTTTGCTTCTTTCAATACCACCGTCTCTCTTTGATTGATGGATTTCTTGACATGATTGACACCAACCTCACACCACACACTCAGCCAACCGGATCATGTGTATGTAAAATGCTTGCATGCTGACAGCAGATACATGCTGCACAGCGCCGACACGTTACACAGCTCTTGGCATCCGATCAGTTAAACAGCTCGAGTCTGTTTTTAGCGATCAGTGATTCTGCTTGTTATGCTTCGTAGCATTACAAGTAGCCAAAAGCAGAGGTCTGAATTCAGTGGGCAGCTGACTTGATCAATTTACAACAAGCTGAAGAGCCTTGAAGAAGGAGCTGCAGCAGGCATCAATTGAAAAAAAAAAAAAAAAAAAAAAAAAAGGTCTGTCTGGCCTTCCCTGAGAAGTTTAGTAAACATGCGAGGACACCAAAAGAAGGAGTGAAGATTAGCTTGTGTGGAGAAGGAAAAACCTCCCTCCTTTCTCCTCCTCCTCCTTCTCTTTCTCTCCCCGGTCCGGTAGCTTCAGCTGCAGCGAGGAGCCATGAAAAATGGATGAGTGTGTTTCTCTCCCCACTTTCTTTTCCCTTCACTCATCCCTCCTTTCTCCCTCACTGCAGTCTGATCATGCGTATCTGTAATATATTTATTTTGCCAGTAACGAGAATGAAGGACAGACTTTTTTTCCCCCTTTTTTTTATCTCGTTGCAGAGAATAGCCTGGATTGAATGAGTAGAAACAAGGAAAGTAATCACTGCTGTGCGCAAAAAGCATGTTTTTATCTTTCTTCACACCTTGACCTTGTTCATACACACACACAACCTTACAGATTGCTGCCAGTGCTCTGCCAACAACGCTACCTCTCAGCCTCCACGGCACCAAGCCTCATCACTTCTGAATCGTTTAATTTGATATTTGGATTTGAGCTTGCACTCTCATTCCTTATATACTCACAGCCTGGATGCGTTAGTGTACAGAAGAGGAGACAGAAGGAAGATTGACCTTCCTCTAATCAACTCTGTATGTGTTTGTGTTTGCATTTGATATGAGTAGATGCACCGCTTCACAATCCTGATGAGCCTACGCAGCTAGCCTCGAACCACAGGCACATTAGCTGCTGTTTATCCAGTTTCAGACACGAGGAGCGCTGGACTGGAATCACAGAGTTGCTGACTTTGATCATCGTATTCACATTAACCTGAATGACCTGAAGTGACTACAGATCAGCACTCTTGCTTGATGATGATTGATGAATACCTAACCGATGAATGCAAGCTCAGAAATGACTGTGCTGACTTATGGTAAAATCTTTATGAGCAGCCAATAAAGTCTATTTCCTTTTCTTATTTACGGCTGAAGGGCCTGTGGTGTGATTCTTGTAGCTTCAGATCGCAGGGGGAAAATATCAGGGTGCGTCTATTTTCATTTCCATTTTAATTTAATGACCTGTAACTAAACTAAACTGGGCTTTCTGGGACTTTACTCCTTCTGCAGCCATGCTGCTGCACACTCTTGTCTCCCTCTTCTTCTCTGAAATTGCTTCAGCCTGTATTCCTTTTGATGCTAAGAGGCCTTTGAACTGCAGCCAGCATCTTTACGCTGCACGCGGTGGCGAGTCTGCGAGCCGCTCAAATATTCATAGGGACCAGGCCTCACCTAGAATACTGATGGATGGCGCTCTGGCCTCCATAGAGAGGATCACATGTGTCAAGCTGGGCTAGACCTGGGCTTGGGAAACCATCGATGAAGTGTGTTATGGCAGTAGCTGTAAAACCAGTTACAGAGCTCCCAGTAGAATGGGTTATGTCATTTCATTGCAGTAGGTGATGGATGCTATTTCAAGGTGTAAGGGCTTTCTTTTATTTCCTCCAAGGTCATCAGTTGGGGTTATCCTGTTCTTTCTTGTTACAGGGGTGATTGTAAAAACATTGTTATGGGAGGTTGCACAGAGGTTTGTGTTGGAGTTCATGGTTAGGTCAGCAGCAGGGTGATAACTCTGTCATGCAGTGATGCATGCTGCTTCCCTAACATGTGGAGTTGACGCTCTCTGAGCAGTACTAGAGTGTTGAAAGAGCCTGAAAACTCAAAGATTTTTCTGTTGATATCATCAAACTTTATGCAGGAAATTAAAGGTAAAAGCCTGTTTTTTTTTGTTTTTGTTTTTTTTTACAAATATCTAAGAATTCAAATTTGACACACCCTGGTTTAAAAACAGCTCACAGTGCTCTTAAGACCACATCTCATCATATTATATGACAGCTATCAGTACTAGTATACTTGGACAGCCTTATTCTGTTTTGGGGAGAGTTTGTCTGTTTGTTTGTTTGATTGTTTGTTTGTGAACAACATAACTCAAAAAGTAACAAACATATCTTGATGAAATTTTCAAAAAATGTTCAAAATGGGATAAGGAAGAAGTGATTAAATTTTGGAGGTGATCTGGATCACCGTCTGGATCCAGGACTTTTTTAAGGACTCTTTAACATTGTGAGATAGGGTCGTTTTTACCATATGTGTATAACTCCACGATAAATGGTTAAATTGCTTTGCAAAACAATACAAGACAAGGTCACCATAATTTCTGACGGATGTAAAAGTAGGATCCAGATCCTAGCAATATTCTAGATACTAAGATCCTGATTATGAAATATGTACTGGGTCATCATAATTTCCAACACTGTCAAGTAACAAATTATTGTACAAACCTTCAACTAACACCAAAGTGTAGCAGACAGTCTGATGAAAGGGAGTATAACATTAAAGTAGGACTTAAGTGTTGCATGGCAATCCCAATATGCTTGGTGGAGGTCTGCACTGCATATGTGCTTTTCTAGTTTTAAAACGTCTTTAAGACTTGAGCATTCCATGGTGCTTAACTAAGTGCTATGTTATGGTTAGCAGACATACACAACTTAAAGACGGGTACTTAGCTTTTACGTATTTTAAACATAGATGAAGGAACAATGCTGGATGCTCAAACTGAACATGTGCAGATTTTCAAACCACAACATATTCATACATTGTAGTAATTCCTGAATCTGTCCGTTGTAAAAACAGTATAAGATCTTCATGAGATTTGTCGAGTTCACTGAGTAACTGGCTCCCTACACATTAGAGAGGTGGGCCTCAAGCACCAAGGTCTGCACATAGTTCCCCCCTACAAGCCTACAGAGGGCTGGTAGGGGGTTTGTAGAGAGGGGATCCTCATGTGAGGCTACTACAGGGATACCAGAGGAAAAGCATGAAGATATAAAAAGCACAATACTGCCTAGACTTCATAACCCTGGCATTTAAAAAGAGGAAGTTAAAGGGTTAAGCCAAGATGCTCCCATTTGTTTTTAAGCAAGAAAAAAAAGTCTCAGTATGATGTTAAGCTTAATGGTTTTACCAATGACTACAGAGCCCTGTAAAAAGCCAGGATGTAAGCCTTCCTGTCATCAAGTTGTGATGATTTGATGATTGTTATCATTAACAAAAGAACCTACACTGGTTTCCAGCAGTTTTAACTGTTTCAGTAAACCAATACAAATCTAACATCTTGAGCAGTCATGACTTTAACTAATGACAGTTGTAATGTGAGTCTAACCAAACCAATTCCCAATGCTACACATGGTCGTGCTCCATTATGCCAACTCTGGCTCTAGATTAAAGCCATTTTTCATAACCAAATATCATTTGGGCTGATTATAGCACAATGGGTTTCTCTTTCCTCATCATATTCAGCTCAATTCATCACACCCTCGACAACAGGCATTCTACAGTTGATTCTGAGACAGAAGCTTCTGTGAGTTATACATATGTTCTCAGCGCTCAGCCAACCGGCTCCTGGAGCCAGCACAGTGCTGCTCAACACTGGCAGATTCAGGGTCTGCGCTCTGACATTTTCCATTGATTGTGAATGATGGAGAACATGCTGCACTGTCTCTGCTGAGCCACAGAAAGATGCATTACTGTGATCAGTCTTCATGTAAAGTTTGAAGCTTTGACTCGCCCTGTTTTTAGCTCTTTATGTGTTAATGAGCAAGTCTCAGTGTGTTCCATTCCAAGAGTTCTTACTTATAGTTATTTATAAGTCGTCTTTTCATCCTGCTTTGTCCCATGGAGCGCAGTGCTGAATAGTTTCAAGATTTTACTGGCAGCAACTGAATAGCGCTCGTCAAATTATGACACATTCAGGCTTTTCAAACCGCCAGTAAAGAATATTCCAGTAATCATAGCCATTTAAATTAAATTACTCCTTTCTACGTTGAGAATGGCTTTCTAAAGCTGCTGGGACATAATTGCCTTTGTTGACCTGTCATGGTCACAAAAAAATAATCTGATTCAGGTTGAGATGGGTGTAACCCAAAGTGGAGCCCTTCAGATGCGGTCCATTTGGTCTGGCTGCAGGAGGGCTTTGACAGGGCAGCAGGATATGCTTTATGGAGGCAATGATGTTGTTACTTTTGACGTCAAATAGTATTAAAGGCAAGTGTCGGAAATAGTGAAAAAAAAAAAAATAGAAGGAAGAGGAAAAAGGTCGAAAGTGGAAAAGGAGTGAAAAACGGAAGGAAAGTGGGTCAAATTATTTATACACAATATTTTGTCACTAGATTGCTGAATTATAATGATTCAATAGTCAAAAGCAAATTCAAGCTCTGAAGTAAGATATAATGTGTAGTGAATGGGTGGTAATGCAAAGTCCCATCCCTTCACAAAACTAATGATCAACTCATCACCCTGCGGCTAAGTAAAGATGCAAACAGGCTCACACCAAGTATTGACTAACTGTTGAATTTAATGATTGGAAATGATAATTTTCTCTAAACTTCACATTTTTGTGAACAGTTCTTTTCTTTCATTTTTTACAGATTCAAGAAATAGCACCAGCATAGACATAAGATCCTCTTACCCACAACTTTTCTGTTTACATTTTCTTCTCCAGTTCTGTCACACCGCCAAAGCCCATGCAGCTTGTTGCTGCTTCCTGCCTGTATTCTCAAAATCTCTCACTTATTTCTCTGACGTTTTCCTCTCAGTTTCTTTATTTCTTATCTCTGCTGGTTGACTGGTCAGCCATTAACCAGGGATTTTAAGTTTTGTATTCTTCTCACAGTAACATGAACATGGACAGAAGTCTGTTGATGAATTCAGTGATCATTAACGTAGCTATTGCTCCATGTCCATCTGTGTGTCTGTTGGGTCACAATGAAGCTAATGCAGTTAAAAACAACACAGTTGGTTTAGCCTTTTTGGTTGCCAAAAAGAAAAACCATGTCAAACTGAAAAAAATTAACAAACCAAAATGTCTCTCCATAGAAACATTAAAACATACATTTTTAATCTTCTAGGAATGAAGGGAATAACAGAAACATTAAACAACATTATGCTTAGGTTTGAAACCATTCGGGAGCAGGTTTGGGGGCATGTCATCAACACTAATATCCATTTGTTTAAATTTGACTTGACTGAGTGTTAAAACTGGTCAATATTAGAACAGATGTGTTTGTTTCTGCCTTGTTTTTGAACCCAGATCGACCCATGTCAACCTTTCAAGAGAATATTTATGAATGTGCTCTGATCTCCCTTGTATGTGGTGATGTTGTGAATATGTTAATGTTGTCTGTTTGTATGTCTCAAGATCTAGACCTGTGTGTAATATTGTCGTATATAAACAGTAAATGTATGACTTAAAGGGATAGTTCAGTTTTTTTGAAGTAGGGTTGTATGAGCTCTATGTGACCACTAAGGACATTAGATACAGTAGCAAGTGTACCAAAATGCATAGGGCTGGCTTAGACAAGTACCAAATTCAAAGGCTATTTTCTCTGCCTACATAAACTAAAATCAAAAAGTAATACCACAGTTTAAGAGTACGCTACATAGAATATTTTTTAAGTGCATTAAGCCTTCAGAAATATGAACAACAACACCTAACTAACTGGTCATGTATCCTTCCGCGCAGCGCTAGTGCGCTCCAGCTGCTACAGATGGCGACTGAAAGGAATACAGAGGAAACATCCATGAACACTGGACATTAGGTCCGGATAAATGTTTATATTTCCGAAGACTTAATGCACTTACAAAATATTTTATGTATCGTACTCTTAAACTGTGGTATTACTTTTTGATTTTAGTTCTTGTAGGCAGAGAAAATAGCCTTTGAATTTGGTACGGTCTCTCCCTGTTAGCGCCTATTTCCTCGTCACCATCGATTACAGTTTGTGTCTAACTGAGGGAGAGGAGACAACTTTCTACTGTATCTAATGTCCTTAGTGGTCACATAGAGCTCATACAACCACACTTCAAAAAAACTGAACTATCCCTTTAAAATGTGATATCCTGCATTCTCCAGAACTTAAAATTCTTGCCACAGGATTTGCATTTCAGTCGACAGCAGATGGAAATATAACCTTTTAACGACCACCTGCAACTACACGGTTACTTTGACATCACCTGCTATGGTAGACGGCATAACATTAATAAACATTAGTGTAACATGCATTTTAGACCAACATTGCTTTTAAAGTGAATGTGGAAGCCATACTAGTAACAGAAGGTAGAGACATCCAGTCATTAACGAATAGTTTTCGGTGTCCAGGCGAGGGCAGGCGGACTTTGTGTGTTTTTAAAATATTTTCAGCTTCTTTTGTTGCAATTCTTGATGGCTGCATGAAATAAAGTCTCCTGAGACTGTGAATGCCTTGGGCGGGGGTTAGCATCCTTGCGCCTGGTAGAAAACTGTAAAAAACTGGAAATAAAGCCAAGCATGATTGAGGCTAGCGCCCAGATTAGATAAGATGAGATCATTCCTTCTTGATCCCCCAGAGGGGAAATGTGGGTGTTAAGCCTGGACAAGGACAAAACATGTTGGTATCAGATGATGGACACAAGTCAAGAAAGCCACCAAAAGCCTTGTGGGTAGTAACTCTCTGTCTGAATTTGTCTCTTCAAGAGTGAAACAAATGTTGTTTTCTCTATAACAGCGCTAATGGATTCTGTCAACATCCTGAAGGTTGACAGTCCCACTCATATCTGTGTGCTGACTGTCTGGCCCACCCACCCGGCTGCCTGTAGCCGTGGGTCAGGAATGACTGGCCTCAGAGCCAGCCAACTGGTCATGTGGGATAAAGAGCCATATGTGGGGCTATTCAGAGAGTGTAATATATCTAACATCTAAGCCTCTGTGCACTCACTGACTAAGCCCAGCTCATCCACAGTATGGCCTCCCTCTGACTGGAAACTGAAATCACAATGAGAGAGCAGACTCCTGTTTGTCTTTGTGTACGTATGAGCCTTTTAAGATGTTTGGCTATTTGGCTTTGAATGCTGAAGCATAAACTTTACATTTAAAATGTGTCTTGGAGGTAGTTTATTTCCCTTTTGGTTTTACTTTAAATTAATTAAGGGATGTGGGAATTCACTATCATAGACTGCAATTTATTTCATTTCCTGTTTGTGATGGAAGAGTTATTAATTCACCAGCAAGCAGAAAAAAGGTAAACAGGGGGGAGCTAAATGATGAAAAAGTTTGAGTGGGTATAAATATTTTTAGTTCTCTGTGTTATGACCCCTTACTTTTTTCTGCAACTACTTGCTGGCTCGAACATCCTGTCTGAAATATGTAAATGCTCAATCTGTCTGCTTGTTTATTCTTGTAATGCCAAACCTAATTTTAGCACTGCTGCCATGCATATTTGAGGATGTCAGTAATTGCTGACAGAACTGAGTGAAAAAGATACGCTTTAAGCAACTTTCCCATCCAAGAGGAGGGGTCATTTTTTATGCTGCTATATTTTACCTGATAGAATGCACTGTAATGTGCCTTTGGCTTTGGTTTGATTTGATTAACTAGATACCACACTATGAAAATAGAAAATTAGTATTAAAGTACTTAAGCTTAGTAGAGAAGATAATAGTTGGTTTTTGCAGCCAAGTCCGAAAGCCAGGACACTTTAGTGAGGTTTATGTGTGTTTTAATGTGTATAAATGTTAAAAGTATTTAAATCTCTCTAAATCATATTTCTATAGAAAGATCCACAAAACTTAGTCTTCTTTTCGCATACCTTTGAAACAGACCACACCACATACTCAAACAAAAATAAGCAAGAAAGAAAGAAAGAAAGAAAGAAAGAAAGAAAGAAAGAAAGAAAGAAAGAAAGAAAGAAAGAAAGAAAAAGAACACTGATTTTAAAATTTTGTTAAACTTTAGCATAAACTACAACTTCTGTCAAAAGTACTGGGTACCGATTCATGTAAAATCAAAAGGTACCATGTTTAGGTACCTAAAAGGATCCCTGTGACTATGAGGGAGTGGAAGAGTAGGTGATTTTTTATGGTTGACATAAACAGCATTGCAAGGTTATATACTGAATAATAAATATGTTAAATTGAAAAAAAAACAAAAAAACTTTATAATTACACAAATTGATGTTTTTTACCACATAAACACAAAAAGTACCGTAAATTGGTACTGTTGAGTACCGATACCAATTGCCAGGAACCCCTAACCCATGTTTTAAAGTATTAAAAACTTCTGTTATTCAAAATATTTTGTGCACAACAATCACTCTTCTTCCAACCTCTGCACCACACCTTCAGCCACTGTCTTAGGACAGACACCTATATGGCTTTTGCTAGTTTGAAAGGTCTGTGCAACTTCAGAAACACGGTGGTGCAAGATAAACTCCAGCTCCAATGTAAATATCAGAAGTCTGTTCTAAATTGAAAACGACACTGTTTTCATATTCAGGTTATTATACACCAATCTAAATATACATATATGTGTCATATTTCATTCTACTATCTGCCTGGCTGAATGATGTTTAATTAAAAAACAGCCTGCTTGAGGACACACCATCAAGAAAATAAAAATCATTCTCATATTTCAATGAAATATTTCAGTAAAGATGATTTGATGTTTTTTGTTTGTTTGTTTTTACTTACTTACTTTTTAAATCTTTTGGATATTACTAGGTTAGTTTCTTTTTCATATGAGTCTTTTAATCAATATATCTGAGAACTTTCATCTTAATGCACATTGGGATCCCTTTCTGATTTACTGTTTGTTATTCAGTTGCCTCCAAAGGCCCTTGAAGTGAACTAACTGACATGAAAGGTGTGATTGTGGGGTGAGTTTCCCATGTGATGAACCTATTTTCATGGAGTAATTGATATCAGCATGTTTGTTCCAGAGACTGTGTGTTGGTGTGTGCGTGTGCGTGTGCGTGTGCGTGTGCGTGTGCGTGTGCGTGTGCGCGTGTGTGTATGTGTGTACCATGCTGTTGCATGATTCAAATGAATTAATTTCTATTAGTGTTCATTTTTCCAGTAACTGTATGTGGGTGTGTGTGCAGGTCTGGCCTGATAGCTCCAAGAAAAGCAGAATTCCTCAGGGACATGTCATCAGACAGAAAATGAATGAACCCACCAAGGTTGTCTCCAGTTCAGTGCTGTTTTCATCTTTTGAAACCATCACTTCTTTCATCTTAACGGCTGGAAGATGACGCAATTGGTAGCAGTTTGAAAGAGTCTAAACATATCCTCATCCTGATATTTGTGCTGTGTGTGTGTGTGTGTGTGTTTACGCCTGCATTGGCTCTCTATTGGTGTGTATGTGTGTGTGTAAGGTGTGAGGATTGTTGCTTCAGCTGCTGACTTTTAGTTTTCAAGTAAAGGCCACTGGCACAGTGCAAATAAAAATAACAACCCCAAATGACTCCAAAGCAGAGACTGCAGATAACTCAGCAGCCGTTCCTCAATTTGTGTTTTTATGTTTCAGAGTCACTTTTAACGCTTTCATTTGAGGTCCAAACAAGAAAACATAAAAGAGTGGGGTGGTAATAATAATAAAAAGCCTTTCTTAACATTGTATTAAAGCAGGCACATTTTCAGTCCAGTTCACATACAATACACCAACAGGTGAACACTTTTATCCCCTGAGGTCCCAGTGTGTTTGTTCCATCTGAATTAATTTAGCAAACAAAACAAAAAAAGTGCATCTTTTCAGCCAATTACCTGCAATAAACAGCCGTGTTTTTCTCTCCACTGTCCTCATTCTGTGCAGAGTAATTGAAAGTTTTAAAAAAAATCCACTTGAACTGTGGTCGTGTTAAAAAAATGTCAAGAGGGTATTGTGCTGCAGTGAGAGATAGAGAGCAAACAAGCACTATTTATTGTTTTTTTTTATGACTGAACAACTAATTACTTTAGCTTTTTCTGCCACAAGTACAGTGCAGACACCGAGCGTAAAATGCAGAGTGCTGGTCAGTGGGTGGAGTGGTACGGCTAGAGTTTCCCGTGGACATAAGAGTGCTTTGCTGTGTGAGAGGGGATTGTGGTAGTGTGTGCTCAAAGTATGTTTTTGTGTTATTGTAGTGTTTTTTTGTTTTTTTTTCCAGAACTCGCATAGACTCAATCGGCCGTGTAGTGAGCAGTTTGTTTTGAGGCCCTGGGCTTCACATTAAGACACACTAGGTTCCCCACTAGCTTTACCCATACAGCTCATATCACTTCAAAGCAGCTGTTTTATCAAACTACTGAGCATGCTACGGCTGTATCTGTGTGCCACATGACTGTAAATGAAAACATGCATTGCATGTATTTTAAAATAGTGTATTAATACTTGTTCTAGTGCTCATTAACACTGTGGACACATACGGACAGCTAACTAGAGCTCAGATTGTCTACACACTTAGTGCATGTACAGTGCGGTGTTGTGAAGAAGACAGTGACTTTCATCGTGAATACATCAGTTGTGTTGGTCAGTGAAGTTTTTGAAGTAATGTGCCTCCAAATCCTCCACCCAATCCAGACTGAGCAGCTGTTAGGGGGGTTATTCACTCAGCTAAGAGTAGACTAGATCAGAAAACTTTGCCATCAAGTTCATTTGTATACCCAACAGAAGTCAGGAACAATGTATTTGCAATACAGAGTATACAAATATATAACATTTGACACCTAATTTTAAGCAGTTGAAGTTTTTTTTAATCCTGCTGGGATAAAAAAAAAAAAAAAAAAGACTTATTAAGGTGTTCAGTAGAGCAGGGGTTCCTAAACTTTTCAGCCTGGGATCTGTTATTGAAGATCAATGAATACACTGACAGCTCAACCCAAAAACAGACAAGAACAGACTGATATAGTTTTTATCACAGCTTAGTCACTTCAGGAGTCTTGTGGGGACAAAGGGATTTGGAAAACAGAGCAAACATTTTCTGATTGTGTGGTTTTAAATTAAAATGTAACTCTATTTGAGTTTATATTTTTAGAATAATGGATAAAATATGCAAAACATTTCCCAACTCCAACTTTGAGAACCACTGATGTAGAGCACCAGACTTCACCAGTAACTCACTGAAGACGCTTCTGGGTCCCTTCAACTTTTGAGTGCCCTATAAAGGGTCACTAACAGTATGCGAAGGCTTGCTTTCAGAAATCTGAACTGTATGCAGTTCAGTCCTTATTCTCTTCTGCAAAGTCACCTCAAGTGGGTCTGGGGTGATGCCTGGAGGGAGAAGGTTGATTTTCATTTGTAAATGTACCCCAAAGACTTAAACAGTACAACTGGGACAATATGCTATTCTTACAATTCTCAGATTCTATTACAATTTTTGGGGTGCCGATTTGATTTAAATTGTGATTCTCCAATATTTACGATTTTTGTGATTTTTAGTTTGCTTTTTTAACACCAGGCCATGTGAAAAAAGTTAAACGATGATAAAATTGTCTACAGACTATATCAGAAGCCATATTTTCCTATAAAATGCACATCATGTGAGTCAGAGAGAAACATTTCACCCTCTGCAGGAAAAATGTTGTAACTTTTTTTCCAATCAAGTTCAAATGAAGAATTTGAATTTAAAAAAAAAATAGTTTTTTTTTTTCTTAAGAATTCTGGTTTTGATATTGTCAATCAAAAAATCTTATTTACATATTGAATTTTATTTTTTTCTCCTGTCTCTATTAAACAAACTGTAAATTATCCATTCCACAAAAGAAGCTGCCCGCAGCCTGCTTACAGGAACTTACAGTATGTCTGTTTGACTTTTTCATCAACACCATCTTCCACCTTATTTCAATTTAAAAAAAAAAATCACCTAAGCTACATCAGCACATTAAGCTAAAGGACCGTTTCTAGAGGTGACTCTAGAAGAGTTAGAACAGCTATATATAATGTTGGGACACTGACCAAGCTGCTGCATTTGACAAGTTTCTAATGGAAACAGGCTGAGCCTGTCATTTTATTACTTAAAACACTGACAAGAGAGCAGCTCAGGGGGACCCGTTTACACAGACATGTCCCTGAGCCTTCACACGTATACTGAGGGGTGACTCTTCTTGTTTCAGTCTTTCTCTTATGGGAAAGTAGCTGTCAGTAAGTCAGACGTATTTGAAGAAAATCCAGCTGCCTGCCTGTCCTGAATGGCTGCTACTGCTTCTGTGTGTGTGTGTGTGTGTGTGTGTGTGTGTGAATGAGACAGCGTGTTTCTGTGTGTTTGTGTGGCACATATTTTTCAGACATGGTGGAGATTAAAGCATGTTTGGAAGCACCTTCCTTTCATGTACATACCTGCCTCCCAGGTGTTTCTGTTCCCAGGGTTCACAGTCAGGGCTTCATGGTCATGCACAACAGCTCCTCAGATTCAACCTTAGGAAAAAAATGAAAAAAAAAAAGAACAGTGTTCTGGACAGCTCAATCACAATGTTTGGATTCAAAGATTCAAAGATTCAGAGCTGTGAGATGCAGGATGAAAAAAAGGTAAACATACACTCCTGGTTCAGTCTGAGCTGGAGAAAACACAAGGCTGCACCTTTATAAATAATTTGCCTTTCACTGTCAATAAACCAGCAAGTCTACATTCTCTTTCTTTGACTTCCTGTAGTCCTTAATAACCAGTAATCCACAGACAATACAGGAGCTCACACTTCTCTCTGCCAGCTGAAGACAGATCATCCGTTGCACAGGCTGTTGCATCAGCTTTGTGTACAGGTAGTTCAATCACACCAGAGCTTGCACAAGGTGAAGGGATCAAGATGAAACTTCTCAAGAGCTGGTTTAACAATCTGAGTCAGATGCACGGTAGGTTTCAGACAGAGCACATTAAAGTCGGAGTCTGTGAGAAGAAAAGTCATTTTTAGACAAATGTGGCTCCAGAAGCTCAGAATTGGATAGACAGCGCTTAGTGATGTTCTAAAAGTAGTTATCGATTTGGACTGAAGACAACACGTTTGAAAATAAAATCTGGTGTTGTGATGTTTGGAGGAAACTGACTGTGCTCTATCTTTGGAGCTCATAGCTTAGCTGAATTGTTTGTAATTTGGGGACCAGATTAGAGCAAGAAAAAGGGGGGAAATATGGTCATATCCTTAATTTCATGTTTTTTTTAATATATGTTCTGTTGTGTGGTTTTCAATCTTTGCATCCACTTGGTCATATTTTCATTTTCATCTATTTTGTTGAGTTAATACGTTTTGGAGAAGTGGTCAGTTGTGTAATTGAAATGTTAACTTTATGGTCCAGATTGGGATGGACAGTAGGAGTAAAGTGCTTGTTCCTCTGTGTAACTCTGCTAGCTTACTTGCTAGCTTGTTTTAGCAGACATTTGCTAATTAACTAGCCAGCTAATGCGCAGACACTTTCCCACCTCACATACATTTCTTATTTTTTATACTGCTTGATAAATCTTGTGATTTTATTAACATTTTAGTCGTGTTGTACTTTCTGTTGTGAATGTGAAAGAAATAAGCTAGTGCAGTTTCACGCTAGCTTGTTAGAACAAGACATTCCTGATGACTTTGCACTCTTTTATTTTTGGTATTGGTGTTTTTGCTGCATTGTGGGAAATGTAGGAGCTATTTAGGTGAGCTTATGACCAGAAGTATGAGGTAATGATTTTGAATCTTCTGCATCTACAGAGTGGACAACAAATATAAAGTAGCTTCAAGCTAACTCTGGGACTATGCATCAAATAGTAACATTTATACTCAAAGTTGTACATGATCCCTTTACAAAATGAAGAATTTCCAGGCATATTTGCTATCTCATTTGCTAACTTGATTAGTTTTTATTACTGTTTCGGGATTAATGTCTTGAGTTTTGTAATTACCTGGACATGTTACAGGTGTACACATAGTAATTGTAGGTAGGTTAACTGAGAAGTTACTCAATTCTCAAGTAAGTTTGTCCTAACTGATCCTGTTGACTTTGGATTCTCTTAGAGTTACAACTTGAACACGATAAACTGTAATTAGGCCATATTTCACAATAAGTTTCTTTTTGGCTGAGTATCAAGACTTAATTTCATACAAATCAGTTTGATGAAAACCAGCTTTTGATTTCAGACAGCTTAAAAGTTTCTGTTCATATTTGTGTAGAAGTTCATTTAGTAAAAAATACAGAAATAAATCAAGTATGAACATATGTCAAAGAACTGCCTCCTCTCTCAGACTGGTAAACTCATTTTCAGGTTATAATTTCATTTATAGGTTTGCAGATTTGCAACAAGATTTGTCAACTTCACTGGAGTTTTCTCAGGTAATAAACCAGACTCTACTTCCAATTTTGCATCAGGTTGGAACAGACAGCAATCTGACAAACAAAATGTTCATGACATTTTTTAATGATCTCCCAGGGGCACACAGAGGATGTTTGTGTCCTTGTTACAGCTAAACAGATGACTAACAGAACAGCAGACGGTGCTCTCCTTTATTTGTCACCATCGTCAGGTTGAGTCTATCTCTGTGTCTCACTGTGTCCCACAAATCTCCGTCTTTACACTCTGGTTATGTCACCGTCCTGTCTGCTCCCTCTGTTTCTCTGCTCTGCTCTTAACTTTCTTTTTTGAGAAATGAATAGCGTTAAAAGAGGAGGGGCTATTACAAGTTTTAGACTTCAGGCTTCTCTTTCCTCCTTGCTGGATGAGGTTGTGTGTGTGTGCCTGTATGTGTGTGTTAAGTAGAGGTCCAAAGAGAGTCCCAGTAGGAATACTTTCTTCCTCTCATCACACCTCCTTGCCCACTTTCCTTCGATTTTTTAGAGTGATATGAGAAAGATAGAGCGGGGCAAAATGGAATAGACTGCCAGGAGGAATCACGCACACACTCTTTAGAGCAGCGGGGACTAAGTGCAGTGGGGAACTGAGCGTCTGTGGGGGAGAAAAAAAAAAAGAGAGTCTGTGTTCATGCTATATAGGCATTTAAGATGAAAAGAGCGGCTGACCAGATAAAAGTGGTGTTTTTGATTGGATGTATTTGAGTGATGAAAGGGTAGAGAGCAGAGATTGAAAGTAAAAAATAAAACAGCAGAGATCAATAGAAGAAATAAAAGGTTTGAAAGACTGATAAAGTCAACTAAATCTATATAAGAACAGACAAGAGGACAAATTGTTCAAGGTCAGGCTGCTATAGGTGTTAAAGAAAGCCTCTGCTTACAGGCATCAACCATGTGCACACACACACACGCGCGCACACACAGACACACACATTTCTTTAACCAGATTACTGTGCATAGTGCACGTCATGTTCCATGAAACGGTGGCCTTCACTTCAAAAGCTGAGCCATTCTAAAAGGATTACACCACAGATACTTTTATTGCTCAATGTGTTTTCATCCTCCTGTTTCACAGCTGGTCCGAGGCGCTCCGTAGAGTGGCCCAAACACAATTCTGCAGGGATCAAAACGACCCGCGAACATGCCACTTAGGCAGACTCCTGGATCACTAACAAACCACACACACACACACAGCTCACACTTATGGCCAGCTGAGGTGCACAGCAGAGGGTCTTACTTGGGGGTAAATGATGAAAAAAGTGATTTAAATCAGAAATTATTTTTACCCAGGACTTACAACAACTATAGCACTCTCTATACTTGTTTTATGGTTCGAATTGTTCATGAAAAGATAAAAAGCAAGACAGTAAAAAAATTGTTTTGAATGCCTTCTATCCACCAAAATACAGAAAACTGAAGAATAACAAGAACATCTCAGGTTTAAGTCTCACTTTTTTAAATGTCACACATAAAAGAGACTGATCATAATACCACAGATGGATCAGAAGAGACTCTTTTACTATTGGAACACAGCGTCTTGAAATACCCCGTTTCCAGGGCTCTGAAAGTCTGTCTGTAGAGCGTCAGCACACCTTACAGCGAAGGAGCTTTAATGCTTTCAAAAGGGAAAGGTGGCAGGATTAAGAGCAGCAAACTACTCCCCATGGGGCCCTCTGCAGAAACTCAAAACTTCATAATTGTTATTTGTCTTGTATCTAGTGAAAATGTCACCAAAGAATTCATTCAAGTCACACTGACCTGACAGGTCCAGGTAAAAGTCTCATGAGAACATATCAGAGTCCAAAAGGTGTCAAAGAGCAAGTTTGCCAACAGGGTAAGCAGAATTTGCTTGTTAAATTTATTAAATTAAGGCATCACAGCATGTCACGAAACTTAACTGAAAAACTTAGAAGCAGATGTTTTCATCATTTACTCAAGTAAGACTTTAACTGCCCATGTCAGGTCAGGATAGCTCATTTGAAGCTTAATAAGACATTTTTTATTTTTATTTTTTTAACATCTAGTTCTCAGACAAAAACTCTGTCTTGGTTTTGAGTTGTTTTAGTTTAAAGTTTACGTTAACATTTCTTCATATTTTAAATAGACATGCACAGATCAGCCGATCGATTGGTGCCAATTTTCTTGGTTTTGTGAGATTGGTGATCAGTGATGGGTGATGGGTGATCGGCCCATCCTTACATATGAAACTGAACTTATATACCTCAGGGAAGGTCTGACAGTCAGCCATTGTCACTTTCTGCTCTGAGACCTAAAACTCAGGACACTTTATTGGTTGTTAAAGCTAAAACTAGATTTTATTGTTTCACAAGTATTGTATGATGATTTTCAATAAAATAAGATTGGAACATATAACGTATATGCTGTCAGTTATAGAAAATAAATAAATAAATAAATAAAATTGTTATCGGCGGGTCAGGCTTTTTAAAGATCGATGATCTGTGATTGGCCAGAAAATTGTGATCGGTGAACCCCTAATTTTAAACATAGATAATAAGCAACAATGTGAGGATTTTAAGTCTGCAACACATTCATACTCTGTGGAAAAACAGTTAAAAAGGATTCTAATTTACAAGATCTTTATGAGACTTGATGAAATGATGAGGTCATCACATGAGGATCTTCTAACTCAATTATGGAACGCTGGAGAGGCGGACCTCAAACACTAAGGTCTGGCCATAGCTCCATCCCCAACAGACGTCCAGACCTCCAGGCACAGCAGCTAAAATAAGCCTCTGAGCTACCTTGTTGAAAACTCAGCTGATAATCAAGTCGTCTAACCTGTTTTTTTCTGACGGACATGTTGGACTCAAAATTCTTCTGACAGTGATGGTAACAGGAAGAGTTTGTCAGCCTCCAGCTATTTTGGAGGGCACAGTGATTATGCCCAGGCACAAATCTTTATAATGCTGCATGGTTTCTGTGAATAAGCCTCTTTTAAAACACATGTATTTCTGCTTCAGGATATCTGCAGATCATTTTACTTTTCTTAATCAATGAAACCAGTGACCAGTTTGTCCTTGCTCTCTAACCCTCTCATATTAGTCACAAACACAGTCTGCATAAGACTTTTCAAAGAAACATACGCTCAGAGAGAGACAGAGATGTTCCAGGGTACATCTTATGATCGATTGGGGGGCGGTTCCTGTTCATCACAGACCTTATGAAAGATCTTTTCTGAATGGTGCTGGCGTCATTCAGGCCCCGTTAGCTCTGATCATTAAAACACACCACATCATTAACAAGAAGCCTACTCCACACGCAGCTCCCCTGCTGTTGTTTGTGCTGAAACTGGAGAAGTGTCAGAGCAAGCTGCTGTTCGTATCAAAATTGGAAGTGTCAGAGCGTGTATGTGACAGGAAGTGAGGTGAATCAATGAGCAGATTTAAGCAGAAACACTGGCGTAAGTCGGATGGATATGTCAGAGGTCTATCATTTTGATCTGCAAAAGTTTAAAGAAAATAAAGCATCTAAAGCTAGAGCTGTCAAAATAACTCTCTGAGTTTTATGAATCAATCACAGAAGTAAAGTTAAAACGGCCAAGATGAATCACACTCTGGCTTCATACGTCACTACTCCTACAACTCTTCACAGCAGCTTTGTAAATACAGAGGGGAAAAAAACAGCATATGGCATGAACAGAATCTTTAATTTCTATTCATCTGAGGGGCCAAAACCATCTGTGACCAATTAATGAGATCTCTCCTCCATCACTGCTCCTCTACTACTGGTTTTTAGGGAGGATGTTCTATCAGAAGAGATCTGTGTAACCAAATCTTCCTGTTGCTGTTTCAAAGCTTGTGAAATGTTCTAACGTCACTCAGGATCCACTCAATTGTTTCAAAAAGCCATTTCAGCATTTTACACTTGAAAATTGGCAAGGACAAGCTAAAGGAATAGAAACAAAGCAGAACACAAAAAGAAAGTGAGCAACCTGACTCATTCATGCAATGAAAAAAGTTGCATCTCTGCAGTCTGTAACGCAGTCATGTGATCGGGCAAAGGTGAGTGGCCTCTGAGCTGAATGAATGTAGCCCAGCTGCCTCAGCTGTAAAAAAAAATACATCCCTTTATTCCTGCTCAAGGCTTCACCAGATATTGAAACTATCTATTTTAAACTATTTGGAGAGTACATATCACTTGTGAAATCAGATTAGATTTACTCTTACTGATTCATAAGGGGACACAAAGAGAAAAACAGTGGAGGGTGGAAGAGGTTCATTGGATCTGATTTCGGGACTGGCCTCAAATGTACAGTTTTTACATCAGTTGGCTTACAGGAGGCACCAAGGGTTTGCACAGGTTTTTGAAAAATAAAAAAATGGTGAAACAAAATCCAAAGATGCACAAGGTAAAATCAAGTAAAACACACAAAATTAGAAACAGACCTATATGGATTTTGTTGGGGCCTATACTAATACTGATTATTAATGTGAAAGGAGGCTGATAACTGCTATTTGAAGCCGATATTCATTTGTAGTGAAAGTAAAAACATTGGCGTAATAGTTTGGATTAATACAAACTTCAACACTTCACTGCATTTAAATGCCCTCAAGCATATGGTTGTTAAACAGCTCCCAGGCTCAGCAGCATGTTTTATAAAGTTAAATGAAAACTTAAAAGGAAATGAATAGCTCAAGTTTTTTTATAGTAAATAAAGTTTTCCAAAATGCCAATATAACTGCAATAAAAACCAGACAGAATTGAGTTTGTGCTGCCTTTTACAGGAATGTAATGCAGTTGAATTAATTTTCTGTTTGGTTTTACATTACTAATTCTAAATGTTTTGACCATCTCTGGCTTCCGTAGTGGAGACAGGGAGAAATTTTGTGCAGCGAAGCATCAACAAGCAGCTCCTGAATGTCTGCAGTTTAAAACATGTCTTATCATTTTAAGAGGAAGGTAAAGATATTAAAAACATATAAAAAACAAAACAGATAAAACATAGTGACTGCAGACAGCAGCGCGGCTGCATCAAAGCCGAAACAACAAAACAAAAAAGCGGATATGGATATGCCCCATAATGAACGCATCAGTCTGGACCAGAGCTTCTCGTTACACGTCCCGCCCCTGTGCACATCGGGGCATGGGAAAAGTAGACATGGGCTCAAAAAATACAATAGCAACAATATTATGGCTCAGCAAGGATATGGAGATGTTCCATGTATGAAAAACACAGCTACTTATAACACATAATCTAGACTGAATCTGTAAATCACTGAGCCTAGATCAGATCTGACAGAGAGCAGCTAATCACGCAATAATCACATCCATCCAGTGACATGTTATCCAACCACAGGGCCAACCACATGCATAAGATACACCTACAATTAAAACACTAAATCCCACTGACGTAAGCTACATTCATGGATGGTGTTGCACAACTAAGAAGAATAGCTACAAAGAACAATGAGAAGCAAAGAAAATGTGGGTTAGGCTGTTAAGCAACAACTCAACAAAAGCCTTCTGTGGAGGTCAGCATTGCAGAACACAGGATGCTGCTGAGACGCTCTGAAAGGCCAACCTGGTGAAAGATGCAAGCACTAACAGATCATTTTCTGTGAGTAGTGAAAACTTGATGGGTCATACGTCTTTTTTTGTATTGTTTATAGGTTTATAGGTTTATTGGGGTCTTGTGATCGTCACAGGTCGATAAACTGTCAACAAAAGTTTCATTCCATCACAATAGATTTATCTTTAGGTAATGCAGTAAATGACTATCATGGTGCCATTCATCATCTGTAATGAAAACATCTAAAACTAAATTTCTGATAAGTGATGTAATCAACATTTTCAGAGTCAAAATGTAGGTATACAATAATGGTCACCTACACTTCATACACACACTGCAGTGGCACCGAGCTCCAGATGAAATATTTTGTCCCATATTTGGCACTGGAAAAATTGGCAACCCTAGTCAGGGCTCAGTGAGTGTGTGTGTGTGTGTGTGTGAGTGTGAGAACAGTGAGCGTGTGAGGGGGTACTTAGGAAGGCCATTTAAAATTTATTGTTACTAATTAATCACAAACCTATTAAAACATTTATTAGTGTAACAGCACAACACAAACTACTCGTGTTCATTCACCTGCCGCTTATCACAAACAAATGACAACTTATTACTCCAGCCTTGATATTGATATTTATTATTTATTTTAGTCATCATGATGAAAGCGTTCACACTCAGTCTAACTTTTGATGGCGTGGCTTTTAATGGTTGAAAAATAAACTCATAGGCGTATGAAGAGCAGTTATGAAACCTTGGAAAGTGTGTACAGCTCAGCAAATGGAGGCACAAAATGGGCGATAATGTGAGCAATGACGTTAGTTTGAAAATAGTCAAGGCTGTGATTTGAATCAGAAGTGATGCATTGGAATACACTGGATTAAATATTCCTATTGTCAGATACTGTAAACTCCCACTGCTCCTCAGTGGCTTTTCTCCCCCTGTTATATGCTTTGGGTGTTTGATGTTTGGACCGTTCTAGCCATGTGTCAACACTTTCCTGTGTAGGTGTACCTTTTGATGTGTTCCTATATGTGGAAAAAAAAGCTGGAGGCTGTAAATGCCATATCTCAAATTGCACATACAATAATGGCCCATGATAATGGCTCTCAAATGATGCACAGAGGGAACATTTGAGACTGTGAAGCCATTTGATAAAGAGGGGTCATGATATCTGGGGGTAATGGCACCAAAAGTGCATTTTCAGCTTCTATACATCCACTCATGGTCATTTCAGTGGATGCTTTTACTTTTCTTTTTTTTTTTTCCTCCTCGCTCTTTACTTTCATGCATAACACCCCTGCATCTCACTTCCTCTCTTTGTTTTTCTCCCTCTTCCTGAGGGGCTTCTGTTGCAGTGGGGGAATAAAGCAGAGAGAGGCAGGATGACTGTGCAGTCAGCTTTTTCACATCCCTGCAGGTTAAGTCCCCATCCAAAAGTACGACAGTGCAAACCGTACAGAAACATCACTGCACCGTGACATAAAACAGACGATTTGTACGCTGCTTTTTCCCTTTATTCTCTTTTCCTGAGTTCTTTGTTTACCCGTGTTCTCTGACTCACAAGGATTTTTCTGCACTTGGGCCAAGGTGGCTGGAAAACAAGCTCATGATAAAAGCCTGACCTTTGTCTGGGCTCTATCATTCTGCTGCAGGGATAATGTAGAGGGGTAGAGAATAGAGAAATGTCAAAACAAGAATGCCGTTGTTCACTGAGGTGCAAATAAAACCTGACTTTGATCTGTGTGGCAGGGCTTTCCCCCCTCAGTGTTTCCTTCTTTTTATCTTGCAGGAATACAAATACACCTTTATGAATTTCCTCTGTTTGTCCACAAATCTTTGAGCTTGCCTGTTTGTTTGTTTTGTTTACCGTGGTCGGAGAACTTGTTGGGTGGTTTTCACAGGGCAATGTGTCTGCTATCCCTGCTTTGGATTTGTTAGGCTGAGAGGCTGTGGGGTACTGCAGTAACACTGCTCATCTCTCCAGCCGGCCACTGAACCTCCCCCACCACCCACAGAGTGCTACCAAACACACACACACACACACACTCACACACACCAGGCTCTAGGCACTGGGATCATGGCCAGAATGCACAACCTGCCACGAGCAGCATGACGCGTAAACAGACATGCACAGACTTACATACTTTCTTTTACACACCAACACTTTCGCTCACACACCTTGAGTCTCACAGGGCCTCCACTGAATTGTAAGGTTATTTCACTTCCAACAAACCTCAGAAAAAGCGCTGTGTGATTCAGCTTTATCTCACCCCGCCCAGGGCTACGAGCAGCTCATAATCTCAAGAAACTAAATCCGCAAACACACGGGCCACAAAAGGCCAAACAGGGAGCAACAGGTGAATTATATCCAGGCCAAGCCATGATTTCCAATTACATCCCACAGGACACGAGGTGATTTTCAGATGGTGCAGTAGAGCAGGGTTTAGTTTTCACTGCATGTACTTCAGGCGCTGCTCTGATGAGAAGGCAGTGGAAGAGTCTCTGTGTGGAGCACAGCAGAGGTCAGAGGTCGCAGTCTGAGAATAGCTGAAACCCAGGTGTAAAAGCAGGAACAGTTTACTTTCCTGCTTGTTCTGACTGAGTAATGAACATGCCTACACTCTACCTGAGCAACAGATGATTTTGGGTTTGAGTTCTGCTTTCCAAAGATCAAATAATCCCATTACATTGTGATTTCAGTATGTTGTTACATTCGTATAAGTGCTGTTTATTATAAAATTTGAATATCAAAGAAGCAGGTTGGTATTAATGTAAGATGTTAGGATGTTTCCACTGCTTAAATGCCAAAATTTGCAGTTCTTTAAGTCAACACCTGAGGCTCTTAATGCACCTCAGTACCTTTGTGACTTGAAAATAAAATGCTGAATTCAACAGAAAAACAAACAAATAAATACATAGAAGGTTGACAGATAACTTCAGTATTTAAAAGTAGATTTTCAAGTTGTTTCAACCCTGAGGGTTTGACTTTTTATACAACTTTAGAATACAAGCACCTGTAAGTAATACAGGTACATACCTTTTTGAGCCCAAGATCTCTAAACACAACCAGCGTGAATGCAAGATCTACCCGTTTAAGGATTAAGGAAAAATGGAAAACACATTATGTATTTCCAGTTTTAACGAGCCGAGAGTAAGCTGTTTTGCTTACCCTCTGAAACCCTGTGGATGTTGTAACTTTTTCCTTTTACATTATGAACAGATGGAACTTTAACATGTGTTTTAGTCTGGCTCATAGCTACAAACAGCCAGTCAGAGACACTCAATAGGGTGGCTGACAGTAAGAGGGCAAAACTCCATCATGCATGATGAGGAGTGATTCATTTTTCTATTAATTTTAAGATCTACCAGTAGGGATGGGTACCGAATTAGGTACTTTTATAGGTACCTACCGAATTCTGTCAAAAGTACCGGGTATCGATTCATGTAAAATCAAAAGGTACCATGTTTAGGTACCTACATGCATCCTTGTGACTGTGAGGGAGTGGAAGAGTAGGTGATTTTCCATGCTGGACATGAACACAGCATTGCAAGGTTATATATTGAAGAATAAATTTGTTAAATTGATTTTTTTTTATATTTCATTATTAAACGAATTGATATTTTTTACCACATAAACACAAAAAAGTACCGAAACTTGGTACCGTTGAGTACCGGTACCGATTGCCAGGTACCGGGCATCGGTACCATATCATTTCAGATGTGAAAGGTGCCCATCTCTATCTACCAGAGAAGCTTCAAAGATCGACCAGTCGATTGCGATCGATGGGTTGGCAACCTCTGATTTAGAGCATTGGTTACCTATTGATATTTTTGTTTGCTTCATGTTCTCTGGTATCCCTCAGTTTAGTCAGCAGTTTTGTCTTTGTGTTGTTGCATTTGAAAATTTATGCATGCAAATTTTGAAAAATTAGTGTTAATAAAACCTGCTATGCAGTCTTACATTTGGGGGCTCACCAACCAAAGTGTCACTCAGCTACTTTCTTGAATCAAAATGTTTCCAATATTTATGAAGCAGCAACTAGTTGTGATTCACTTTTCTATATTTGTTTAAGACAGCTAAGAGACTTGTTATAGGTTTCCAAGAGGGTGTGTTACACCACAGCGGTTAACAAACAGTGGTCACTTGGTTATGTCCATTACTTATTTACTGGATGTGGTTGCACTATGGGAAACACAGATGCTTGAGTTTTCACAATTTGATGTATGGGGTAAGATATTCCTGGTATTTTGATCCCTGCAGTCTCCCCTGAGTCCCCCAACGCCATGAAAGTGTTACATCATATCCCTGGCATATTGTACCTCTAATATCCATGTGGCTGTACAGATAAAAACTACCTCAAAGATATTTTGTTTTTCTAAGTCTTAAATCCATTCTGAGTTTGCTGTGCAATGCCCGTTTTATTAGCTCGCAGGCTACATGTGTAACCCTTTAGTCTAAAAGATCTCATGTCAAAATCAGTGTGAGGAACTTGAGGACTCAATGTATCCAGATGAAAAACCTACTTAGAAGCTTTTATATTTAATAAAGTCCTCTCACAGAGGATGATTCCTGTCAGTGTGCTCTGTGAAGCACGAAGCCAGAGCACTCAGTGCAAAGAAGATTAAAGTTTGCAAAGATCTCCAAGGTTCAACGGAGGCACGGATCACTGCAGCCATGAAGTGGTTTCGGGGGGAAAAAATGAGAGAGCTCAGACACATCCCTTGACGTAGGCAGACTGGAGATGTTTCCAGATAATTCACAGTGACCTGCTGATAGACATCTCTGGGCGTCTCCGGGCTGGCATGAGCTCCCAGTTTACTGTGAAGCTGTAATTGCCTGTTGGTCTCGGTAATGGCTAACTGTCTGTACTACGTTTACTTTTCATTATGCTGATGTATTCATCACGGCCCTTTTAGTTGACCTTATCAATCAGGGTTTAATTTCCTACAGAGATCTTTTTAATTACAACTGTTTCTCTTCCCTCCCTGTTCCCCCCCAGGGGCCTGTTCAGACTGCAGCACCCGCCCGTTAAGGGGTGGCACCCGCCAGCACAGTTAGTGTGGCACACAGTCGCCTGGTCAGAGATTAATCAGCCGTTATAGTGCCTCTGCCATCCTCCGAGCCTCAAGTCAGACCCACGACTCTCAGCTTAATTGGCAGTGAAATGGCGAAGGGAGATATTCCTGCTGACCGGCAGCCAGCAGTAAAGGGCAGCCGGGCTCCTGCGTTCACCTTTCAGCCGTCACACAACCTGATTATATTGGCCTGAACAGGTCTGATAACTGCATCCCTCCACCTCTGTAATTAATTTGATTTCAGGGACAAAGATGACTCAGTGGCCTTTAACTCTACTCATTTGTGAAAATACAAAATTATAAGGAGATGGTCCTTATTGAAACATGTGAGTTATACGATCTACAAATTTAACTGCACTCAATGCAGAGTTTGTTGGAAAGCCTCAGGGAATACAGTCTTTTTTTTAACTTAAGTTGAGATAAGGTCACAGGCTCACTCATAGCTGTAGTAAAAATAAAAGGATTCTGTCCCGTCTGCCATGTAGCCAGTTAACAAACTCACCCTGCTGCGTTCCCCCTGTGTGACACGGCACTGAAAGGTCATGATATTTGAATTCCAGCCCAGGTCTTAAATAGGCAAACACAACAATCTTGTATGAGCAGCTTCTCCTGCTTGTTAACACATGAGAGTGGAAATGATGTGTTTGATTCTTGCTCTGCATGCTCTCAAAACCCCAAAAAATAAAAAATAAAAACTTGCATCTTTGCCGGTCATGTTCACCCCCCAAAAAATCAGGATTTTCAAAGACGCTTGGAAATTGACCTCCCTCCATTTACAGAAAGGGGTTATTGCATGCCATTTACAGAATGCTTTTAGCAGCTAACAGAGGTGTTTGCTTTTAAAAATTGGGGTCATGTGGCGGTCCTCTTTGGTTGTTTGTTTGGTTTCTCAGGTATGTGTGCTTGCTGCTTTTTTTTTTTTTTTTTTCGACCCCCTGTTGAAAGCCCCTGTAGTCGGAATGCTGAATTGTAGATGAGCACTTCACGGATCAATCACAAAGTGCAAAGCTTTTCTCATTTGAGTAGGAGGCTAAAGCTTGAAGTCTGTCAGCAATGAGATGAGAGCAATGTCTTTCTTACTCTTTCTGCAAAGTGCTATGCAGACAAATTTGGACGAGCAGGGTGCCAAGTTCCCTTCATATTGATTAGAGGATTAACTGTGTTTAGTTTTGATTCAAGTTGCCATGGAGGAGTTTGTAGCTAATCACTTAGTGTCAAGGCATTAGCGCTTGCAGCCTTGGGTTTCGATCTCGGTAAGCGGCTGCAATACTTCCCCTGGGAGTCTCTGGAACTGATGGTCTGGCTCATTCATCCCTCCACCCCTCTCCCTCCCCACCACTGCCCTTCTGCAACCTCCTGCATTATTTGGAGCGTATCCATCCATTCTGTGATAATGACTCATGGACATGTCCCAATCTGTCAATACACGGACCCCATTCTATCAAGTCAGCAGCTGCGATGTATTTCTTTAGCAGTGATTGGATGTGCGGCAGACATGTGTTGGGTGTAGGGTTGACTCGTGGGTGGCTCCCCATCAGGACACTACAGCGATTACAGGAGGTGGACGCTCCTTTAATGCCCTCATCACTCTGGCTGAGAAACCATTCCATCCCACACACGCACAGGAAGTCGCTCGGGTTTGAGACATCATTAACCCGTGATGGCGAGCCAGGCTGACTGACGGAAGGATGCACTCCATCTTGTGCTGTACTGATCTCAGGAAGGTCATCATTGGCCTGGATTGTGATGTTCTGTTGCCTGACACTCCTGTAATGTGTGTTGTGTAGATCTCGCACAAGAGCACCTCCATTTCCACTCTTGTATTATTGCAGGAGATGGAGCACCCTGTGCTCACACAGCAGAAAATGTTGGCAATGCTGATAACAGAACATTTGAGGCAGCTCAATTACAAAACCCATCAGCTGCTGTCTGATGACAATGTAACCTCTAGGAGTGACGGCCGTCTTTGAGGATTTTCAGAGCAGCCAGTGATCAGCAATTCAAGACTTATAGCCTAGACTTCTTTTTCCCAAAGTATCTTTGTTTGCAGTTCACCGTAGACTGGAGTGGAAGTTGAGAAACAACATCTAAAGTAGATTTCTAGCTTTACTTGCATGCAGATGTGCAGAATCTATAAACAGGGATTAAGGGCACCATAACTGTCCACTGGCTTGTCACAGCATGAAGGATTTAGAGGTCAAAGAGCCACTGGGCTTAAAATGACCAAATATGAAGTTGAGGACGAGCTCCTTGAATTCCTCAGACTTCTCTTCAACTATCACGCACTCGGGTTTAACAGTGTTAGATCCTGAATTACATACTCATTGTCCCATGTTGGCTCAGGAGATTAAGCTGTCTTCATTGTCTACCAATTTCTCACGATCACTTTTCCCTCAAGGCAGCGCATTTCCAGTTTCCTGCTGAAACATACTTCCTGAGGAATTAACTACAGCACTCGCTGCTTCGTCGTATCATCAACAGAGTTTCCCTCCAAAATACAACCTCGTCCCACTCAGCTGTAGCACTTACTGCAGTCGAGTTGACAAGTAAAAATCATGTATCCCTTTGAATGCCTTGTACAGCGATGTCAGCCAGACATTCCTCAGCAAGACGACATGATTTGGCATTTAAAGTCGAAATCATTTTACTCCTCACTGTTGAACCACACTCATACATATGCATCACATCCTAATAGACTAATGTGCTCTTTTCTCCCTGCTCTTGTAAGTGATCTTCTCAGACTGTATCAGGGCTGTTAGCCATGCTTTCTGGGCTGACATTCATGAATATGCATCCCTGCAGTGTTAACATGTACTCGCTTCTTGTGGTTAACCAGAGCCCTCATTACACAACTTGTGGTTAACTTTGGTTCTTGGGCTTACTTGTAGTGTTTTTCCAGTATTTTGAGGTTGGCTGCACAGAGTGTTGTGTTAATAAAACAGCCAAAAGTATGTTTTTAAGAGACAATACATAAAAAATGGAGCAAAGATACATCAGCAATCCCAGTTTTGGTGCACTGGGTTCAGCGAAGTTTAGCACAACAAACTCTGATCTTGTTTGCATTTCTGTGGCCAACTTCATTCTGGCACTTCAAGCAGGAACTGTGTTGGCTGCAGGACGGCTCAAAAAACCACTTCGTTTTCACTTTGGCGTGCATGTTAACAGCCAAGATCATTCAAACCACTGGCTTCAGTGACGCTTCTCGCAGGTCCGTCTCATGTGCCAGAAATCTAAAGAATAAAAGACACAGGTCAAGAGTGGATCTCAACCAAACAAACAGAAAAAAATATAAGCAGAGCTGTGTTGGCTCTTTATCAGATAATCAAAGCAATGTTTTTTGTTTCTAGTTTTAATAAAAGATACTGGGAGATAAAGCTGATGTTTACACAAAACAGTTAGGGAAGAAACTCTGTCAGTGTGTCTCACAATCCAAGAAACTATGATTGCACCCTCCTAAACAATCTGTGTCCCTGATGGGGCCCTCTTCTTTTTGCTTGGATTATTTAATCTCAAACAGGATTGTCTTATCTTTTCCAACACTTTAGAAGTTTTCAACACTAGTCTCCAGTGAAAACTGAGAAGTTAGCATCTCAAGAGGACCATACAGATGTGAGGTTCAGGAATGACCTAAAGCCACTGAGCGCCTCTTTAACACGACTTATCGGAATGGCAGCATCTGGATGCACTCTTCCTATGACAAAAAAAAATGTGAAGCAAATTGTAATATTTGCCAGAAATGTATATCTTTTGTAAATAATTGTGAAAATGAGTCTGTCTTTTAAACAGCTCTTTGAAAAATAGGGATCCACAAGATCTGGCTCCCTTGAAAAACCTGTACATCCCATCTCCAAACTCTAACAAAAAAATTAAAAAAATTAAAAATAAAATAAAGAAATAAAAAATAATAAAATAAAATAATAAAATAAAATGAATAAAAATAAATAAAATGAAAAAATAAAATGTCGTTTTGGTCATGCCACCAAGAGGAGCAGCAGTATGAGGGTCAGAAGACCCAGTGAGATACAAGGAGTGAGTTGATGAGCAATCCAAAGACACTTAAGGTGGTCAAAAGGAGAAAAAAAAGAAATACATGTTTATTTACTGACATCACTTTTATGGATGGGAGCTTCAGATGTACTAAAGCAAAGACAGAACTATTGGTGACACTTTATATTGACTACACACTTTTTAGCATTAGTGACATTACCTTATACTTAACTCATCATCTGTAAAGCATTGTTTATACATTAACCCTCATTTGTTCATCATGTACAAACATGGTTATAATTTTTTTATTACTGATAAAAATGATGCTCTATGATGTGTTACCTAACTCTTTGTTCATACTTAATAAATGATATATTCACCAGTTACAAAGAGCTATAATGGTCATTATTGGCCAGTTACTATCCATTTGCACATTCACTAGTTCTTAACCACTACATCATTCTAGCATGTAGCAAGAGTTAGCGAACACCTAATTACAGATTGAATCATGATGGTAGTCACTGGGACTCTGTTTTTTTCAGTGTTTTGTGAGCTGGTCTAAAGCAAAGACTATTTTTCTTAATAAAGCATTTATTAATGAGGTTTCAGACCAGCAGCACCTTAAAATATAGAAGTCACAGATGTCAATTCAAAAGAAAGAGAAAAAAAAAGATTTGTAAATGACATAATTTGTTAAACACAGTTCATAATGACCATGAAAGCTCATTTGTAATTGGTAAATCCAACATTTATTATTGACATTTATTAAGTATGAACAAAGAGTTAACTGATTTATTCAGAGGGTCATATCAATTAGTAATAAAATATTTATAACTGTGTTATTACATGATAAACAAATGAGTATTAATGCATGAATAATGTTTTACAGATGATGAGTTAGATGTTAACTTTCTCTAACTAAAAAAGTGTGTAGATAATATGAAGTTTAACCAAACTCACTGGTCATTCTGATACCAGTTTAAGAGAGAAATCAGCTAAAAGCATCACACTCTTCAGTGTGTTTGTTTTTCTAAACAATAAGAGCTGAATCTATGGTTTTAATCAAATCAGATTCCCCCCTCATGGCTTCAGGCACCATTTGAAATCCATTGTTGTGAGTTGATGTGGGCTTAAATGACATTTAATCAGATGATTACACATATGCTGCAAACAAGTGATGAAAACACAATGAAATGATTACCACCACCACAACAACAACAGCAGCCATGTCTCCTCACATCATTGAGTGTGATGTACTGTAACATTTGTCCGTCTGTGTTGTTCAGAATGCACATTTTAGAGTCACAGAGTGGCTTTTACTGACATTCAGAGAACATCTGAAGTGGTCTACAGTGATTGCTTGATTAGCACTTAGAGTCCACTTTCTTTCTCACTGAATGGAGAGTGATTATTGCTTATGCTTTTCACCCCCATTACACTTCATGTTATTATTTTTTCCCTTTCTGGAGTACTGCGTCTCGGTGGACCTTGAATTACAGACCTCCTTTGTGTTTTTTTTTCTATGTGCCTACTTGAACTTTCAAGTTGACAGAAATGTAATTTGTGGCTTTCCCTATCACGGTTAAAAAAGCAGGTGGACAAAAGAAGTCCTCTTTTTCCACTACCTTTCTTTTTCCTCTTGTCACTGTAAGACAGTAAACAAATGGTAAGTGGGTCGGCACGGTGCCGCATAAACCCAGGGGGGCATTTCTCAATTATGGCCCTTAATGAGGCCCTCTGCTCATGAACTTTGTTTTGACTCGGCCTTGGATACAGTTCTCTGCTGGCAGCACAGTGGTGGTCATTGATCAAGCATGGCACTGTGCTTTGAAAACCTGCAGGGGAATGTTTGACAGAAGAATAGAACAAAAGAAGGAAAAGCGGCAGCGGGGGAGATTAGCAAAATAGAGTGTCTTACAGAAACCGAGGCTGGAGAAGGTTTGCCAAGAGAAGAATGAAAAATGCATGTGTTCTTGTTTGTGCATATCGAAGTCTTGGAGTTTATTCGAGGACAGTTTTTCAGGTGACATGCAAATCAGACTTTACATCTTTGCATGGGAAGAGCTCTGCGACTGACATCTCTCCTGTTCTGTCTCTACAGTGAATAAACACAAGCCGTGGATTGAGACATCGTACCATGGGGTGATCACTGAAAACACTGACATCGTTCTGCTGGATCCTCCTCTGGTGGCCCTGGACAAGGATGCCCCGATCCCCTACGCAGGTATGTTTGATTTCAAACTAAAGGCTTTGAACAAAATGGTCCAATTGGAGGCAGTCAGCTCTGACTTAGGTGTTAATCCACACAGGGAAGCATAGCTGCAAGATATACTTACATTAAGGACATAAAGCGTATACGGCTGTCGTGTGTTATCACTGTGAAGGGGCTTAAATTGGCTTCATGTACTGTAACTGCTGCATCACAGCGTTTCCTCAGCCTACACTTTGCTTCACAACCGTTTAATCCAATAATTCCCGGGGAGGGTATATGACATGCAGGATTCATATTTTCATATTTATTTGGAGTGGAAAGTGGCCCAAATAAGCCCTGTGGTGGCAAAAGCTGCAGTGAAAAAAAGGAGTCAAACTGGATTAGATTCTTCCCACTTTGTGGCCATTCCAGCTCAGCTAAAGGGTGCCAGCTCTTGTGGGAGGACGCTGGAGGCAGTTGGCGAGCCCAGCTACCCTATCTCCCGCCAGGGTGCTAATGTGGCCAAGGCCGTAGCATGGGGCTGCTGTGTGGGGCTGGAGCCCCCTCACAGAGGCCCTCAAGCTGGGTCGGACAGATGGATGGAGAAGGATCGTGTTTGTGCGTGTTTGTGTGCAATACTTCACGTGTATGTGTCTTCTAAAAGGTTTCTATTGTTTCCTTCAGTGTATGTGTGTGTGTGTATGTGTGTGGCATGGCCTAAGGGGCTCAGTGTAATGGCCACCCTACAGGGAGAAAGAGGGAAAATGATGAGACTGTAGGGAGGGTGGCTGGCTGACCAGCATATGTCCTCTGGCTCTCGATAGACTGACAACCACACATCGGCAAGGTCCAAACACACCCACACTCACACTACAGGGAATGAATGTGGGTGTTCCTGAATTTGATAAGAGAGAGTACTGAGAGCAATTTGTCTCCAAATTATTAATAAGCAAGAAAATTAACATCATGAGCATATCTAACAGCAGCCTCCTTCTCTTCTTCGTGCTCTCAGCTCTCATTTCTCGCTTCCCTCTCATCACCACTTCCTACAGATTTCTTTCGTATTTCACCAGCCTCCCTCCAGACCTCCGAGCTTCCCCCAACAAACCCACACATAAACACACACACAAAACGCAGCACTCTTTACCTCTCAAAGAAGCAGCGGTGTTCAACCGAGCAGACACAGATCAGGGCAGAGGGAGACAGTTATCCAGTGATCCTGACTTCTTGCAACAAATTAGGGAGGAGTGAAAGGGCGGGGGCAGCACAGGTAGTGGGTAAGCCTCATTAATTAGGGCAACCAGGATTTAATTACAGTGAATCTTAGATGCAGGCATGAAAGCTCAGACTGACTGTTGTTGCACAGCAGAAGTGGTGATTGCAAGACTCAGTAACTTTCGTCTGCATGCTTACAAATACACCACCCACATTAGCATTTCTGCAGACACTGTGCACAGTCACAACACGTAGATAAACCATGCAATCTTTTACTCAAGCAAAGATGATAAAAGCATAGTTTGGATCTGAAAGGCGACAAAAAAACAGCATAAATCACTGTAATTTAACAGAGAAAATAACACTGAGCAAGCACAATCCCCGAACAAATACCCAGCGGTCTTTGCATCACTCCAAACCTGTACAGTAATCCTCCTCAAACTGCTGTGCAATTGGGTGCAACAGTCACCACACTCACTGGTTTGGAACAGCAGGAAAAGGAGCTATTTCTGTGCCTAAGACTGACATCAGCCAACGCTGCAGCACTGCAGCATCTCACGAGCCTCACACACAGACAACATGTCAGGAGGAGGGAGAGGAGCTGGCTCAGATAGACTCATTAATTCATGCACGGTTATGTCTGATAAAGTATAGGCAAAGGTAGCAGCTGGTTCAAACAGCGATAACTACGCTACAGCAAGATCAAGAAGACACTTTGATGTTGATCTTCAGCTATACCTTAGCATATTTTATTTATGAACAGAGCTGCACATGCGTAACTGGAGCATATGCTGCTCCCTCAGCTGTCACAGCATAATTTTACTAGCTGACAAGTGCCTACACACTCAGTCATCAGGTGGAGTTTTTTTTTTATTTTTTTTTTTCACCATTTCTGTGACAAATACACATGCAGCAAAAGCACAAATGCCACAATGAGGCCTTAGCTTGGTGAACTCAGGAGTTGTCTAACCCTGGCTCTCTAAAAGCTCTAGTTATGGTTAAATTAAGCAGTTTAGGTGTCATGGTGTTTTCTTTTTAACATTATCATCAGTGTTAATGTAGATGCAAGCTACAAGTTTTGAAGCGTGCAGAATTAAATGTAGTTTTTGAGAGACCAGGGCCCGTATGCATGACCAGGCATTAGAGAGGAAAACAAACAGTTTGTACTAACAGTGAAAATAAAATGAATAAATCACAATAAATCCTGTACTAGCGGCAGGATTATAGCGCTTGTTTGGCTGTTTACAGTTTTTCTCAGTTGCTTTGGTACATTTCTTGAATCATCCTCGCCATTTGCAAAACAGTAAGTGCATTCCTCAGAACAGTTCGTACAAATAGCAAAACACCATAGATTACCTGCAAAAGCCAGTCTCCTTCTCAAAATCCTTTGTTCATCCCTCAAAAGTAACTTTCTGTGTCAATGAACGTGTCTAAGCCTCCAAATGATGAGTCCTGGTGTCATTGTGTATGGACAGGACAGTCAAAGTGCTGAGTCATGTTGTAAGTATAACTGTGTACTCTGAAAGGATGTTGTAATGTAAACTATGCCTTAAGTTTTGATCTGATCATTCACACATTTCCATTTCTTAGAGAAAGTCAAGATTGACCCATGAAAAATTTGCCACTCCAGACAAATTTAGAAAAAAGCTGTCTAATGTAATTTTGTGGAGAGATGCTTGATATGTTATGAGAGCTTGTTCAACCTTTTTGCATGTAAAGACTTATGAGATACTAATGACTAAATGTTGTGAGGGGTGAGACTATTCAACAGAGACCCCTGATAATCCATTTTGATCAACATGACAAAAGAAATTGATAATGTAGGAAACAGCAGAGAGTTGTACAATTTGCATGGATGTCCCAAACCATAGGCAACTTGTTCAAAGAAATGAGAAACTGCTTTTTTGATGAGCAAAAGTGACACAATGATGTGAAGATTGAACACAGAGGTTTGAGAATTTTAATTCTGATCTGAGAAATGAACCAAAGCACCTGAGAAAAACTGTAAAGGCAGACATCGCGCAACGGTTATCGTTCGAGAAGTGATATGCTAAGACAGTGGATAATCTTTTGGAAAGGTGGCGATGTGTAGCCATACAACAAATTTAGATTCACAAAGCAGATTTCATATTGCTGATTTATTATTGAGGTTTTCTTCCATGTGCTCGCAAACACCACACACATTTATTCTGTTCGAGATTGCCAAACTTTCTCTTTCTCTTTGTTCACCTGATTGACTCACTGATAACAGCTGTTTGTGTATTCTTGTAATCAAATGTCCACTTTTTTCCTCTGAACAATGTTTTTCTTGGTCTTCTCTCAGTCAAACCGTTGCCAGGTTTATTGCAGTGTATGAGTGGTAGACATGCCCCTTTCTAGATTGTTTGATGGGGTTTTCCTGGAGGCTCCCCTTAAATATGACGTAATCTGCACCTGCAGTGCCTTCATGGTGTAATTATTTAACTGACCAATTATTTGCAGCTGTGCATGCAGCTAATGCTGCAGCCAAACGAGCTGTTCCATAACAGAACATCAGGACTAGTGGTCCTGTTTGTTTAATGACTGAATGTGCATACGAGCCCTGGCTATTGAAGTCATGTGTGTGCACCATTAGTGATAAAACTGTGAGTCACAGTGGTCAACAGTTTGATCCAACCATTATTTAAGCACAAATTTAAAGTACATTCTGAGATATTCACACGCTCTTTTGTAAAGTGGCTCATGTTCTCTGAACTTTGTAGAGGTGGTAAAAAGTGAGTCTAGCCAGAAGTCCATTATGTTATTAAGTTGAAGTGGTTATTTTATGAGACAGCTACCACTGCACTGAGTGGGCTTCCAAAGCGCTGGGTTAGCAGGGTTAATGGGCAGAAGCGGTGATGAGTGCCGTTGTTTGACACAGGTTAACTTGTTGTCAGTCACTGCTGGTTGTCTCCTGCCAGCATGCGCACACTCTGACACTCACACATTGTCTTGTGCTTGTGACTTTTCCATTCATGTGTCAATCCCTCCTTTCACTGTTCCCCAGGCCTGCAGCTTTTGCTTCGGCAGTGAGCTGATATCTCACAGTTTGCTCAGGTACGCATACACTGCTCGGTCAACAGTGCTGCCAGTTTGGACAGCTTCACAAGACCTCAGTTTGCCAAATATACATTCATATTTACTCTCACTCTGCTCTCTCTCTGGGCTCCTGACTATAGCTGCTTGGAAAGGGTCCAAATCCAACAAGATACAATGCTTCAGACTTTGTTTTGGATTAAATCTGGACGCTGTTGTGTATTTTCTGGTCTTGATATGTTGCTGAAGTGACCTGATTCAGTAAAAATAAAACTACTAAGGGTGGTGGTAGGGGCTGTAAATAAAGCTGTGCTGACATTGCACCGCACTGTCACATTCATAACCACCTTTTCAAACATAAACTTTCATAAAATCTGCATACACTGAATATGGGAAGTTTAAAGAGGGGTATTATGCTTTCTGTATTTTAAAAGCATCAATGTTGTAATACGCAGATTTTCAAACTCACATGTTACAGAAACCCTTAACCTCTCTGCAAACTTCTCAAAAAGCTTTTTCCTTAAAATAAATAAATAAATAAAAATGAAAAACAGATTAAAAAAAATAGATAAATAAATAAATAAATATATAAATACATGAATAAATAAATAAATAAATATATCACATGTTTTCATGAGACTGAAATGATGAGGTCATCCCATAAGGATTTGCTGACTGGTGGTTATGACAAATTTAAAAGGATGGGCCTAGAACGCCAAGGTCTGCCCAAAGCTCAGCTCCTGACAGGCCTCAGGAAGGCTGGCCAATCAGAAAGAAGGGGGTTTGTGGAGCAGGGAGTCTTAAAGAGACAGTTGCTAAAAAGATTGTTTCAGACAGAGGCTTAAATAAAGGTTTTCTATAACCAGTTTGAGGAAAATAATGATTTATCTGAGCTATAAAATATGCAGTGCTACAACAAGTACACCAGGGGAATAGTATGAATTCTAGAAGAAGCACAATACCCTCTCTTTAAGATATCACGTCATCAATCTGCCAGACATCAATGTAAATAATGCTCTGTTGCTGCAACAACCGTTGGCCAATATAGTGTTGGATGACAGACAGTAATGTTTGCTTGTTTACAGTAAAGCCCTATACAATCTAATTTGACGTCCGCAAAGCCATTACAGTCAGGTCTGGAGGTGCTGCGCCAAAAATGGAGCTGCCATATTTGACTGGTCGATGTGTCAACACAGTGCAAATGCTCGTTCCTCCCGTTAATGGAGTAAAAGTGGACTTTCTTTGTGTTCCTTTCTTTAGTCTGAAATGAGTAAACTCGCCTCATTATTCAGACAGACTGCAGGACTGGGCCTGTTCCTGCTGCCTCATCTCATGTCTGAACAAACACCAACTCTGAATTCTAATTTCACTGCATTATTACAAACTGTTCCTCCTCTGACACTAATAAAAATAGATTATCTCTGACCTTTGCTTTCGTCTGAGAATCACCCAGCTCCTCTTCACACATTAAACAAAGCAGATAATGTAATGTTGTCATTCAGTGCCATAAAGAAAGGTAAATAGATATGGGTAAACATACAGATGGTGATTAATTAGCCTCTCACTGTCTGTCTGATTGGGAAACAGATCCCAAGCTAATTATGAAAAGTATCTTATTAGCGTCGTGGCAGTGAGCTGGGTTTAGTGTGTAGGCTGGGTGATACGCATGCTACTGTGTTTATTAGAGAGGGAGAATACGAGCTGGGGCTTGGGGGTTGAAAATATGCTCTGTAACTAAAAGTTGAGTATGCACAAGTGATAAATAGCACCATAAACAAGGAGGATAGTCAACTTAAAATGCTGACGTACGTTTGGAAAATCAAAGAACAAACTTAGGTAGAAAGAAAAACTCCACAGATATCTTCTTCTCAGCTTTAGTTCAGCTTCCACTTTATCTAAGCTCACTGTCTCACTGTTTTATCATTTTCATGAGGGAGAAAAGTCACATTAAGCCAAAAGCTCTGTCGTGATCTCATAAATGTGGAGTCTGAAATGAACTCATCACCTGTCAGAGTGTATAAATGGAGACTAAAAGTCACTTAAATCAGAGCGTCTCGCTGCAGAAAATACAGATGAAAAGTTAAAGAAGAGGCTTTCTGATGAGAGACCCTTTACGCCTTTTAAATCTCATTTCATGTGCTGAATGACAATTCGGCAGGGGCCAGGGGGCTGCTTTTAATAAGGCGAAGGTTTTTTTAGAATCCTTTTTCAGCAGGTGCCGCCGTTCAATTCCCTCAAAAGCTCCAACTTCAAAGCGATAGCTTAAAAGCCTGATTAAAAAGGAGCAGATTGGAATTATTTCATGGGGCGGTAGTTTATGGTGAAAGAGAATTATTGCCACAACAAGGCTCTCAGACGTCTTTCATCTGCGTGTGCATCCTCCACAGTTCGTCATTTTCGATGTATCCTGACCTGGAACAAGCCCTCGCTTTCTCTCCAGCTTCCTGTGCGACCACACTCCTTTTTTATCTTTTTCTTTTTTTTCAAATAATTTCCACCTGTCAGATTTCATCTGGCTCCAGTGCATTCAGGGGTTAGAGCCTCACCCTTCATCATTTTTTGGACTCAATGCTGTCCACTGCTGATTCTCCATTTTGCTCTATTTGACAGCTCTTTTTTCAGAGATGCTTTTTATCTAATTTGAGCTGTTTTGACGGATTATGACAGACAAAAAGATACAGGTGGGCAGAGCAGCACAAACTAAAAATTGAAACTGAAGCAGGGGCTTTGTCCTGTAAAACTTTTTATTTATGCAGATGTTTTTTTGCAGATTTTGAGGTGAATAACAGGCAGAACAAAAACTACCCTGCCTCCAGTATTCAGTGCCGTAGACTCTAGCTTCAAGACAATGGAGCCATCACTCTGCCATTGTTCACATACTCATTTATTAATGAAGTACTGAAATGCAATCTGCTTCCTCACTGAACCACGCAGATGAAGGAAATCGTCTCTGTAATGAGATTTTTTTTTTTTTTTTTTCTGGGCTTTTAGCTTTTTTTGTCTTTTGATGAGTTACCGAAGTGGCACAGGGAGGCAAGCAGACTTAGTGCCGTGACTCCCTCCTTTGTTCTTTCAAAGGGGAGCAAAAAGGAACACATTTAGGTTACCTTGAAAAGCATTAAGCTACATTTTTAGTCAGCCTCTCAAGCCGCTGAGCAGCAGACATGGCTGGCTCAGATAGCTTTTAGACCGAGACAGTTGCTGCTATTGAAATCAGAAACTGGTTTGTGAGGCTTTGTCCTTGGGTACGCTTCATGTTTGAAGTGGGAACAGTTGGTTCTGTTGACTCTCCTCGACTGAAATACGGCTTTTCAAAGAGGAAACTGTACAGTGGCTTTGTTTACACGCTAAACCCTCGTGGATTCTACTACTCTAAATTTGCTCTTTGCAGATTATCCATGTTTTCCCACTCTTAACCGTCTCTTGGTGTATTTGAACCTTATCAAAACAGTCGGGTAAGGATGTAAAATGAGCTCATGAGTGTTATTTCAAGTTACTGCCCCGTTTAGTGATGTCATTGACAATAATTCAAAAGCTGAACATCTGTCAAGTTTTTTGAAAAATGATAACAATTTTTTTTTTTCCCTGCAATTTTAAGGGTAAAGATTGCATGAGTTATCACTAGGGTTAAATGATTTTGGAAAATAATCAAATTGCAATTTGGTTTTTTTATTCATTTTTATTTTTTAACCAATATTGTGATTGTGATCTAGCATGCCAGTTCCACATGTTAGGATGAAATGAGATGAATTGATGCATCAATTAATATGAATATCATATTTTTTTAACTACTACAATCACAGCAGAATACTGACTGATTTATTTCACTTCAAGCCTTGTAGATGCCAGAGAAGAAGAAAAAACAGCATTTTGACTGTTGCTGGTTTTAAAGAAGGATTCCAAGTTAATATATTCCCTCCAGATTTCTGTGTATAAAACTTTTTTTTGTTATTATTATTTATTTTATTATTATTATTATTATTATTATTATTATTATTATTATTATTATTATTATTATTATTTTATTTTTATTTTATTTATTTATTTATTTATTTATTTATTTATTTATTTTTATTATTATTTTTTTTGGGGGGGGGGGGGGGGGGGGGGTTATCACTTGGGTTGAATGATTTTGGAAAATAATCAAATTGCTTTTTTTTTTTTTTTAAACCATTATTGCGATAGCCATTTAGCATGCCAGGCCAACATGTTAGGATGAAATGAGATGAATTGATGCATTAATAAATGTAAACAACATATATTAATTTAACTTTTACAGTTATAGCAGAATGCTGGCTGAGTAAGTTCACTTCAAACCTTGTAGACACAACATTTTTGCCAGAAAAAAACAAACACACACACAAAAAAAAACCATATTGACTTTTGCTGGTTCTGGGGAAGGAGGAGTACGAATGACCATATTCTTATAAATTACTTTATATATCATTTTTTCTTTTTTTTAATCACAGCCTTTGTGATTTGAAAATTGCATTCAAATAAATTGCACTGCTGGTTTCAATTCATTACATTGTTCAGCCCTAGTTACTACTTCAACTTCCTCTCACTGTGCTGTATGGTCCAACCAGTGACCCTGGATGAATATGCAACGTAAAATACATTAAACAAAGTTTCTGCTACTTTCCATGTGCACAAAAGAATAAAAGCTGCAGCCTCTAAAGGCAGATGGAGATGAGGCCATGTAAAGAAGCAGGTCAGGGTTTTTGAAGAGGGTTATTTTTTAAGGCACTGACTGATTCAAAGTGGAGACTGAATACAGAGAATAAGATTGTCTGAGGATACACTGCTGCAGACAGTCATCGAATACAAGTATTAAAACCATTATATTTGTGTTGGTCAGCTCAAAAATGAAAGGAGCTTTCACCACTTAGCAGAGCAATGTCATGTGAAGGCCAAGAATCTTCAACAGCAAAAGATCGAGACCAGTTTGGCAAAAGAGACAGTTACAGCGAGGAGAAGGAAAAAACTCCTTGTTAGACAAACTAAACAGAACAATCTGAGCTAAACCAGCGCTGTGATGCTGCCACGCGCTGCAACAGCTCTCACTGACACAGTGTTGTGAGTCACACGGCTGTTTTGTTGTACTAAGGTGCTTGGATTCTCACTCCAAACAAACTACGATTTAATAAGAGATCAGGGAGTGTTTCATACAAGCTGTGATCTTTGACTGCAAGAAGTGAAATTGATGCAGAAGTGCTACAAGCTGCAGTTCCTTAAGCGTCCACTTGGCGCTGGCTCTGAAAGTATTGGAAACCATATGCAAACCAAATAAAAAAAAAATGATTTCAACAGCAAAATAACTCATTTACAATCTGGTCCAAAAAATGGCCTTAGTTCAGCTCATTTCTCTTCCACACACTGTAGTTTAAAGGATTGTAGGTTGATGAGTTTAACCAATCAGAGGCACAGCTCACCTGACTGACAGATGGACACCCTGTTGCTGTTAGTGAGGATGCTAAAGACCCGCCTCTTCACCTCACATTACCTCAGCAGAAGCTATGTTTCCAATATGGTCCCCAACAACGATAGTCTTCAAAACTCTGTATAAGGAACAGATGAGTGACATCACAGAGACTATGTCCACATTTTATACAGTCTATGGTTTCATACGCTTCATTATGACCACAACGCCAAGGAGAAAAGTGACCCCTGTTTCAGAGGAACTCCTCTAATTGATCCAGGTGAAAAAGCACCTGTCTGCTGCACTGATCCTGTAGACAGGTCTCTGCCTCATTTGTCTGCCAAGCTAAAAGTTGCGTTCGATTATGTCAGCCTCGGTGGATAAAAAAACAAGGTTAAACAAAGTCCAGTTACTGTGGGTGAGAGAAACAGAGAGGCAGGGAGGAAAACAGGTAAGAGTTCATTCCACAGTCAGGATCCCTGCTGAGATGTTCACAGCTCAACATTTTGAAATGTGTGATCCAGGCATGGGGATGGTGTGGGAAAGGCTGCGTGCCAATAGCGGATAAACCCAGATGGAAAACATGTTTTTCCCAGTGCAGCTGATTCTTGGCAAACATAAGAGAGGTAAATCCACATTTCTTGTGAAATCTAGTTAGGGAGGAAAGTGTTTAAGCTGGTATGAGTGGTTTTCGTCTCAGAAGTAATTATTTAGTTCAAACTGCATTTTTTCTTTTTTTTTTTGTTTAGTAGTTTAAACAAAACAAAGGGAGAGTGCAGCTCTCAGGCTGAAGTAGTACTCAGAACTCTCTTCCTCTGTCATTAAATCATGCCTCAGTTATACAAAACTATTCAGGGATAAAATAAGTATTAGAATAATGGCTGTTAAAATTCTCCAACACTCTGGACTCAATGCAGAGAGCTTAATCAATTTGTTATTTTAATGAAGTTATTAATTTTATGCCTTCCTCTTGCTCCAATGGAGAAAATCCCACAAAGAACAGATTCTTATACATTATTTTATACTGTTGCAGAGAGGCGCTTCTTTCCTTTACAAATCACCTTCGACTGACCGTGCATCGCCAGTGTGAGCAGGTTTTAGCTTCATTTCTGGAGAGCAGAGGTTGAAGCTGAATGTAAAGACAAACAGTGCTGATCATGAGCTTTACTCTACAGGACAGGAGGGATAATGTCACAATACAAACACGTCACTTTAACACTTATATGAAGTGTGATCTGGGAGTGTCAGGAGTGTAATCTGCAGACAACATGTCAAAGGAAACCGGTGACACATTTGCAGGAGTGCGTTATATTTGGATATGTGTACTCTGTTGATGATTAGCATACAAGCCTCAAGGCCTCCAATTAAAGTGTCAACTAACTGTCACCAACACTCCTCCTGGGATGCAAACATACAAGCATGAGGAGTGAAAGTCGTCACAGTCTGATAGAGAGAGGAGAAGGATGTTGTTTGAAAGATTTTCCTCTGCGAGCAGCACTCCACCAGATCAATCCTTGTTTTAGCAGTAAGCAGTCGATATCACATTCATCACTTGCCAGAACATCTCTGCTGCGCTTCAAAGAGTTTGATGCCGCTTTTGATATACAACTTAAATTTCGAGGTTCATCCTGTCTATCCTTGAATACTTGTGTTTTATGGTTGCAAAATCTCTTATCTGGCTCCTATTCTCATCTCTGAATCATCCCGTCTTTCCTTTATGTCCTCTTTCTGTCTGTTTTCTGAAGAGGACCTCCTTTTTTCTTTGAAATTTGACAGCATCCTCTGTTTTTAATCCCATTTCCTCCCATCTTCTCCTGCTCTTGTCATTCTATCACCTAGTTTTTCTTCCTCTTTGCTGTTTGAGAGGCAGCACACTCACATGTTCAGGCCAAAGTGTGTGTGTGTGTGTGTGTGTGTGTGTGTGTGTGTGTGTGTGTGTGTGTGTGTGTGTGTGTGTGTGTGTGTGTGTGTGTGTGTGTGAGGGAGGCTGAACTCAGAGTGACTCATTTTGTGCTACAAAGAAAAGTCAGACACTCTGCTCCGTAAACAACTTTCTGAAAAATCTTGTTTGCAGCGATTTTGACAGGATCATTTAAACCCTTTTCACACCTCATGAACAGTTCTTGAAAATTTCAGGACAGCTTGTCCCTGAAATTTCCTAAAGTTGTTATTTCTCCATGTCCTTTACAGCGTGAAACTGTCCCTGAAGAGCTTTGAAGTTACGTTTACACATCCCTGCAGTAGTCATTACGGTTTCAAAGGTATCAGCCATGATGTGATGAGCACGGTAAACGCTGTTGCTATGACAAACACGAGTTCTACCTGTAACTGGTTGTATTTACAGTATCAAATGAGTGGGGAAGCGTATGAAGAAGCGTTATGACATGCATGAAAATAACACCTGGTGACACCTGGTATAAATGTCATTAGCTCACTCGTGCTGTTAATTGCCTTGACTTTCATCGCAGGTGTTCTTACATCCGCTTTCTCAACTTCTTGTAGGAATTGTGCCAAAGGGCTCATCAGAGACAGTCAGGATGAGAAACTCAAGTGTTTGAATTAATATGTAGCTTAGCCTGATTATTTCAGGCTATTCTTAGGGGTTTAGTGTTAATACATGCTGATTATGTAAACAAAATGCACATGTCTTTGCAGGCCTAGAGGCTAGCTGCTTACCCGTGGTGTTAGATTCAGGAGACTTTTTAACCAAACTGGGAAAGCTTAAGGTGTATTTATGTAACACAGCAATATTTTGAAAAAGGAAAAAAAAAAAAAAAAAAAAACAGGGGGAGAAGTTGTTAAAAAGTGATGCTGCCAGCCAGATCTGAACATACCAGGTACACTTACATCCTACAGCGTGCAGTCTGTTCATACCTACAGCCACCAGTAACGTGCGGTGAGGTCCATGACAAGGGAGGCAGGCAGCCAGCTTAAGTTGAAATTTCTATATGTGTGTATTACATTTACGGTGCACTGCTCACATTTGCTAATACAAACTGCTACTGGCCAGCCCTGCCCCTTTGCATTAAAGGGTGACAGTCTGTGCTCTGTGTGTGTGTGTGTGTGCGTGTGTGTGTGTGTGTGTGTGCGCGTGTGACATAGCAGGAGAGACGGTCCGAGTGCATGCATGGTGTGTGTGTGGCGGGAGTACATTATTTTGGTCTTTGTTTCTTCAATAAATGTGCGGTTGTGCACAAGGTGCACCTTTTTTTCCTCCTTTTTAGTCTTTTCCCTCACCTTGGCCCAGACTCCCAGACACCGGTTACCAGCAACGAGCCAAGTAAATAAACGTTAATCAGCTTTCCCATCTACGGTTCAGAGACAGACTGAAGTCCCGGAGTTAACAAGACGAAATATCAATTAAAACCCGAAACATAAGTTCACCTGCATTTCTACAGGATCTACATCACAGGAGAAAGAGCAAAATACGAACAAAAATGACCCGTATCTCAATAACACAAGAACACAGGCCAGGCACCTCCGGTATACTCTATCAAACGTCTGCACTAACAAACTATCGCGAGACCTCAAAGAGGGTGCGCTATTACAACCTGCGGAGGCAGAGAAGCGCTGTGCCTCATCGATGCCCACGTTGATCAGCGTAAGACCTTAGTACGCATGTGCGTACCTGCAAAACGTTGTGATTTCAAGTAAACGGTCTCTCTTTCTCTCAGAGTCTCTGCCTCCGACGCACATTACAGGAATGAAGCCAGCGCGAAACGCTGTCTGTCCCCTCTGTTAGCCTCCCTCTTATTGACAAATCTGCAATTTCCTTTTTTTATTTTTTAATCATGACAAATTGTATATGAATAACTGAAAAATATATTTTTATTGAAAAGAAAAAAAAAAATATATATATATATATATATATATATTTTTTTTTTTTTCTTGTTAGCCTAGAGGAGGCACTGCCTCCCCTGCCTCCACTGACCGCACACCACTGCCAGCCACATAGCATGTAACAACCTAGGGGCAACATCCGGTCATTAAAAATGAGGCCTATGCAGAAGAGCTAAAAGTCGTTTAAAGTATCTTTTTTTTTTTTTCTATCTCAGTGGTTTAGAAGTTATTAGGATCGTTTGATTTTCCAATCAGAGACACACCTTGAGTCACGTGCCGGCACCCTCTAGCTTCTTGAAGAAAAACACACAGCAGGCGTCATAGCGAATGAGGCCGCGGATTGGCTTCATTTCAAGGTTTCAGGAACAGGGGATTAACGTCACGGATGCTTCGTCCATGTTTTATACAGTCCTTGTTAACAACCCTAACTCTTTTATTCAAACAAGATGTACATTAAAAATGATCAATGCCTTCTTCCTGGGGAAAGAAACTACCCGTCATTATTTCCAAAACATTAGTGCTGATATTATCACCCAGCAGAGCTTGCACAGGTGAATGTAAGTGTCAAAGGAGCAGCCTTTTCTAATAAAAACGTGGCACCGTCAGAGCTTCAAATCTTACTAATCCTTCTCACATATCCATGTAGTTAATTCCTGGATGGCCTCACTACTCTGGTTCTGTATTTCATAGCTCGGGCGTGATTAAAGCATCACTCCACCAAAGGTCTAGTGATCTTAATCACACCACTGAGAGACCTCGTCCACTCCTTTCTGCACTTTTCTTCCACACTGAATAGAGGACATCTTCAGTCTCATTTAAAACACACAAACTTTGTGATCTAAATAAAAAAATAATACCAGGCCACATGATTGTCATTTCTGCCTCTTCACTGTCACATTTTCTTTTCCATTTATCAGTCTTAAAATACCTCTTTCACCCATACCACCATATGTTTTGTGTTAATCATGTGCAAACCTTCAGTTTTAAAGGTTTCTTTGTTGTGCGTCATATCTAAAGGACTGATTTGATACAGTCAGTTTACCACAGTCTGTCTGTGATTAGAGCTGTGTCAGACTCTCAGACTTACCTGTGACATTCAGGGACAAACAGGGATGGGTACCGAATTAGGTACTTTTATAGGTATCGACCAACTTCTGTCAAAAGTTCCGGGTATTGATTCACTTGAATTCAAAAGGTACCATGTTTTGGTACCTAAATGCATCCTTTTGACTGTGAGGAAGTAGATGAGTAGGCGATTTTCCATGCTGGACATGAACACAGCATTGCAAGGTTATATTTTGAAAAATAAATAAATATCCATCCATCCATCCATCCATCTTCTTCCGCTTATCCGGGGTCGGGTCGCGGGGGCAGCAGCCTAAGCAGGGAAGCCCAGACTTCCTTCTCCCTGAGTACCGGTACCGATTGCCAGGTTCCGGGCATCAGTACCATATTGTTTCAAATGTGAAAGGTACCCATTCCTAAGGACCAACCAAAACTGTTGACGTGCTTTTCTATAAAATGATCAACCAAGTCGCAGTTTTGAGCCAAGTTTCTCTTTTGCAGCTCCACTGAGTGACACAGAGAACAGACAAAAAGGGAGAATCAAGCACGTCCCTGATGTGCAGAAAAATAACAGACCAGTTAATTCAACAGATCACACAGATCTGTAGAGCACACAAAGTAAATGCAGCACTGTGATGGACTTTTTGATGGTTACTGCACAGTTTTCAGTTTCTGACAGTTATCTGTTTCTAGTGTATCATTAAGCTGCCCTCTGTTTGTGCAATTACTGCGATTTTAAACTGGCTTGAATGATCAGTTATTTTGCTTATTGTCAAACGCTGATTTCTCTTTGCTGTTCCCCAGATTGACAATCTGGGGAACAGCAAAGAGCTGAGAGCAAGAGCTGAGACACAGGACTGATACAGACAGACATGCATCATAACTGGCACCTTTGTACTCAAAACACATTTGTTAGAGTGTAAAAAAATAAAGCACGCTGTTTGGCCTTCACCAATTTAGGAAGTGTCTTTTTGGGTGTCAATCAGAGGACGCACCTTCACATACACCATCAAATCACTGAACGCCACCAGGGACTATCTAACTGTCAGGAGCTCGACTGAGCCTTATCAGACCTGCTGACATGTCTCCACTTTGGCGTTTTATCCTCTTTTCTATACACGCCACCATGGTGAACACAATTTCCACATTTGACACGTGAATCAAAGACTCAATTTACCAAGGAAAATATGGCAGGAGGGTGAAGCTAGAGGTGGAGATGCACCTTAAAAATAATGATCCCTGAAGAAAGGACACACTTAAGAAAGTATGACAAATTGTGATACCATCGGGAAACCTCCCAGAGGAGGGAATGCTTTCAATCCCTCACATCTCACGCGAGGAAAGAAAACCTTTAGGGAAATTATGCAGTTTTGTTTCTTTTTTTCTAAATGCACACAAGGACCTGACATCTCAGCCATGCTTGGTAATTGGCTTTCTGCAAACATGACAAAATGAATGTTTTAAATAAACAAAGATTACGCAGCAAACCTGACAGAGAGAGATCAGGGATAATTAATACCCCTGGATCAGCGGAGATGACAGACGATCTCCAGGAGGCTGCACATCAAGGTTATTTACCTTGGAGGAGAATACATTAAATGCATTAGATTTATATTGCATGGGTTGTTTCGCTTTCTGTCCCAGATAACACACACTTACACACACACACACACACACACACACTCAAACATACACACAGATGATTTTGGCTGTACCTTAACATCTTAAAAAAAGGTTCTGCTTTACCTGCTTGAAAAACACGAGCACTCCAAAAAATACAAGATGTTTTTGCGCATGGTCTCTCAAAAATTTTGGGAGCTCGTCCTCCAAACCTAACTGCTCACACATCTGTCTTAGCTTAAGTCTTTCCTTGTTAGCGTCTGCTAAATGAAACTGTAGAACTGTATTGGAAGCAGCATACTGTATTATGGTGCTTACTCTTATCTCATTAATTATAAGGGGCTTGGGCTTCTAACAAGCCGTCTGAAAAGTCACTTTTACAGTTTGATGATTATGTGAAGTTTGATCCAGCGTGACAAGAGAATGCCTTATTCTGAAAATCAACTTGATATTTTGAAAGTGTTCCAGTGCATGGCCTCCCATTCTGCTCTGTGCAAATTGATGTGCTGTGTCTCAGCGTTCTGCGAAAACAGGAGTCTTGTGTACTAGATCCATGGGGCTTCAATCTTTGACTGGGTCTACAGCTGGAATGCAACTGAGCAAAGTCTGGGATGATCATCTCTAGGACTGGGAGCTGAGACAGACCAGACACAGATCTAGTGAAATTTGACCAGTACAGTGAATTTTCCTGAAGTTTTTCTGGTAGAGGCTGAGTAGAAAATATTCTTGGTGAAGTCAGGATTAAAATTCGGCCAATCTGGTTAATTTGGTTAATCTGAAGTAAATTCATATTTATGGAAATCTCAGTAATATTTTAGCCCAGAGTCTATCTTTGGTTCATTCAGAAACAGAAATGACAGTTTACTGGCTTAGCCAGCAGGTAAGCAGGTAAGGAACAAAACACTGCAGAACAAAAGGCCTAGTGTAAAGAATAATCTGAAAAATGTATAGGAATCTTCTCTTCTATGAATCTCACACTAAATAAAGTGTAGAAATGTGAGAAGACCAACCATTGAAATATGTCAACATGTGGAGTGCACTGTGTTATTTAATAAAAAATGAAACACTGTGTGAACATATATATATATATATATATATATATATATATATATATATATATATATATATATATATATATATATATATATATATATATATATATATATATATATATCAAATGTATAAAAGTCTTAATGATTGCTTATCCGTAAAAAACACAAAATACAGTTCAGAACTGTAAATACAAACAAAGTTTTGGCTAAACCACTGAAATATGTATACTTGCACTTTTTAAATGCACTTTAAAACATTTTTTTTTATTTAAATTGCAGCGTTTGCGATTGGAAAATTGCATTCTATTACACTGCAATGTTGGTTTAAATTCGAAGTTCAGGCAGCTCACGCTGGAACTGAGGATGTGTCCTGGTAGTTCATAGAAAAAGAGTGGCGCAACTGTGAGAAAAGATGATGGAGATCATGGATAGGATCAAAGGATGGAGCGCCAGAGATGAACAGGATCTGAAAAAGTACGTTTTGTCCGTTTTTTTTGTTAAAATCAAAAACAAGAAAAGAGACAAAAAAATGAGAAAGTTCACTCTTCTTAGGTAGTTTTGGTGTTTACATAGTCATAGGAAACATTTTTAGTTGGGTCTTGAAAGATTGATGAAGATGTGCTGAAAATGGCTGGCAGCGAATGAGTTAAGTCCTTCTGTTAAAATATGGTCAGAATGATACAGATTTAAAATGTCTTTATTGGTTTGATGTGAAATACAAACAGAATCATTAGTTTTCAGACAGAATTAGCCTCTACCCTCATGGCTGCAGTCTCTTTCTATCAGGTTTTAATCCATCTCTCCTAAGAGATGTACTTCCTTGTGTTGGTCACTCCAGATATAATCAGTCCTAAAGGGTCTGTGGATACAAGTCACAATTCTAAGTGTGAACATGGTATCAAACACTCACCCACGTCTCCTTCCAGTCCTTAGAAACAGCCATTCAGACAATAAGCGTGTTATTCTGAACCAAGTAGAGTTTCGAGTGCAGAACAAAATATAGTTATCTGACAGAATGGGAACAACATGAGCCTCCTGGGGGGGAAAATTGCTGCCTCCAAACTTATAGTCATCGAGGTTTTAAGAGGTACAAACAAGATGAGTCACATGAGAACTGAAGGGTCTGCTTTTGATGGGAGTAATTGTGTATACAGAGAGAAAGAGAGCGATGGCAGGGAATGCAAATGACAAGCTATGGAGACTTCTTATTCTATTTTCTCCTTTCACTCCTGGTATAGATACTCTTGTAAGTGGCATGTCGCAGGACCTCGCGCTCAGACACTTGCAAAATTACTGAAAATTAAGTGTACAAGATTGGCCCCCAAAATCCAATCTGCTCCCAGCCTCAGTCATTTTGTAAAGTTGACGATGCCTGGGAACTTGTGACAGTCCAATTAAGGACATTTGCATATCGCAGGGCTTAAATTATTGTCATCCGCTGGAGCATAAAATGGGGGTGCAACACAGGAGGAGATAGCAGTGATCCACACTCAAACACAATGGAGGAGCTCCGGTACAGTGTGTATGAGGATGTGTGGGAGAGTTGCTTTCATTAGTTTACTTACAGAGTTATCGTATATATTCTCATTCCCAGACTTCGCCTCATTGTCCAACCCATATATCTCTTTTTGAAGCTCTAGGTCCCTGCTCTTCCTCTGCTGTGCTTCTTGTCTTTCCCCCCTCTTCAGTCCCCCCATCTTTTCTGCAGTAGGAGTCGTTGTGGTCTTGCTAAGACATCATTGAAAAAGGTTCACCATTCCGTAGATCTTTAAGTTTTATCTACTGGATAAACTGGCTGCTTGGATGTGAATTCTGGTAATAAAATGCTCCATTAACAAGAACAAAAGTGCTTTTATTTTAGCCTCAGACGGTGTGCTGTTGGATGAAATTCTGCTTTATTCGTCTTACTCTTTTTCCATCTTTGCCTCAGGCTTGTGTATAGCTTTGGCCTGATGTCACAGAGGCTGAACCAACAGGGGGTTCAGCACAAGTAAAGGTATGCATCAGGTGAGAGACAGAAGCAAGACCTTACAAGAAATGACTGCAGGCTGTATGCACAGGCCACAAAAGACTCTTTTTTTGCCAGTCTTTTTCGTCTTTTCTCTTTGTCTTTGCATCAACTAGCCTGCCCTCACTCCTCACCTTTACATCTATGTACCAGTACCCAGCCGTGGGCACAAATCCCCTTCCGACAACGCTACCTGCATGGCATCCAGCTGTGAAAAGTGCTCCATCCCTGGTGACCAGGTACACAACACGTTGCTCTGTATAATCATAGGATGTTGTTGTTTTTTCCCCCTGAGGCAGTGAAGCTACACCACTGCTCCAAAGCTGTATTGTGCTCTGACTTCACACGGCTGCATTAGCAATCAGATACAGTTAAAACCATTGTCTCCTCCACATGTTGACTTATTTATGTCCACGATGACTCATGGTTTGCTCAAGTTTGCTGCATCAAAGGTGAAGCAGAGTGTAAAGCAAAGGGGCCAAACAACAGTTCCCTTCAGGGACACTGATGTTATCAATTTTCTGCCTCATCACATGCCCATCATTTCATCAGCCATGTACAAAACCAACCTTTTGTCCTCTTGAAATACAGTTTTTCTGTTCTTCAAACTTCAAAACTCCAACCCACAAGTTTAAATGAGTGGTTGTCAAAAGTTTGCAGTTAGAGCTATAGAGCTGCAATGCAAACTTTGTGACTTTTGCAGCCCAGCTTTCCTGAATTCAGAGTAAAACTCACTCATCCAAAGACGAGATGCAGTGCAAAGGTGGCGAGAGCTTTAGAGAGACCTTATAATCTGGGATCCTTGGTATTCCACTTGATAGATCTTCTAGTTCCTGTTTTCTGACCAATTAGTGAATCTTATTAAGATATTTAAAGAGATGACAAGATGCAGATGTGCTAATCTGTTACACATCTACAAATTATTTGAGATACAGAAACCAACCAGTGTTTGAATTTCCTGAGGACCTCAAATGCATCAGAAATAATCCAACCTCCACTCACCAATAATGATATTAGCTTTCTTTGTCTCTTCTTGAGGACAGACCTCAGAAAAAAAAGAGTTTTTTACTTTAAATTAAACAAGCCTGTACCAATATGTTGTCACTTAAAGGAACCAGTTTTGCCCTTGTGTCGCTGTCCTTGTGTGTCCAGGTCATGCACATGTGCACAAGTCAAGTAAATCCTCACTCTTTCCTCTGGTTTGTTTTCTTCCTGACTATCCTACTGCTTACAAACAAAGGCTCAAAAAGCCCTAAAAAATAATCCTTACATTGCACATACATGTGTGTTACTTATAGCCAATTTACAACCAATTTGTTACACACTCAACACTCTTTGTTGTTTGCTATCAACAGTTTTACTGAGTCTACCTAGAAAAATATGAAAGTACTTTCCCTGAGGGATAATAAACCAAGAAGACAGAGTATTTCCTGTTTGTCTGCAGCATAAATACTGCATGGAGGAGGAGGAGTGCCTGGCTGAAAGTCTTCCAACACTGAGACTTGCTTCAAGAGTGTTGACACAAACTTGGCTCTGGAAGAACATTGCCATAGTGTTGCTGATGACTGCCAGTAGGTCCAAGATTGCCATGGGAATGAATTTGTCGTTGTAAGAGTATAACTGTGATCTATGAATTCACAAATTTAATTTTAATATGTGGTTCATTTATTTCAGCTTTTGTTTCTAAATTGATTTCATGCCCTTGTTTTTTAGCAATTTATAAATGAAAATGCACACAATTGTGAAGCCATTGTCAAAATATATCTATCTTATAATTAAACAATATATATATATATATATATATATATATATATATATATATATATATATATATATATATATATATATATATATATATATATATATATATATATATATATGGAGAAATTATCTTAAAACCTTATTTAAAAAAATTGTAATGAAGTATGTTTGAGTGAGCAGCACCCAGCAAGGCCACCGACAAGTCAGTTCTTCTTAAACAGCATTTAGCTCATACAGCAGTAGGGATGGGTACCTTTCACATTTGAAACAGTATGGTACCAATGTCTGGTACCTGGCAATCGTACCGGTAATCAACATTACCAATATCTGGTACTATTTTTGTGTTTATGTAATTAAAAAATATCATTTTGTATAATACAATAATAAAATATATATTTTATTCAACCTAACATATTCATTTTTCTATATATAAACTTGCAATGTTGTGTTCATGTACACCTTGGAAATCACTTCTCTCCCACTACCCTACAGTCACAAGGATGCATTTAGGTACCTAAACATGGTACAGTTTGGTTTAACGTGAATCAGTACCCAGTACTTTTAATAAAATTTGGTCAGTACCTATAAATGTACCTAATTTGGTACCCATCCCTATACAGCAGCATGATGAGCAACCAAAAACTACACCCAGGGGACCCACATTGTGATGCTCTGACATTTAATATAACTTACAAGGTCAGTCATTCACCTGGTCCATGTCGAACCACAACATGTTTGGGTGTCTAACCCCGAATAGACATAAGCCATAGTTAGTTAAAGCTCTAGGAGGAAAAGTACAACCACAGCTCACGTATATTACCCAACAAGTCAACATGCAAAGAAAACAGGGTTTAGATGCAGAGTAAGAAATGCTAGAACAAAAAAAAAAAAACGCATACATTTTCCATATTAGCTGTGGTTGTGATGCATTTTTCAGTTTTAATTCTGTGGTCACCCCACCAGCTTTTTTTTTTTTAAACAAAATTTTGCTGATACATAAACTTATTTCTGGGTAAACCTTGTTCGTAACAAGCAGATATTTCAGTGAGACAGCTGACAGCAGGCATGTTAAACCTGTGGTGATAAGAATTTAAGACAACGTGCTCACACAGTACAGGTACCCTTCACTAAAGAACTGCAGAGTCAGCTCAAGTGTCTCTCCACCACAGCAACATATCAGCATGGCAGGCAGCCAGCTCTGTGGTCAGTATGGAGACACATGACATCATTAACCTGGGTGTCAGTCCTGACTGTCAGTGCAGGATTAGACCATCAGCTAATGTTATCACAGGCAGGTCAGAACCTCAGTGATGCCCCTCAGCGATATGTTAGTGATTTACCACAGAGGCCCACGGTAAAGCTCCTGACCTGGCAGTGGATGATGTAGACTTTCTTTTAATGTTATTAAAGGCTGTGTCTGAGTGTCTGCCAACAACATGCATCAACATATCAGTGAGACACTCTAAACCAAAGTGGTGGGGTGTTAAATTTACAGAAAACACCTGGCCTTCTCCCATTTACTGAATGAAATGCACACCCTGACAACCAAACAGTCTGCAGAGTAGATAAGACATGACTCTCACCCTGAGTCATCAACACCCGAAGCTTTGGCACAGCTCTGTGGTGTCTCATTTTGATTACCAAGTACCTCAGACTGATGCACATTAGCATTATTTCTCTTTCTGCCCAACACATGGATCACTTCATTCCATGTGACTGGGTTTAGACGCTCGAATACCGGTAAGGTTGGGAAAATAAGCACCAGGGACTCTAACTTTGACCTTCTAAGTGAGGATACTGTGCTATTTGTCTCCCTACCATGTCACTAGCAGCCGCTTTCTGCACTGTGGAAGGGCCATTACAGTTAGTTGACAGCACATAGGTGTAATTGCATCATGGATGGCAAAGCTGACTGCCCCCTGTGGCTCCGTGCTAGAGTGGGTTATCTTTCAATCGAAAGAGTGGCGGTGTGATTCCCAGCTCCTGCAGTCTACATGTCCAAGGGTCGGTGGCCAATACGCTGAATCCCAGATTGCTCCTGGCGAAATAATCACTGGTGTGTGAGTGTGTGTGTGTGAAAAGGGTAAGCTCATATTGATGGGCGCTATAATTAGCATCCTCTGCTTTGTGTATTTGGAAAGGTGAATTTGCTCTGTGCAGACAGAACCCAGACAGAGGTCCCAGATATGTTACAGCTTTTCCCGAAAAAAGGAATCCAGGCTAAGAATGGGATAGCAAGACATAGAGATAGAGAGATAAACCATAAGCACACAGGCTATTTTCCATGTAAACAGGGTAGAATAGAAAAATATGAGCAAGCTGTTGTAATAAAATCTACCCAGTTCTTAAGTCGAATAACTTCCGAAAATAACAAGAAGAGGATCCATTTCTCAGTTCAGCATTTATTCTGGTCACAGGTAAAGTTTACAGTGCTGGTCCCAAAAGAATGAGCCCCAATATCCGGGAGCAAAACAATTTTATAACAATCATTGCTACGCCCATACAGAGGTTGGGTTAAACTTAACACCCGAGAGTAATTGGACAAAAAACATCACTGACACCGCTGCCTCAACCATAGCTGGTGTCAGTTTTCAGAGAGATGTGCTATCAAAGTGTGGGACTGTTGAATCAGAGCATGGAGCTAGGAGACTTGGTGAAAGTTTACACAGGGTCAAAGAGACCTCACAGACACAATTTTAAGACAGAGGCTATCCTTATATCTGCTAGATAAACATACATCAACCCTGGAACTTTACAAGAACATAAGACTAGATAAATGCTGAGCTACGTCAATTATTCTGAAAATATACAACACTGTGAAAGTGAAATAGCTTGTTTTCGGTCCAGAAAGTCACTTGGGCCTGTTAACAATGAATAAACGTGGTCAAAAGTGCCTGCAAAGGAGTATAAGTGTACATTGATTTTGCAAACCTAGCAATGTGCATACTCTGGTTGCAAAGTGAGGCTCATGGTGAAAGAGGTTGGATTAAACCCCCCTAATTATTCTAAGGTTTGTTTTGGGCCCTTAAAGATACAGCAGGCATGCACTAGGCTTGGTGGAAGTCAATGGGTGATGCGGGCTGGATAAATGTTTCACCTGCTCAAACAATCTACTACGCTGCAGATTACATGCAAAGCTCAGAAGATGCCAGAAGTGTCAGGCAGGATCCAATGATTACTGACATCCCACAAGCTTAGATTAGCATCAAAGGAAGGTTGGCTGTCAATCTTTAGCAACTTATTTTGGCTGCTGCGTCACATCACTGTGTTCTAAATGGAAACTGTTCAGTGCTTCTCAATATCTGAGGCCAAGATGGTTGGAAGCACAGGTCAAACGGGTGTAGTTGTATGTGTGTGAAAATGTGTCTGCCTTTGATTTGTATGTGTGATGGTACACATGTATAATCGAGAGCTTGTTGCAGGTCTCAGTACAGAGTGTTAGTCCATGCAGGGCTAAGGTGAAGAAGGTGTGAGGAGTTTCCCATTGCTCTTCCAAACCTTAGATCAGTTCCACGCTCAGAACAGAGTTGTGATGTGTTGCTTTGTTTGTATTTAGTTTGTTTTTCTGTGGGGAAGGGCTGCTGTGCATTTGTGTACGTGTGCAAGCAGGAAGCACTAAAACGTTCTGGAAAGTTCTAGATAATGGTTTAGGCCTGAAATACACCAGATACCTTTGTAATGTGACTCCGTTGTGCTGGGTCTTGACTGCGTTTGTCAACTTACACCGGCTGTGTGTTCAGTCCAACAAGCTGTATGACTGACAGACAGCTGGAGTCACAAGACTGAGGAGTTCCCGCACTTCCCACTCCATTGATAAGTCTCTCTTCATTCATGTTGGTCTGTAAAACCTCAAACTGTTGACTCCTGCTCTGGCTCTGCTCATTATGTCCATTTATTATCATAGTCAAGCTAAATCCAAATTGATTTTGACACAGTTTGTTTTATTTTGAAAGTCACTGGGTGTTTTCAGTAGTTTCCAATCACGACTTCCTGTCCTACTCAAACTTCCCTACACTGATTCATGTCCCACAGCTTTGCGTTGGTCAAAAATAGGATGGGTCTGTATTACCTGCAACACGACGTAGCAGCCACGCAGACAAAGTGCAACAGAACTGATCCAGTGTGAGTTGACACATTGACTTGAATGGAACCTATTTGAACCATTTCAGTAACGGAACGTAAATGTATACAGTGTATGGTAGCCATTGGACTTCATACTAGGTTTTTGTTGGCCAAAGGAATATATATATAAAAAAAAGGATGAATGCTCCAACTTTCCATATGACATTGCCTAATTTTATGCGTGGGTGCACAATTGGGCAAAGGTGTAGTGATGTTTTCAGTGTGTACAATGTCAAGAAAAAAATGAACACTTCTCTTGCTGATTGCTGACTCCCCCTCTTGTCAGACATATCGTCCCACCAAAATAATCATTTTAACCAATAATCTGCAGAAATACCTCAGAGAAGACTTGTCTCTATGTCACACACGACACACACCCACATTGCGTGTTTAATCAGACTCATTCAGAGCTGTGGTTGGCTCTTGATAAGTAATTGTCAAGTGTCTGAGGATTTTATCTTGCACGTTTAATCACAGGCTCAGGCTTTACAGCTTGGATCCCTCTCTACCTCACAGCTCTGCCCAAATAAAGAGAACGGCTCAGTTTCAAAGAGCGCCTTGTGGCTTATCAGAGGTGATATCCTGTCTTCACTTCCCCTCAGGCCTGTAAACTGAATGCATTAGTAATGAATCACTCTGCAACCATGCCCTGGTGGACAACAATTCGTGTCCACACCTATCTGCTAACTCAGTCTCTTCCACCACCCTTATGTGAGAACTCAGGGACTACAGGAAGAGACCATTTCACAGCTGAATCCAGGGGGCGGGGGCAACTCATATAGTATCATTATTGAAGATGAGAGCCATATGTGTGTCAGACATGCTACATAACCCTGCCCATCAGCATTTAAGTAGTTTATTAGGGTAACACCTTAGCTGACAGCCGAACAATTGTATTTTACTTCTGCAGTTACCCGATAGTGTCATTCTCCTGCTCCTAGCCCTTCCCTGTCATTTTCCCCTTGCCTGATCCCCTTTGAGATACTGACGGTAACACACAGACCGAGGAATATGGAAAAGAGTCACTGCAGCTTGCTCCTTCATTGGAGCTGTCATACTTCATTGAAATGAGACACCAGTGGGAAGAGTACGAAGCAGAACCAAAAGAGGGAGGAGGTAAAAATGTACAAGTGTGGGAAACGAAGAGGTTTGAGGCGTTTATCATCATCCACTTGACACAGAGGAGAGGTGACAAGCAGTGATAAAAGAGACATGGAAAGTGATAAATGCGGCGCGAGCGTAAACTTTAATGGGCCAACCTTGGGTGAGAGCAATTTGCCAATATTTAATTAACTGTAATGTGATCAATCAGAGTGTTAAAGGATGGAGCTGTTCCGCTGGGGCACTCTGCCAGCCGCACTCTTCCTATAGCTCATTTAGCCTTGAGAAAGCTCAGAGGAAATACTGCAATCAACAACAGCAGCTCTGGGCTGTGTCTGCTGGATCCCATTGTCACGAAGCTGACAAAAGCTGTGTGTTTTCCTTCTAAATCATCTCAGATTTTTTGAATTATTTTTTTATGGTCAGGGCATTTGTGTCTATGAAATTAATCTTTCATGTTTGTGAGTTTATGCATGATTTTATTTATCACATTTCACTTCAATCTAAAGAAGGACAAAGTGCTATCTTTTCCTCTCTTGGGATCACTGTCTTCATGTTGCGTGCCCTTCTTTTGTCCTGAAAGCTGAAAGGCACACAACATATAGGCTCCTGGAATTGTATGTAAATGAAATGCATCTCTAGATCGCCAGGGGCCTCGCACTTAAACTGTTATTGGTAATTACTTTTCTTCTAGCTGTACCTGGATGAATGCCTGGATGGCTTGCTTGTGGAAAAATACTCTTGTTAACTCAAATCACAGGGCACTTAAATGCCCCGATGCACATCTACAAGCTCAGAGCTTTGAAAGCTAATACTCTTCTTTGTTGTGTTTTTTTTTCTTTTTTTTTTTTTGTTGTTTTTGTTTCATCAACTGTACATTACAAACCAAATGTTTTTTTTAATACAAATCCAAACTAATCCATAACTCTTCAATGATGATCATTATTTCCATTAAACACCTTAAGGCACTTACAAGGGGCTTTTGTCCTGAATTCATGCTTCTTGCAAGGACAGAGCTCTTGCTTCTTATGTTTTCATAAACTCTTATGCCGCGTGCGTCACGCCTATAACGCGCCACGTGAGTGTCCGAATCTGGACGCAGGACTATTTTGACAAGCTGAGGGGCTGACGCGTGTCACTGTGCTGGCGGAGTAAAGATCCCGCTCATTTAAAGACGGAAAGCCCAAAAGAGCATTTTACGACAAAACTCCACTCCACTGAGGACAACACAGTCGGACTCAGTGATGACCCGTGCAGGCAAATCCAGCTGGGAACAAATATTTACAGAACTTACCTTCAAAACCTGTCTCTTCAGAGACTTTCACCCAAGCCTGCTCCTTTTTTTTTCCGGTCTCTGTAGAGTACACACATCGCATCGTATAACTCTGGATAATGACACACCGCACAGATTATTTTCTCCTCCATCTTCCAGCAGGGTTGGAATTGGAGCATGCGGCTGTTCACCCCCAACGTCATCAAATCAATGATGTCCTGGGGGAATGTCATCGCTGATTGACTGCCGCGGCACAGCCTCATGCAAATTTGCGTCAAAAGTTCAATATTTTCAACTTGAGCATAGAGGCGTCTGACGCTTCAAATGCCCCGACGCTCCAAACACGTCCAACCTGCTGTCAGAGGCGAATCAACGTCTAAACGCGTCTCTGCGTTGACTTTGTATGTAATCTCAACGCAAATCCGGGCCCGGTGTAGCCGTACCATTATCATGCCATCCAACACATTTTTTGCTATAGAACATTGAAATGTAGCCCAGGCTGTAAACTTTGGTGAGCCAAAACTACTTGTCCTTTAGGGGTTGACTTCAAGAAAACCGTGTCAGAGCTCATACTAAAAGACTCATTTTTTCTAGGGATGCACGATATTGGATTTTTGCCGATATGCCGATATATCGAAAACCCTTTTGGCCGATACCGATATCGATACCGATATCGATACCGATACCGATAATCACAAGTTTGTTTGTTTTTTTCACTGTAAAGAAAGCTAAGTCTATCCTGTACTGGAATTTATATGTTACTCTTATTGTGACGGTCTTATTTGTTTAAGAAACACACATAAAACAAGACAAAAAACATTTGATTTTACCATAGATAAGAAATGTATTATTTTTTCAAACTCAAAACATTTAGTATTGGAATACAGAAAAATAAATTATTTAGATCACATGAACTTTAAACGTACAATGCATTTTTAAACATAACCAAGTTGCATTTGATTATTTTAGAGCTACTGTAACAACCTGGTGACAGACACAGAGCTCTGCAGTGCAAATAAATGAAGCGCTACATTTTATTTAAGGAGCTTATTTTTCAGATGGAAAATAATAATAATCCTAACTGAATAGCACCTTATTGGCTGTGCCTGTCGGCAGAAATTTTCATATCTGCAGATACTGATAAACATGTTTTTAAGCCTTTATCAGTCGATACCAATATTGTACCGATAATATCGTGCATCCCTAATTTTTTCCATCTACTTCCTCTCTCTGGTAAAATTTGCTCACGCCGAATGCTGAGACGTACCGAGACTTGCTGAGTTCTGCTGAATCCAACTGCAGTCCAATTGCAATTGCAATTGAACGTACTGCCTGAGACTATGTTGGATTATATGTGAACAAAATCTCTTTCCGTCTGATCATTCATTCATTCCTTTTCCGAACCACTTATCCTGTTCAGGGTCGTGGGTGGCTGGAGCCTATCCCAGCTGTCATCACACCCTGGACTGGTCGCCGGTCAATCACAGGGCTGAGACAGAGACTAACAGACAACCATTCGCTTACACACTCACACCTAGAGACAATTTAGATTGATCAATTAACCGGATGAGCTTGTTTTTGGACTGTGGGAGGAAGCCGGAGTACCCGTGAGAACCCACGCATGGGGGAGAACATGCAAACTCCACACAGAAAGGCCGACCGGCCAAGCTGGGAATCGAACCAGAGACTTTGCTGTGAGGCTGCAGCGCTAATTGTTGCCCCACCGTGCAGAGCCTGTCTGATCATTTTGTTGTAAAACTTAACAGATGTGAGTGACAAGTATCAATACAAATATTGTTTTTTCTGACCACATAGAATCATTTAAGCAAAGATAAAAGCTCACCCTAACAGATCTAGGGGCCTGTTTCTGGGTTAATGAAGTTTAGTTAAGTTCAGTTGTCCCACTAAAGTTGTAGTTTGTTGTCATGTGAATGCTCAAAATGTATGCTGATAATGTTTGGTGTGTTCACTTTTGTTGTAACTCCAAAGAAGAAGTTACCAGGATTACCTTAACTCACTGCAATTGGTAATGATAACTTTTAATTACCCTTGGAAACCTTTATTCAGAGATGGATTAGACAAACTCTGAAGGAAAAACAGCAGAGGATAGAGCTCTCTGGCTCAACAGATCCAAAAATAAACCTCAATTTTGACAAATAAAGATTTTTTAATTTGTTTGTCATGCTCAGCTTTTGTATCATAGTCCACAATAGCTACTGAAGAAAAAGACAATTAACTGGAGAAACTTTTGTGTAAGAAGAAAAGAAAAGATTGTCTAAACCCAGTAATAGTGTAAGAGGAAGGAACCATTTCTATTAGAAATTAAAAACCTCTGTCTGGCAAATTTTATTGTTTATTTAATTATTTATATTGAAAAAAAAAAAAAAGAAAGAAAAGCCTTGCCCTAGAGCCCCTGATACTCTCAGCTCCCTGAGCCTTTGAAGGTCAGTGAAGATTGGTTATGCATGTGCTCCTGTAATTCAAAGCAGCTACTTTATATCTAGCTATCCACCAAAGTAGGATGAATGGATAAATTACTTAATAAACCCAATCCTCAAGCCCTGTTATTATTTCTCTGGATGTCGATGAGGATCCCAGTGATACCCGCCGTGCTGTCAGTCAAAAATAAATTCCATCAGCAAACTAGCACCTCACACTGTCAGGGAAGACAGACAACAGTTAGGCTATGTGAAAATGAAGTGCAAATTGATGGCATATATTATCCCAACCTCAATTTTCAGCTTGACCTTTATAACTCAGTGCCAAAAACACCCGCCCTGTGCTTTCTTTTCGGTTGAGTTCCTGATTATCAGAGACAAGGAGGGAGACGGTGAGGTTGGAAGCCTTTGACAAAATAAAAAAAAAAAAAAATGTATTGGCTAATAAAAGCTCTGCTGATTAAATTAAGAAGGTAATTGGATTCCTGCTTGTGCAATAAAATAAAGCTGGATTGGGTATAATTAAATTGTCCTCTCAAGATTTAGTTTCTTGGCCGCTCTTTTCTTCCTGTTTGAGCAGAAGGCGAGAGCTGGGTAACAGTGACAGGCAGAATTAGAAATTGGAAACAAGACAAGGCAGTGGTAAAATTGAATGAAGCACAAATGTTTCTTTGAAATTGAACGCTATAACAGCCAGATAGCATTTGTGAAGGTGTGTTCCTTCAAGTCTGTCCAGTTTCCTTCTCTTTTCATGATTAAATAATAACCAGGCAGACTTTTGAAGGTAAAGATATGCGGTCTCTCTATGGGGATTACTTTTTCATGTTGGATTAAGTTTAAATCTTATAACTCAATTTAGAGAACGAAATGAATTAATAGATTGAGCTGTGAATGAAAGTGGAGGGGTTTAAATAGAAAAAAAAAAAAAAAAAAAAACAGAGCAAGTTTAAAGTGAAATGCTAACTTTAGCATGGTTATATTAGCATGCTAGGAGTGAAATGACCGGTTAACTCTGTCAGGTATTTTGTCAACAACCAAACTAAAGGAAAGAGACCAAAAAAAAGACTAAAGAGACTTTTAAAGTTGTGTAGGGATGAGCTGACTGCTAGAGCAGAGCTATTAACAAGCTGTCTTGAAAACACATAATATTATTAATATTTTCGTTAAAGGGGCTATGACAACTTTCTATGAAAGGCAAGTGTTTTTCCTAGGACAAAGACTCTGTTTCCCATGAGCACTTGCACACATTGTTGTGAGAACATGACTCTTACCAAGGTGTGTGTTTTTTCTTAGTTAATGAATAGAGAGCAGATCTTTTTGATATGTTTATTTGTTCAAGACAACTTTTTTACTGAAAACAACATGTTGAGATATTGTATCAATCAACGGTAAGCTAGAGCTATTATTTGAAATGTGACAACATGGAAACTTGTAAACCCAGTTTGTAATGTAGTTTAGTACCCCGTGCTCTCAGACGCATCTGTAATGTCTAATGTTAGTAAACCCTCTTTATGTCCGACCAGTATTTACCATGCCACACCATCTACCATCTCCGACCTCACCAAGCAAAGCTTACATAACCATCACTCATCCTTTTCTTTTTGCCAGTCCAGCTCCAGTGTCCAGCATTACTACAAAATAAATTGAAGAAATCATCTTCAGCAAAGAGAAAAACAGAGGTCTTTCTTCCCAATGCTAAACTTTGTCAGCCAGCGAAGTTTAGCGATCCCGATCGAGACACTGTAAGAATTAGCATTTAGAAATAACCTTTTTTTGGCACTGGTAATCTCAATTTAAGTTGTAGACTACAGACTGAAGTCCTCTTAGTCCCTTTAACCCCCTACTTTACACATACAGTGTGAGCGCCATGCAGTGCTGCAGTTTTTATACTAGATGGAGCGCCACGATCATAGGAGATCCCACCCATGACAACATACTTGAATGGTAATTAAATAGCATGTCAATAGTCCATGCCTTTTCCTTTCTGTTGGTGTCCTTATAGAAAGAATGTGTTGGTCGGTATAAAATTATAAAGTCTTTCACCTCCAAGATTAACTTTTTCTCTTCCAGAACTTCAAATCTCTTCTGGACCTGACCTGCTGATGACTTCTGGTCATGCGCAAGTGACATAGTTTGATAAACAAGGATGAGATTTATGATCTGATTCTAGAACATGGTGCTTTGTATATCTTCATTGTCTGATTTTGTGTTCAGTACGATCTACTCTGCAGACATTGACACGTTTCTGCAGTGTCCAGCAAATAAAGACTTGCAGTGTAACACTTAGCCATTGGTGATTGCGGCACCAGCGGACTGCAGCTCGTGCTGTGTGAATGCATTGATTGACTAGAGTGGTTTTCGAGCACAGCATAGAATGTGCCGCTGCGCAGAGGTCATGCTTTGTGTGTGAATTAGAGGTAAGATCTGTGATTTCAATACTTTGAAAACCAACCAGGGTTAACCAGTTTCAAAATTCACAGAAAGCTAGTGGCCTGTTACATCACAGCTTAAATAGTTTATTAGCTGTTAAGACAAGAAAAATGTTTCTTAACTTAGTAAATTCATTTACCCGGATCATCCGATGTGTTATCATGGTAAGAATGTGGTAGTTAATGTATTTCACTGATAAATGACAGCACCGTCCACGTCCCTCAAGCTTCATGTCTGAATAAAGTTTGTACCAGTTTTCACTCTGGTTCAAAATAACTGGCTTAGCTGCTCTCTACCACACTGTAATGTAAGCTCTGGTCCTTTGCTGCTGGATGGTGTAAGAAGGAATGGTGTAAAATTTATACTGAGTGGAGCATCTGTGAAGGTATGCATGGAGTAACTTGGTTAGTTTCAATAACTTTAGTCAAGTCAGCTATCTCACTCTGAACAGATTTTACAATGCAGAATGTGTGCAAAGTTGATTTTTGGCACTTTTTGCCTTCACCTCATCAATCCCCAGAAGAAAACACCAGACCTAGTGCCTAGCAGAGTGATTGGTGAGTAAGGCTAATAACTTTCCCTGGGGAATAGAGACCCAGAGCCTACGGGTGAATTCTGTGCAGGGAATGGAGCTTATAAAATGCCCCTATTGCATATTTGGCGTGGCAGAACTTGTGATAGAAAGTAATTTAGCTGTTCAGGTGAGCGTTGTATCATCAGGCATGCAGGAGCAGAGCTGTGAGCAGAGGCTTCTTCTACATAAAGTGAAGTATGTTATGTAAGAGCAGCAGCCACAAGTTTTCTTTTGGAACCAGCTAAAAGGCTTTGATTCGTCGTCATTTTCTGAGCAGTTAGGATCGACCTGCCGTGTAATCAGCACTGCTTTGTGACTGCAGGTCGAAAAGAAAATTTCTGACACTGGCTCATCATCACTGGGCCTATGATTGTCAAAAGATTACAGTTACTGCGCCTCGGATAGTTCTCACTTTATTTCCTGCCTGCGTTAAGATGTTTATGTCCTGCAGAGCCTTTGCTCTATGAGGTTTGTGCTTTTCAAATGTCAGTCCACAGTGGATGCCCGAGGTCACAGAGTCACAGAGCAGCAGCGGTTTTATACCGTCTAGCAGGGCAGTTTAAGTTCAGCTCACCCCAAGGCCTGGCTATCACTCAGTCAACCTTAATGACTCGATAACTTACACACACACATGTGCACACACATAAATAGACCTATACACACACCATTCCTGCACAATAAGTGATTCATCAGCTCTGATTTATTCCCTCTGGGTGAAGTGTTAATTACAGAGGTCTAATCAATAACTTCCACTAAACGATGGCTCAAAGGCATCGATGTGTGTGTGTGCTCCTGTGTGTGCATGTGTGCACCGGTGAGTAAAGTCCCCAGAGGATAAGTACAGTCTTTGCACCTGCATGATGGATGGTGTGAGTGTTTTAGCCATCAGCAGCGTTTTACAGGCTGTGAGTGGTGGTCTCTCTGAGTGACCCTGTGACAGGCAGGCTGGGGCTGAGCCAGCAGCTGGCAGCTCTGACACAGCTGGGCCAGCCACACGGAGAACAGTCAGGAGGGAGCCTGCAGTGTTAATGACAAAACTACCTCCCTGTTGTGCTTTGTAAATTAGAAAAGGCATTGGTGTTACTGTGGGTTGAAGGACTTGAATTAACAGATATAGGAGAGTTTGGATGACAGCAGACGTGCTAAACAGGAGAGGTGGATACATTAGAATGCACAAGCTTCAGTGACTCAATTTCTGTTGAGGGTTCTGTTTTTTTGTTTTTTTTTAAATTTCTTAAGATTTTTGCAGTAGCTGTGGTAAATAAAACTTTATGATGAATCAATAAATGACCAAAGCTAAAACAATCAGATGTGATATGAGAGGGACCAATGCTGTCTTGATGCGTTGTTTTCAGGAGTATCACTCTCACAGCTACATACATTTTAGAGGTGTGAAAAATATTGATATGGCAATATGTCAAAATACTTTGACCTGTGATAAAATATTGATACTTCAGCTCTTAATATGGTAATTTTTGTGAAAAAAAAAAAAAATCATATTTAAGGTGAGCAGGAAGCACGTTACGCGTCCCTCCACTGTGGTAGATGGCGCCGAAGAGCTACTCCACTGCATGTTGCCCATGAACTGTATAATAAATTAAATCTCAAAATATATTCAAAACATTTTATTTCTTAACTTGATAATTTGAGTTTTGATGCTGTAAAAATTTTTTCTTTCTCTCTATTCTTGGGTCAGTTAATTTTTAAAGTGTAGCAGACTAATAAAATAATAATCAAGGTCATGTTTTGTGCAGTATTAGATTTTTTTTATGAGTTACATTGGTTAGAAGTGGCATTTGTCAGTTTCACCAACTGAACACATCTTTCACCCCCTTTTTTTTTTTTTTTTTTTTTTTTTGTAACATTAATTTAATGTCACAGAAGTTTAAGTGACAACTTGACACACTTTATTCTTTCAAGTTAAGTATGTATGAAACAATGCATCTGACTTTCTTTACATCAACCATAATAAAATAAAAAAAAGCTTCTTTCAATCAAATTGTAAACTGGGAAGAACATTGCAATATATTGCAATATTGTGATATTATCGTATTGTGACCCAAGTATCGAGATGTATCAGCTTCTTGCCAATACTCAACCCTAATACATTTGAAATAACATTAACAGATTCAACATGCAACGCATAATCTTTGGGTAAAGAAGTAGACTTGCTGAATGCAGGGGAGAATGCTGAACTCATCAACAGTCATCTGGTGACAACTAAGCCAAACTCAGTTTGCATAAAGATGTAGATAAAAATCTACTTTAGCCTTTTTTTAACATCATCCCCATTCTTTTTTCTCTCACAGCCTGTCATGAGTTGTAACTAATAGCAGCAGTAAATAGGTGGTTAGGTGTCCGTGGTTAACCGCTGCTTACAGCGTCCATCACACTGTAGATCTTTTTTCATGTCTCATGTTGAGGCTGTTTACAGCAAATAGCAAGGGAAAGACAATCAAAATATTTTTCAGAGCTTTAATGAATTAGAAGGAGCAGAGCAAAACTTGGTGGAAGTTTCCGTCACATTAATGCATCCATGAGGGAAACATTTGCCACTTTCAAATTAGCTATCAGACCCCCATGGCTATTAAGACGAGGCAACACATTAGTCCAACTGGAATTACCAAAACAAAATTTATTGCGTTGAATGAAGGGCTTTTTTTTATTTGTGTGGAGGAAAGTCGGGTTTACAAACACCATTAATAAAAGCCCTTAGTGAAATATGTCTCCATTTTTTATGTCAAACTTCCCAGAGTCAAACTTCTCTTCACTCACTTCAAAAGAGAAAATCTTTGTATCCTTTCTATCTAGAACGACATAAGGATGACAGTTTTCCTCATACAGTTTTATCCCCAATAACTGCCATTTTATCAAGTATTAACCCTCACCTTTTTTCTTAATTTAGTGTTATTGTATTCCTTTTGATGCACCATTGTCGAGACACTGCAGTATCTTTTTGCTTGTGTTTTCTTATCTTACTGCCGCTGTGATGAAAATAACAACACCACTGCAACTATAAACAGTGCATTGCAACTGAAAAGGAAACTCCCATACTGCTAAGTTGACAAATCAAAAGTAGTACAGACAAAGAACTGATGTAGCCAGCAGAGCACTATTTAGAGCTGTGGGTGGAGGAAGTCATGTGTTGGATCAGTTTGGCATTTGACCAGTCTAAAAGTCAAGGTCATCAAGTACATTTTGTCAAATTGATGTGGATCCTTTATTCTAATCTGGTGCAAGAAAAGTTTTACTTGGCTAATGTGGATTTTAAAATAAGTAATCAAAGGTGTGACTAAAAATTTGACTATTCATGTTTATGGGTGCTGTGAGGAATATTCCATTGCAGTGACACGTCTTCATTGGAAAGACAGCATTTCCCATGAGCACCACTCCCCACTGTCTTAAAAACGTGATGGTGCCAGGGCTCACTTTTATTTTAGATACAAATGAAAGGAAAGTGGATCCTCTTTTTAACAACACTTTTCTTTTTTTAAGACAGCCAATACAAGTAAACTGTGTAAACTCAGTTTGTACTGTAGTTAAGTGTGCAGAAAGTTAACAGACTGACATGTAACATTAGGACATCCTGCATATGTCAAACCAACTACCATCTCCAACCTCACCAAGCAGAGCTAATGTAACCTCACTCTTCATTTTATTGATAGACTCTCAAGTTTGAACAGACCACTGTAGAATAACTGCTACATGTGGGTTGGAATGAACATTATCACAAACAGGTTAACCCGTGTTTTAGCCCGAGCTCTATCCCTCTCCTGTTTAGCTTTCTTCTGCTCTGAACTCTGTTTTCCTTTTGCCAGACCTGCTCCAGTGTCAACCATCACTAAATAAATCACAGAAATTGCTTTCTTAGAGAGAAAGAACAGATCTTTTGGTCTATGTGCCATAAATGGATTTTTGATATTCGAGAAAATTCCACCTGATCATGAAAAACGGAATAGTTCTTTCTTCCAGCTGTGGTCAGACTTTATAATCACATGTAAACTTTAGTGCTGTTAATGTTGAAACCTTACATCTTATGAATTGGCATGAACTTTTTCTTACTGTAATTTTAAAAACTTTATTCCATATTGCTTTTATACTGTGATTCTATAACTATCTTCTTGTGGGACGAACTAAAGGTCTTATATTGTGTATATAGTGTTTGAAATAGGCAAGTCAGACTATGTCAAGGTTACTCATAGAGCCCAAGAGGGGACTTTAACTATTATTCATTATTTCAAGTCACTGTCTAGTCATGATTTTGTTTAAGAACTAGAAGACAGTACTCATTTACAACATTAACTCATTGGCTGCCATTGACGCCTGTAAATGTCAACACAGTTACAACCATCAATTACGCCAAAAGTCGTTAATTATAGCCCTGTTTTCACCAAGTGGTTCATTTTGGTTGGTCTCAGTATAGCGGGCATTCTATGGCGTTCCACTGACTAATCCTGGGACAGATCCCCAAATAACCCAGACGAGCTGTCCCACTGCTTTGGACTCTTCTGTTAGGGTGCCAGACTAAACCAATTAAATCCCAGAAAGTTGAGCTACAACACTGCAGACCATTGATTAGTCAAAAGAATGGTCACTTACCGTGCAACATAAACTAAATAATACATGAAGTATAATACGGTGCCTGATAATACTGATCCAAAATAAACTTCTCAGTGGAATCTGGGCTTATGCGTTTCAGCTGACTTTGATCGAAAACAAGAAATGAAACATGAAAGAAGAGAGAGACTACCCTTCTTTTGGTACTTTTAGTGTTTACGTAGTCATGAAAAATAAAAGATCGATCAGAATGCTCTGAAAATGCCTGGCAGCCAATGAGTTAATACTGCAATGTGCGGTAACTGTAATATGCTTCCTTAAGAAACTGGTGAACCTCCAACTTTGCTCCAAAGCTGTGGTGGAGGAGTTTGTGTGTGTGCCAGAAGACAAAATAAAAACAGTGATACAAAGAGGATTTAAGGGCGTGGTCCTAAAACTCTACTGATGCAGTAAGAAATTTGGACAATTTTCTGGATGAAAGGCATCAATTAGCAGCAGACAAATTTGCGTAAGACTCCACAGTAATTAGAATCTGTTGATATAATTACACAAGGGTGTGATCGTGAGCTGTGACAGGCTTTGGATGGAGAGAGTCGGACGAAAGAAGGAGAAACACTGTGACAATAACATCAGCAAAAAGAAAATTAATATAAACACATTAGAGCGTTATTAGGAGAGTCTGTGCGGATTAATTATGATTCAAAGCTTTGGCCCTTTCATTTCGGAACACTTGTTTTCAACCTTAAAATTTGTTATAACAAGCCTCAGAGTTTGGATCTTACTCGACAGATGAAAAAAAAAACTTGGATGCAAGAAAGGAAATGATAAGTCTCCGTTTAATGTGAGAGGATGCACTGTTACAGAATCAAAGAAGAGACGTCTTGACTCTTCCCGTGTTGAATTTGCTGCTACACTAGACAAAAACAGCTTTTGTTTTGAAGTCTGCGAGGTACAGGAGACCTTGGCAAGAGAAAAGAAGCTGCCGAGCAGGAAATCCCAACCAGGATATGAAGCGGCAAGATGTTGAGAGTTTTAACTTTGTGCTCTTGAGGGAGTGCGCAAATGCGTGGGTGAGTTTCTGCTCTATATGTGTACAGATCTCAGTATAAAAGTGAAGGGCTTTTAAGAGGACTTTGGTTCCTTTCACAGGAGCCTGTCAGCTTGGGAACCAAAGCTTCTGTTCTCAGGGTGACTTAGGCCTTAGTGGACTGTCGATCACAAAATCACAATCGGTGAAAGCAGGCATTTAGTGAGTCAATTTGTCAGTCCTCTAAGCCTCCTTTCCAAGGGTCATATAGCACTCCCTGTCCCTTGAAATAGGAATCAAATTTAGCTTGATCTACAGCGTGCTGAATGCCTGCACAAAGAGGGTTTTCTTTTCCTTCCATCTTTGGTTTGTTCTCAAAAGACAGAAAAAGTCTCCCAGTGTTTTGGGACGAGCGTGACTTCTGCAAAGAGGATTACATGACATGGAAAAGTTGGCATTAAAGCTCTGACAACAAACGGATTATGTGATCTATTGTGTGATGTAACATGGATTGGCAACGCTATCTATTCTTAGTCATGCAAAAAAGCTGGAGACATCCAGACTCTCACTTTGTGTTATTGCAGCTGAACTCTGTCACTTCCTGTGTCTGAGATTCAGAGCCTGGATTCTGCATTTCTACATGACCTCCCATGATATCCTCTTCTGACCTCATTGATTTTACTGATTCAAGCTTTGGCTGATGCATCAGTGGTGTTATCTGAATACTCACCTCAGCCATGTGATTTCTTACTTTCACCTTTGATGGAATAACTTACCACCTTTGAGATTTTTGTACTGGGCATAAGGGTTCACTATTTTGGCAAACGTTGGGGTGGTTCCTAGTGAATAATATTGTTAGCCAAAAATAAACATTTACAGCTAAATTTCACCAGCTCTGTGTCTGGTCGGCCTCTGCTCCACCGTGGCACTGGAGCTAATAGGGTCCAATTCAAGTCAATGGGTCAGCTTCAACGGGCTCTACTTCTTCACACTGAGATCAGCATGTTGGAGCTCTCCAGAACTGACAGAACAAAGCATTAAGTCACAAAGAGCAAATTGAGCGGAACAGGGTCTCACAGAATGTCCACAAGTCTTTTGTGCAAGTCCAAGTCAAGTCCCAGGTCTTTGGTCACAAGTCAAGTCCCAAGTCCCAGGTCTTTGGTCACAAGTCAAGTCCCAAGTCTTTGGTCACCAGTCTAGGTCAAGTCTCAAGTCTCAAGTCTTTGGTCACCAGTCTAGGTCAAGTCTCAAGTCTTTGGTCACCAGTCTAGGTCAGGTCCCAAGTCTTTGGTCACCAGTCCAGGTCAAGGTTCAAGTCTTTGTGAGGTGAGACTATTCAGTCTACTAAGAGTACTGCACAGCTGTATCTATGAAAAGCAGTCAAAGCATTTACTGTATTATTATCACTCATATCTATTAGCATTAGTGCTGCACGATTTGGGGAAAAGGTTCGATTTGCGATTAGGTGGACAATATTGCCATTGCGACTGTGCTTGCGATTTAATAAAACAAGTTGTGTCATGATGAGTCTACAGACTTGCTTGGCTATCATGGAGGAAAATCTGAATTGCATGTGCTGACATTGCAATTGCAATTGCGATAACCTCTTTTGCGATTACGTAATTGCATGTGCTGACATTGCGATTGGGATTGCGATAATCGTGCAGCCCTATTAGCATAGAGCAGTATTGATTAGTTGTTTGTTGTATGATAGTATCTGGGTGAGTTTTCAGGTGTCTGATGAAATCTGATGTGGTGGATCCAGCATATTTGATCTGGATCCTGCAGACTTAGCAGTAAGCACTCCTTTCGTTGGTGCCGCCCTGTTTGAAGTTTTTATGACAAAAGGTACAGCAGCAGCTGCAGGTCCGCCGCCGGTCGCCATTGTTGTAATTTGATGTACAAGGGATACTGTGTGATGGCCCGAGGCACACATCCAATGTGTAAAGTGATTACCATGGTTATCGTGAAAAGAGGAAGATTATTGATTGTACATGAGTCCCAAAAAGAAGAGTGTGCGCGACTTAAGCGCAACTTGAGTTAGTGCCACAAACTTGAGTCCCCATCGCTGGGGTATCAGGCACCAAAACCCCTGATTAAATTTTAAAATATAGATTTTAAATTCATTTTACAACAACAAAATGTCAAACTGGGTGGAGCCAGGGGTCAACCTGTTGGATGGTTGTAGAGGCCAGTGAGGACAACATGAATGAGTAGAGGCTTGTCATTGGGGTGGGATTGCGATCAGTCCTAGATCTTGTGACTCCAGCCGTCTTGCCAGCTTTGCACCGGGAAATACAGCATGCATCTTCAGCTCAGCTCAGCTCAGCTCTGTTGTGGTTTGACTGCATGTTCTTTTCAATCCGGCAGGCTGCAGGACCGCAAGACAGCTGGAGTCAAGAGACCAAGGAGTTCCCTTGATTCCTACCTTAAAGATGGTCCTCATGTTTTTCATGTTGGGCTGTCAAACCTCAAACCTGTTCACTCCTGGCCTGGCCCCGCTCATTATGTCTGTTTTATAGTTTAGCTACACATCATCTGGTTTTGATGTGTTTTTTCTTTTTTTCTTTTTTTTTTTTTTATTATCATTAATTTTATACTTCGAAAGTCATTGGGTGTGTTTGGGTGATTCTTGTGCATGACTTCCTGACCCACTCAAGCAGCTTTATGTGAATTGAGGCATCACAGCTCTGGCATCCGGCAAAAACAGGAGCCAGAGAGGCATGTTATGTATTTTGGCCGTTACAGCACACTGCGTCTGCACTTCCCAGTCTGCTCCTCTCATTGGTTACTGCTGGAAACAGGTGGACGGAGGAGTCAAAGAAAGCCAACATATTTAGGATTCCAGGATTGGAATTGTTTGGACAAATACTTAGTCACAACAAATTGGGCCTAAAATCGTCTACTGTGTGGCCATCCTGAAAGAACAGCAGCATCTCATCTGTGGGCTTGTGTTTAATACAAGATTTTACTGTCACACCTGTCTCCTGGACCGCCACTGTTCTCTGAGTTTCCAGCCTTTGTGATGTAAAAGGCTCCACACAGACTCCACAAACTGAACACAGTCGCACACTTTTCTAAAGCTGCAAGAAAGCAGACTTTTCATCACTTTACCCGGCTCCCAAACTGAAGGCTCCCTTTTCTCCTTCCTTTATTTATTTCTAATTAACTCATAGCCTGTTGACGTTGTTTCTCTCTGTCGTGATTATGAGCAGAGCACGGCTCATTACTCATAAGTGATATATGATTGTTGTTCGTGGTGAGAGCGCAAAAGCCAGCTCAGCCTCTCGTAAGAAAGAACACTTTTCCATCAAGGTCCTGTTTGCTGCTCTCCCTTTCTCTGCTGCTTTTCATTTACAGCCACTGCCTGAACAATACGGGCACAAATGAAATGCCTGGACTGAGTAATGGATGTAGCATTTTTACCCAACCACAGCGAGGTAGTGCAAAGCTGACACCGAAAAACATGTTATGGTTGCAGCCGTGACTGAAACTCTATAACAAGCACAGTGTGTGTTCGGGAGTACATTCTCTGTCTGTGAATGCAGCAAGTTGAGTCTCCCATTCAACGCATTTGAGTGCATTTTTAATTTGATTCCCTCGCTGCTAGTTGCATTGAGCTGGAAATTCTTCTCAGTTGCGATTTCGTAACAACAGAAGCTGCTTTAATTGAGCAGCTCCCACCCTGAAGTTGGCATTTAGGATGGAAATGACCATGGAATCTGCCGTGGCACACAATTACATTACATTGTCCCTGAGGAGAAAGAGAGCAGGAATTTGTATGTCAGGACACGTGCGTGCATGCCTGCTCACACGTGTACAATGTGTGTGACGGTGTGTGTGTCTGAAAGAGCTATAAAGAAGGGAGAGAAGAGGTGTCAGGCATGGAGACAGAGATAGCTGTGCAAACCCAGCAGCTCTCTCATCTTTCTTAATGATACATCTGTGATGATAGATCTGCGATGACATCTCTCATTGTAATCTGAAGTGCCTCCGCCTGTGTCAGAGCTGCACAAGACAGGATGTGAAATTGGGGGTCTTACAACAGGATGTTTTATTAGCTGCTGGATATTGCCAAGGTGGTTAAGATGGGCTATTTGGTTTGCTCTGCTCCTTTCATTTACTCTATTTGATTTGCGATAAGTGACTTTTCCTCAGGAAGAAATCGGCAGTAATTTCACAGTTTGTGCTCTCTTCCTCTCTTTTCCTCTTTGTATTTCTCCTTCTCTCCTTCTCTTCTTCTCTTTCAAATATGACAAGCCTTATTGACTCCACTCACACACTTCTCAGGAACTCCCACGTGCAGCCTTGAGGCATGATTGCCGTGATGCAAATGAATTGATTCCAATACAAATGAACTCATGATAGTAATCCCATGCTAAGTGGCTGCTGCTTAATTTCATATTGATGAATGAACTGCCTCAGCCGATGCTCAGAACAATGGTTTCTAATTAGAGCGACACTAATTGCAGACGCATTGATTGGCTGGTGGAGGGATGGTGTGAGGGTTCTATTGGATCAGGTGCAGATCTGCTCCTGGAGGAAAATAAGAGCCCCAGTTCGTGTGAATTTGGAGGGTTTTAAAGCCTGATAAACAATCTCAGGGACCCTTTAAGAGCAAACATTGCCATTAGGCTCCTGAATGGAAATCATATTTTGGCATCAGCAGGAGGTTTTTTTGATGTGTGAGGCAGAGTGCATCTGCAGTAAATGCCGGCAAGCTGTGAAACAAAAACAACAAAAAGCAGAAAAAGAAGAAACACAGAGTGCTGCTGTTTGAATTTGAATTAGATTAATATGTATGCGTTAAACCCGCAAAACACAGTTCAGTTGACCCCTGCGAGGCATGTAGGAACCAACAGCACTGAAGTAACAAGTGTTGCCCCTGACCTTTCACTGTGGTCTCTAAATAATGGAAATGCAGGTAAACAGATTAATTAAATAGATAAAGTTGGAAAGTGAAGGTCGTGCTGTAGACCTGTACTAAAGGAGCATGACAAAGATTTTTAAAAGGAGAAACGTGCCATTTTTAAACACTGTTCAGCATTGTTCAGCGAAGCCTTTATTAACCAGGGAAGCAGAGCACGCCAAGTTTTTAAGTTGAATTAATTAAGTCACATGTGACGCAGCATATCAACAGAATCCCAAGACTACGATGGACTACAAAAAAAGCTCTAAAGTTTGGCTCTAGGGGAGAATTTATGTCTGTTATTCAACACAGCTTGTGTTAAAGGAATACCCTGTCTTAGATGTTCTGCGTCTTCCTGTGCACTAAAAACGTCCCCACTTAAGGGGTTACACTTAATTTCCAGTGATGAGTTACCAGAACTTAGTTATACAAAAGTTAGTGTGTTGAGACTGTCTTTTATTTCATACATTTTTATTTCATATGCCATATTGTCCAGACTGGACTATAAGTTTCACATTTTTCATAGTTTAGCCAGTCCTGCGACTTATAGTCACAAGTGACGTTAATATCAATTAAATAAGGTCCTTTTTTGGAAAAAAGTCTTGTAAATTCAGACTTCAGATAAATTTATTAGGGAATATCTCTGCGGCCCCAGTGGCACTGTGCACTGACGGAAGTTTAGGTTGGACAGCCTGACAGCTGTCCGTGTTTAGCGCCTGGTGACGTGATTTGGAGAAATGAAAGTTATCTGGTGTCGAAGACAGTTTTTCAGGATTTGAGTCACAAACTAATGTCAAAACTCCTTTCACTTTTTAAAAGTGAGGACATTCATCTGAAACTGAAACTCAACTATGGTCACAGATATGAGGCCCTGTAGGAAAAAAAAACAATTAAATCTACTGATTAACAAATATTTACTTATCAAAGTCATATGTAAAAAGTTCTCTATTGAAATATCGTAAACATACTAAATCATTAAAAAAAATGCTGCTTAGAGTCCACTGTGACTTATTTATTTATTTATTTACTAATAGCCTGGAAAAAAACTGTCTTTAAATATTTTAGTTTTGTGATCCATTAATCTATCCCAATACTAAATTGTGATTAGTAATTGACATTAATAAAAAATAATGCTCATATTTAGGAGTCCCAATGATAGGGCAGGCTAATTATTATTATTATTATTATTATTATTTTTTTTTTTTTTTTTTTTTTTTTTTCAGTTACATTCATAACTCTTCTATACTTCAAAATCGTGGAATTGGAATCAGGAATCATTAATTGGGACCAGAACAGGGACTGGAATTTAATGTGACACTATGCAATGCTCATAACATGGTAAAATCATGATACAGGGATAATGTTAAATTAATACATAGAGTTGCAAAGAAATGTTCAGTAAAGTGCCATGTTAAAGCATTTATTCACTGCACTTAAGGTTATTTTCACTGAGTTGAAACAACATGTATGTGTTCAAATGGATAAGGGGCTCAAACGTGGTTCTTTTGAGAACCTGATTCTGCATTTTTCATTTAGTCATATTGATTCTGCTAATAGTCTCACACTTCCTGTGATGCACAGTTATATGTTGAGTTAAGTTGTTGGAGAAAGCCAGTAAGCCAGAAACAATCATTAATTTCACGAAATAAATAAATGAATTATAATAATAATAATAATTTGAAAAGTTACATAAGGATTTTTGAATAGGTGAAGAAATAGACACATTTTACATTTTCACTTCTTTTCTTCCCCTTGTTATCATCCCAAAGATTACACCTCAAAGAGGTATTTTTGAATGTTCCTGGGTAGAAATGTGACAATGAGGTGTCCCATACACACATATTTCTGCTTCTGATCCCATAAAAACAAACGTGGATGAGCTCTTTGTTGAATCATTGGCTTTGGGAACATATCTTTGAAGTAAAGGTCACTGTTCTGATCTAGCAACAGCAGTTACATTCCATCGTATGCCTGCCACACATCCTACATTGACATTTGCCCATCACGCTGCGTTAAACCCAGGCTGAATGATGACTGTGGTGCGACAGCGGCTTGTAGAGTAACGTGTGTTTTTGTCTCTCAGGGCAGCGCAGCCCAGATCAAATCATACGGTCTGATCCAGTGGAATGAAATGGAGTTAGAGAAGGTCACTGTGTTTCTCACTCTGCTCTAATGTAATAAGAGCACACAGAGAGAGGCATGGATTAGACAGTAATCCACCTGCACCTCTCCCTCTGTCTGTGTCTCTCTTTCACCCTCACCCTCAAATTATTGGGATTCAGCATCTATCTCTCCTCCCTGCTCTTTCCTCTGCTCGTTTGCCCATGAGCTTTATTAACATTGTCAGTCTGTCTTTGGATGAGAAAATGCTCCAAGGTTTTAACCAATTTCAATGTTTTGATCACTTTCAACTGTACTTCTTCTGAGAATTCAGGCTAAATTAATCTGACTGGGATTCCCTGAATGAGACTCTCTCTTTGAGGTGCATATTCTTAATATTACTTCAGTTCTTGAAGGGGTAGAATATTAACAGCATCAGGCTTGTTTGCTACTCTACAGTTTTAAGAAATAGGTTTTTGAACCCGCTGGACCATCTCAGTGTTTACAGAGAACGTCAGGTAACCATGGCCAAATAAGATTTCCAGATAAGACAAGGGCCAGTAGACTGCCATTTAAAAAGAAACTCTTTCATGGAAAGTCACACATTTTTGGCGTGCATTATCCTGAGGATGATTCCCCCTAAAGGTGGGCGGATCAATCCAAATATCAATAATAATGATACCAATGTTGGTATTGAATGACACTAGTGTAAAAAGATTGATACTCTTGTTTAATTTTTCTCCTGCATGCACTGACTGCTGCGGTTTAATAAAAGTGGTGACCTGACTGTGTCTGTATAAGTGCTGCTGTGTCACAGTGTGGAGCAGCCCCCCTCCCCCCTGGTGTTTTTTGGTGTTTCACCATCATGTGACTCAGCAGCGCCAGGGAAAACAAGCAAGCAGGCTCCAAAAAAAGAAGTTTTGAAATTTTTTATAACATTTGTTTTAGCGTGATAATTCTTTATACTTGATTATTAAAAAAAAAATGAGTGCAATAATGGGAGAACTTTCATTTATTTTTTGTAATGTAGTCTTCAACTCTGTACCTCAAAAAAGATTTTATTTTAACTATACCTTAAAGTGATTTTTTACAATACTTTATTTTCTTGAGAAAAAATTTCAACACAACAATGTTTGGGGGGAAATTTGTTTTGTTACTGTTGTTTCTGAACATTAACATTTATAATGATACTAAAGTATTTTGTCATCACCTTTAAACTTTGCCCAAATTCTGTCCTAGGTTTTAACAACATAACCAAAGAAAAAAAACACATAAACACCTCAAAGGCAGCAGTTTGATAATACATCAACTTAAATATTAAAAAGCATCGGCATCAGTATCAGCATCGATATCGGCATCGGTATTGGGGATACTGGCCATGTAACTGCTTGGTACTGGATCGATACCAAAATTCCCAGTATCCCCCACCTCTAATTCCCACTGACCACCCCTACCCCCTCCTCTTTTTTTTTTCCTAATTGCTTTAATGTTGGAACAGTTGACATCTGCAAGATGGATTGGTTCAATGCTATTGGCAGACTCTAACCATAACCTGGATGAGACTATTGGTTAGGGACTGATGCAACATAATGAGAACGCCATCAGCCTCAATTACCATAGTCTTCATTTCTGATTAGCAAATGTTAACATGCTAACAAATGAAGATGATGAACATGTCCAATATGATATCCTGGAATGTCAGCATGGTTCCATTTTCTCTTTAGCATGCTGGCATTTGCATCCAGCTCTAAGCACCGCCGAGCCTGATGGCAGCTGCTAGAACGACATATGTTCTGACTACACAGCTGCATAGAAAGGATTTCAACCGTGACTTAGATTAGTTATTTCAATTAAGAGAAATGGTGGTGATCTCAGATTTTTTGTGAGGGGTTTTGGAGCCAGGGAGCAGGGCTATATCACACAGTACAAACCTCAGTCTTGATGGCTGAGTCAGAAAGTTAACATCATTAACTTCTGCAAGCACAAGAAACTGATGCAGAATTGTTTCAGTCCATATGACGTATTGGTGTGCTACTGCTATAATCAAATTTCCTCCCTCTGGAAGTCTTTGATTGTGCTATTTGTCATGATTAGGCAAACACTGGGTGACTCATCCCCTGTCCTCTAACTGGGTCTTACTACTGTATAGGTGGAGAGACTTGCTATTCTCGTATGTACTGAGTCAGAGAGCCTCGTATTCATCACATCAGAGATGGATGATGATTGGGTAAGGTTTAACCAGCTGATCAAAGATTAAAATCTAGCACATAAGAAAAAGGCCAGAAATGTGATAAAGTATCTGGAGTGGGATGCAAAAATGTTAAACTAACAGGGTTTCACTCCATTTCCTGCTCCTGCAAAGGTAGAGGAAGACACAAAGCACTGAGAGCACTGCATCAACACTAGCTGTTGCTATTAAGTTAGAATGCAATGACTAACACTCCTGCAGGTATCACCAGGGCACACTGTTTGTGTCATATAAATTAGAGTGCCTTTCACAGCTTGTGAACCACAAGGACACATTTGCTGACCTTGAATGGCCTAAGCCACCTTTCATTGTTTGACATTTCAGTCTGATATACCATCTCAAAGGAAACATCACAGTCTTATCTTTGCACAAAAGCAAGAAGTCACATTTACTCTTCTAAGAACTTAAAACTCTTCTCTCTAAAACCCCATCATCAGTGAATTCCCACTTTCCTCTGAAAACATGTTTGTGTTTTTCTCTGAACGAAACCGTCCATTACTTTCTTCTTATAAACCTTTCTTAAAACTGCTGCTCCTAACCCAGCTATCATCACGCCCCATCAGCAGTTAGGCTGAACTCAGTGAGCTGAAAGTCGACTCTTTTATTTAAGCAGTCTCAGGGGAGGGTCTGCAGAGAATATGATGGTGGTGGCATCAGCAGCGAAACTCATGGGAATTGAAAATGGAAATGAGGTATTTCCTGTGTGATGTCTTGTTGAGTTGGTATCACATCAGGGCTTGATGCTCTTCCTGGAAGAGAACCAGAGCTGCGTTTGTGTTCACCCTTTTAACAGAATTACGCTATTCCAGCCGATGCAGCATCATCTGATCCAATTTCAATGGATGAAACAGGCCTGCTTGACGTTGATGCTGATCCAGGATAAAAAAAAAAAATTAAAAAAAAAACCAACCCTGCCACGTCACTCAAAATACACGAGGGAATTTGAGAAAATCCAGACAGGCTTAGGCACTAATACCATCGGTACAGGAGCAGAGATTTTCTCTGAATATTAGAGCCCTCTTAGGACAGCATTAGTATTACCCGAGGAGAACTGCTGTTGCACTTTTATTGGGGGTGAACATTGGAGACCTATATTGAGAACAACTCTGGAGGGACATTTAAGGAGAAATTATTGATAAAATGTTCTTGTATTCCTATATTTTGAATGAATGGAAGAGTTATGTCAAGTTGAGAGCTAACAGACCAGTATGAGGGCGGAAGTTCCTTTGATGACACAACGCTGGCTGGCAAAGATAAGCATTGAGAAGTCCAATAAAGTGAGAAGCATGACATTTTTTGTTGTTGTTGTTGTTGATTTCTTACAGAGAAGGATCTCTGAATCCTTTCACTTGAAACTCCTTAAATTTCACTTTTTACATGCCAGGAATATGAAGCCTATTTAATTTTTTAAAAATCTGATCTTCATTCATTTGCATTCAACAGTAAGGTACACCTTGGTAAGAGTCACATCTCTTCGACAGTGGGTGATGGTGCGCATGTGAAACAGTGTCTTCATCCAAACATGACAAATTCTAGGAAACATGTCACTGCCAACAGTACCGAATGGATAGTACTTGTTGCAAAGCTTAAATTGCCTCTGAATTGGACAAGATTCTCAATATCAGTGGTTTGGGGACCTGGAGTTGTTTCCTTGTATGTTTTCTTGTAATGTTGGTCTACAGGTTGTCCTGATTCTGCAGGTGCAGACTGGGTTATTGAAGCTGCCATACATGCTTGTCATCTTTATGGTCAGTATACGGAGCAGTAAAATAGTCACATGTTGACTCTAGCATTCTGTAACTGCATTTTCATTACACCTAGAAATCAGTGATGATTGCTCTAAGACTGCAAGGGAAGCTCAGCTTCCCCTAAAATGTCCCCCAAAAAAGTGGTGATATGTACTTCTGTGTGTACATTTCATTGACAAAATTTGCGCTAGAATTCCTTCATCTTTTGTTCAGAATCAGCTCCTATCACAGGTAACTGGCTCCACCTCCTTCTCATTCATCCCCGCAGCGTCTCGGCACTTCAACACAGTCGGACGCTAGGCATCTACTGACTTCAGCGGGGAAGCATAGAGTGGGTTGGTCCACTTTGGAAACTGGACGGTTATTGGATAAACGCTGCGCTTTGTCCCGCCCATCGGACGCTCAGCGTCTCTGGGGGTCTATGAGGCAGTGGGCTGGCCTGGACGCTGGGCTTCTGCATGATGATTGGATGATCTGTCTGAGGCTGAATCCCTTTTTGATTGACAGTGTAATGAGTCAGTCAGCAATCTTGAAGTATAAGCCTCAACCGGAGCATCTTCTGTAGAGAGGAGCTTCTCCTGTTTAAAGCGGCTCAAGTCTTACACCCGCAACACAATGGGCTAAGGCCGTTTAAGCAGTCTAGCTCTGCTGGCCAATGAGAGAAAACACTGTGGCACCCTGGTACGACAGGGTCACAGATCATTTTCTTAAAAAAAGGAATGGAGGGTAGAATTCAATAGAAAAATGAATAATTAATGAATGATAAATGAATAAACAAATTTATGGTGTAGGCCACAAAAAAATGAGCTTCCCCTCCTTGACTGACCAGCAGCCACCACTGGTAGAATTGCATGAAACATAAATATCCCGAAAAATAAATGTTAATGAAAACACAGCATTTTGGAAAAATCTCTCAAATTATGACAAAAAGTTGTAACGCTCTCTTGAGTTTTTTTTTTTTTTTTTTTTTAGAAGTTTCTAAATTAAACTTTATCACAAAAACATGTCATGTTGTCATAACAATGCACCTCCCTGACCTCCTGGTACATGTCTACTGCCACACATATGGACTCAAGCGTATTTTGACAGCTCTGCTGTTATTTATGTGTTCAGTGCAGATGTTTGTGTTTTTGACCATCAGTAGTGAAGGCATCAGGATGCCTGTGAGCGGGTCAGAGAGCAGCAGGAGGGGGGGGGGTGTGTGAGTGCAAGAGTGAGTGTACGTGAGCTGGAGATGATGATTTTCATTGTGTGTTTTGTTCCTGCCTGTTTTGAGTTAGTGTGACCACAGCCAACAGTTTGACCAATGAATAAAAACACTAATGTTCACGAATCAGCATTATCATAAATGCAGCTTCCAGACGGACGTTACGTTTTACTTTACTCAAGATGTGCGCAGTTCTAGCCATAATGGAAACACCTGCAAGGCGCAATTGTTCTTGACTGAAACTTCAGAAATATCACTTTTATTTTGCGAAAAAGTGTAATAAAAAAGCAGCTTGTGATATACTTGAGTATTGAAGCACAGTGGGGTTGCTCGTGATTACCGACCATTTCGCGTTGGGCATATTATCTTTGCTGTTCTTTAATGTTATGTTGTAACAGCGAGATATCCACTTACCACCCAGAGCTGCACAACACAACTGACACCTTTGAATCTCAGGATTTCAGCTCTCTGTTGTGAATACGTTATTGTTTCCTTGCTTCTCTGTGACATATATCTTTAAATGCATCAGACACAAAGTGATGTTTCCTGGGCTCTTAATGACCTATCTGCATTATTGTATGTCATTTTATGGACCAGATAACTCAGAGAACCACTTTATGTTTTTTTTTTTTCTTTGTAGGTAAAATAGCCGTTTACATCTCTTCAGAAATACAGGTTAAAAAAAGTCCCATTTAATCTTTTGTAAAACGAAGCAGTTAGCTTGCTCCACGGTGTAGTATTGCCAGTTTCACTAATTGTAGTAGGAAGAAAGTGCTTTACAAATGCTCCCACTCAACTCGTAACTACAATAATTGTATAGATGTGACTGATGACCTCGGGTTTGGGCTGAGTGGGAGCTGAACAAACATGGAAAAAGAAATGGTTTCACAACCAAACACCAATACCATAAGCTGATATTATAGACAGAAGTTTCATTTTAAGTAAAGAGTAAAACGTGTAAGCTAAACATAGCAACTGAGAGGAAAACCTGCAGTTGTCAGAGAGAAGCTTAAGTCTCTTAAACAGAGACTGAGAGAAGGAGAAGAGGCAGTGGTAAACATACCTATCCAAACAAACAAGCCTCAAACTCTACCAGCTTGATATTTAGCGCTTGTCAGTCAAAACAGCAAGGACACACATCTTTTCCCAGAATGCCTTGCAACTCAGACAAACACATCCTCCTTTACCCCTGTGTATATATCTGAGTGAAAGGCAGAGTGATGGGAGCGAAACCTCCCCCCAATCAAAGTGCTAACACACAGAAATAGTGGAATACGAGTGTCTGCTTCTCTGCACACACACACACACACACACACACACACACACACACACACACACACACACACATACACACACAGCTGTCACACTCAGTCAAGGTAAATATTCAATCCATAAATTAAATTCAGCTTCCCCTGACAGGTAAAGCTGATACTTTCCTGTTTCTGTGTTGATACAACCCAGGGTTACATCCTGTGTTAAAACGCCTCTCTGTGTGAATCTCACTCCTCAGTTTTGCTCCACTATGTCAGTACACGTCTGTGTGTGTGTCTGCGTGTGTGTGATTTCCTATTCAGTATATGAGCAGGGATTATCCTTGTTGGCCTTGTCATGTGTGTGCTGGGTCGAGGCAGACGGCCCCCACATGCCAAGCTCGGATGTTCTGTGTCACTCTTCCCTGACACGCTGACATTTCCCGCGCCGCCGTCTTTGTGCTGCTCTCATCACCGTGACAGCGGACTTACAGATCGCCAAAAAAATCCCTCAGCAGTATCAATTTGCTCAGCCAGCTCACGGCGAACGGGGGGATAAGACACACTCAAGGCGTACACTTACACACGTGCTGACTTCCTGGAACGTGCAGTGGAGTGTACGACACACACAAACACCCAGCTGGAGAGGGCGAAAGATGCAGGCGCCAAATTGGCTGGAGTGATAAAACCCTCAGAAAGAAAAGATTGAAAAGTTCTGAGAGTGACTTTTGTGCAGAGTGGACTGTGATTTACATCCCTCTGATTATATTATCCCGTCTAAAAGGAAGACGGATATCAAGCCTGTGAATGGGAGAACATGGCAGCTGTGAAGATGCATTGACATGCAGAGAGCATTTCTCATTATCTTTTTCAATATTGATCAGGCATCAAAGGAGAGTCCAGAAAGCATGCAGCTTCATCCACTGTCTATCATGTGCTGGAGGCAGGGCGTGATGCATTAATAATCTCCCCTGGACATACGGGCTGTTGTTGTCATGAATAGTTTAAGAGCCTCATGACTAACTCTAAAAATCAGTGTTCAGACTCAGCCCATTGACATTAATTTGATTCTTATAGACAAAGAGACGTCCTTCTGTATAATTGCATACAAATTATCCATATAGAAGGCTTATATGCTTTGTAAGCATCTGTAAGCATCTGTTCTGTAAAGATAGAATCAGGAATAAAACTCTGGTTTGTGAGGCTCTCTTTGTTCAGGAGAACACACACAAAAGGGCAGCAGTTCAGTTTTAATGGGTGATAAACAGTAATTAAAACTTCTCTCTTTAAGCAATGTTTGACTCTTTATTGACTTTCATATTTCTGTGTATTTCTAATAATGGCAACCACTTAAAGATGAAGCATTCACAACTTTCAAAACGAGTTGTCTTTTTGTTCAAGTGCAGATAGAAATGGGTTCAAGGTGAAAACATCACAATGAACTTTTTTTCTTTACTCTTTCTTTGCTTTGCAGTGGTGCTTCATTCAAACTGCACAATTACACTATGTGAATCAAATAATATTTCAATACCTGGTTTTAAAGTTTTAGTGTTTTGGGCAGATGAAAAGAATAAATCAATAAATAATGGAATGGAAAAAAACAATAGAAAACCAAGTCTTTTTGGCTAGCACGGGTGAATTTACATCTGAATTTCAATCAATGCACAATGTCCCCTTTTCAAATGAAAAGGTGATTTTTCCACCCTCAGATTTATACCTGTTTCTTTGAAACAAAATTGGATCTAAATTTAGTCTGAGATAATAACTTTATTCTTGGAGTTTGCTCAGCCTCACAGTGATGCTTTTTAGATGTCCAGGAGCTTTGGGGAGCAGGAACTGCCAGCTGAACATTTCTGATTGGTGGAAATCTGCAGTGTTTTTATTTTACCCTGCTAAAAAGCCGTCTTCTTTGAACCTGATACTGTGAATGGGTCTCTGTCAGTTCTCCAGTTTTAAGAGTGACCCTCTAAACTGGATACCTTCAGCTGAATGTGTCAGTGGATAATGAGTTCACAACAGTTGAGCTGTTGAAACAGAAGACGACCTCTTGAATGTATCCTGGTCCAGTTATATGTATGTGTCAAAAAATCCTCTTCAGTTCAGCATTTAATGCTAATCTACAACAGTCTGAGGAGAATGCATGCTACAGAAAGTCTTCAATCAACAATCGTTGATGCTCTACACATTATTCCTCGACCATTTACAAAGTATAATAAACATCAACTGCAACTTTACAAAAAACATCCAGATCATTATTGTAGATGGCAAACAACCCAGCTTTGAATCATTAAGTATTTGTTATCCATCCCAATTAATATTTATTGATGCTTTACAAAGTACTGATAATTAATTAATTAATTAATCAAAAATCATAACCTTCAGTTTCAACTTTATAATGACCATTCAATTAATGTTTATAGACTCTTTATAAAGTATTTACAAACCATAAACAAATATCTGGTCCATGTATCTCTGTGATGTCTATAGATAATTTATAAAGTATCTCAAAGGTTTATAAATCATTTGGTCATCATTGACAAACATTTCAGAAAGTGTATTAAATGTTTCAATGTGTGCATTAATAAACTGTTCATATAGCATCAATTTTAGCATTACAAACCACTAGCAAATATTAACTATGATTTCAATGTTTCTTAAAAGTAAACAACATTTAACTAATGGTTGATTAACCATTCACTTTTGAATGGCCTTTGTCATCATATTGCTGTCCTCTACTGGTTGAGTGGTGTGTTGCTATGAACTTTTTTTTTCTTTCTCCAGACATCACTGCCTTGATGTACATAATCTACCAGGGGTTTCAGCCCTTGGTGGAAATTCAGACAAAGCTCAACAGGGACCATGTAGTTCCTTGACCTTCTGCTTTAAAAATACCTCTTAAAGGATTTATAGACCATTATCAGCAAAACTGACTGTTTTCACATATCAATTTTTAATGCCTTAAACCACTGTAAGGAGTTATGTAGCAGACGTTTAATTTTACAATGTAGAAACAGTCTGCCTTGTTTTTATCAACAGAACATACTCAGGATAAATGTCACGTTGATGGATAAGATTTGTTGCCATGGATAACTTTCTACACATGGATCTGAAACTACCATGATTTAGAGACTAAGAAAAACTGGTCAAGTTTAGACTTCACAAATGAAAGTGACAGGTGAGGAGGAATCACCTTGAAAATGTGATAAGCTTTTACCTCAAAAATGCTGCAAAGGCCAAAGCAGTTTCAACAATATGGGGTTCATTTTTTTTAAACAATAAAATTGTTCAGGAGTCAGGAAATTCATTATGCATAACGTTAAGATGTACATGAACTGAATGTTCTGAATGAACTTTGAAAAAGTCAACCAACATTGTTCATTACTGTTCGATGAACTTTTTGATTGTACTCAATAGTTGTTGGATGTGGCACATTACAGTGGTTATGGGCCTTAATGGGTAATTAGCACTCTCCTTTATCTAATTGAATAATGCTTTATTTGACATTATCGCTTTCTGTAGTAACTAAGTGGCACAGGCTCTGGTTCCACTACGGCTTCAGCTGCTTCCAGAACAGCTGACAGCATCTATTCTGCAGTTAATGCGGCGTACTGAGGAGCTGCAGTAAAGATAATGTAAGGGTTGTAAAAGTGCTAAAGCTAATTAGCTTGTTGGCAGAGGAGCACCAGGTGTAGGTGCAGGTTGAGATGGAGGACAGACAGGCAGAACGATGGAGGAGACTGTAAAATATTGAGTAAAGTAATGAGCTGTGGGCCAGAGGAGAAAAAAAGGAAAACTCATAAGGTTAAGAGGGCCATGTAACCTGATGCCAAGTATCAGACGAGAGGAGGAAAGAACATGTGCATCTTCTGCACAAATATTGATTAGCCTCTGATACATACTGTCAAGGAGAGAGATCAAGCTCCAGTGGACTATTAATCCTCATCCTGCTCCATCACACTTTGTAATGCAGTCCATCGCTCCGGTAAAGCCTTGCCTTGAAATGCTGTGGAGAAAATATGAGTGATTAATAAGGATGCATTATTTACAGCTTTGCACATACATTACACATACTGCAGTTTCTTTTTATTCTTTTCTCCCCTGTCTCTGAAAAAATAAATAATCCAAGATTGTTTTCAGATTTCCCCAAAAGCCTCATTATCTCCACTTGCACAGCTCTTACATGTGTTCTTATGACAACATCTGTTGTTGGTAACCCTGGATGGTGGCAGCCGGGGTGATTAAAGCAGATAAATTCTGCTTATGTCATGATTAAATCGGAATTAATCAATTTCCCTGTATTCACAATTAATCATCTGACTGTGTGCAGTCTGAAAGGAGTCTCCTGTAAAGACAGGCTGACAGTTATTACTTTGCACTCTGCTGCCATCAGCTCTTCAGGATCTTTTAAACATCTTTGAAAACACTGTTTACAGGGTATTCGTCATGATTTTCAATTTCAAATATTAGTAAGTTTATTTTCAAAAATTGTGGGGAAATACTTTCTAACTCACTTTTTAGTGTCCACACCTGAAGAGCTCACAAAGAGGTGGTGAATGAGTCACTACTGTCAGACCTTCATTTGCTGTAGCTCCAGTCAGAGAGCAGGGACCAGAAACAAAGAGTACTGGAGAAACCAAAACGTAACAAGTGTGATTATTTTTTCAACTTATAAACCTTTCACGGAATATCTTTTTTTTTATTATTATTTTTGTTTTTTTTTTGTTTTTTCCAAAATTCACTAAAGCAGTAGTCCCCAACCTTTTTGGCACAACAGACCAGTTTAATGTCAGACAATATTTTCACAGACCGTCTAATCTTCTGTCTTCACACTGGCTCTTTTACCCTGCCTAAAAAAACTTTGTAAAAAAAATTGTTTTGTGTCCATTTTGCTAGCTTTTTTTTTTTTTTTTTTTTTTTGGGGGGGGGGGGGGGGGGGGGGGGGGGGGGGGGGGGGGGGGGGGGGGGGGGGGGGGGTGGCATCACAAATGAGTCATACACAGGCTTGACAAAGAGAATCTGGTCATTTTTCAAAGTGAAACATGGTTCAGAATCAGACAATAAATCAAACGGAAATAATGTAAGTTCAGTATTTTTTATGTGCGGCCCGGTACCAACTGACCCACGGACTGGCACCAGTCCACTGCCCGGGGGTCAGGGACCACTGCACTGAAGCGTCTGGGCTTCATAACACACCTATAACTCCACACATTTATCCAGCTGTGAAGATCAATAGAGAACTCATCAATAAATCATTTCTGTGATTCTCAAATAGAAGTATTTCTCATTAATGGTCACAACATGCTGTGGAGCTCTGATTTTGTCATTTTAAGTGAACTGACAGCACGGCACGAGGCTATCTAAAATGATACCAACACGTACGATACTAACACGTTTTTTTTTTTTTTTATAAGCCATTTAGTGGCCATAAGTTAAGTGTAAGACAAACATACTTTATGACAATGGTCAAAATAACTGACTTTATTTTTTGAAACAATTAAAAATTTCATGAAACAAATTAAGAGGTTTTCAAATAACCTCTGTCAAGAGAATACTACTAAGTTGTTATAAGTAGTGATGGGAAGTCCAGTTATTTTGAGTGAGCCGGTTCTTTTGGCACGGCTTCCAAAGATGAGCCGACTCTTTTGGGTCCAGAACGGCTCCTGATTTGTTATCATTAGCCTCAAGTTTCCGCCTAACCCAGCAAATATGAATGTTTTGTGCAGATATAAATCTTTTTTTTAAATTCACTGTTTTCATGAGAACCCTTATAATTGCCCAGTTTTGTGCCATTTTTTTCTGTTACAAAAGCAGGCATTCTTACTTTTGTTTAGTGTATTTCTAACGTTTTGTGCACAAAAACAAATGAGCAGTGGCAGGCTTGGGAATTTTTTTTTTTTTTTTTGAGGAAGCCAAACAAGACAAAGCCTCTAATCTGTATGTCTTTTAGGAAGTGGGGTACATAAAATACTATGTTGCAGCTTGTGTATCACTATTTCACAAAATGGAATGACCTGTTTGGAGCCCAGAGAGCGCTCATTTTACTTACACACGCTTGTTATGTAACCGACACTTTGAACACCCACACGCCCTTTCACTCTCCCACCCTCAGTCACTCATTCACACACGTTCATTGTCCTCTTGACTTAACATAGATATCTTATTAATTTACTCAACCGCCTGCTAAAATGCACAACCGACCACTTCATGCACACTGCTAATGTGCTAATCTCCCTGATTTCATTCAGTGGCTTGATGATGACGATACTGTGATTTGATTGGTTTAAGGCCAGGACACAGTCTTGACCAATCACAGGTGAGCAGTGTTATGACCGCAGCCTCATCTGATTGGTTAATCATTCTTGTTTTTTTTTTCACCAAGGGACGCCAAAACAGTGTGGCCTCCTTGCGGAAAACAGTTTGCAATATCAAATTTTCACCACTCATTCGCCACATAACATATGAGGGCGCTGTTTCTCATCGTAAAATGCTCAACAAGTAGAGGAGAGAAATAAGGAAGAGATGATAGTGACAAAACACGGAAGAATTATCAAGACTGTTAAAAGGAGCATTTTCATTGAATCACAGCTACAGTCTGAAAAAAGAGAGGAAGCATGGCTTCCCTTGGCCTCCGGGAAGAAACGCCACTGCAACTGAGCAAAAATAAGCGGATCTAGATGCTGCTTTGTTTGTGATGGTTACACATATGTCACTCGCACATACATTTTTTTGCAACACAACACTCTCCACCTCACCGCTGTCTGCTGTCTGACCCACTGAGTGGGGACAAGACGCCACACCTGACTAAGTGTCCCCCTCTCTGATACTATCGACCTTACAGCCTCATCTTTTGAGCATGACACATCACTAGGTATGAGGGCTTATAATCACTTCTAAGAACTGTTAAAGACTTAATAAATGTGCCCATGATGCATTATAAGTGGTGGATTCATAGAAAGTAGCACGTTCTGTGAAGTTGTTCCAGAGTCCTTCACCTGCCACACGCTGCTTTCTACTCAACATAGAGTGTTTTAATTATTGAAGTGTAAAGCTTAAAACATTAAAATGTTTTTCTCAAGTTGTTTCAAGGTTAAAGTATTGATTATTTTTACACTTAAGCAACCTTGAGTGTTGATTTTGTGTTATGCCTGTTTTAAAACTCTTCTTTTTATGTCTCATTGTGGCCACAGCAGTCGTGTTAATAGTTTAGAAAATAAGTGTGGCCGTTGAATTAAAAATTCCCATGAGCATTTGGAAGTCATACGTTTTGTAATCACGTAAATACCAGAGTGTTAGGCTGAGTTTATGCTTGTAATGCGTGACACAAAATGTGTGTGAAAAAAGACAGCACATCACGTCTGTACATATCACGGAGAGGGTCTCTCCTCACTAATGCTTTGTTTGTACCAGATGGTTGTAGCAGCACCTGTTTAACCATTTGAACATTTACAAAGCCTTTACTCCAGAGATAACCTAATGAGGGTTAAATGAAGCGTCATCTGGCCCATCCACCAGGACTGGAGCTATCTGAGCAGTTTTGTGTCAAAGTCTTTGCAGAGATCAGGCTCAGGCTGATTTCACATAATTCTCCAGTATGTGACTTAATTTAGCTCCATGAGCCTGTCTCTATTGTAAAGACTTAATGACCCACTAAAGACTGAAAGCATGCCCCAGAAATATGTGATTATTATAAGAAAGAGCTAAATAACAGGACATGCGTCATGGGGTGATCATGTTGATAATTTCAAGTGGGTATTGAAATATTATAATTACGACTGCGTGATTAGATGGACAAAAACACTGCAGGTATCCAAGTAAAGGTCATGTGTTCTGTTTTGTGGAGTCTACAGCTTTTTCATGCACAGTCAAATTTTTCATAAACCATATCTAACCGTTCACCCAAATGTGAGCAGCCAGAGAAAACCCTCATGGTTTATTAGTGAATCTGTCAGAGCTGCATTACTCAACATTATGGTGTGTAGGGACTAACCTCAATATTTAAATTATTCATCTTAACAAATTGTATCCATGTCATTTGAAAGGATATTAAGCTCAGAAACATAGCTCAGCTTCAATTCCCCTTGTCTACATTGGTAATGAGAGTTCTTGTAAAGTGGAGCAGCCGTATGGAAAGTGGCACGGCGGAAAATGTGACCCCTGATCCAACAAGAGAAAGCGTTTTAATCACAAATCACTTAAGAGAAGTAAGGGAAAAGGCCCCCTTTGTGTTGCCAGGTTTAATCACTTTTCACTCACAGCGGCCGTGCTTTGAATAGCAGGAGAGTACAGTCTGACTTCCACGTCCCACTGGCTTTCATTGAATGACCCGACCAGGCTCTGCTGCCAGGGATCAGAGCAGAGGAAACAAGCAGGAAAGGGGATGATAAATGACTCATTTGGGGGTGAAGAGTAACTGACCGCGAGGACACAGTGAGCTTTGATGTGGTCTTCATTTTGATTATACGCTGCATTAAAAGAGCATCCCCAGTGAGCATGAGTAAGGAATCGAACCTTGGAATTGTGTCAAAATCAGGTCTTGACACTTAAAGGGGCTGTGAGGAGTTTGAAAGTGCTCTTTCAAAAGTCTCCTTTCTAGAAATATGCCTGATCTTGATCCACACTTTAAAATGAGATTATCAACGCCAATATTGCTGGTTACAAGTTATTTTAAATTGTCACTTCTTAGCTTCCTGATCAGGCTGACCAGGACTGGACTGATTCACGGCACGTCTAGGTCTCCATGGTGACACTACGCCCACTGACAAAGTTGAGAAGAGAGAAGAGATAAAAAACAGAGATCTATGTTGTCCTCTGCTAAAAACGATCTCTATGATTAATTTTGTAGTGATGGTAGACACCAGAGCCTATCAGACAGAAAAAGGACAGAAGAGCAGAAGAAAGCTGAATGGGAGAGTGACACAGCTATTTAGCCTTTAGCTCATGTTGTATCACTCTATAACACAGAGGCTAAACTGTTTGTGCTAATGTTCATTCCAACCCACAGTCAGCAGTTATTCTGCAGTGGTCTTTTCAAACTTGAGAGTCTATCAATAAATGAAGAGTGAGGTTACGTTAGCTCTGCTTGGTAGATGACTGGCAGGATATAACCAGGATTTACTAACATTAAACATTACAGACATGTCTTAAAGCACCGGGCTGCCAGCTGTGCTAAATATAAACAGCTACTAAACTACTTACAAACTGACAGTGTTTACTTGTTGACACGTTAGCCTACAGATACGTTGGAGCACATTTGCTTGATGTAACATTTCAAACTGTATTGCTACGTAACTGTACTAATAAGTCCCTTACCTTGGCTATGGAATGCAGTAAAAAGTCGTATTGAACCAAGAAAATTTGTTTTGATCCTATTTCCATTTAATTCCAAAACAAACACAAGTCTCACTAAAAGTAATTTACGACAGTGTGCAGAGACTCCAGACCAGGAGGTGACGAGGGAACGCAATTAAAACACATCCTTCTCAGGACCAAATTTCTCAACCAACCAAAAGCACTATAATGCCATCAACAAGTCAGAAAACCCATTTTTGTTCAAGAAATCTGACAACTTGTTTACCTTAATGGTGGAACAACGTCAGACCACCCGGCCTATGTCTACATGTATAGATTTTTCTTCCTATCTATTTAAAAAAAGGGGTTTTTGAAAAGCTCTCGGCCCCCACAGCAATGCATACACAATTAAAAACACCCACAAGAGCATGCCAGGCCAATAGGTGGTGATAACATGTAATCAGTCTGTCACATCAAACCTAATGGAAGAATACTGAGATTGTGCACATTGAGCCTTCTCTTGTGAGCTTGTGAGCGAGCAGCATTTATGAACAGTGTTATTTAAATGATGAACTGAGTGAATAAGAAAATCATGAGACTTAAAGCACTGATGTAATAAAGCATCCCTGTAAACATGTAAATAAATATAACAGTGCTGGTGACTTGCTGCCATTGCACATGCGCTGAACATTTAAACAACTGCTTTGCACAGGTCGAGGCAATGCCAAGTGGTCCCCATTTAAACATAAATTAATTAGTTTAAAATCTCAGTCTTCCAATACTTCTTCATATGCTCAGCTTTTGATGGGACATCAGGCAAAACACATAAAAATATGTTTTCAGTAATATCAACATGTATGTGAAGTGGTCTATGATTGCATTAAGCCAAGGACATTTCCAGCAGTAGTTTAAATTCAGGCTGTGCAAACACATAAATTCAAAGTATTTGTATCTATATGCTAAACAACAGAACCAGGGCACATTATGAGCTGAGTACTTTTGACAAAAGGTTTTAGACACATCATAGAAGGTATGTTTTAGAAAGAAGAAAACAACACTGTTCATTGTTACTCTAGTGGTTGAAGTCCAAGCAAAGCATCCTTAGATAACCCTTAGTGCCTCACCTTTTGAGTATGACACATCACTAGGTATGAGGGCTTATAATCACTTCTAAGAACTGTTAAAAGACTTTATAAATGTGTCCATGATGGTGGATTCATAGAAAGCAACACGTTCTGTGAAGTTGTTTCAGAGTCCTTCACCCGCCACATGCTGCTCTCTATTCAACATAGAGTATTCTATGTATTGATGTGTAAAGCTAAAAAATAATCTGTTAAGTCCACAACTACTCACTAAGCTCTGCTTTCACCAAGCAGTTCAGTTCAGTTCATCTCGGTACAACATGCATTTTTTTGAATTACCTTGGACTAAGACTGGGACAGGTCCAAGGGGCAACATCCAGTTAGTAAAGATGAAGCCTAAGAGGAAATGCTAAAAGTCGTTGTTTGTAGAGAATCCACTTGAGGCTGGCTGCAGAAAGACTGGAAGTCACATACACACCCAGCCATAAAAACAGACTTTTAAAGCGGGCTGGTTCAAAAAACGGCTTGGGTCTAAAACGCTGATTTCACTATCGACACACACTGTACAGTGAGTGAATTTTTTTCTATCTCTGTGGTTTAGAAGTTATTAGTATCTTTGATTTTCTAATCAGAGGCACAGCTTCGGTCACCGCTGGGCGCCCTGTAGCTGCTCAAAGTAAAACGTCATAGTGAATGTGGCTGCGCCTGCGATTCGGCTTCATTTCACGGTTTCATGGACAGACAAGTGACGTGGCGGATGCTTCGTCCATGTTTTATACAGTCTATGGAAAGGCCCCTAAATTACTGACCTGTCCCATCCCTCTTTTTGATAACCTTTTGTCGGGGTGCTAGACATACCAATGTGACCACCAGAAGGTGGAGCTATAAACACTGCAGTCCGTCGATTGGTCGAAATAATTGTCACTTCCCGTGTGACAGCAGTAAAAAAGAACAACACATAACCTTGCCATGTTTTAATCTCCTGTCAACTTCGTGAAGATAACTTTCCGTTTGGAAAACGAAATCACAAAACAGAGTCCCATCGTCACGTTTTTCTTCTACATTAGATTTAATAGTGGGGTACACTGTGTCGGACTGCTTCGTTTTCAAGCTATTAAGTAGCTGACGCAGCTATCAGCGTCTGGGTTACACACCACCTACTGAGAGGGCACAGTTGGCTGTGGAAACGCAAACAGGATCAGGCGTTACTATCTATACAGGACCACTTGGTGGAAACAGGGCTATAGTTATCTAAGAGTGGTCTCCAACTCTACTCTCCACATTTCTTGTCGTCCTTCAGCTGTTGTATCACCAAAGACATATACCCCCAAAGAAATTTTAATACACATTTATTTGCTTGATTTTGCAGCGGGCAAATATTTTCAATAAGAAAGACCAGTTCTCAAAAATGTTGCCGTTTCAAGTGATAGATATCTGTAGCTGCCTAAACTTTGTTTTGATGCCTGATTTTCTCAGTATTAAAGCCCCTGTGAGGAGCTCCCCTGTGGACTAAACAGTACAAGTGCTAGCTCTTTGCTGGTATTGTTAGCTGCATAAAAATATGTGTTTTGATTTAACTGGTTTTGTTAACAGACAAAAGTGTCTCTTATTGGGAATCTTTGCTGTAGACAATAGGAACAAAGGCTGATTTAGTTACATGATTAGAGCAATGAAAGATCTGTTTAAAAAAGAGCATCAGACTTGTTGCTGTGAGTCTTGTTAAAAAATGAAGATTTGATCAGACCTGGATAGATATTGGAAAGACCAATTTAGTGAAGCATTTCAGTTTGAAATGAGAAGTAACAGTAAAAGTCTTAACTCTTATTTTTGCTTTTTCCCCCAATATCAAGGAAGGTTAACTTTTCTGCATCTTATCAAGGCTGAATGTTTGATGTTTTCAAAGGTGAATGATGAGTACAAGCACTCAAAAGCTCACTTACTAGAAGAGGGTTCCTGTAATAAATTCTTTTCAACTGATGAAGTCATTAAACTCATCTTAGCTCTGGTTCAACTACATCTAATAAATGTGTCCTTTGTTAATTTATCTAGTTAAACAAGGACAGAAAAACATAGCAGTATGTTTTCAGCAAGGTCATACGAAAGCATGAGGAAAGAGTGCTGCGAAGGGCAAATGAAGGAATGGAGAAATGCAGCTGCATGAACAAATGGCATAGATGACAGACACTTAATAAGAGGCTGGATTTGAGAAATGGTGGCAGGTGGACGACGGGAATAAATGAGAGGGTGAATGAGAGGAATAAATGAGAGCAGGGATAGAGCTGTTCTCTGCTGCTCCTCGACCAATCACAGAGGTTTTTCAGTCTCTGCAGGTTTTCAGGGGTGGAAGGCAGGGATGGTGACACACAGGAGAATAGAGAACACAGGGGCACACACATACACAGACACACAGACACACAGACACACAGACACACACACACACACACACACACACACACACACACACACACACATCTACATTTTGCCTTAAGAGAGGAGACAGGTGTAGGAACAGCAAGAGGCCAAATCAGCCGAGCTGTTATCAGTGTTTTCAACCAAACCACACCCCTTCTCCCCTAACACCCCCTCATCCTTTCTACCTACAACACACACACGCACACACACACACACACACACACAAACACACAAACACACACACACACACACACACACACACACACACACACACACACACAAACACACAAACACACACACACACACACACACACACACACACACACACACACACACACACACACACACATAGCTGTAGAAAAACAGGTGTAGACAGCAAGAAATTGAGTCTACAGGGTCGTTTCTGTGACGTATATCGCTGCTTCCATAATCTCTAACCTTCTGTTAACAACACTTCCACCAACACACACATAGAAACACACTGCCACACACACATTCTCACACTTTTTTTGGCAGGGGCTGCCCTACCTTCACACTCCTGGGTCTCTGGCCCAATTTGAACAGTATCAGTGAGCGATGGTGGCCCACTGGTGCCAGAGGACCTGGGTGGAAAAAAGCTGATTCATTTTTCTCAACTTTCGCTAAAGCTAACTTCTCTCCAATGAGAGTTCAGAAAACATTCTGCAACTTAGCCTTTTTAGTTTGTATCCAGGGAAAACAACAACAACACAAGAAGTGTCTCAGTGTTATCTCAATCCCTGCACAGTTTTGTTTTAAGATCTATGAAAAGGACTTTAAAGTTAACTTGGATTTGATACCAAAAAAAAATATTAGTTTATTCTGCTGCTTGATGTTTGTGCAAAACAAACCGCTTGTTGGCTCAAGATGATAAAAGGAGGATATCAAACATTTTACAAACTGGGATAACTTGTCCAGAGTGCAACTACTTAGAGTTAAAGCAACATTTTCAAGCCTGTGTGCCCCTGAGAAGATATCTAACATCTTCAACAACCCTGCTAGTATGAAACGGAAAATACTTGCAGACATTACATTGAGTAACAGAGGCAAGATGTATAGTCAAAAAGCGTAGCAAGCTTTATATTACTAAAGACAATTTTCACATATTGAAATATTAATTCTTTTTATTTCTACTTAAAGCTAATGATGCTAATTATCACTACTGAATCCTGTCTTTCCTGCTAACAAGTTCTTTGACAGTAGGTGATGCTAATCTGCTAGCTGGAAGCTGAGGCATTGTACATAATATCTTGTCGGTGAGGAGAAACCTTTTTGTTTGTTTGTTTGTTAGTTATTATTATTATTATTATTATTATTATTATTATTATTATTATTATTATTATTATTATTATTTATGAATGTATTTATTTTTTTCATATCATTTAACTGTTTATTTATTAGCTTTTTTTTGGGGGGGGGGGGTTAATCCTTACATGGTAAACTTCTTGTTCGCCTTCACATTCTGAGCAAAGTGTAATATAAACCAAACTGTTCTCATAATTGGCAATGCACCACGTCTTGCAGCAACCAGATGTGTGGGATGTAAACAACAGACATGGCAATACTCAGGTAGATTAATTCGAGGCAGAAAATGTGGATGCTACATATGAACTCATGGGAAATTATTTTTCTCTTCTACTGCCAACGCAGACAGATATGGACCTGAGCATCTGTCTGACTAGTTCTCATGTATTTCAGCAGGTTTTTACGTTAAATCCGAATATAGAATTTATCTGCCATCACCAATTTTGACAAATATGTTTTTTACAGAAGAATAGACGTAACGCATCAGTCAGATGTGAGGCTTTTGAACTTGTGTTTAGAACTGTCCCGAGGGCTGTGTCAACCCTTCTCCTACTGTTCATGTGCGCAGTGCATCTTGTGACGTTACTTTTCTTTTTGAGTTTGTGCACACCAGGTTAAAAACGATAGAAGTAGCAACAGATAAATGTCAGGATTATTATTATTATTTTTTTCTTACAATAATTTATATGTAATATGCATTTAGTTTTTTTGTTTTGTTTGTTTGTTTTTTTGTTTTTTTTTGGGGGGGGAGTTATTTTATTGTATTTTTTTTAGTACAATACAATTAAAAAAGGAAATACGACACAAACACACTTATAAATGAACAGACAAACACGGATCAGACAAAAACAGTACAAAGGGATATATTGAAAAAAATAAGCAAAAGGTAAACAGAAATTTTGTATATAACTGACAGTCTTCTAGTACAACCTAAACACCCTGTGTACTGAGTCTCTTAAAGGAAGGTGCATGGTTGCAACAAAGTGAGTTTCAGCTTACGTCAGCTTTGTCCAAGTAGGCAATAAATGGGTCCCAAATTGCTTAAAATTTAGATAAATGTAGGTTTAACACATCACTACATAGGTGGCCAAAATTCTGACACACCAGACAAATTAAGTATCTTAAGTCATTTTTGTTTGGTCTGTCTGTTTTTGGATTGAGTATAGTCCAAGAGCAGGGGGTCACCGTTGCGCAGCACTGTTATGTTTGTGGTCATGGGCTGAGAAGTTTGAGAATCCCTGGTCTAAACAAAGACAGAATATACAGAGGAGTGCTTACAATGCTTAATTTATCAAGCATTTTGAAGTTTCTTAAAAGCTGAGTAGAGGGTGTGTATTTCTGATCATCAAGGGTGACTTCGCCATACCCTGGCCCCAAATTCTAGAAACTAAAGGCACCATCCCTTATGTAGTGTATTTAAAACCTTTCCATGTTTGGAATCTCTGTCTGCATCTAATCTGTCATTACATGGATTCCCTGTCTGAACATGACACAGCTTTGAGATAATCCCCTGTTTGTGTTTTGTGCATTTATTGATTATCAGAGATGTTTCATCCTAATGTGTGTCCATCAAATAACACTTGTTGTCCATTCCCTCCATATGGCAGAGTTTCCAGGAATAATGATAAATCTAATTCACTTCTATTTATGCTCTCTGTGAGATTAACTGTGCTTATACCTTAAACATCATAGTAATACAACAGATTTGATGACTGTTTTTTTCATTCTACTACATCATGAGTACATGGCAGAAGTCTTCCTTTAACTGTAGTTCCCATCATAGTGTCACACATCTATCATCTATCCATCTCACTGTTTCATCTCACTGCCGTGATTGCTGCGTCTTCTCAGTTCTCCTGAGAGTAAGAACAGAATAATGTTCCAGGAGTCCTCTCCAGTGACGTCCCACAGGAAGAAGATTTTTCTCTGAGGCTATTCTCAGACACTCTCTAACACACCCAGCGTCGCTGTACTCTTCTCCTCCTCCCCACTCTTGTCTTTTTTCTCCTCCATTTTACATTTCCTGCTCTCAACTCCCTGCCTGAAGGTAAACACTAACCAGAGTGGTAGTAGAAGTGTCACCTGAGGACACGGTCTTTCACTGTCTGCAGCCACATTGAGCTCATCCATCCTGAGCTCTCACTGCACCATCAGCCTAATGCTCTCATTAGTGCCGTCTCCACTGTAAAGGAGAGGTTCCCGCCTCATGGACACTGTGGCTGCATGAGCTTTTTAACAGGGGTGATGTAACTGATAGCAATTTACATATAAAATACACTGGAGACATGTGGGGGCTGTGTTGAGGCAACATCAACATTTTGATCTTGTTTCCCTTGCAAATTCCCTTAATGTAGCGTAAACAAGATTAGCATACGTTTTGTGTGTTGGTCAGTGGGGACAGCACGCCTCTACAGCCCTGTGAAAGTATTGTAAAGTGTTTTCTGCTTACCCCATTTCTGCAGCATTCACCAAAATCAAACAGAACTCAGCATCCATCTCTTCTCCGGCTTTGCACACAGATCATTTAGCCCTGACGGCACCAGACAAAGCCTTATGTCTTGATGTTGGACTCAGTCCAGGAGCCGTAGCCGTTGTGGGGTTGGAGCCGAGCCCGTAACACTCAGTGGTGATGATGGTGAACAGCTGGACCCGGCAGCCAGAGATGCCGCAGATGAAATTATTGATAGCTTAATGGCTGAATTTCAGTTCACATTTGGGCAGTGCTGTGCTACATAATGTTGACTGGGGATAATTATTTTATCACAGGGATTGAAAAGTGGGACTTTTTAATTTTCACAAGGCTCAATGAGTGGATCAAGAAGGTACTGGGTAGAGCTTTCATGTGAGGAATCCTTGTCAAATGAAGGTTTTTATCACCTCGTCAAGGTGTTAATAAAATTCTATGGCACATTTTTTTTTTTTTAAGTTTCTGTCCAGCTAAAGAAATGACTCATCTGCATCTACGATAGAATAAAATTTCCTTAATGGATAATTTTAAGGTAAAAACCTGGTGAAAAAATAAATAAATAAATAAAAGAAATGCAAATTGGGCTTGTTTCCAGAGGCCAGTTCAATATAGAATATATAAAAGTCTGTGCTCAGTTAGTGCATTTTCCAAGAGTCAGAAGTTAAAAGTTGGTGCGGTTACCAAAATAAGCAATCCATATCCTCCTACTTTTTTTAGCACCCTTCTGTTTAGCAGTGGTGTGTGGGTCAATCCAAATATTGATAAACTGATACCAAGTTGGTTTTAAAATTGATCAACACTTCAGGAGATGGATACTTAAGTTTCAGTTTCTCTTCTCTACGACCGTTACTCTCACTTCTACTACTTTGCTCATGCGCACTCTTCCCCTCCCCTGCTCCACTGACTGTTGTCTTGCAGTCATGTCACTCATGCGCACCAGTGGCTGATGGAAGACAGATGGAAGACAGGAGCATAGTTTGGTATTAATTTACAGCTGCATACCAAAAACACTGCAAGCCACAGCATTGTCAAAAAACAAATAGGGGTCTGTGGCAACACCACAAATGGAGCAAAGTGTTAGTTCAGACAGGGACAGAGTCAATCTGCTTCACTCAGCTCTCACTCATTTGATAATGGGGGTGGCCTTATTGTGCAGTCTCACATCAGCTGATTGGTCCCCCCTTCCAGCCAGATCAGCTGATCTATTTGGCGCATTATTTAAACTGCCTCAGTCCCAGTTGTAATTAATCTTGATGTTTTATTGTTATGCAAGTAATTGTAATTCCAAATGGTTATGCTTCGACTGAATTAATTGTAACACATTATTGGCAAAGTGATCCTGGCTGAAATGTATACAAACAACTAAAAACACACCAGAAAGAGAACTAGGAGCAAAAGTAACAGGAGGATTTTTTTCAAACTACAACCAGACACCAGGAAAAGTCATTAGCAGAGTCCTTTCAACATTACTAACAATATCCAGGTAGTTGATTTAAAGACAAAGTCATCTTCAGCATTAGTTAGCTACTGCTGTTTTTCAAAGTGTAGCTAGTCTTCAAAGTTGTACTTGTAGAAAAACAATTTATCATAAATTATTGAGACGGTCATACAATATAAACAGCCAGTTGAACAAAACTGAATGAATTATTTAACTGGACCAGAAACATCAGTCTTAGTGGTTGTATGTAATACTTCATAAATTTTATCAAACTACTTTTCAATTTTAAAAAAATATTGATAACAGTATTGATATTGGCAATACTGGCCCCTATATTTACTCAGTATCAGATCAATCCCAGATTTTGCAGTATTACACACCACTACTGTTTAGATTGGGGAAGTCTCAATCTGATACACCGAACGGTATCGGCACCCGATATGGCTTTTTTGGGAGATTAGTATCAGATTTTGTTATGTGATCAGGGCCGATCCAGTTTTCACGTGTTTTCAGCACCATCATGCTTTACTGCTGCTGTAAATCAAACCATGTTGCAAACATTTCTGCTGTGTGGGACTACTTCTCTTTGGTAAGCAATAATAGCAATACACTGTCCTGCAACATCTGTAAAGTGAGTGTTCCTTGAGGAGGCACCAACAGGGCTCACTTTAATACAGCAAATTAGACTCACTAATTACAACGGAATCACCCAACGGAGTAAAGGATTTGTCAGAGAAAGGTATCAGTATCAGATCAGTATCAGATCAGTATCGGCAAAACATATCATGAAAAAATCAGATCGGATTGGAAGTCAATGTCTGTATTGGGACATCTCTAATTCAGGTACTAAGTGGACTGATCACTACACTGAAAGATAGGGGCCATAAGCGGAGAGATATTGATGAATTAGATTTTTCTTTTACTCTTTGTGTGCATTCTGGTGTTTTACAGCTGTCAGGGGTTGGTCATGTTTAAAAACAAGCGCTCAACACAAACAACAGCTGAGCAGAGAGAAAAGTGCAGAGCTGGATACAAAGGTAGAAGGAGACTGCGCAAGAAGAAATATTCCCTTTAACCTGTTTTTCAACTGATAACATAGATTACACTCAGGCAACGTGATTAATGCCATCTTCTTCCAAAGCACACCCTTTCTAATCATCCATTAAAGGAAGAACTCTGGACTGGGTTTCAGTTTTAAATGAGGGAGCAAGGCTGTGACTCAAATTTACACACACTCTGTATATCCTAATTTACAGCTGCTGATGGATTTGTTCTGCCTTGTTGACCTTAGATCTAATAAACCTTAACTCTGGTCAAAGAGAGTGTCAGCAGGGTGATTGTGTGGGTTTCATGGTGAAGCCAAGCTGAGCAGAGAGCATCCTCAGGGGCATTAATGGGGGTCATAAACTGTGATACGGATATTTGAACACATTGAACTCTAACTGGCCTTGCTCAGACAAGGACACATGCTCTCCTCTGAGGCCATTTCCATGAACAGAATTGGAAAATAGAAACTATTGATTCCTGTCTGTGTTAAATGTGATTGCCTTGGCTGTGTTTTGTTAATGTTTAACAGATTTTATTTTCTCCCTCTTCACACTTTCTCTGTTCACCGTCCTTATTGAGAAGCAAGACTTATAAATCGCCACGTTCTCAGTGAACTTTTGTGTGAGGCAGAGCAGAAAGAGTTATCTGAGTGGATTTCTTTTTCAGGGGCCGAGGCTGGACGCTATCAGGATAAGACTGGAAATATAATTGTGCATAATCTAATTTAATCCAGCAACAATATGCACAATAATGAGGGGAGAGATGTGTAATCCAGGCTTAGACTTACTATAAACGGCCTAAATCTGGTCATTGTGTGCAGTGGACTTTTCAGTGGTGACAGACAACAATAAAGTGGTGTTATAGTATTAGACATTTCACAGAAATACATCTTGCAGAGCGAGGGCTGTAAGGACAGCAAATACAGAGACGGATTCCAGCAGCAGGAAAAAGCTGTGACAAAACTGTTTCAATCCCAACATTCTTCATTTTGCATTACAGAATAATCTTAAAATGGACACTTTTATGGATTAAGTCGATCATTTGGTTCCAAAAAGAATTTATATTGCTTCTGGTCCAGCTTTGTGTCAGTGCTGTGAACCCTCATTATTCGTCACTGTCTGAAAGCTGGGAGAGTTGTTTCTGAGCAGACGCAACCATCAAGTAGCCAGCTGATTAAATTGAGGTGTAGAGTCTGCCTCTGCTTTCCATGCCAGTTTTGTTATTGATGGCTTGACGCTTGCACAGCAAGTGTCTTGGCCCTGCTCCAAGTCTGAGCTGGAGTAATTGACACGTCGCCTGCTGGGGTTTGTGATTAACTTTATTGACATATAGGGAGGTTGGTGTATGGCATAGCAGACAGTTGGCAGAGCTAACAGGCCTTTCAAGCTGCTAAGACAAAATAGCATTGATGTTTTCAGCGATGGGAGTGTTACTGTCCAGTAAAATGCCTGGAGAGAGGAGATTTGGAGACACAAGCTGCTGCCAGTGGTGTATCTCTGAACCAGACTTATCCAATTTCATCTGCTCTGTGATGCTACGAACTGGATCTAACATGAGCTCACTTCTGGAAGAAAAAGTGAGGGTGAAAAGTCTGCAGCACAGATAATCTTTTACTTGTTTTAAAAAGGAGCTTTTACACTTCTTGCATGTTGAGATCAGATTTAATTTCTCATGACTTGGATGGCTTTTCGCATACACTAAACCTGGATAAGTTGAGTTTTCTTAAAAAAAAAAGCTTTTAACTCAACATCTTAAGTAGTTATGATTATTATGGAAAATCATTGTACTGAATGTCTTTAATCAATGAACCTGGTGCCTATTTGTTAAAAATCAAAATATTAAGTAATGTTAAAAAATGTTGCATATCATTATTAAACATAATAAGTTTTCCTTACTCAAAACTGAAAGATGTAATAAGAATAAATGTGCCTTATGAATAAGGTAAATGTAATAACACAATTGAAGCAGATCAGAACATTTAAAGTAAACAACATTTTAAAGTACAGCTGGGTCTCATATCAACAGCATTACCTCCTCACTCATGGTTACAAATGTTGTCACAAAAAAAATCAGCTCTAAATTCATAACTTAGGTAACCGTGAGTGAGAAGGGAACACAGTAGATATGAGACCCTGCTGTACATTAAAATATTGTTCCTCAGGCGTTTTGGTTTGAGTTGTATTCCAGGGTGTTTATGCCTTTGTTTAAAGAGGACAGGTGAGAGAGGAACGTGACACAGAGATTATGGTTATTTCTTGATCACTAATTCAAATGTCTGAAACTAAAGCTGGGGATATGTGTAATTTCCTTCTTTCTTTTAACATTTTGAGAGCAAATCATGGCAAAGAAAGAAGGTGTCGTATGATGTATGGGAGACAGTGACAAATAGGGATTAGTACAAAATATATGCTTTGATTTTGTGAAAACAACAAGATTTTTGTTTGACTGTGTAGTTTGCATTTCTGTCTGTTTCATAGTATTCTACATGACATTTCGACCAATTTTAATCATTTTGAACCAATTAAAGAAGCAGTCCCATTGGAGTGTTGAATGGTGTAACCTCAAAAAATGACAAGTATTTAATAACTCGCCATCCCAGAAGTCATGCAAGTGTAGTGATGGAATAAGTGATTTGTCATAAACATCATCTGAAAATAAATTTAAAGTATTTAATTTCTATACTTGAAAATATAGACTTTGTTGTACAAAAGGCATGCCATAGACGTCATTGTTTTACCTTAAACTCTGATTAAATTCCATTTTTACAGTGTATTTGTTTGAAAATAGAATATTCAATGGATCTTTTTTGTGTAATATATAGTATATAATATATAATGTATATAATAAGAATAGAATAGAAAATACACTATATATATATATATATATATATATATATATATATATATATATATATATATATATATATATATATATATATATATATATATATATATATATATATATATATATATACATACATATATATATATATACATACATATATATACATATATATACATATATACATATATATATATATATATATATATATATATATATATATATATATATATATATATATATATACATATATATATATATATATATATATATATATATATATATATATATATATATATATATATATATATATATATATATATATATATATATTTATATATATATATATATATATATTTATATACATAATGTATTTTCTATTCTATTCTATATTTTTTATTTTTGAGAAACATTGTTTACACTCAACATTTATCACCAACTGACCATGCCTTGGAGGCAGTGTCTACGACACTATTTGTCTTGGTTTTGAAGCCTTTCGTTCATGGTGGCCATAGTGGAAATGTTAAACTGGGCCTAGCTTTGTTTAAGCTAGTATGAGTTGAAGAGGCGGGTCTTCAGTCTGTGCAGAATGACTGAAGATAGTTACAGGGCGCCTCTCTGTCAGGCAAGCCAGTCATGACCTTATATGGCAAAACCCATCAGTGTAATAATGAGAGAAAACAACTTACCCTGGACAATGTGTGTCTAGACAGATGGGTTATTTAGACACAAATTGTTTTGTGAACCAGGCCGTAAACACGTTTATATTTTGCTGTAAAAATCAGCTTTCTTGGCTTGAGCTGTTGGGTGTTTCTGGTGTTTCTGAAGAGCTGTAGTTTTAAGTACTTCCAAATCAATTTCATGATATTAGAGCAGGGTTTGCTGCTTGGTTCAGCTGTTCAAACAAAGTTATTTCAAACTCAGTCTTCCATACAGGAGTAACCTAAGTTATACAACACCACTGCTTTCACTCCTGCAGTATATCAAAACCCAGATTACAGAAGACTCTGGTCTCAAATGGTTATAATCTTTCACTGTGAGTGTGTTTATATAAACTTCAAATTCAAACTTCAAAAAGGACACACCTAGATGCATTACACTTGGAGAAAAAGATAAATAATTTTGTTTCAAGCCCCTGAAAACTGCTTTCAGAGAGCCCCAAATTTCTAACGTGACTCCTGCGCCCACCTAATGCTCTCTTGATGTCAATGTTTGATTGACAGTTTCAGTCCAACAGCCTTCACTCTGACACAACCCTCACACACTCTCAGAGGGTGGGTGTTAGGTCTGCTAAAAGACAGTGGGATGTCATTAACTCTGTGAGAAGAGCTTTTAATGTAATTAACATTGAGGAGGGGGCTGGCAACTGTGCGGGCCAGTAAATCATCTCACACCGACTGCAACATTCACACACACAAACACAATCCCTCCCCCGCTGAAAACCCCTGTCGAGAAAGTGTGTCTTTAATTAAAAAATCCCCTTCCTGATACACACACACACACACACACACACACACACACACACATGCACATGCACACACACTCCACTGCAGGTTTCATGTGATCCAGCCAGAACACACAGGCTTGATTAGTATTAATCCTTATCTCCAGAATGGACAGCTTCTCAATTGTGTTTTTTCCTCGGCTGGCTAATTTCATGAAGAGCATAATTACAGCGTTTTCAATTTCGTCCCTCTCCAGAATTATGAGGCTGACAGTCTATCTCTGCACTGCAGCTGAGAGCGGTGTTCTGTGTGTGTGAGAGTGAGGGGTATTTCAACGTATCCTTCAGAGTTGGTGGATGTGGGGTTGTTTTTGTGACTCAAATATGAGGAGTTTGCAGGTTCTGGGGTTCACTGAGAGGAGATAATTTGACACTGAATCTAAAATAGGAAAGCGTCTCATTTCAGTATAACTATATAAACCATACTGGGCTTTATTTCAGTACAGGAGGCATGATGTAATGTGTATCCTTTAGTTGAGATCCCTCATATTCTGAGTAATGTATACACTTGAATCTTTCGCAACAGTCAAAGTCTGCATGCCTGTGGAGAGGACTGAGCAGTCAGAGGTGCTGCGAAGGATTATGCTGCAAACACTGATTACAAACTCATAAAAATGTTGCCTTTTACTCAACAATCAGCACTTTTTTATTTATTTTTCTGAGTTTAAACTCAACATTAGACGTATTTCACCAGCACATTCAAAAACTGATTTCCATTGAGAGGTTTTTAGCATGGCATGAAAAATAATTCAACTACCACTGGTGTGTTGTTTTGGCAACAAAAAGCAAACAAGACCCCTTAAGAAGAAGATTAGATACAATTATGTCTCAATTTTAATGTCCAAAACTACTAGCAGTGGGTCAGTGTCAGATCAGGTGATTTAACTGCATGTTATAGATCTTCAAAGAAAAGTATAAATGACTTTTAAATAAAAACTAAGATGTATTATTCATACTACAGAATAGGAACACAACACTTTGTCCACAGGGGGTGCCAAAAATAACTGGAAAGCTTCTCACAGGGGCTTCAAGTTACCACTACTGAAAAGCTACTTGTGAAGTTTGAATTTTGTGTGTCTACGTCCCTGATCTGTGGTCTTTTTCTTTGAGTGTAAAGAAATGTCTTAATCATTTCTGTTCAGCGCCCTCCACTGTTTGCCTTGTGTTAAAGCTCACTAGTTAAATAGATGGAAAAACTGAACATAAGCTAACACCAGCTTTTTCTGGGGTCTGTCATATCTGTATTAGTGGGGTTTGTTTGGCAGTTGTTGCTTGCAAAATTCCCAGAGTGTGGATTACATAATTAATAGTTAACAAAAACTAAAAAGAAGAATGCTTTACTTTTAAAGCTATTTTCAATTCAAGTAACAAATAAATAAATCAATAATTATACATAGATAAATAAATAATAATTAAAAAAAAAACAATAAAACAGAGTTAAGGTCTTTGCACACTGAGTCTGTTTTTGTTATTTATTTATTCATTTATTTATTTTGTTTGTTTTTGTTTTTGTTTTGTTTTTTTTTTTAACTTTGGAAGCATTTTTTTGGATCTGTAATCAAAAAAAAAAAAATTGGGTATTAATTTGCATTACAAGAAAAATGGAATTAACAAGCAATTGATCCTGAGTAGCAGCTGTCAGTATGTTTGAGGTATGTGTGGGCACACACACATGTACAGAAGTTTTCATTCATCATCAACAACGCCTGGAATGTGTAGAGAAAATTTGTCAGAAAGGTGAGAATTTGATGTTGCAAGTAGCCTACAGCATCTCTGAACTGTCAAACTACCCAGGAAACGAGCTGGGCGGATGAGAATAAACGCAAAAAATCAAACCTGTTCCGAAAAAAATAATGAAGGCAAATTTTTTGGCTTGAGTGTACAAATGTGATTGACATAACATGGGATCTACTTTCTTTCGTTACGTGTCAGTTTCAGACCAAAAAAAAACAGACTCAGTGTGCAAAGATCTTTAGAATTAGATAAAATCACATAACAGAAGCTTTTCTATAAAAATAAGCCTTGGGCAGTGAAGTAACACCTGGGAACCTTTGGTCTTCGATGTTGACCTTGAGCCAGTAGAGTGGTGTCACAGGATCTCAGATGAGTCTACAAAAGCTCAGAAATATAAGGGGGAAAGGGGGCCCTTAAACAAGATTAAAAAGATCCTAAAACAAGTCTGTATTGTTAAGGAGTAGACTTGGTATGAGATGATGAGATGTGACATTGTGGTTTGTTGTGATACTGACAGGAATTATCTAAGCGGCAGCCCTTCACCACACAGAGTGCGTGGAATCAGCCCAACACATAAAACTTTTATCAAATAAATGTAAAATCTGCTGCACATCCCTATACAGCTAAAACAAACAACAAAAAGTAACAGTGTTAAATATTCTAGACCCTTAAACTGTAGAGATGGCACAAATGTAGAAAGGTAAGCATGAAATCCTGTGGCCAAATCCTTGATGCAGATTTGGATGTGGGTTAGAAATGCTGCCTGGGTTAAAATTGGGATGGTTTAATGTGCCAAATTTATCAAGCACATCCTCCCTCAAACTGAAAAGTCTCCTTAATGAGCATCATTTATCTGAGAGACCATCTCCTTCCTAATTGGAGAGAAAAACTGGGCCCTGAAAATGAACAACAAGCCTCTGATGTAAATAGTTTTTATTCCCTCTCAAAGTAACAGGAAATATGAAGATAATGGGGGAGTGAAGAAGTTGGCACCAGTGAAGTGATTCCTGGACTCAGACCTGTTCAGTAACAGTGATATCCAGTAATCTGATTTACTTGCTGTCTACGTCGTGAGTGTTCCAACAGTGGGAGGATGAAAGGCATGTCAGCTCTGATTAAAGCTGCAGAACTGGCACACGTTGAGTAAATGTAAGCGTGTGTTTTCATGCCTGTGCTTTGGTCACTCTCCAGCTGGGAGATCGGAACTGCCCTAAGGCGGTGGCCGTGTTCCCATCCTCCTCAGCTCCTCCTTTCATCTCCCTTCATATCTCTCCCTCTTCCTCTTCTTCCTCTCAGCGGTGTGACTGTTTCCCGCCTGATATCTCCTCTCACTTCTCACTTCTCACTCAGACGCTCAGTCAACAGCTGCCGCTCATATCAATGCACTTACATGCAGAGGAGAGCGCAGCATTCAGCAAAAGCTGCTTGTGTGTGTGCTGATGTGCAGGCGGCTCATCAGCGATGCTCTGTCAGCTTTGATAATAAGTTGGGGCCCCGAGGCGCTGGGGCCCCTGATACTCTGTCACACTCCTCCAGCTCTGCAAGCACAAACCAGCATTGCCAGTAAAGTGTCTCTGCCTTGGCTGATAATGAGGTCTGTGTCCTCAAAGATAGTCTACTGTGGACGGGTGCCAGAATCCCCTGAGGTGTTAAGTGCTGCCTGACTTCTGACACCAGCAGGACAGCAGCTCCTGAACACACATCCTCACAAATAGACCGTCATTAATTTAGACTTGATTCAGTGCAAAAGTAATCATGCCCAAGGGGGGAGTAGGTGATTACTGGGGCGGAGGATACACAAACAGAAAAGGTTTAAAATGTCGAGTACATCAGTACAAAAACAGTTAAGTTAGTAAAGCATAAAATTAATAAAAAAGTATCGGAGCGCTGAACATCACAGAAAGGATCCATTATGCTGAAGTACCAAACAGTGATGATAACCCAGTAAACAGACCAATGGAGCAACAGCTTCACAGCATTCATATCCATTAGTTTGCATCCATTAGTTTTAAACAGCCCCCCTTCAAGAAGACAGAGTTCCTTCTGACCATAAATCTACCTCTTAAAGCCTAATGTGACGCGGAGACACATATTTAGCTAACAGTTTAGCAAAGCAATTAGCGCGTGCGAGCTCTCTGCCTCTGCCAAGTGCCAGCCGCCCAACATCTGTTCCTCTGCCGCCGCCGGGGCCAGCACTTCCACCCTGATCCTTCCCTCCCTCCTTCAAGAGCCATTTTTAAGCCTCCCCCTGGTTGGCAGAACACTTATCAGTGCTGGAGTGAAGTGATAGGGGGTGGTTTGTATAGAAAGAAAAGAAGAAAGCGACAGGTCTGTTGCCTCCTCTGAGCAGTTTGGGTGTCTTAAAAGAAGAGGTCGTCTTCCTGCGCTCACCTGTCTCACAGCTCCCCTACCGGCGACGATTAAATCACAGGGAGCATGTCGGGCCACACAGCCTCAGCTGTGGCTCTGTGCCATCAGCATATCTTCAGCATAGATGGGAAGCTTCCGCTCTTTTCTGTGCATATTGGATTTATTTCTCGCTCCAGCAGTGATGGATTTTCCATTTGCTTGTTTCATGCGATGGCCCGCCATTGAGAGACGCAGCACATCAAGACTGTTGCATCTTCTGTCACTCCCCGTCGCACACCGTTTGCTCAATGCCATTTTTATGATTTTGCTCTCCGCTGCAAGCCTTGCTTCTCTATATTGTGGGGGCCCATTTAACTCTGATATGTCATTGTCGAGGCAGAGAGGAGCGAGGCTGTACAGCTCGCACACAGTGTCAACACCCCACGTTGTCTGGTTTCTTCCCTTTCTCTGATCCTTCTTTGTCATTTCGCCTTCAGCTCCACTGTGGGCAAATTGCCATTTCAGAGCCTGTGCCCCATCAGGGAGGGCGGGTGAGGGTAAGAGAGGTAGGTGAGGCGAGGCGGGGGTGGATTATGACAGAAGCAGGATGAAAGGGGAGAGAAAGGTGGAAGGTGGTATAAAATAAAGTTGCTCTTATCGGAACTTGCCAGAAGCCGTGCACACACGGCGCTGTTTGGGAATCCAATTTAGTCTTTTCTGTTAGTTTAAGTGATATCAGAGCAATTAGCTGTCACAGGTCAGAGTGTGAGCCGGCGTGTTAAGTGATTTCCTGAAATCCCGCAGCTGGAAGCATGAGGTCGAGTCGACGGAGGAAGAAAAAACTCTTCCTTGTCTCTACAAATGGAGCGCTTCTTTATATGGCCTGCTAATAAATGTCAGCCGCCTCTTGGCCCTTTTGTTTTGCTCTTGTCAGCTCACTCACTCTGGATTTAAATGGATTTTCTTCCCCCATATCTCTCCACAAGGGTGACTTTGAGGCCCCGCAGATTTATTTGAGCCTCATGTAACTCAGTTGTGCTGTATGTTGTCTTTTTCTGTGAGCTACAGAGCATGTTTGCACATCAGGAGGGGGCAAACAGCAGGGATGTCCTTGGTGTTATTTTTTTCAGGAGGAGTAATTACACAGGTTCATAGCTGTGAATATGATCTGTTTAGAAAACTCCAGTGAGAGTTCCTGCTGCTGTGTTTTATCTGTATCACGGGTTGAACTGAACATACATTATTCTGAACTGGAAGGGAGTAAATATCACCCAAGGTGACTGACCACGGGGTGCTCTGAGCTCATTTATGCCTGTTCAGCTCTCCTGAAGCCGTTATGTACTTGTGAATGGACTGTCTGCAGTCTGTCTTGTTTAAGCTGAATCCCAGAAGTAACTGATGTGTTAACTTTGTCTCATTTGCAGCACTGACTGGGAACAATGTTAAGAGATGGAGTAGTGAACTCCACCCAGCAGATAAATTTACTCATGCATCGACCCCGTGCAGAAAAGCGGCTAACAGATCTGACCTCTGCTCAGCAAAAAACAGCAGTAGCCCTGCTTCTATACACAACCAATAAACTGGGATGGGCTTTTCTATATCTATTCGACAGGCCGCCACTACCACCAAACTCCACACAAACATACCTGCCCACTTTCCTGACTTCAACAACAAGAAGGAGGGCCATCACTTGCTCTGCACATCTATCATCAAACTTACTTCTTCGGATGATGAAGCTTGACTTTAACAGTTCCTCTGCAGACAGTGGCCTGTTTTCTGCTGCATGTCTTACTCTTACATGCATAGATGCTGTTGATTTGCGACATGCTAGCTTAACCTTGCAGAGTTTGAATTGCACCTTCCGCATTTCTATATCCATTCATGAGCCTCTTCTCATCCTTGTTTGGGCTGTAAAGCCTCCAACTTACTGACTCCTGGCCGAGCTCTGCTCATTATGTCAGTTTGTTGTTGTAGTCAAGTTAAATACAATCTGGTATGAACACAATGATAATTTTGAAAGCCACTGGGTGATTCCCATGTACAACTTCCTGTCCTGCTCAATCTGCTTTTTTAGCATCTGGCAAAAACAGATGCCAGATGAATGTATATGCATGTATTGCTACATGAACCCTTCTGTTCCTGAAACAGTGAAATGAAGCCAATCCGCAGACACAGCCACATTGGATATGACTCGGACTTTGAGCTTCCTTTTTAACAGCTACAAGGCACCATGCAGACACATGAGTTGAGCTGTATCTGTGATTGGACAATCAGACGATCCTAATATCCTCTGAATTGCAGAGTACAAAAAAGTTACCCACTCGTACAGTGATAGCAAAATCAGCATTTTGGACCCAAGCAGATGTGCTTTTGATGCTATAAAAGTCTGCTTTTTTTTTTTTTAGTTTTGTGTGTATATGGTTTCCAGTCTTTCTGCAGCCAGCTTCAAGTGGAACTGTAACTTTTAGCACTTCCGCAAAGGCTTCACTTTCTTCACTTTTCTAAACCAGATGTTTCCCCTTGGCTGTGACCTGCGACAGACAGGACAAGCCATCATTGTATGAACTATTGACTTTTCAAATATTCAAAAATCATAGTCCATCCCTACTAATAAACAGAGAACTAGTCTGAACGGAATAAAACGCTTTGTTTAATCCCCTTTTGTCCCACTGACAACAATTGTTGCTAAAGTGTATCACTGTCATTTTCTACTCACAACAAAAAATCTCAACATTACTAATGAAACTTTTTCCATTTATATATACTAGAAGAAAGCTTAAAGATTTTGGTTTATAAAAAATAGTTTCCAGGTGATTCTTGTCACATGACATCATCTGCCTCCTGCTCCTTCCAGTGGCAGATGTGGTGGATGCAAATCTCCCTGGAAAGACACAATTTTCACATTAATTTTGATGTTCATAGGCTCATTTCTGTGTGTGGCAACAAAAGTTGGCTGTGGGTATATAGCAAGTTGAAAACAAAAGGAAAACACTGCCTGCAGGATTGCTCGTAATTGACTTATTTGGTGCAATTGTCCCAACACACAAGTACTAACCATAGCCAATGCCCACACCTACCACCCCCCATCCCCACACACACCACCCTTAAAACATATGTTAATATTATGACTTTATTATTAATTTGCTATAACTTTTCCATTTTTTTCTAGTTCTATATAATTATTAGGTCACCTAGTGATAAGCTGTTTGACCACCAACAACAACTGTTTCCAGCAATAAAAATGCTATTTTCCTCAAAACAAAGTACAAAAGGGAAAAAAAAAAATTCACAACATTATTCAGAGAGACTCAACTGATAAAACTATGCCTTACAACTCTGAAAAAAAATGGCCGTCTAAGGGTTTAACACCTCAGGCACAACAGAACTGGTCCAAATCCAGTCTCTTTGTAAATTAATTTAAACCTTAGTGTGAAAAAAAATAATTTATGGAGTTCATTTCTATCTGATTAATATCAATGTTAACACCCCTAAAGTCTTTAGTTTTGAAAGAAGCTTAGAATTTATATAATAATAATAATAATAATAATAATAATAATAATAACAATAATCTTGGCTAAACTTTTTGTCATTCTATATTTTAGTCTTGTGCTTTTATTTTGATAGGACAGCTGGAGAAAGACTAGAAACGCAGAGAGTGGGGACTGATATCTGCCCTGTTCAAAAATCAGCAAAAATGTCGATAAGACCAACATCTATTTACACATGACACCTTATCGTTGCTGTCTGATATCCGCTGTGTTCTCTCTTCAGCATAAACTCAGAGAGTTGAGATTTGAGGATTGTCAGTGTTTTCCTCAGTGACTCACTGCCTACAGTTTTCTGAGTGTCGGCTTAAAAAATGATACAACTAGAAGCTGCAACTCTCACCCCTAAACTTTCTGTACATGTGGAGAATAATCCCAACCAGTGGGTGTTGAGATAATGTCAATAGAAATCAATCAAGAACCCAGTGTAAAAATGAACAAGTTCTTTCCCCTGCTGCAGACACTCAAAATGTGTCTTTCAGCGCTGCATTGACTGCGAGCACGTCACACTAGCTCATAAACACCGTGTAAAGATGCTTTTCTGTCACACTGCTCATTCTGTAACTGTATTCAACGCTTGATCAATGCTGACCTCCTCCTCTTCCTTTCTTCTTCACTCTCCCCCTCCCACTTTGTCCCCAGGGGAGATTTGTGCGTTCAATATCCACGGCCTGGAGGCTCCGTTTGAGGCAGTGGTGCTGAACGGTACCTCTGGTGAGGGTCAGCTGAGGGCACGTGGCCTGGTGGACTGTGAGCTGCAGAAGGAATACACCTTCATCATTCAGGCGCACGACTGCGGCTCTGGTCCCGGGGGTACGGAGGGCAAAAAGTCGCACAAGTGAGTATGACAGACAGAAGGAACAACAACGATGAAGGTTTATAAAGTCTAACAGAAAACACAAGCACAGCCACGGTACATTTAAACTAAGACTTGCTGAAGTCACACAGCATTCCCTCTGCAGGAGGCGCAGCTTGAAGATTCTGCATTTTGCACAGAGCACGCTTGCTCGAACAAGTTCACCTAAAAGTGAACTGCCATCATTATTATGTAATCTTCTGACCCAGACCTCTGACAGTCTTCAGCTGTGCCCCACCAGGTTTCTTTCTCACCAGCATCCAGAGCCAGGAAAAAAAAGTGTGCTGCTTTGCTTCTCAGACTGAGAATGATAATCTGCAGATCATTTACATCTAAATTATCCACTGACCTTGGAATAATTTAAGGCCTGTTAAAAGGCCATGTAACCCAGAAATACTTTTGCCTTATTTAAGCTGGATGTAGTCTGCTCATTTATTTTTTAAATTCAGTCGAGACGTCTAGTGTGTCGTATCAGGTCTTTAGTGCTAAAGAATGTCATTCTCAAAGTGTCTCATCGTTAAAATCGCATCAGACTCATAAAGAAAGCAAAAATAAGTCTGTATATCTTTATATAGAAGTTACATAGACAGTGGTCTTTTTTCTCAGAGAAGAAAGGAGTTTCATAGAGAACATGTAAATGAGTTATAGGAATGTTTCTATAAATAAACCTGGGGCCATATGTTGCAAGAGAAAAGGCAACTACTAGATGAAACTGTTGAAAGCAAAGTTTGTGTGCAATGTCAGAGACTTTTGGCTTTATGCAAAGCAACTCTATAATTATTTTACTGCTTAAGAGATGAGATTGTAAAGGTGGAAATGTGCAGACATGGTCTGAGTTTGAAGTTAAGAGCCTGTGTGGGTAACTCTTCACTTTAGAGATCCGCAAATTTCAGTGCACTTAAGCCGCGTTTCCACCAAGCAGACCGGTTCGGTACGTTTTTAGTACAGCGCGCATTTTGTAACGTTTCCCCTGACTTATCCTGGGACAGATCCCCAATTAACAGAGAGGAGCCATCCCACTTTTTGGGAACCTTTTGTATGGGTGCCAGATATAGACTGTATAAAACATGGACGCGGTCTCGCAGACATCACCCGTCTGTTTCTGAAACGAAAATTGTGGCACATCGGCTATAGCGGCCATATTGGTAGTGGCAAGGGCTTCACTTACAGCCATAGGGCGCCTGTCAGTCACGTGACCCTCAGCTGTGCCTCTTATTAGGGGAGCTCGCAATCTTAATATCCTCGAAGGCCAAGTAAGAAAAAAATTCACCCCTCATACAGTGGGTGCCGGGAGTAGAATTAGCGACTCAGACAGGAGACTTTTTTTTTAACCAGGCTGTAAATAGGTTAATTTCTGATTTAAAAATGGCTTTTTTTGTCTTGGTGTGTTTGTGACTTCCAGTACTTCCAGAGCCAGCCTCAAGTGAACACTTGAGAAACAGCAGATTTTAGAACTTCCGCATTGTCTCACATTCCCAGACCACAGGTTGCCGCTTGGTGCCAGACTGAAACGATACACTCTCGGAAGATGCAGCTACAGCACTGCAGACCGTTGATTGGTCAAAAGAATCATCACTAACTGTGCAACAGTGGCTGCATTTCTTCTGGTGGCACACAGTCTTCTCTGAAACAAAGCTTGATTGCACTTTGTATCAAAGAGCTACATGCCAATCAAAGAGAGGACAAAATGCTGCATGTATTCCATATGTGCTCTTTGTTTACTGTGTCGCGTTTTTCTTCTTCGTTGGATTTATTAGCGGGGTAAACTGTGTCGTTCTGCTATGGCGTCACGATAATATTTAACAGCTGCGGCTTTCAGCATTCCGGCTAACACACCGTCTACCACGAGAGTGCACAGTTTGCTGTGGAAACGCAAACGGGTTCTGGCTTAACTGTAACAAACTATACTGAACCGAACCAGAATGCTTGGTGGTAACGCAGCTTTAGGTAATAATTAGACAAAGTTTTTTTTTCTTTTTCTTTGAAATTTACCCCAAAATTTCATAAGAATGTGGTGAAAATTAGTTTATAACTTCTGGACAGATTCTGTTTTGCAGTGCTCCTGTAGTTGTAGTGTCTATCACAATCAGGTTAGGCCAATTTACAACCCCACTCTTGGTGAATATCACATCTGAGGCCTTCAGTTGTATCATGTAAAACATCATAAAGGTTTATCATTTTGAATCTGATCTCAATTATGCATATCAACAAACTGGGTACTTAGGTACTGGTGAAATTAAATAAATAGCTAACTATCAACTGCTTATTGGGAAATTGAATTATTCACTTGACATTTCAAATTGGGACATTGGGATACTCCCAAAAACATTCTGTGGTGGGTTGTGATTTAATTTCAAATAAATTATTTGCTGATCGTCACCTTCTTACCTTGCAATTTGGAGTAAATTTCAAATAAACTGGAAAAACAGTAACCTACCAATTGTGACTTGCAACAACAAATTTGAACATTATTTTAGAGAAGTTATGTGCTAATTTCAAAAATAGGAGAAAAAACGTTCTCTAATTATTACCTTAAGTGTGATGAAATTTGTGGACCTCTAAAGTAAAGTGTCACCTCTGTGTGCACTACACCTGAATGTGTGCAGGATGTTTGGGCAACCTTTAAGCAGTTTTTGCACATTTATTTGTCTAATTAAAACAATACAGAGAAGAAGTGTTGTTTGATGGATTGTCTCTCTTTCTCCAAAAAGATAAAACACATTCATCATGATTTCTCTGTTTTTCACTGTGGTGGATTTCTAGGCTGATAGAAGAATACCTTTCATGATTCAGCTCATTTACAGTGACAGAGTACATTATTCAAACTTCCTGTCTGCATGAGAGAGTCTGAAATGACAGAAACAGAGAAGCTAGATTCTGTGTTTTTGCAACTGGAAGAATGGGACTTTAGCACATATTTAGATATCCTTTAGAACACATTTTCTATAAGACTACAAAAAATAATAATAATAATGGTGAAGACCAATTACGGAACAGATTTTTTCCAGTGTTGAAAAATGAAGCCAAAATGAACAATAGTTCCTAAAGTGTCTTGAAGTTGGCCTTTAAAGCAAAATAATCACCACAAACCAGATTATAGCCAAAAATCAGATAATCTCACTGCTTGATTCCCCTTAATTTATCTGTACAAATAACATAAACTACAAATAATCTACTTAGGCAACTTGATAGGCACAGCCAACCATGTCCAAATTTATACAGACTATGATATTCTGACACTGACAGAGTTACTGCTTGTGATCGGAATATGAATAAACTTATATTCCTCGGCCTGATGAATACAACAGCCAGGGCTTAAAACTGGTTTGCATGGCTGTAATTTTTAAGGAAAACACCCTTTAACCCTTCACATCTCTCGGTCAACTCATCATCCCTCAAACCGTTTCCCCCTCCGCTGTCCACTTAGCTATAGCTTAATCCCAGATTGCTCTGAGAACCGTTTATTGTCAGCTCAGATTCTGCCCAACATCCGCCTCCATCTCCCCCTGCACCAGCAGGCTACTTTAAAGAGGTCACTGATAAAAACAATTTGTCACACTTGTTGGCTCCCCTAAAAGCAGTTTCTGTCTGCAGAAAAAAAGACATAAAAACTGTCAGACAGATCTCTGTGTGTGCTCCATGCTGCACATCTCCCTGTGCTGTCTCAACCCCTTCAACCCCGACCAACAACAGAGCAAAGCACTGACATCTATCATCTCCTCCAGCCTATGGGCGCTTACCCACACAGCAACAGTATATCAACTAAACCTGGAATCAAAGCAGGAAAGGTTGTCCAGCCTCTCTGAAAGCTCAATCAGTGGAGCGTAGCTTATATTTACTGTATACATGCTGTGTTTGCAGTGTGACCTTGTGTGTATACAGAGAACACAGTGCTGGATTTCTGCTCATTGTCATTGAAAGTAAAGACTTTCTTTGTGATAATATTGGATTAAGTCCACAGTTCACTATTTTATTAACATCATGCTATAAGTCAGTGATCACCACGTGGCAGCCCACAGGCTGAATCTGGTCTGCCAAACAGTCCAACTCAGCCCGTAACTGGATTCTAAAATTGTGAGGATGAAAGAAAATAGCTTGTGGTCTACACTATTAAAGCAACTGAACACAGCAACAACTGAGACTCTTTAACTATCAGCAATCATCACTGTGTGTATGACTCTATTTGGGCTATATTACAAAATGAGTTCAGACTCGCTGCAGTGTTGAACATTTATTTATCATAAAAACAGTTTGACATTGGATGTGTCAGCGCCGACACATCACACTTTGAATGAACGTTATTCCTAAAATTCCAACAATTTGTGAAACCTGAGACTGTGCTCTTTCAGCTGATTTGTGGTTTTTACAGTAATTTTATAAAACCTCCACTGAGTCTTCTGCATGATTCTGGGACTGAAGGCACATCTGAAGGAGCAACTTAATGTGAGAAAAGGCAGCTTTAGATGGGATGAACTTAGGGGTGGATGAGGCTTGCTCCATCTCAGTATGCTTAGTTCTCTGTGTAGATTGATGCTTGTATTGTGATGACTTTTTTAGCACAGTGTACCAAGTCCAATTTTTTTAAATGTCTGTGAAAATCATCATTGCTGACGTGTAATAACCTTTTTAGAACCGGGCTGTGTTTGTACTTTATATGTGAAGGTGTACGTCGTGTAGTGTTTGTAAAATAGTGTTTGTATTTTCTGTGCGATGTTAGATCAGTTGACTAAGTCTTTTTTTACTGAGCATGGTTTGAGCATAGACTGTATAAAACATGTGCACAGTCTCCCTGACGTCACCCGTCTGTTTCTGAAACCGTAAATGAAGCACATTGGCTATCACGGCCATAAAGGTTGTGGCAAGGGCTTCAGGTACAGCTATAGGGCGCCTGTTAGTAAAATGAGCTGAGCTGTGCCTCTCATTGGGTGAGCTCGCAATCTTAATATCCTTGATCGGCTGAGTTAGAAAAAAATTCACCCTCCATACAGTGTGTGCCGATAGTAAAATTAGCGACTCAGACAGGAGACGTATTTTAAACCAGGCTGTAAATAGGTTAATTTCTGCTGTGAAAATGGCTTTTTTTGTTTTTGTCTTGGTGTGAATGTAACTTCCAGTACTTCCAGAGCCAAACTCAAGCGGACGCTCCAGAAACAGCATATTTCAGCATTGTCTCATGTTCCAAGACTGGAGATTGCTGCTTGTGTTTGAGGCTTTTATTGTGTGATATCTTCTACAAAGCAATGCACCAAGTCAGCTCAATCTCCTTCTCCTTTAGTTTCACTTTTCAGTTTGTCCCGTGACGAGGACCAGCAAACCTCAGGTGTGTGTGTGTGTGTGTGTGTGTGTGTGTGTGTGTGTGTGTGTGTGTGTGTGTGTGTGTGTGTGTGTGTGTGTGTGTGTGTGTGTGTGTGTGTGTGTGTGTGTGTGTGTGTGTGTGTGTGTGTGTGTGTGTGTGTGAGGAGAGAGAGCTGTGGGGATGAAGGAGATTCTGGTGATACTGTCAGCGACCTTTTTTTTTTTATTATTCACAAAATAAGAGACAATGCTCATGAATGTCTTAATGGACACATTGTTTAATGTTCAAACTTGAAGTTTATCCTGTGTAAAAATTTGTGTCCGACATTTGATTGCTTTTTTTTTTTTTCCTCACTAAGCCTCCAAAATCCAATTCTGCTATTCTATTCTATTCTATTCTATTCTATTCTATTCTATTCTATTCTATTCTATTCTTTTTATAAATTAATTCATTTGAAACTGTTTTAATCTCATATAAACAGCAGTAAATTGGAAATAACTTCAGATCTTGAAAGTTGACGCATTCTGGAGAAATGGGCCAAATCATTTACTCACAGGGCAATTTTTGACAGTTTTATGGTCAAAATAGGCAAAAAGAGGCAAAAATCTGATTTTATTTAATTTTTATTTGAGGATCTGACCCCCAAGGTGACTGACTGACCGGTAAATATTGGCCCTCTGACAAATATAGTTGATGACCCCTGCTATAAGTTATAGTTTTGATAAGGGATGCACAAATATAAACATTTTGGCCGATACCGATATCAGATAGTAATATGTCTGTTATGGCCGATAACCAATATTGACTGACATCAGTATGGTTAAAAAAAAAAAAAATCGGAGATTATGTGTCGCAGTAGTTCAGAGAGAAAGAGCAGCGTGATCGTGAGAAAAGACACCATGGAGAGGATCCAAGGATGGAGGGCCTGAGATAAATGTGATCAAAAAATAATGTTTTGCCTGTTTTTTGGATCAAAAACAGGAGGAAAAACATTAAAGAGAGTCCACTCCTCTAAGGTAGTTTTGGTGTTTACATAGTCATAGCAAATGATACTATTTGGGTCTTGAAAGATCGTTCAAGACGCTCTGAAATTGGCGGGCAGCTAATTAGTAAATATCGGCCGATACTGATATCGATACCGATATATCCTGCATCCCTAGTTTTAATTTCTGTTCAGACGCACAAAGCTCTCCTGGGTGAAGTCTGGGGTGTTTCTTTAGCGTTAAAATCAGTGAAAATGAATATTCTTCCCAGCCAGCATGACGTTGATGATCTTATAAGTGGATAATCCTTTAGATTTCCACACTTTTGATTGTGTTTTATATCCTTAAGGTCTGAAGCATGGTGCTGTGTCACACTGATACTTTCTATCAACATGCCTCCCTGCCCTGCTGTGAGGCAGACCCAGTTCGGCTGGCACAAACAGGTGGATGCTGGAGGGGAAGAGAATTCAGGGACACTTTAAATGGTCTGTCCTTCCGCTGGCAACTCTCAAAGGATGAGCTTGGCCTTTCGCCACGCCGCCCGCACGCTCTCTCCTATTCAGAGAAGAAGCTAACAGGGAAGATGAAGAAGAATCTCTGCCTAAGGCTGTGCTCAAATTACACATGACACGTCAACGGCAGAGAGGGAAGGCAGTCAAGAAAATTAGCAGCTAAAGAGGACAGGGGAGAGGATCAGGAGTGACACAGGATGAGTTTAAACTTCACTCCCTCCTTTATTCTCCCCTGCTCTGCTTACCGCTGACTGCCGCCCTACTTCTCACTCCTGGATTTTTTCTTTATTTTCCTGGCTACCGCTCAGCTAGCTCCTGCTGTCTGACTCTGTCCTTCTTTCTGTCAGTCCCCCTGCCTCTGTTACACACTCCAGTGTTTGAATATTTCGTCAGACTGCCTCTGCACTCACAAATGGATGCGCTCTCTGCTCTGGCTGCACGAATCTGTCTCTCAGTGTGACTAAAACGCAGGGTTTTTTTTCAGGGCATCAGAATGAAATGTTGTTCCCTCTTCAAAATGACATGACAAACTTTGAATGTATGCGTCATCCTGCAAAGCCAGTGGAAGTGTTATACATCCCTCAACTCTTGGTAACTTTGTCAGAAACAGACAGCTCTATAAACAGTTTTTTTCTTTTTTTATAGTCAGAGAATCAAAATAAGAGCTGACAGATTCCCAGCTCTGAATCACATCTCTTTCCTCTGCCCCCTCTGACATATTTCACTTGGCTGCCTCGGGAAGCTTTACTCACTTGTCAGCAAAGTGCAAAGCTCGAGTGAGTTCACCTGGAACTCCTTGAGAGTGTTTCTGCTCAGGTCAGCTTTAAATGAAACACAAATTAATCTGTGATCCTGTAGGGCTGACCTCTGCCAAATGAACAATTTGTACTGGACTGTGAAGTGTTCACCTACTTTGTGGTTAAGAGCCTTAAAGGTGATAAACGTCTAACCAGTGTGGTTTTATCGGTTTAAATCTCAAAAGCAATCCAGCTCGGACATTAATGGAGACTTTTAATTAATGTCATCTCCTGCTGCAGTGTCTGAGGAGAATCAACTTAGAGTCAGGTAATGAGCTATCTCATCTGCCCTAAACTCATCCTTTATGAACAAAGAAAACCTTCTTTCCAGACCTTTGTACGGCAGACTGTGATTAAAAAGACAGCAAGAACTACTGTTCAGTTGATATCAGCGATTTTTATCTATTTGAGTGTATCACCCAATAAAAGGGTGACAAAAAAGAAGGTAGCACACTCATCCTGGCTGGTAGGTGTGTGGAAGAGACCAACAGGTGGATTGCAGTTTGAAAACAAATACCTACATCGCATCATTTTCTGTACCATCATGACAGACCTACACTTTATGAGTATGGCACTGCAAGGAGGTGGTCACGCTGGCCATCCAAACTGTGCCGTGCTTAAACACGATTGTACGGCTAGCAGTCACACTACTCCAATATGATCCAGACTTTAGCGGGTATCACCAAGCAACAACCTCTGGTCTAAGAATATGAGACAATGCGGAAATGCTACAGAAGTACCAGAAGTCACATATTTACCAAGCCAAAAAAAGCTGTTTTCAGAGCCGAAATTCACCTATATACAGCCTGGTTAAAAAAACATCTCCCGTCTGAATCATTACTTTCGGCACACACTGTACGGGGGGGTGAATTTTTGCCTAACTTGGACATTTAGAGGATATTAAGATCACAAGCTCGCCCAATCAGAGGCACAGCTCAGGGTCACATGACCGACAGGTGCCCTATAGCTGTACGCAAAGACCTTGCCACTACCAATATGGCTGCGATAGCAGACGTGCTTCATTTTCCGTTTCAGAAACAGACGGGTGACGTCTGGAAGACTATGTCCATGTTTTATACAGACTATGGGTATCACATACACCAGGGGTCACCAACCTTTTTTTGAGACCGAGGGCTACCTCATGGGAAATGAGTGGCACAAAGGGCTACTTGTCTGATAATCACTTTCTGAACAAAACTGCGCAGACCACTTTTTAAGAACACTAATCATAGTAAGTAGTAATACTTTGTGAAGAGACTGCTCACATGTCAATGTTAATTATTTCACAATTATTATTAATGGTTTACAGAACAATGATGTTGGGAAGGAGCTTCATTGTGGCCAGTGCTGTTTTTTGGAACACGCATTGCGGGCACCCACGTTGGTGACCCCTGACATACACGCGTGGCCTGCCTACGTCATTGTGAAGCATCTGTTAACATGAAGCGTGATCTCATTAGAGTCTGCACAATGAGACACAGAGAGCACTGCTACAACTTTTGAGACTTTTTCACTTATGGTAAGTCGTTTTGGCCCGACACAGCCCTCTAAGACCTCGCTTTGTTTCAAATGATTGTTGAGATGCACTTGTGGCATTCATACAACATGAATCACACGCGCTGGCTGTGTGCTTGTGCTCATGCATGAAGTAAACCATGCTGAAGCTCACCTCTCTGAAGCGTGCCAAAGCAAAGACGTGACTCATGCTCAAGCACGGCACTGTTGCGGTCACACTGGCCATTCAAAACATGCTTTAGGGCGGAAGTGTGCTTAACATGCCATGGTTTGCCAGTGTGACTACGCTCCAAGTTGAAGTCGGGGTAAGGATAGGGTAAGAAAATTTGTCTGTCAAGCTTTGGCAGAGTAAGCAAAGTACAAGTAGTGATTCATTTAAATTGTTAATTGATTCATCTATATCATTAAACCCTTCAATCACCACCCAATCACACCCAACCCCATTTGAGTGGTGGTGTACATGGGACAAATGTATTTGGAGACATAGGTGCCTAAGCATCATAAAAATAAAAAAAAAGGAAAGAAAGATAGATAGAAATGAAGTCTGTCTGGAGGTCTTCTCTTAATTTATTTGATATTTATTTTAAACTTAACCATTCACCTTAAAGTTTTCTGACCTTATTGGCAGATTCTTTTTTCTATTTGTTTTACACTCAATTCAGACATTTTTTGTCCTCTACCACCTTGACAAAAGGTGTTATTTTCTGGACTTTCCAGGTGAGTGTGCCTCACATTAAGTGTAATGACACATTTTTTCATAAAAGAAGATTCAAGAATTTGCTCAGATTTCAGTCTGTGATCTGGATACAGAAGAGGTGTCAAAGGTTAATCGAAGTGATAGCTGGATGAAGACCTGGATAGCTAAACTGTGACTGGACTGCACTTATATGATAACACTTCCAGGCTTCAGACCCTTCACTGCGCTAATAGACTTCATGTCACATTCACCCATTTATACACTGGCGGCACAGGCTGCTATACAAAGTGACTGACAGTGATCAGTCCTAACATGTCCCATTAACACACTTACACACCGCCACCAGGAGCAATTCAAGGTGTCAGTGGAGGACACTTAGAGATGAAAACAGCAGGAGCTGAGAATCACACCTTTTCATTTTTATCTTTTTCACCGGAAGAACCCACTCCACCAGTGAGCCACAGCCGCCTCAGGGCACAGAGAAACACAACACTGAGACAAAGATCAATAAAACTGCTTCTTCTTGTTCCTTTACTTCTTCACAGATGAAACAGGTGATGTGAGAACATCACTTTCCTCTGTTTTTAAGACACAGTTAATCTTAATGCCAAGACAAATAGGACCCACAGTGTCAGTGTGACATTATAACCAATCACGGCTCATTAGTTTTCATTGTTCCTTTGAAATTTGAGCAGAAATCTTAGATTTTGCTTGTGTAGTCGGCCACCTGAGCACAGAGGCTTTAGGGTGGATGAATCTGAAAAACAACCACATAATCTCACTAATTAGCATCTGTAGACTTGAAGTTTCTCCGTACTGTTTGTACCTCACAGGTCCCCACACGCCGTCCTTTGTGAGAGGTTCTCCTGTTGATGTTGAGTAATTAGGCATGAGGGACATCTCACCGCCGCACAAAGCATGTCGTATTCATAATCCTCCCCTGGACTTGCACTTAACCACAACACGTGTGTTTAACACGGGCCTGGTGGTTAACTGCCTGAGGTGGTAATGTATTCACAGCAGGGTTAGGTGCCCCCAAGGTTGTGTGTATGTGTGTGTTTTGGAGGAGACATAGATGTTATTTGGACACACAGATGTTTCATGTCGTCCATGTAGCCACACAGTCACACACATGATCAGCGCTTGGCAACACTGTGGTCATTAAAGTCATCATTAGTAAATCTTAGAGGCCTGTAAACACCCGCAGTTTGAAGAGGCTAATTACCTCAGGCACAGCAAGCCGAAGGACAGGAACACACACACACACACACACTCACAAATCCCAGGTGCTGAGTCAAAACTCACACCGATGTGCCGACGTAAACATATAAAAAAGGAAAAAGATGGTAGCTGAGGCCGTATTTGAATCTCATAACAGACTCAAACACAACACACTCATACACACCAAAAGACTCAAAAATATCACTTTGTGGTGAGTGAAAAGTGGGCCAAAAGCTTAGCCTTGTTAGCATAAGCTGTCATGATGAATACCTGCAGAGAGAAAACCTGGGGAGTCCTCACAGATATGGCAGCACCGTGGATGTGTCTCCGCTTTATTGTACTGAGAGAATCTTAACGTCACGCTTGACAAAATTGATGCTAATATGAATGAAACCTCATTCTGTCAAAAGCAGTTAGATGATAGGGTTATTATTCCTAGAGAGGAAAAAAAAATGTCCTTAGACTATGTTGTTTGTACTTAGTAAGCATAATGTAAAAGGAGAGCATAGTCTCCTTGTTTCAATTAAGAATCTGCACTGCAAGGAACTGCACCATCTGTGCTTGTCTGCTTTAGTAACTACACGAAACAAAGTGACACACGCTCCCATCCCAAATTCAAGCCACGATCAGGCGTCAGCGCACGTCGGCACACATCGGCACACGCTCACAGGTTTGATAGAGAGTCGAGCAAAGGGACAGTCAATCATTTAATTGTGCAGAAATGCTCCTGAGGGCAAAGCAATCTCTTCTGCATGTGGTTAAGTGCATCAGAGATTACAGCTTCAGCTCATTTGTATCTGTTATATTCCTCTGTTTTCAGCGGGGTTGACAGCCCGAGCCATCCATCAACGCTTTGACCCAAACTATCTGGTGTGAAGTACGACAGATTTGGGCACGGAGCTAAACACTGAACTGGATTACCATGCATTATAATCACCTTGTACTGAGATTAGACAGGCCCCTGTGGACTTCTTTGCTCACGCCTCAGGGTGCAAATCAATGTGGAAGTGGAATATCCTTGCATATTGATGAGATTCCCATCCTGTGTTGGGCTGTGTGTTTCATCCCGTTGGAATAGGAGGAGATTGTTTATTTCCATTCTAGTCATACAGGAGGAAATTGATGATTCAACCTCCCGGCTAATTCTTGACAAAGATTAATTGAGTCCTTGCCTTTGTGTCGGGCGTGCAGGTGTGTATGTGTGTGTGTGTGTGTGTGTGAGGAAAACATTCAATAATGAGTCTGTTTGAGAGGCCGTGTTTAGTTGAGTGATGATAAATAATGAGTGTGAATGAATACGTAATAAGCGGGGAACAATGCTAACCTAGCATTAACATGCATCACCTGGCTTTAACATGCAGCTGCATGTGCATCTGATTGTGTGTCTGTGCACAATTAAATTGGATTGGAAATCACACCTGGCACTGGAATTCATCGCCACCGCTTCATACTTACTTCATTTTTTAATGAGATATCTACAGCCTGGAAAGGTGACAGAAAAAATAAGCCTGGTAATTATAAGATAGAAGACATTTTCTCATTTCATTTTATATTTACCTTTTCCTGATAACTACTTTTACTTCAGTGAATTATTCTGAAAAGTTAATAAAACAGAAATATTTCATGGGTAATAGAAAATGTAATGAGGGCTCATCAGGTTATGTGGTGCTTCATAATTTCTTACAAAAGAAACCTACTTAGTGATTTGTATTTTAAATTATAATCAATATTTCACTGAAAAAGGCTAATTAAATGTGAATGGAAAAATATATCAACGTAATTGTGTATGGATGTAATAAAATGGTTATTTTTTATATATTTAGAATCTAATTTATGGCACTGAGCTGCAAACTTTTTTTCTCTGTTAAAAGTTGAAACAAGTGATTAACCTTGTTCCACAGGATCGTCATCTGGCAGAATGTCAGAAACTTTGTTTCCAAGAAAATGACTTTGATCTCCATCATCTCCCAAATTGGCTCGACTGTCTGTCATAATGATAGGTTTCAACTTAAAGCCAAACACAGCCTGTAGATTTAAAGAAAGCTGTTCTCTTTTTTATGTCAAAAAATTTAGTTTTTCAGAGGTACTGAAGTCTTCTTTAATAAAGAAACACTGATCCATGAATCTATGAATGACCTTGTTTTAACTCTTACTCGTCTGTGGTTTGGAGGAGATGACTTTTGAAAATGCTGTTTACTCAATGAAAACAACTCATTGAAAAGCAATAAACTAAATGTAACATAATACTACAGTAAACTGGAAGAGACTAAGGTCCCTTCCCCACTCAGTGTTTTTTTGTTTGTTTTTGTTTTGTTTTGGTAGTGTCTATTTTCCTTACAAAGCCTGTGCAGTTCTTTCAGTCAACCATTCATCTATGAACATCCTATGGGGCCAGTTGTTCAAAGGTAATCCAATCAGGGTTTTGACTATCGGATTGGATTGAATTCTAAAGATAAGTTGTTCAAAAGAGAAAGAAGGATTTTCAAAATTGGGTTAGATCACATAATCCAATCCTAGTTTTAATCCGGATCCAACCTTCAGTTTGTGTTGTTCAGAACTTTTAAGTAGGACTTGGATCACTTTGATCCAAGAAAATACAGGTTTATCCTGATCCCAACAGGGGGTAGGATTTCAAGGTGGATTTCAAGGAGAAATGTAGTAAAACTTAAAATCTGTCCAATACTACAACATTTGTACAATTTAGTGTCGATACTTTTTTTGTATTTTGCACTTGACTTGTTGAACCATCACAGTATTAAAGTAGATAAAGTTAACTTACTCGACCAATAAAGCCTTTCAGTACGGGAAAGTAAAAACAAAGAGAAACTGCAAAAACAGAAGCACAGGGCCCTGTTCTACGAAGCAGGATTACTGCCTAGCGAGGTAGCTTTGAGGATAGGTTCTGGATTCCCTGTTCTACGACATGGGATCACTCCTCAGCGAGGCGAGTCTCCATGGCAACATACGCTGAACGGCTAACCTGCTCCGGGGCAGGTTAGGTTCCAGATTGAACTCGCAGACTATAAAAACCCCACCCACTGACCAATGAGCCCTCGCGAAAAAATGGCTTGTCCGTTCTTAGAGGATCCCGTGGACATCGGAGCCCGACCCGCTCTCTTTTTCGGGTGACCACCTTTCTGAAAGTTACCGGTTTTCCAGGGAGGGGTTGGTAGTACATGACACTTTCTACAGGTAGTTATAGGGAATGAAGAACTCTCATTGCCGTAATAAGATCTTCAATGCCAACACTTCTGTTCCATGACAATATTTTATTGCCCGTATTAAAATTGTGACAGGAATTAATGTGGGCTACATATCACACAAAAAATGTAAACACGATAGGAATGAACAAATGAATAAATTCATCTCAGTATGTTGCATGTTACAGTAAAAGTGTATGGTGAACAGTGCTATTTCAGGATGATAATGGCACAAAATATTTTATTTGCACTACACCACTACACTTACGCATTTAGACTGTCAGCAATTTTCTGCCAGCACTCCTTCCGTGCTTTAGCAGCGGCGACGGTGTTGCTTTTAACGTTAATTACATGTTTCACCTCGTCATACTTCCTCATGATCACCTCCTGCTCCTCCTGTGTGAAGTATGCGCTCCTTCTCTCTCTGGCCTGCTCTGACCCTCCAGACTGCTTCATGTTCGCGATTGGTCAGATGCAGCGGGCTCCGCCTTATATGCGTGCACGCGCTCATTGCCAAGCTGGATCCACTTATTAGGTTGATAACCAGCGTCGTAAAACCGTGTAGCGAGACCGCCGGCTACCGCGCTCAGTTCAGCGAGGTAGCTCCAAGGCTATCTCGCTAGGCTGAACTTGCTTCGTAGAACAGGGCCCAGATACTCCTGGCAGAGAAACAAATCAAGCTGAGCAAACTGAAGCAAACCAGAGAAAAACTTCAGATCAGCCTTTTAAAAGCAAAGCTTTAAAATGCTGGACTCTCCTTCACAGATGAAGAAGAACCCTGAGCATTTTTTTGTTGATGTTATTATTTTGCTAATTATCGGACATTTGGCTTTATTTTTTTATTTTTTTGTTAACATTTCAGACGTTTTCAAAATATCCATTTTGTATTTCTTTTATGTATATTAGTTATTCGTTTAATGTGGCTCAGATGAAGGGTTAAAAAAGACATTCGAAATAGAAGTGGATGTTTATGTTACTTTTGTTTTTTTCTGGGAAAAGAAAAAAAAAAAATTTCAATGACCCCATGTTGGCTCTTCTACCTGTTGTTCTATACAGAGCTGGTAGCCCGCATTATGATATGTTGTCCCATTTAGACCAGTGGTAATCCAGATTTGGTAATCTTGAAAACTGTGTATTTAGATCAGGGTAATCCAATCCAGTGTTGCTTTGAAAAACCAGTATAAACTGAGACAGATTACCTGATCCTGGATAGCAAGAAATGGGATTTCCAAATCCGGATCATTTTGATCCAGATTAAATTATTTGAGCAACTGGCCCATAGTGATAGGATTAACCAATTACAACCAAGAAAATGCAGGAACTCTGATATCAGTTTTGTCAACAACATTGGCAGATATTTGTATGGAGAAGAACATATCAGTATTTTTTTTAATACAATTCCGAATTCTTAAAAAAAATGTTTCTTCTGTAGAATTCAATTTAAAAAAAGAAAATATGGAGCATACACCTTAAGTCACCTCCAAGAGAGACTGAAGTGCTCGTTAATAACTTTATCTAATTAAAGTTAAGGTCCCAGGTGCTGCCAGTGCATATGAAACAGCATGTGTGGACACAGGCCCTTAAAACTGCAAAAAGATGAAACTCTTCTACCTTTTGAGGAGATACAGATTTAATGGAATTTGAGCTCAGTATATCATGAATGAAAAAAGAAATCTGGTTAAAGTTAAATCACAAGTATTGATAGGCTCTGTAAGGAGTAGTTAATAGGCTTGCACTAATGGAACTCCTTTAGATTGAGATAAGGCCCCAACACAACCACTGTTAGGCTCCAGTCTATGAGCTCCTTGCTTAAGAAATCAAAAATATGAAGTGGAAAAAATACTGGTTGGGAAAAATTTTGATTCAAAAATGATATTGAACATATTCTCTCTCACTATAAACAACATATTTGGTGCATTCAGTGTCTACAGCTGCCACATTTATGCTGCAGCGTGTCCACTTATAACTGAAATGTTCTCAGTGAGTATTTCAGTTCAGATTGAAAAAACATTGCAGGGTTGATTTCCTCCTTTCCTGGGATGATGTAGTTTGTTTAACCTTTGACTCTCTCCTAGCAGCCATTCCCTTGGTTCTTGTTTTCACCCACTTAGTCCAGCGGTGTTATGATCATTCTGGCAGCCATGGGTTCACTTAACCTCCTGCTGTCTTTCTGTGTCACTCACCAGCTCACTGCTAACTCCCTGCTTACATGTTTAGGCCGGTCACAGGAAGGGGGGGCACTTTGGGCTAAGCTTGGCAATGCTCCAGCATCCAACAACATGAACGCTCGCACACACAAACAAACACACACACACATACACACAAAATCATCTCAGCCCTAGAGAGCCAGGCGTCTGTTTCAGCCAGATGTGAGCCATCAGCAGAGGAGCACAAACTTGCATGCACACTCACAATGAGACAGATTCTGAATTTTGCATTTTGTTATATATCATGCATTTTGGTGCATAAATTTATTATCACTTTCTCTCTCTCACACACACACACACACACACACACACACACACACACACACACACACACACACACACACACACACACACACACACACACACACACACACCAGTCCCTCCATACAAGCCCTGGAGCAGTGGAACATATGTTTGCTCCCTCACCACTTGGGACAGTAGCGAAGCAGGGGGGTAATGTTTATGAGGGAGTGTCATTAATATGACAAAACAAGGCTGGCTGAGGAGCTGACTGCACACACCGGTGCTGCCATCATCTGTCAGTGCATCTTATCAGCATCCTCACTGCTGTTAGCCACACCGTTATCCTACCGTTAGACCTATACGCCTAATGATTCATCACTGTCACACACTGACCGCTTGTATTTGTATATTCTGTTTGAGGTGTCCAACGGTGAGACTGAAAGCGTTATTTATTTATTTTTTATCGAAGCTTTGCCCCCTGCTTTAAACTGTGCAGGGCTCAGTGGAAGAGCACAGAGATGTCATGTGTGTCGCTGAAACTATGACAGTTTAGTAACGTTTAAATAAAAGTGTTAGCTCTTGTTTTTCCTTTGAGCCTGGACCACTTCAAATCACATCAAATCGAGTCACAACCCCAGTGCTGAAAAAAAAAAATACAGAGGTTTTGTCACATTCAACATTTAGTAAAATAATTTAAAAAAAAAAAAACACAGAGTTTTTTTCCCCTACATTCATATTGTTGAAAAGAACTCTCCCTTCCTGAAAAAATCCTTTATTGGCTTGAAAGTAAAAGATTATCACAGCTCAGTTCCATTTTTTTGTCATTGTAGCATTAAGTACAGTCTGCCATCGTGTTGCACAAAGAAAGGAATATGATATGATCTTGACATTGTCAAGTGGCTTCTTATGTTACTTTTATTCCATGTGTAGATTACTGCTGTCTGACAGTGTCTGAATATTGTTGTATTGCGTATTGTTGTTTTCATTCTCCCTTCACATTTTCTTCTTTCTAACCTCATGACTGGGCATATATAGATTGGTATAATTGATAACTACACCATTATCAATTCTGCTCATTGATCAAATGCTTTGTTTTTCCTTCATCAATTTCAGTAGATTTTCCCTGGCCTGTATGCTTTGTGCTAATTGTAAAAGTGGAAAACAACATACACACCTTCCACAAGCTGAGGTGTGGAAGTGCTTTGTCAACTGGCAACTTTTCACCCAAGAGAACGTTTGGTTTAGGGATAGGCATTTCAAGCAAAAGAGCTATCCGATGGTCACTTGTGTCTATTCAAAGATTATTAGAAGACCCCCCCCGCGCGCGCGCGCTCGCGCAAACCACTGCCATCCCCCACCTACATACACGTACCTGCCAAAATCACACTTTGACAAAGATGGAGAGGGGTTGGAGAGGGGTGTTAAGCTCTGCACATCAATCATCAAATATACTTCTTCGGGTGACGAAGCCTACCATTGACTGTTGATTTGTAGACAGCGCCACACTTTCCGCTGCTCTCACATGGCTGTGCATCGTTTTTGATGAGACTTGTGATATGCTAGCCCAACCTTGCAGAGTTTGCACTGTATCTCATTTTTGTTAATGACTATTCAAATATTTGAAAATCATTGCTCTTCCCTAGTTTGGTTGTTTTTTTTCCTTCAGTTTTTATATAAAATCTATAAAGTCCCTTCATGCATTTATTTTAAAATTATGATTGACAACCATTAATGTGTTTGGCTGAAAGTCTTCAGATAACTGAGTAACTCTTTGAACCAAAACACCAGCAGCACAGGATGCCAAACACATGGCTTGTCTGATTTTTAGAATACTGCGAGTGTTTCCATCATTGCTTGACATCGCTTAAAAATTTCAATCATTTACAATATTATCACTTTGCAAAGCAAAATGGTAAACTTCTGTCTCCTCTCTGTCGTGATTGCCTCCTTGGATCTTGAGTCACACTGAGCATTGGCATTTTGTCATGAGGCACAACGACTAACCAGAAGGCATCAACAAGAGACTCTATAAGCATAAAAGCAAACTATGTCAATGGCACACACATGCATCTACACATCAGATAAAAGCTTGCTGATTTCACAATCAGCAACCTGTGTAAACCATTTTTACTGAGGATGTGGCTTAAGCTCTAAGGATGACAAGGATGCAGAGGACACCGGTCTATAAAATCCCCATGTCCCTCTATTCCGCTCCTCTGTGGTTGAACAAAAAGACCTTTTCTGGCCCAGAGGACCTGTTCTTGAATCATTAAAAGTCTATAACAGTAGACACTTACTTATTAATAAAGCTGTGGGATAATCTTGACTCAATATGACAATGTGGAATGTTCAGATAACTCTTTACATTAAAGTAAATGTATTGGTGGAATACCACCACCTCAAACTCTTGGGTACTGAGTGTGTTTTTGTTTCCTTGTAGTTGTGTATCTGTTTGTGTGAAGAAGCTAACAAACGGTCCCCTGTGTTTTGTACTTATGACACAGACAGATAAGGCAGTGTGGAAATCCATCCTGCCGGGCTCTGCCTCCCCACTGGCTCCCTCTTTGTTGTCCAGCCTCCATCTCCAGACAGCCACATGTTGGATATTTACAGCTTCCTTTAATACTATTATTTCACCGTCATTATCATACCGACCAGATAATCCCATAAACCCCACACTCATCTTCTGTGGTTGTATCTCAAAGCCAAGTATTACACTGGCTTTGAAGCTTAAAACTCTGTGATTCTGTTCCATCTCCATCCATCGCTGACTGTCAGTCAGCGAATCGAAGGATTGATTGTCCAATCTGTTGCCTTCTGGCCAGCAGGGGATATTGATGAAGATCTTTTCAAGTGATGAATTGTGGACTTTTAAGAGGAATTACAGCTGGTAGATCACTTATGGAGTCATTTATTAATAAAACTTGGAGCACTGTGGGATTTTTATGGTTGTGGTATTTAAAGTTATCCTGGTTATAATGGTTCTATAGCAACAAAAGTAACGCAATCTATAGGGTCAGGTCAGACTGTATGTTACACAAAGCACAGTGTGAGGGTAGGTTACCAAGGTAATTCATCACCACAGGTGAACTCTGCCCTCGACAACTGAGCTTAACAATCAGTTTATTGGCTGAAGGAAATACTTCACACCTTCCTACAGTTGTATCTTTAAATTGGAGCAAACAGTCTAAGGTCAGAGACAGAGAACAAATCACTGACATGATCTACTTATTACAGAATGTACAGATATGAATGTACTGACTCCAAAACCAAGTCTCTACTGTTGCTCTCTATGAAAATGGAATAGAAAGAAAATAAATGAGTTGTATTCAAACACATTTTTTCTACTTTACAGTTGTTGAGGGCAAAAGTGGCACCATGATTAATGATTCTGCATTCGCACACTTGAATAATTCATTGAATTAATATGAAAGCAGTGGCTAATACCTATTAGGCATTTTGAATGTCTTTAAATGCTTACTGCAGGATTTGAATGCTTACTTAAGTGAAATTAGCATTAAACAAAGGAGAAGGTCAGAGGGGCTCATTTTGAACAGTCACGTTTTAGACAGGAGAAATTACTTCACCCTCATCGTGGGTGTCTTTCTGTCACAATTCAGGAGAAGTTTTTTACTTTACCTGTCTAAGCCTCAAGGACAATACAAAACAGTGACAACATGATTATCATACCATGTAATTTCTCTGACACAGCAGGGCCCTCATCTGATGGATGTGATAAAGCTGTTTTCTCAAGTATAAAACCACTGATGTGAAGTAAAGACCAAGAGTCTCTCAACTTAAATTTGGGTAATTATGCTTTCTCATATTGTAAACACTGATATGGATGTTCATGACTAAACGTGAAGATTTTCAAACCTCCACATATTCAAGTGCTGTGGAAATCCATGAATCTGCTCTATGAACTGATCAAAAGGTCAGTTCTCAAAGTTTTCCTGCAATGAAGCAAGAAAATGGTGATTAGACTGTGAACCGAACTAAGACTATCAGCAAACTGTTGGTAGAGCATGGCTTACACCAAGGCAAGTATTACAAACATGACCTCACCATTGGGGATGTCCCCCTCCCAATCCCTAGTGTTGGATCGGGCCGATTTTGGCATTTTTTAAAGTATCAGTGATTGGAATGCTAGCTGATCCTTTCAACCCATCACTAGCCATCATAAAGCTGAAACTGCTGCTAAACGCTGACGCATCAGTAAAACCTAGACAGAATTTAGCGAGCAAAACTGGTCATTTTCTACAATCTGAGAAGACATGATATTGAAAGAGATGTTGATGAAATTCTCTCGTCTTTTGCCTCATGTTTCAAGCTTCATGATGCATTTAAGTACCCTTGGGAACTTGAGAATCTGATGATTTTGGATTGGACAAATGGCTTGTAAATGCAAGTCATTTAAAAATAAAAGGTATTTTGATCCTGCTGACAGGTTTGGGATCCAGAGGGTTTTTAACTCAAAAACTAGCTGGACTAAGTTAAATGGACTTAATAAGCTTTACCTATTGTTTTTTTTTTACTATTTAGTATATTTAATACACAAAACAAAAAACTGTGTGACTTCAATTTCTCACTTCTTCAGCAAGGTTTTATCTCCAAACCCAAAAACTGGATCGGGACTCGGTATCGGCCGATACTCAGTATTAAATCATCAGGATCAGGGCAAAAAATGCTGATCCGGACATTCCTACTCACAATGCTATCACAAAGATGAGCTAATGTTGCCTCCATCCCCCATAAAAGCGTTATTAAAAGACCAAACAAATCTCTGAGAAAACATTTGCCGTTTTACTTCTAGCTTCAAGTTAGTGAGCAAAAGAGATACCTCTGGGGAACCAGAATTTTTGTTTTTATTTTGTCTGAAGGCCTTTGCACATCAAGTCTGATTTTCTGTCCAAAATTTACTCATGATAAAAAATAAATTTTGATTTTTTTCTGGGTTTTTTGCATCTGCCCAGATCGTTTCCAGGGTCATTTGACTATTCAGAAACGCTGTAGGCTACTTGCAAAATCACATTTTTATATTTTCTGCATCAGAGACCGTGTGCAAGGTGTCTGTGCATGATGTTTTTTTCTGATAAAGGAGACAAAAAACGCATCCGAAAAACAAAACAAAAAAAAAAAACAGACTCAGTGTGCAAAGACCTTTAACGTAACTCAAAATAACCATAATTCTAGCATTCTGCACAGGAGAATGGCAGAAGATAGTGAAGTATGTGCTTGTTTTGCGCACATGGTTAGCAAAAAACTGAAAAACAAAAAGATCAGGTTTTGTGGCCTGCCTGTGTCGGGTGTTTGCTTGTTTGTTTCTTAGATAATGTCTTTTTGCTGTAGATTCAGCCTCAGCAACGTAGTGATCTACTCGTCAAAACAGAAGTATTAAAGCTGTTATAAGCTAAAAGTTTTGATTTCAGTTTGTGCATTTTGTGCTGAAAGTATAAAGGTCCCAACACAAAAGCTTTCAAATCATGCATAAAAAAAATAAAAAATGATAATAAAAAAATGAACTTGTGAGTTTGGTAGATTCATTTTTATTCTTCTTTTGTGAAGCAAAACACTTCCACAAACTGTCTCCAGCTATTGCATTTAAATTGTTTTTATCAACTTTTTTTATTTGTTTTTTTTTTTCCTTTTTTAATATTGTATCATGGGAATTTGGACTATTTCTTACACAACCAGTATGTGTTGATAAGAAGTGAACAGCTGGAATCTCAAGAGGCTTTACAGAAGTGCTAACCACTATGAGTGGCTGTTATCAACAAAAACACAGGCTAATTAGCAATAAACACATAGTAAAGCCAAGACTTGGATAACTTGTTCAACAAAAACAGAGAAAAATTAATTTCAAGTACCACAAGCATTCAGACCATGCAGCAGCTGAACCCAGACAAACTGGGAAACGTCAGCCTCATCAAATACAGAGTGTGATACTAATTCATAACAGCTTCATGAGCTTCTGTCTTTGTATTCTTACCAGTTATGAGACAATGTGCAGATGAAATAACCTCCACTCTCTCCCTACTGTACACAGGGCGGTGGTGCACATTCAGGTCAACGATGTCAATGAGTTCGCCCCGGTGTTTCGGGAGACTCAGTACCGAGCTGCTGTGACAGAGGGCAAGATCTACGACAGCATCCTGCAAGTGGAGGCCACTGACCAGGACTGCTCTCCTCAGTACAGCCAGATCTGCAACTACCAGATCACCACCACCAACACACCCTTTGCTATCGACCGTAATGGTGAGTACAAGGGGGTTTATCTGTTTTTTTGTTTTGTTTTGTTTTGTTTTTTTTGTTGTTTTTTTTTTTTTACTTCTAAGGTGGTTGAAAGTGCCTCTGACCCACCATGATGAAGCCCTTCTACTTTTATTACTGCTAGCTATCTTCTGGATTATTCCAACAACACAGTGAGCAACTCAGACAAGCTGTGTTCTAAGCAATGAACAGGAGTTGCTTCTAAACTCTTTTAAATAGTGCTGTCAGGTGATTAAAAAATTAATCTAATTAATTACAGGATTTTTAATGAAATAATAAAATTAATTGTATTTTAATTTCATATCTGCTTAAAGTCCCCGAATAAAGGTTTGGAATTCTAGGACATTACAGAATTGCAGTGCATGACTAATCAAATGAATACAAGAAGAGAAGATTTGTAAATCCATTTTTGTTTGTTTGTTTGTTTGTTTTTTGTTTAACTGGCCTATATTAAAATGTCCATGCTCACTACCATTAACATTGTGCAACTGTTTTCTGTCTTTAGAGAAGTAAATGATATTTTTCAGTGGGGGAGATGGGGTCTGGCGGAGCTTGTCAATCAAAATCATGCTGTAAACTACTGTGGGTGGGAGCAGTGCGCTCTTTGGATGAGAGAAGATGTGAGATAACAGAGTCACAGCAAGACGCTGCAAGTCAGAAAAGTTCAGGTAGCTCACGCTTTAACTGACGATGTGTTGCTGTAGTTCAGAGAGAAAGAGCGTCACGATCGTGAGAAAAGACGATGGAGAACCTGGAGAGGATCAAAGGATGGAGTGCCCAAGATGAACGAGGTTAAAAAAAAAAAAGGACATTTTGTCCATATTTTGTATCAAAAACAGGAAGCGAGACAGAAAAGAAGAGAGTCCACTCTTCTTAGGTAGTTTTGGTGTTTACATGGCCAAAGAAAACAACATTATTTTGGTCTTGAAAGATAGTTCAAAATGTGCTGAAAATGGCAACCATTGAGTCAATCCCGTTAATTTTTATAACACATAAATTTGCGGTGTAATTAATTAATCTAATTAACGCGTTGAAGTGACAGCCCTAGTTTTGAAAAAATAGATGACTACACGTTTTTGGAAGTTTGAGTTCTTCCACCACTAGACCGCTGTGTCCTTGTCCAAGGGTACCTTACAAACAAGTTTGAGCTGTAATGCTGCCTCTCTTCTAATCATCCTTTTCAAAGATGTGAAAACCCATTTCTGTCATCACAGAATCCAGCCCATGAGCACTCAAAAGCCAAAGAAACACATGCACAAACTGTCATCCGCAAATACATACATGCACACACCCTGTGCCCTGCCAAATGCTGATACTCTCTGACAGATGTCTTTTCAAAGGATAAAATGTGTTCTTTGACCTTTCGAGGGACAAAGTCAAACTCTGCCTGTAGTGCCATCAGTCTCCACCAATCAGATCACAGATGTCTGAGCACACACATACACACACGTGCCGTAGAGACAGAGACACGGGGATACACGCCAGGATCAGCTTTTCTTTCATTGGTTGACACTAGGGCTGGGATGGCATGCTTTTTTCAAGATTCGATTCTATTACGGTTTTTGGGGTGCCGATTCAATACTAATTGCGATTTTTTGAATTTCACGAGTTTTGCAACTTTTAATTTGCTTTTTTGACACTAGACCATGTGAAAAAGTTAAATGATGATAAAGTCTACAGACTATTTTATTATTTATTACAGACATTTTCCGTTGCTAGGCGCTGCCCAAGTAGCTGCCTGTTGCAGCAGCTCTCTCGTCTTTGTCCGTTTCTTGTAATTTTTTTTGTCTCTTTTTCGTCATCTTTGTATTTGGAGTGGATCATCACTTTGTATGGTTCATTGTCGGTCACGGACACCAAACTTTTTGTGGCTTCGCCGATATTTTTTTACTACTTTTCTCCTGTGTTTGTCTGGAGATCCTACATGTAACCATGGCTGCATTGTTTACATGCAAAATTAGCTGTTAGCAGCCTGTAGCATGTCAATGCTAACTAGTGTAGGGCTTGATGATTTCCCTCGAGCTGAGGAGGAGGAGGTGAGGACGACGTGCTGGTTCTCGGATGTGAGCTGGGAGGTGACGACGTGGACCTGTCCTTCCATCCATTGTTGTTGGGAACGTGGGATCTAGCCCCGGGGGATGGACGAGCTAGCTGTGCTAACCCAGCGGCATCGTGCTGTTCACGGACGTGGCTGACGGAGCTGACATCGGACGCCGGCGACACATTGGAGGAGCTTCGCCTGCTGTGAGCAGACAGGATCCAGGAGACAGAGACTGAACAGACTTCTTGGGAGGCTCAGTCCTGGACCCTGTGGAGGTGGAGACTGGCTGTGCTGGAGAGTGGTGGACGAGTGGTGGACGGGATGTCGTCATCTAATTTCTTATTGACTTTTTTGCACTTCCTATACTCTTTCTTACTTTTGTTTTCTTAAATGCTGCAGTGACTCCTGAATTTCCCCTCGGGGATAAATAAAGTATTTTCTATTCTATTCTATTCTATTTTATTCTATATCAGGAGCCATATTTTCCCATGAAATGCACATCACGTGAATCCGAGCGAAACATTTCACCCCCTGCTGGAATAAATTGTATATATATATATATTTTTTCCAATTCAGTTTATAAACAAAGAATGAAATGAAGAATTTGAAAAAAATAAAAATAAAAAAGTTTTTTTTGACAGAAAATCCCAATATATCGATTTTGGATTTTTTTTCTCCCACCCCTAGTTGACACATGAATAAGGGAGAAGACAACCACCAGAACTGTGTAAGCAATCAAGTTTTTTTTTTCAGTCTTCAGTCCTCTGGTGATTTTCCCACTTCTGATGAAGGGCACACTGAGTTCTGCCAGAAGTATCATCACATTCAGACTTCCAAATGCTCCTTAATTCCCTTCGTTTCTGTTTACACTTTCTCATTCAAAGTCAAGTAGGATGAAATGATTCGTCGAGTGCTCACTTTACCTTCTATTGTCTTGATTTTACCCACTGAGGCATTCAAATGCTACTTCCTCTAGTAGCTCCTCCAGAAAATCTGAGCACACATTATTCATATGTTCAGAGTCAAACTATAGACGGAGGAGACAACACCGTCAAAGTTTGTGCTGCTGCCGACCGCCGAGCGTTACCCACTGCTGAGCTGTAGCAATAAAAAGACTGAGTGGAGGAGGTTAGGGCCAAACTGCTCCGTGAATGATACAGGGGAAGGCTGCAGTCAGAGAGCTCTCTCCTCTCTCCTTCTCTCCATTTTAAAGGGTCTCGCTCTGCCATTGACCGCTGAGGAAAAGGCTTTGAGAGCCCTTGAACTCAAGAGCACCTGAGGGAGAGAGGAAGGATACGGAGGAGGGAGGAAAGGAGGGGGGCTGTGAGTTGGTGCTACGTGAGGAACAGGGAGAGGAGTGGACAGAAAACTGCAGCACGGATCAACAAAACAAAGATTGTATACATTTACTTTTTTCTTTTTGCAAAACATGTGTCTCATAAAAAGACAAAACAGACATTTTCAAAGAAATAGAACCCTGATTTTATTTTTTCCTTATGCCTGAGACGGAACAACTGTTGTCTAAAAAACTACAAAGAAACAAACACAAGCCAGGTTACTGCACAGGCCACTGTGGTAAGTTAATCCTAAACACTCACTGTTCTGCTGCCAACTAATGAAGTTAAGCCAGTAAAGAGCTAGCTAATTATAATAAGATAGTAATTCTGTATTATTTTCTTGTTAACTGTTGCATCAAATTCCTTTTATGTGCAAATGTACTTGGCAATAAAACTTGATTCTGAAGTGCAGCAAATGTATGATCATTGAAAATAGTTACTGACATTACACTTTAGAATTATATAAAAAATATCTGTCACACATTTCAGTGCACAGCTTTTGGAACACACCTTAGAGTAACCATTTTCACTGTGAAATCCAACTTTTGCTAAGTTTTAAAGTTTGGTTTTCTGCAAAGAAAAGACATAACTGGCCACCCACTCAGGAATGGTTATGTTTAGTACTTTGTAAAGTTTGTTGGTACCAAGTAAGTTGACATGTCAGTGGAGGTTCTTTTCTGTAATTGTCTTTAAGATGTCCTTACTCAAAAAGAATTAGCAAAACTAGGTCTGCTTTCTTTAAAACAACTGTTTAAGGTGGAGAAACTCTACAAACAGGGTTTTGCTAAGTTAAGAGTAAGATGGCTGTGAATAGGAGTTAATGAATCAGTGAATGCATCACTGCTCTTTGAGGACTAAAGAGTTTAAAGCAGGGCTGTTGTCTGCACAAAATACAGAAGGGTCTATGGTTGTCTGAGAGCCCTTAATTCAAACAAGAAACCCTTGAAAGCCCCAACTGAAAAAAAATTCAAGGGGGTCTCCTGGGGAATATTTAGCACACCATTTTTCACTTGCCATTTTTACAAAAGCCATATGATAGCATGTCATGTTTGTTTTAATTCAGCTCAGAATTTATTCACACATAAGAATACAGAAGAATATTATCTCTGATAAAGTTTGTAGCACGTATGTGTGTGAATGTTCAAGTGCATGCAGAGTAGAGTAGTTACCGTTGCTGTGCAGCTCAGTTGTTAATGATCCTAGACTGGGTGATGCGTGTTCAAAGTGGGTAAATGCATTACTTGTGGTCTTGTATTGGGATGCCCCAATCAGGTTTTTTGCCCAAGTCCGAGTCATTTGATTTTAAGTATCTGCTGATACTGAGTCTCAATCCTACTCTGATCCATCGTGCTCCCAGCTTTAAGCTCCTGCCATGTTCTGCTCTGCTTTACAGCATTCAACCACTAGTGTCACTGCAGCAAAGTTACGTCATGCCCTGTGTTGTTTCTGTGTGGAGTTGAGATGGTCTATTTCAAACACTGGTTGTTGTGCTTTGTTTCAGTCTTTAAAACTTTTTTTTTTCTTTTTTTTTTTCCTCTGGTGTTTTAGAAATTTCTCATTAGCGCCACGGTCAGAAAACTGTTTAATGCTAGCTGCTGTCTCTTTAAGGCTCCCCACTCCACAAACCCCCTTCCCTCTGATTGGCCGAGAGCTATAAGCAGACCTTGGTGTTTGAGGCCCACACTTTCATGGTGTCACTAACCGTTATCTTTATGCAATGACCTCATTATTCTAGCAAGTCTTAATAAGTTCAAAACAAAATTGAAACTTTTTACTGTCCCTTTAAGTTAAATCCTGTTGCACAGAGCTGTGTGTTTCTTTAGCTCTGATAAACAAGGCAGAGTTCTGTTGAGGAACAAAACAGTTTTTAAAAAAATTAACCAAATTCAATCATCAGAGAAGGTATGGCTCCTTTGACCAGGTAAAAAGTAACAAACTAATCTTAAATGACATGGTTCATGCTCTAGAAGCAGTTGACCACTTTGTATTTTAAGGGAAAGAAAGTCTTTACTAACTTTTATGGAAACTGTGCACAGGCTACACGCACAGAGAGCAGCATATTTGTAAAAACCATAAGAACAACAGAGAGGGCGATGTAAAGAATGTCTGAAAGTGTTAAGAGACACAATGACACAGTGCTGCTCGTGATGCTTTCTGACATCAGAAATAAAGAAAAAGAGATGCAGTGATATTTCGTTTGTCTGTGTATTAGAAATAAAGAAACATATAGAGGGAGAGAGAAGCAGGGTAAAGAAGTCATTTACTAGCTGGTCACCCTCGGCTGCAGTCACAGCACGCACAGCCTGCTGACACGGATAAGTTGATGTAGTAATTGAAGGAGCGGGGACGGGAACCTCCGACATGCAGAAAGGTGTGAGTGTGTGGGTGTGCACTCATGCTTGCAAAAAGAGAAAGAGGAAGAGAGCGGTGCAAAAGATGAGGAAGCAAATGAAGAACGGGATGAGGCTGCAAAACTGTGAGACAATTTTGTGCATTGAAAATGGGATGAGACTGGGCTGGAAAGGGGAGTGTGAGGAGGGATACATTTAAAAAAGCTGAGAGGAAGAAAGAGAACATCGCTGTTCTCCTGTGAATTACATCTAATCCTCTCACTCAGACACTCAGACTTAGTCAAATATACTAGTTTATCAACATTCAGCTCCCTCTGCACCTCAATCCCCCAAACACAAAAACCCTAAGAAGCACCCGGCTGTGATAGAAGTCACAATGACTCTGCTTTGAATAAATGAATCATGCTCCTGTTCAGATTCTTAACACCCCTTGAGTGTTCTCCATCAGCGTGTACCCCCCGTGCCCCTGCATGGCTGCGTGAACAGCACCACTGCCCTTCTGTAGTGGTAGACTCATCAAATATTAACAGACGCATTAGGAGCTCAAGCACTCCCTTCATGCACTCTGCTCAGCATGGGAAAAGACGCTGCCTGGTAAATGGGTCGCGGTGGCTAACAAGGTGTGAGTCTCAGTCGCTGAATGTGGTCTGGATGCTGATTGTACGACAGAGGAGATGTGGTTAGCGTGTCTCTTAAGATGTGTGTGTGCTGAATATTAACACCACAGACTCTTTGCCTAAAGTTTTTTATGTTTCATAGTGATAACAGAAACTATTTGAATCTTTTTCTTTAAAGAACTCAACTGATTTAACTTTCAAATTGTCAAACTCATTATTAACAGCACAAGAAACAAGATCCTAACAACAAAATCAGACTCTTTTGTTTACTTGAATTCAAAATTTGAAATTAATCCTCCTCAAAGTAGACATTTTATTTCATTTTATTTTTTGAAATGTAAATTAAAGTCTTCGAAACATTCCCTTATTTTATACTGGTAGTTAAATGTCAAGGATTTCACAGTAATAAAAGGAAACCTTTTAAAACACTCCCTGTCTTATTAACACAGACACTGTTTATAGTAAGAGCAGATTCAGAGCACTGTGTTTCTTCTTGGTTGGTTTTGCGCTGCTTTAAGCAGTCTGGTACGCTCCAGTACACAATAACCTCATCTTCTAAATTCAATCCCTTGGTGCACCGGGACTTTTTCAGCTCACTGGGATTTCTCACTAGCTGCCAGTGCTCTTTACTGACCTCTCAATATCACTGTTTCTCATGGGGGTTCATGATAGATCCTTAAATACATTACCCGTGGTGCATTATGTTACACTTGTGCCATTTTGCAATTAATACATGGCACTCACTTGTCTGCTGAAGAGTGATGTGAAGTTAATAGGAACTTGCTAGTCTTTACACTGTTGGATAAAGGAAAAAAAATCTAAGCACAAAGAGATGTCAGCAATTTTGGCCTGGCTCCAAATGGGCACAAAGTGAAGCTGGATCAGAATCAGATTGATTACTGAGTAGTCTTTACTTTACATGGAAATTGTCTTGGTCTGTTGGTGAAAACAGTTAGAAACGCTGATAGCATGAATACATAGGAATGGGCGAGTACCAATATCAGGTATTAGTATCAGGCCAATACCAGTACTGGTACTCGTACAGGCTGCCAATACCAGCAGCCGATGCTCAAAGCAAAAAATAACTTGTGTTGAGAAAGTCCTTCTCACCATTAGTTGGCGCTACATTGCTGCAGTTTGACACCACGGCAAATGTGCGCCACAATATGAATGAACCAGGGAGAGTAAACCGTTAAACTGTTTGATTTTTCACTTCAGTTTATTTATGAAAAAAAAAAAAAAACTAAAAAGTTGTTTGTTCTTTTGTTTTTTGTTTTCCTTTTTGTCCCCTTGCTTGATTTATTAAAAACAAATCATAAGATCAAAGAGAATTGTTTTTGTGTTTATTTTGAACTGAATGGCAGAGTAACTATCTTTGTTAGAAATGATCTGTTACTGTTAATTGAAGTTTTATGGATGAAAAATACTAGTGGTATCGGTACTCTGCATCAGTGAGTACTTCAGAGGGAGTACTCGTACTGGTATACGTCTGAAAAAAGTGGTATCTAACATCCCTGAAAATAAAATGATAGAATATTAAGAATAAATGAAGACATGTGTCACTGAAGCTTTGGTTTATACAGCCTGGTACAGGAGCATAGTGATGCAAAGATGCAAAGGTTGTATGTTTAAATTTAGAACATAGCACTTATGGTTTACTGATACAAGCCACCTTTGCATAAATAAAGAATGTTGGCACTTGTTTTATTGCCAACTCAAAACACTGGGCTATCATAAGCAGAGACCACTGGTGTTTAAGGATAAAGCCAGTCCTCCATAAAAAAAAAGACAATCAGTTCATTAAAATTCTGCTTGAAGCTGGCTGCAAACATAGGCTGTATGATAAATTGATGGTGTGTTCATGATGTCACCCATTAGCTTCTGATACAGAGTTCCAAAACCCATCATCAAAGGATGCCACATCAGTAATGCTAAACTCAACCAAGTAAACATTACTTTTTATCTCATTTATTGGCTATTGACAAACACTGATTAGGTTTCCAGAGGGTTTTTTTCTTTTTAAGTTTTTCCATGTGATCCTACGTGGTCCCATGGTTGCATTGTTTTCACACAAGATCAGCTGTTTGCAGCCTGTAGCATGTCGATGCTAACTGGTGCTAGGCTCAATGTTTTTCACAAGCCAGAGAGAAGGAAGCAAGGACGATGTGCTAGAGAGGACATCGACCTGTCCTTCCATCCATCTTTGTGGGGGATGTAAGATCTAGCTACAATAAGATGGACAAGCTAACGGTGATAACACAGCACCACAGGGAATACCAGAGGGCAGAGTAGCATCATGCTATTTACAGAGACATACCCAACAGAGCACATGGAGGATCACATGGCTCCACAAAAAGCTCAGTCTTGGTGAATGACTATAAGATAAAAAGGATAATTGGAGAAAAGGTTTGATTATATGTTTGGTACCAAAAAAGAGGTGTTTAGGAAGTAACAGAGGTTTGGTGGAAGTACGGTCCTCAATTTTAGAGGAAAATTCAAACTAATCAAAGCAGAAGCAGGAGAAGGGGGCTACCTGTCATCCTAAGCATGATCTCATTTGTTACACTGATTATATTAAGGCATCACGGTTAATGTGATGATGATGTATTATGATGCTCTAAAATTAAAATTAATACCCATTACTCCTTCAGCAAACAGACACACATGTTGCTCAGGCAGATAAGAAGCATTACACCATCATTATGTGTCATCTAATATTTCATAACTGCCATAAAGTCACACAGGCGCCACAACCGGGACTCATTTGACTGAAACTGCTGTTGCTCGAATTCCCCCAGGCACTCTGAAGAGTGTGGCTCACTTTCAAGCTTTCCGTGGCTTTTACTTTCAAGAAATAAAAGTCAGTAAACATGACTTAAGCGCTGCATGAGAGTGAGGTTCAGCTCCATTAAGGATAGATTTTAAAGTTGAGAAGCGATGGATACAGAAAACATATTTGTTGCACATCACTTACGCTTTCATAAAAATGAACTAATCCAGCCGTAAAACTCACACAGCTGTTTTATGATTCTATAAAGTCAGCTTCCAAATCTCTCAGGACTGAGCGACTCCCCACCATTTCTCAGTGACAGGTTTTTACCACACAACACTGAAAATATTGTACTTCATCTTGTGCATAAAAAACACCACAATAACTAACAACAACTTTGACCTTATGGCCCTTATTCCAATCTGAAAAAGGACATGTTTAAGCTACTGGCGAGAATATGTTTGTACACCCCTCCACTGTGGAAATAATAAAGATAGGTTCTTATAATATTTGGATTAAGCTGTCAAATGAATATGTCTATGAAGCCATGACTTTCATTCCCAGGAGCTTCTTCTGAAGAGATTAAAAGGTTCCTTCAGGCAGTTGTTGTCTGTGTCCCCTGAGGTCAGGAAACCTGTTGAGATACTTCACATCAAAAATGTTATGCCCTGCAAGGCACACCAGAAAGATCCTGCGCTCTGAGAAATAAATACCCACAAGCAAGGACCCTTAAAAATATTGTTCAGAGATCTTAGACCTTGGACTCTGGATTGAAACGCCTCAAAAAGTCCCCCTGGCCTCGGAGCAGAGGTCCTCTGGGGGAATGCAGCTTCAGAGTCTTAAAACATGAATTCCACAACAATAGTCGCTCAGAGTTCAAGTTTTCAATGCTTTTAACCCCTTCCTTTGCACTGGCTGAGGCAACTCATACCAATTTGTTTTTCTATATTTCACAATATGGAGTGTCATTTTTTTTTTCAAAATGTCCAAAAATGAATGTCAGCTTCAGAAGCAGAATCTCTGCACTGACATGAACCAATCACTGCAAAACGATAAAACCTAACTGCAATGAGTAAAAATTCTATTTAGATGTGTCAAATGACTCTTTGGTGGATTTAGCTTCACAACCCTTTCTAGTTTCTTCTATTGCCCATTAATGCTGATACATCTTAATGCTCTGGACTACAAAGAATAACACACATAAAACTACTGAAAACCAAAGAGTTACCCTGTTGTGTTGGCTTCCAAGGTCCCTTTTCTGTCAACAAACTCTCACACTCTGAGTTTGAGCTACCTTATATAAGCTTAGCATGCAGGTGCAGCTTTTCGAACTGATGAGTGAGTGATCATGTCAGAAAGGCCAGCAAACAGCTATTTTGGAGAGTACTAGCGCACCTTCTCCGTGATGACAGCTACCTGCGGCTCTTTGACTCAATTGCAGTGGCTCCTTAAAGGTTAAAAAATATTCTGAAATAAAAAACGTGTTTCTATCTTACAGAAGGTATTGACAATAAAAGAAACTGAACTTACTGAATGGCTGAACTAAATATGCATCATCTCTCACAAAAAGCTTTCACTTTTTTCAAAGAGAGATGTGAGAATTTTTTTAACCATTCTAAATGTTTTGAATTTGATTTTTTTTTTTTTTTTTTCAAATAAAAAAAAATCCAGATATCCTTCAATTTTAATTTTTTTGAATAATTGCAATTCATTTGGCATATCATTTTAATTCTTTTCTTTTTTTAAAAAAAATGCATTTTTTTTATTTTGGAAAATGTAGCAAATTTTTAAAACACAATTTTACTTTTGCAAATTTATGAAATTTTTTTGAAATATCAAAATTTGGGGATTTTTTTTTTCAACTTGCAAATTTATGAATTTTCGATATTTTTGAAAAATGTTGCAGCTTGTTGAAATGTCATAAATTTTGCAAATTCCTTACATTTGTGACATGATGCATTTTTCAATATTTGCCAATTTATTGAAACTTTAAAAATCTGAGACATCACATGTACAATTTTTTAATAGTAGAATATTCTAATTTGTATGATTATTTAGTAAAAAAAATTACTATGTATGGAATTTTATACACCTTTTTTTTCTGTACTGTGGAGAAAAAGTACATTTTGTGGCTCTTGAATGACTTTAATCCAGATGAGATGAGGCAAAATGGCTGATTTGAAAGTAAAGGTTGCAGACCTCTTCTCTAAGGGATGTCCTCAGGTTGGCATGAGCTGCTTTTCATTGTTAAAATGGGCTTCAAAACTGTTTTTTGAAATGCAGGTTTGGGGCCCTGTGAGAAACAGGTATCGCAGGTTATGTACTTTGTCATCTTGTTACAATTCGATCCCTCGGGAAAGAACTGGTGAACTTATAGGGTTTGGTCACGTTTTCCCACAAGAGCGAAGCTACAGCCCTCTTCATTGTTCTTGGCTGAAATTCTCTGGGGGAGCAAAACTTTTTACCTGTCAGCAACTATGACCCAAACAGAAAGTTAAAGGAAAGGATTGTTACACATATTTACTTTTGCAGAAATAGTTTTGTAATGCAACAAAATTTTCAGGATATGAATAATTGTGTTTACTGATTGAGTTTCAGCGACTAACTGAGATTTAAATATGATTTGATGACCCCACTTTTATGTAAACATTCCATTTAGTTGCTTGTAATGTGATAAATGTCCCAGCAAAAAACATTTTTCATTGTGCTACACAACAGTGGAGCTGAATTTACTCCACAAGTTACAACACACAGTGTAAGACTTTAAAATTGAGTGTGTTTGTTTCTTTATTTCCACAAGGTAACATCAGGAACACAGAGAAGCTGATCTACGACCGGCAGCAGCAGTATGAGATCCAGGTGACGGCGTGGGACTGCGGCCAGAAGAGAGCCTCACACAGCGTCCCTGTCCGCATTGACGTCAAGCCTGTCTGCAAGCCCGGCTGGCAAGGTGAGCTATCCTTACGAAAAGTGTGTGTCTGTGTGTAAGTGTATGTCGTCTGGTGACTGTTAAAAGTTGAGATGCAATTATTTGTGTCTGGAAACGAGTCTGGTTGTATCTTCTGTGCACGAGATGGAGTTGAAAGGATTCTTTTGTGTTTACAGAAACGCAGATGGGATTGTTGTGTCATTACCTTTGTATTTGTGTGTTCCTGTTTACTCCTGAATATGTGGTACTCGCAGCCGTCATTTTTTCTATTCAAACTTATTCAACTATCCAGATTTCTCCTTTTCGTCTCCCCACCTTAATATATTTCTCTCCATCCTTTTTATTATTCCTGTTTCTTTTCCTTACCTCTTTCACTCCCTTCCCCGCCCCTGAGGAATTGGCCTGTCAAGTGTGGCTGGTGTGATCAACAGCACTTAACTTAGAGCGCCATGACACGGCCAACACGCTCTTAGCACATCAGAAAGCAGGCATGGCAGCCTTAACAAGGCCTGCAGTTAAATGCAAAGACAAGCGTCTGCAGTGAGAGCTAGAACAACACAAACAGAGCTTAAGATAACAGCAGACACAATTTACTCCTGTCAGAGAGGTCAGCAGCACGTGTGATGAAGGACGAATGCATGAGGCGTGCTGCTCCATGTGTAGCCATGTGCAATCTGCGTTGTTCTGTCATTAACAAGGTGATTCATGCGCTGGATTTTTTGGACTCTAGCCATTCATCGTCCCAGAGGACTTGATGTTAGCAGGCTGGTGATAAACAGCGGTAAATGAGGACCCTGGCAGCAGCTCAGTGGCAGCCACTGAACCCTGCAGAAGCTGTTAAGTCGCTTGGCTCTCATTCAATCTCCCAATCTGTGTTTTCTCAAAACAAGTGGCAACACATGCCCGTGGTTTGAGATGAGTTAACATGTTTTTGATTTGAGTCAGAATATTTCAAGCACATGCTCAGGATCTGAAGAGGAGGCAGGAAAGCCCAAATCCTTTCATTTTTCATTAAGAGAATGAATGATTCAAAGGAGTTCATAAAACTCTCAACATTAGCACAGTCATGTCTTAATAATTTCTTGAGATGGGTTCTTTTTTGCAGAGCAGTGACAAGTCTACAAGTCTCATGACTCATTTTAGGATTCAGAGGAATTGAGGTCAGCAAATCAAGCAACATGAAAGAAAGTGAGGTTTTTCTATCACAAGCTCCACTGATATATATTTACAGTGATGCTAATACTCTCATGCAATGCATCATGGTTTATGTAGACTCCTAGATCTGCCTCCAGTCTGTCTCTGCTCTGCTCCAGCCTTGGATCTGATTGGTTGTGTTAACTCACACCTGCCCCACTCTGTTGTGATCCAGCTGCGGGTCAGATCTGGCTGGTCAGAGCCCTTCGGATCAGAAACACAAGACTCCTTTTTTTGCTGGATGCTGGAGCAACAAAATTGGAGCAGATTGAGCAGGACAGGAAGTTGTGGACTGAAACCACATTAAAACATCTGGTTGACTTTTTCAAAACAAAATACACAGTTTCGGCACCAGATTGTTTTAATTATAATATAACAATAAAGCAGCATAAGGAGCAGAGCCAGACCAGAAGTCAACAATTTTGAGGTTTTACAGCCCAACATAAGCTCTGGTGGTCCTGCTAATTACTGGACTGAACAATCAGCTGGTGTGACTGATGGATGAGAGAGCACATAGTTGAAACAACAGATCGGAAACAGATCTAGTGTGAGTCTGGCGTCATTTTTTGTTCATGAAAGGTTAACTGATAAATTTTTGCTACAGCTTCTTACAATGTACTCTGACTGGACAAAAGCCTATTTCTGACCTCCTAACACTTAAGTCCTAGAATAGTGATGCGAACTTAGCGGCTTTGTTGCTTTATGTAGGGACTTTTTAGACCTACCTAGCAACTCTTTTGTAAAAAAAAAAAAAAACAACTATCAACAAGTTTAGCAACTTTTATAGAGTTTTGACACTCTTACGTTAAAGCATCTATTGTTCTTACTCATCTCAAAGAGCAGCAGGTGCTGCCGTGGGCCTTTTCACCTGTGCAGCAGTCCCTCCCAGCTGCAGCCAGAGCAGGCAACTGCATGCGTATGATCACACACATGCTTGTCTCTTTGGGGTGTTTTTGCTGGTCCCAAGCCTGGATAATTTAAACTTTATAAAAAAGAAGCAACAAAAGAAAGATAAATTGAAGTACTGTGAAAAATAAATTTTTTCTCTCTTTTTTTCCTTCTTATTTTTCTTTCTTATTTTCCTTTCTTTCTGGCTCTTCCACTATGTTATTTTAACCCACTCATCATACACACATACAATGGTATATTATGCAAATTAGGAGATAACATTATTAAGCTACTTTTAGCAAATTATGGGGCAGCAAATAGTTACTGACCTTACTAGGAAGGAAAACCAACAAAAAACACATTTTTTTACAGTTAAAACAATGATTATCTATCCTTCAGTAGTATTCAGTTACTTCTTGGCCTGCACATTACATGCACCTGGCCTCCTTTTTCTTTTTGTATGACTGATTTTATTACAGCTGAACTTTTGTGAAGTAAGTCTTCCTCCTGTCCACATTTTGAAGATGGTAAACCACAGCTTTACTGGTTTGCAGATGCATGTAACTTGATAGAAGTAGAAGAAAATGTGAAAAGTCATCAGTAACAAACTGATAGAAAAATTCATGAACTACTGGAATGTAGGGGTGAGTATTGTCAAGAACCTCACGATATGATATGAATCATGATACCTGGGTCACGATGATATCACAATATCACAATATTGTGATATATTGTGATATTCTACTAGTTAACTATTTAAGCTTTTATATTTTATTGTGTTTTAAATAAAGAAAGTCAGATGCAGTGTTTCATACAGACACTTACATAGTTTGAAAAAAAATAAGTTTGTCACTTCAACTGCTGTGACGTCAAACTAATGTTGCAAAAAAAATATCAAGTGAAAGACATGGTCAACTAGTGAAACTGATTAATGTCACTTGGTGTCACCAATATAACTAAAAAAAACTAATACTGCACTAAACATGACTGTGATTATTATTTTATCAGTCTACTACACTGTAATAAATAAAAAATTCAATGATTTTAAACTAACTGACCCAAGAATAGAGAGAAAATATTAATGTTTATGGCATCAAAACTCAAATCATCAAGTTTCGGAATATAACATTTTGAATAAACTCTAAGATGATGGGCAACATACAGTGGAGTAGCTCTTCGGCGCCATCTACTGTGGTGGAGGTGTGGAAGACATATTGTACGTCCAACTCACCCAAGATTTGAATTTTTATTCTAACAGAAACATCAATGTTAAGAGTTGACATATCGATATATCACAGGTCAGAGTATTGCGATATATATTGCCATATCAATATTCTTTCACACCTCTACTGGAATGAAAAAATATCTGCAAGGTGAAAACCAATAACTCTGAAGTTGCAAACACACTAAACATTCAGTTACTTTGTGAGTATGTTAAAATACAGTGTTTTTACACAACACACATGCATTCCCACATGAACCCAAACAGAGCAAGAGCAAGGCTGTCGGGGGTGTTCAGACTGACATTAACTCCCTCTCCAGGCTCTCAGCCATAATCCTGTCTTTGAAGCCTGTTTTGCAATTTTTTATGTGTGTGCATTTTTCAAATTAGGATTTTCAACACCCCATTATGCCGAGAAGACACAAATACACCAAGCACAAATAACCCTCTCCCTTGATGAAGGGGCACTTGTCCCTGTGAGCGCTGTTTGGCAGCGCAGATGAAGGAGGCTGGAGAGGGAGAAGGAAATGCCATGGCCACAGATCAGGGTACACTTAATGGGGCGACTGGTTGTTGTATTAAAGGGGAGCTACTGTGGGAGTGTTGAAGACAAAACACACTCATTAACACCCTCTGTGTCTTCCCTGTACTCCCTCTTACACACAGAGTCTGCGCTTTCTCCTGGTGAAAAACAGTAATCTGTCTGTTCGGATTAGATTGGGTGTCTGGTCTTGGACAGCAGGGCTCAGCTGTGGGCTCCTCATGAACACTCACATGTCCTCACTTGGCTTGTGGGGAGTCGTTTTACTGACAGATAGGGCCTGTTCTGCAGGCAGACTTGCACAGGTGTACAATGGTGCAGGTCTATCTGCTGGTTATAGGCAGGCTGGTGTGATCTGTCTGTGTTGTCCATTTGGAAGCTTAACGACAGATAGTGGAAGGTATATGCAAGTGGACAAAATAACAACATAAACCAAGCAGACAGTTAAGACACGTCAAGGATTCTTGTCCGAAACTTTCAAACCCAGCGAGCAGCACAGAAATAAATTGGCAACAAAACAAAGACAGCGGTGTAATGCAGGAGGGAAAGCTGACAAGAGGAGTTTAGGCAGGTGTGCAGAGGAGGCGAGGGGCTGTGGGGAAAAACGAACTGAAAGGAACAGGCACAGGTGTGTAGATATGAGATGGGTAGAGTCTGAGGGCCTGTATTTGACATGGATAACAGTAGGAGGATCTGAGAGCAGATTGTTGCAGGCAGGATGAAGCAAATGAACCTGAGTGGCTCAGATTCCAAACTATGGTTATGTTCATCCTGTAGCCTTCAGAAGTTTTGGATGCTGATATTCCACAGTTCTATCTTTTCAGTAAACTATAAGTGGAACATAATGAACATAAAAGATGGAAACTAAACACTTTGTTACAGTTTCACAGAGCAGTAGCCAAAAGGGAGAAAGGTGATAAAGATGAAAGCGTTCTCTCAAAAGTTTCTTTCTTTTACTGGCTGTCCAGACTAATATAAAACTTTTCAAACTATTACAGTCCATGTTTTATCTTGTTTCTTCATCTCCTTCATCTGTGCTCTCTGCACAACAATACTCACATACACGCACACATACCCGAGAAAAAAAACAAAAAAAAAAAAACTAATAATGGCTTGAGTGGACAAAAGGGGAGATAAGTGAGAGTGTAGGCAGACAGCTGTAGAGCCTCCACTCTCCATTTGATGGGATGGTTATCACTTTTATTGGCTGTAGTACAGTTTGTTTCTCACATCTAGGATGGCAGACAGCTTTGTATTGTCACTCCCTCAGCCTTGAGACTATTCAAAAAACCGCACAGCCTTGGAAGATAAAAGCTTGGTCTGTCAGTCTGTGTGTTGCCTTAGAGGGAATGAAAATCCAGAAGTAACCACACACCCTCATCATTAAATGGACATTAATCATCAATTCATGACTTCTAAAGGTCAGCATAAAAAGTGACTTTTTAAAAGGAGGGCATACAAATCCTTTGTCATGGCCATGTAGAGGTAACAAATATGTGCAACAAGATTAGTCATCAGAAGTTTAGTTAAGTTTAGTTTAGTTTATTAGTTTATTTTGATCATATTTAAAAGTATACCAACCAAAGCGACAGCACTGAAAACCATGTTGACCGAAAAGGTTTAGGCTACTTAGCTTGCCTAATCTTTTCACTGTACAACATTTATACTGGAGCAAAACAAAAAGTCTAACAACACAATCTTAACAACCAAATTAATAATTCAAAATCCAAAAAAGAAATGAAAAGAAATAGAACTGAAAAGAAAATATCCAAAAAAGAACAGCAGCAAATACAAAAGAAGCAAATACAAAAGAATTCCTGAGTACTTTCCAATTATCCCTTTTTTTCTTTTTTTTCTTCTTCCTTCCTTCCTTTTCCTCTCTTACCCCTCTTTCTCCCCCCCTTTCCCTTTCTCCTTTCATTCTTCTTCTTTACCCTTCCCTCTCCCATATCTTCCCTTTTTTCCCATTTCTACAGTCCTTCTCCTTATCTCTTCCCTTTTCTTCCTTCCTTCTTTGTTTCCCTTTTCTTCCCTTCTCCTTTCCTTACCTTCACGCCACCCTCCCCATTGAAACATGAATTCAATCTATATTTCTGACACATAAAGCACTTTAACTGTATTTTATAGTAGCTGACAAGATATTTGAAACCCCTCTGATAAAAGAGTTGTAGTATAAGACATAAACCCGCCCCTCCCTGTTAACAGGTGGGGCACAGGTCAATCAAGAAAAACCATCAGGATCTTTGGATACAAGCTGCTTGTGTGTGCTGTTGACGTTTGAGTTTACCTACATGGCACTTCTGTTAAGAGACAAGCCCAAACATTTGAAACAATGCGGTACCGATGCCCGGTACCTGCCAATTGGTATCGGTACTTAATAGTACCAACTTTTGGTACTTTTTTGTGTTTATGTGGTAAAAAAATATCATTTTTTTTCATGATTAAGCTTCAATTGTTTCAATTTAACATATTTGTTCTTCAGTGTGTAACCTTGCAATGCTGTGTTCATGTCCAGTACAGAAAATCACCTACTCTTTCACTCCCTCACTGTAACAAGGATGCATTTAGGTATCTAAACATGGTACCTTTAGACTTCATGTGAATTGGAACCCGGTTATTTTAACAGAATTCAGTCTGCACCTATAAAAGTACCTAATTCAGTACCCATCTCTATCAGTTAGGCATTCAAGATTAAAACAAAAGCTACAGTGTGTTGGGTCCAAGACACAACAACCATAAAGAAGGATGCAATACAATCAAAGCATGCAAAAAAAAACTGGGACTTCAAAAAAACAGCATTAATAATGATAAAATGACAAAACTATAGATGATAATCACATTTTCACAATTCACAGATCTCAGATTGTGTTCAGACTTGCTTTAGCTTCTGCCAGTTCTGTAAACCTGAGTTAAAAACTTTTCATTCAGTCAATGTTTAGTGGACAGTGGATGCATTTCATCACTTTATACCTGTCACTGTGAAGGATGGCTAACTTACTTATGTTAATTTAAAGTGTCTGAAAATAGACGCATCCATGATGCTCAAGCTAGATAGGAACCGTGCTAAATGAGTCCAGTAATAGTCAGTTTCATTTGCTGGTCTCTCTTTTATTGAATCATTGTGTTAGAGCAAAAGATGGGCTTTATTACTGTGCAAAGAATGGACACACAGGCACACATGTTAATTAACACACAACCCAAAGAGAGGAACCAAACAAAGAGAATAACAGGACTATTACTAAAACCAACTGGAGCTCTGTTTTGACTAATAAATAAACCTAATTTAGTAAACAGATGAGCCAGGCGCTCCACTGTTTGTGACCATTGTACCAGTTTGGCAAAAAGCCAGAGTGGTGGCGGTGCAACTCTTTTTATTCTTACACAGCACCCTCGGCTTATTAAGACATTTTTGTGAGCATTCTAGGTGACCAAAAATATGCTCAAAACTTAGGTGACGCTGTGTAGCAGTAGTGTTACAAAAACCTCCACTGGTAACCACTGTTTTATGACAGTGTTTAGGGAAAGGTAGAATATAAAACAAGTCGAACACAACAATCATTGGTTTGCATTCAAAGGAGGAGACAAAAATCAAAGTGCAATTATCAATTTTAAAATCGAGCCAAGCAGTCAATTCTACAACCAACAATCTGACCCAAGGAGGAGCTTATTAGGCCCTCGAGTTCTTGATTTTACTTTTTTCTTTTTGAAGCTATAACCATCACTTCTCCAACATTGACCCTGGTAAATATAAAATAAAATAAAACAAAATAAAATAAAATAAAGTAAAACAATAAATAAATAAATGCACCTCTTGTTCATTTATGATAAACCTTTTAAAATAACTGGAATGGACAAATCTTTTAGTCTGAAATGATGGACTGAAGGTGCTGCTTTCAACTCTTCATTTGGAAGTGTAGGGCTGAGTCATTTTAAAAGAGAGACAAAGTTTAACTCCAATAAAGCTTTTCAGCTATGATCTGATTATACCTTTCTGAAAAGGTGTCAGAGACTCAGGTGACAGAGCACAGCAGTTTGCAGTAAAGTTGGTAGAAAATTGACAGCTAGCCCCAGGTAGAGTATCTGAGATCTATACAAGCTGTCAGGCGTCTTCTCTCTCAGGCTGGAGGCTGCATTCTCTTGTCAACTCTCCATATGCCATCTGAGTCTGTGTCAGAGTGTGTGTGTGTGTGTGTGTGTGTGTGTGTAGGTTGGTGTGTGAAAGCCAATGGTCCTGATCTCTGATAACAGTAGCAAGAGGATGAATTAAACGGGGGGCAGAGGGAAAATAAATGGCTTGGCACTTCCCTTTCCCATTTCCTCTAACCTCCTACTCCTCTGTTGCTTCCTCTCTAATCTCAGGCCGAGGCTGTCTGCCTGCTGCTTTAGCACTTTTCAGCCTCTCCCTGGTATTAGCTTGTTTTCCCTTATTACTTTCATTGCTCTCCTTTTGCTTATGTGTCTGTGCTCTGCACTTTTTCTCACTTTGTTCTCTTTCTTCTCCTTTGTTGCTACTTGCTTTCCCCTCTCTTCTTCCCTTTACTTCTCTGCACCTGGTTTATGGCTTCCCCCCTTTGAGTTCAGGCTTCCTCATCATCTCCTCGTCTCTCCTCCAGTGGTCTCCAGCGTGTATCACAGTGATCCAATCCCCCACTTTCACTGTTATTAACTTGCATGTGAACCCTCTCTACACTCCTCCTGGGCTTCAGGCAGGAGGGATGAATGAATGGATGGATGTATGGATGGAGAGATGGTGGGAGTAGAACAAAGAGCAGCAGTAACCCAGAGTTCACCTTGTTGTGTCAGTGGAGAGGGATAGCTGAATAAAAAGATTGTGTGTTAACTGTGTTTACTTCTGTGTGTTTGTCTTTTGGTGCAGGTTTGCATGGTAGAGCTTGATCCATACATCTGTGTTTACTCTGTGCCGTAGCTAAGCCATTCTGGCTGATGCTGTCATGGGCACTACAGACCTCTGCTTTAGAGTGTCCTCATTGCTCTGCATTACTCTGCTTAAACACCAGTCGGTCCCATTATTTCTACCGGTTTCTAGTCCCATGATGTTTTCCGCTTGTTTTTGCACAGCGCCAATTGTTTATGTTGAGCAGCACTATTATTTGCAAAGAAAGAAAGAGGAAACATTGTAAGGGATGTGATGAACCAGGGGCTGCCAACCAGTCAGAGACCAAGAGACACAAAATTTACTGTGTTACTACAGAGAGCCACATCACACACATGGTCTTCAAACACACTCCCTCCCACACAAACGCAAAATGACATGAAGTGAAATCAATACATTTCCAGTTTTCAAAGCCAGATTTATTTATCTCAAACACAACTGCGTGCCCACAGATAGAGATACACACACACCGTTGACTTTTACATATTTTAACAGATGTATAGTGTTACCAGAGTATTTTTTTCTGAAAATATTTCAGCTTGTTGTAAAACACCAAATAAAGTCCCTCTATGACATCATGCAGCTGCACTGCTGAGTGATGTGACTGTGCAGCAACACTCACAGTAGAGCAGGGGGAGGGGCGCATGAAGAGAAACTGAAACTTAAGTATCGACCTCATCAAACAAGTATTGATCTATACTGACACAAACATTGGTATTACTATATCAATATTTGATATCGATCTGTACGTCACTACTCATAACAATGGATTGGGTTTTTTTAATGAATGGATTAAAAAGCCGCGTACTCAAATGCAAAGAGCCACATGCGGCTCATGAGTCGCACATTTGCCACTCCTGTGATAAACAGCATGCTGTCATTTAAACCAAACACAGGGCCTGTGGTGGGCCTTGTTTTGTCACGTAGTTACACATGTGAGGAGGTGATGGACCACAGGCTGATATTTGAGTCTCAGGTGGATGCTTTATAGAAAAAGCTCATCAGAGGATGTATTTTCACCACAAGCTTTGCAGTTTCAAAGTGGATAACACTTTAATGGAAATATTCATTCTGGATTTACTGAGTCTGTGCTGACCTTTTCTTTTGTCAGCTGGTATGCGCTGCTCACCCTCAAAACAGGAACAGGTTGCAGGGCATCACTAAAGTGTGTAGCAAAATTGCTGACACCACACTCAGTGACCTGACTGTGTTGTACCCGAGGTGGACTCTGAAGTAGGCTCAGTCAGTCCTTGGTGACCCCAGTAATCTCCTGCATAAGGAGTTCAGGTTGCTGCCATCAGGTCGCAGATACAGAGTTCCTAAATGTAGGACCATAGACTGTATAAAATATGGATGAAGCATCCGCAGCGTCACCTGTCTGTTCCCGAAACCGTGAAACAAAGCCAATCAGCATCTGATTGGACAATCAAACGATCCTAATGAATTCTAAACTGCAGAAGATAGAAAAAAATTCACTCACTGTACAGTGTGCCGATAGTGAAATCAGTATTTTAGAGCCAAGACGTTTTTTGAACCAGCCTATAAATATGCTTTTTAATGCCCCAAAAGTCAGTTTTTCTGACTGGGTGTGTATGTGATCTTCAGTCTCTCTGCAGCCAGCCTCAAGCTGATTCTCGACGAACAGCAACTTTTAATACTTCCGCATAGACTTCATTTTTACTGAATGGTTGTTGCCCCTTTTGTAGGACAAATAGGATGAGGAATTCTTTGGTTCGGCAGACATTGTTCTGCTGAATGACTCTTTGTAATGTCTGTGCTTGATTTACTGTCTTTAATGGACTATTTGTTGTATTTATTGTTGGTTTGTTGTCCGTGTAACACTACTGGCTGCAGATCAAATTGTCCCTCAGGGATAATAAAGTTTACCTTGATCTTGACCTTGAGGTGCATGTTAAAATATGTGCTAGGATTCTGCATTGGTTCAAGGCTATACTAACCTGTAGCAAACACTGAGGTGGATAGTCAAAGCAGACGTATATACCATGTTTAAGAGTGAATGAATACAAACAGATTATTTGTTAACATGCATAGCTGACTGGATGTAAAAAACATAGAAACTGGAAATGAAAGTGGATTAACCCAGTCTAAAGGTTACCCTAGAGAACTTCCAGTGGATAGTTTAGACCAATATTAAATACCTACTGTACATTTTTTCAGGCTGATTGATGGTTTGGCCTTCCTCATAGGTGGTTGACTGACTGACATTTATTGACTGACCAAAAAGCTAAGAATGATTGTGCTACAAAGATGTTTTTGGGGATAAAATCTAACATTTGGCAACACAATAAAGACATTTTTTTTTTTAAACAGCTGTACTCAAATTTTATCATATTTACCTGCTGCCATAACTCAACAACCTGAGGGAACATTTGTTTTGTGTGAACCACACATCCTTCTCTTTGGTACTTTGAGAGAGGAGACACGTCTAATGTATACCCCATGCTTAGGTTACACCACATGTGACCTCACTCAAGGGAGAAGTCTCAGATGTTAATGTTTAGCTCTCACAGAAAGACAGCTGATGCTTTTCATCCCTATGATGGATTTTAAGAGAAGCGGTTCTGCAATAAACCAAGCAATGACAACTTTGTCGACTCGGACTCCTTTCATGAACAGACGCCCACTCCCCCACACACATATGACAGTGATACATTCCTTCAGTCTTTGTCTCAGGGCCTGTTGAGACTGGAGTTTCTTTTAAGTGCCACTTAAGTGTCAAGGCGACATTGAGCAATCAGGATTACAAAGACAAAAAGAGAGAAAGAAGAAGAGTAAGATAGTGATTTGACAAGGATAAAACAGTGGGGAGTGACTGAATGTGGGAGAGGAGAAGGACGATAAAAGATACATTTGTACGTTGAGGTAAAGGTCCTGCCTCAGGGTGACACTTTAAGGGTTTCATCAGACCGCTGCTGCAATCACGGAGACATACAGCAGGCGACTGTGTCGGTTCACCAGACGATCTACACTTATTTTCTGACCATTGCCACATGACTCTGGACTTTTAAAGTGACCTAAGAGTGTCACGTTGGAAAACCTCCCTGCATGTATAGCTCATGCTTGGTGACAGACACAGTGCAGGGATTACAGCATTTATCCCAACTAGCCTCAAATACCCTCAGGTCACTCATGCAGGATAGAAGCTGAGGGATGACTTGTGTTGTCTTCTCAGTCTGCTGCCATCATGAGCAGGAAGAGAAAATGAGTAAAGGAAAGAGAGAATGGGGAGCCTCAGAAAGCACTTTTTGGCTTTTTTTAATCAAAGGACACAATATCTTTACTTTGAGCACTCAGGATTCTTTTGTAATTTTCATTTTATCCTTAAGGGAGCCAAAGTAATGGAGTTATACAAAAGTGTTAAATAAGTTTTTTTAGGAGGCTTTCTCGGAATCCGCTGAAATTGTGTTATTTTATGAGGTGCTGAGGTACAGTAGTTGTGAAAATGTACTTTTCTTTTGCAAATCTCAGAATCACTTTAAAGGTAATGAAAAATGTCATGTATCATACTTATAAGGATTTCAGGACCGTTTTTTTAATAATTCAAAACCCAAAAAACCTAAATCTGCAATAACGCTGGATTCTTTGTGTAGTTTTGGTCAGCAGACAGGCTGAACACATCGTGATTAGCTTGCAGAAATTAGGAAACAGCTGCTCAGCTAGCAGCCCTCCCTGATGTGCTGAGCCTTCAGAATACCTTTGGAGAAAGTGAAACTATTTGAAGTCTGCTGGAGAGTGTGTTTTTATTTCTCTAGTCTTTTTTGCAGATTATTTGTCTCAAGGCGAAATTATTTTTAAAGGATCATTTTGAGACAAGGTCTGTGTATGTCACATCCTGCTCCTCCCGCTCTGCTCTGTAAAAAATGATGCTAAAGTGTCCTGCTGTCCAGATATACTGGTACACTGGATGACCAGCCTTTAAGAAAAATAGGATACAGTTATGTTTAACTAAAACTAAATCTTATAAAGTGTTTTTTTTCTTATTTTAAGTTTTAAAAAAATAATAGACTCAATATGAGCCAAATTCAACTTATCAGTCCAGAAAAATGTCTTGTTTCAACTTTTTTAAAGACAAAAATTAGTTCTGAGTTGCTTGTAACCAGTATAAAAAAAATCTGCCAATGGATCAAAAAGAAATGCTAGAAAATTTGATTGGAACTAAAATAATGTCTTAATACAAGTAACTTTTCTCTTGTTCCATTGGCAGATTTTTTTTAATTGTTACAAGCAACTCAGACCTCATTTTTGTTTCTAGGGGGCGTCGGTGGGGCGTCGGTGGCGCAGTTGGAGAATGCGCTTGGTCGGTGATCGGAAGGTTGCAGGTTCAAGCCCAGCTCTGGGTGACACATGGCGATGTGTCCTTGGGCAAGACACTTAACCCCAAGTTGCTCCCACTGCTGCGTCAGTGGTGTGTGAATGGGTATGAAAGGGCGTGACTGTGTTAGATGTACTGATGGATAGCTGTCATAGTAAAGATTGGATCCATCAGTGAGTGAATGTGAGAGCGAATGGGTGAGGATGGGTAAGTGTGACCTGTGGTGTACAGCAGCTTTGAGTGGTCTGTGACTAGAAAAGCGCTATATAAGCTCAAGTCCATTTACCATCTAAATAGCTTGAAGCAAGACATTTTTTTCTGGACTGGTCAGGTGAATGTGGCTTATATTAAGTATAAGAAGACATTTTTTACTGAATATACACTTAAAGATTTTAGGTTTTTTCAGTGTAGGCTAAGTTCAGCATTTCAGAAATGGACCCCACGTAGAATGAGCTTTAAATTTCTGTCACAGACACTATGTTCATATATTAAACAGTTCATGGTAGCTACTACTGCTCAACAGATCATGATGGAGGAGATGACTGATAAAAGTCAGGGACTTCTTCTACTCACATAATAATGAAAAAAAAATCCTCTCCAGCATGGGAGTCTTTATATTTTGTTATAAAGACAGGGTATATGTTATTTTAAGTTAATTTTGGGATTTTTTCATGCCTTAAACTGGCTAGGAGAGAACAGTACATAGAGCAGGAAACAGAGTAAGAGTGGAGAATGACATGCAGAGAACAGGCCACAGGTTGGATTCAAACCTGGGCCACCTGCTGGAGGGTGAACCCTTATGAGGCGTGACCTAAACCATTAGGCCATCTGCGCCCCTAGTTTCTCTTTCAAGGCTGGTGAGGATGATAAAATCTAACTTTGAAAATGTGTCTCCCAAGTCAGCCAACTGAATTTATCAGGCTAATTTATTACAAAATGTGCTGCTCTGCCCTTCTCTTGCCTTAATTTGATTTTACTAAGTGTTGTTGTTGTTGTTTTCCTCCTAAGTTTTATAACTACAGGGGGGCAAAATCCATCAGGTGAAAATCTGATGATCGGATCAGCAACTGGCTAAAAATACTCCTATCACTTCACACAGGGACTTTGATGTCACTGAGTGAAATCTCTGTTCTTCTATGAAGGACTGAAAAAGTTGATCAGATTTCAATTTCTGGTCTTGTTGAAAAAATGTTAAAGCAAATACAGCAGCAGAGAGTCACAGTAGAGTTCATCTGGAGGCATGCTTTGAGGCACTTAGGCACTGGTCTCTTTGAGAGCCTGCTCTTTACTGTCTTAATGCTACACACCCGCTAGAAAGTGAAACAATAAGCAAAAAGGAGAAATACAAGTCAGATGAAACCTCTGTAACTGTCAGTGATGCCACAGTTACTTTGAAAAAGTAATCTGATTATTGATTACTCCTCTAAAAAGTAACGTAGTTACTTTACCGACTACTTGATTTTAAAAGTAACTCAGATTACAAGCTACTTTATTAGTTACTTTCAACTGCTGCCGACAACGCCTACAGCTGCGTAATTTGGCAAAATTGTGCTGTGCGATTAAAATGAATAAAAGTATGAGTCTACATGTTTTGTTTTAAAGTAACATGCAAACATCGGTAGTTGTAAAATATTTACTGTACAATTACAAACAAAAATATTCATTTTTAATTTCCAAATACAACTACAGAAAGCTTTTACAGTACTATTGTTGGTGCACTACAGCACTGTTCAGTTAAATCTTGGATTTAAATTGTTTTCTTTTTAAATGCTTTGTTTTGGTCTAGTTTGGTTTTTATCAGTGTTGGAGTGTTGGCTCACATGATCCTCAGTACCCTGCTCAGGGCACCCCAGTCTAAAAAGTCCGGGCACGCCCCTGCTTGCCACCAGGTGCCTTGTTGTAGCCTACATTAAGTTGCTCTGCTCCTCAGCGGATGGATTTGTGCTAAACAGAGGGTTCAGCTCTTGGAATAGAGGAAGTTAGTGTGAATGATGGGACTCATCTTTCCCCCAGGTAAAAGTCAAACAACTTCTCAAGCGTTTGTGTTGATCTCACTCTTGATTGATTCCTAAATGTTTTAGTCAAAGATCTTAAGCAAACTCCCAGCACAGAGTAAACAACAAACCGTAATATTGTCATCTTTAGTCGACACAAACTCAAAACAGTGACTGTGTTTCCAGCTAGAAAATGCACATCTCTCCTCTACCCCTCTATTAACGTTTGTGTGCTGGCTGCTACTACAAGTTGTTCACATGCTAAGTATGTGATGAACACATGACTCCCGTCACTCCTCGAGACGCAAGAAAATAAGCAGATATTTTTTGCAAGAAAAATGAAAAGAAAAGTAACGCATGGTGATTTGGACAAGTAACTTCAATCTGACAACTGGTTTGGAAATAGTAACTTGTGAGATTACTCGTTATTGAAAAAAGTGGTCAAATCAGAGTAACGTGTGACTTAGTTTTGCATTACCAGCATCACTAGTAACTGTGTAAGCAGTTTGTATAACATAATGATTCCTGACACTTTAATATGACAGGCTTGCTATGCTACAGGAGCGAACACATGCTTTAGTCAGAAAGAACATTTTGGGAAGCTTCAGTGTCTGGATGCATGAAACCGCACTCCTCTTACGGAGACTACACAAAGAAAGAGAGAAAGATCCCACTCTCAAACAGTTTATGTTCAACTTGTTGCACTGATTCAACTTTTTTTTTCTCTCTAACACAGTTACAAGCCCTACATTTCTCTGTTGCAAGCCCCACACTCCTCCAACACAAGAGCACTCTGTGAACCAGAGAAAGAAAAAAAGGAAACTAAAGTCTCCTGTATGGCACACAAAGAGCATGCAGAAAAGCACTGGAACACAAGCTTTCAGGCATGGTTCAGAAAGAGGAGAGGAGAGGGATGGCGTAGAGTGAGGTGGAAAATCAGATGGGAGAGGAAGGTAGGGAGGAGAGGAAAGGAGAGAAGGAGCAAAGTGCTCTTTTAAATGGAAATTGGCTCTCCTCTCTCTGATGGCTGGTACGAGTGATGACAACGCCCTCACCACCACCCCCAACTGCTTGAGTGTGGTGTCAGCATTTCCACAGGTACACACACGTACAAACACACTCACATGTGCACATACAACACAGCACGCACACCTTTCCCATCACAGTTACCATCCTAACCTACATAGACATCACAGAAGATGCAAGAACTTAGAGGCAACACACACACACACACACACACACACACACACACACACACCCTCCAGAGACAGGGAACAGCATGAAAGTGTGATGATGCATCATTTTCTTAAGCACCTCTATCCATCTTCTTGTCCTCTCCATCTCTCACTCTGCTTTTCACACTCATCATTCTCCGGAGGAAACAGTGGAAACTCACCTTAGCTGGGTGTTTGTAGGTGTGCAGCTGTGAATGTGTCTACACATAACATGTCTGAGAGTGTGAGAGTTTTCTGGCACATTGCAGAACACCTAAGTGCTTGTTTTTCTTTTAATAAAACATTCATACATGTTTATTGCTCGTGTTACTTTGGAGGGCAAAGGAAAAAGTGAGGGGCTGATAAATGTGATTTGAATAGATGTGTTTTGGACAAGAAGCCAGGAGTACTTACCTACTATAAGTAAGAGATCTGTATCCCTGCAGACTTCTCATCAAAGGGCAACGTCTCAGTTTCAGCGGCTGCCTCTTACTCCAACTGTGACGCCTGATTCCTGTAAATCAAACCAGAGGAATCTACCATTACACACCCCACTCTCTTTAAGGTTTGTTTTATGCAAATTTTATCACAAAAGTACACAAGAGTTTTGTAAACTTGAAGACAACAAAGTTGCTCATGAGGTTATGTGAATGCAGTGAAGTACAAAAGTGTTTCTTGTAAAATATCCAGAAAAGCTCAAAGGCTGGGAAAAGACGTGCCTCCATAGAGAGACATGAGATGAAAAGACGCACGATAAAGGAAACACATCTTAGCTTTGCAATCTGTCTTCTCAAACACAGCGGGGAGAAAATGAGAAGTCAAAAATAGAAAGACCTTTTGTACTCCATAACCTGTTTGATCTTTGCAAGAAGTGGGCACACTTTGTTTTTTTTAGAATAAGGTAGTTAGGAGTTAGATGAAGCTTTAACTGTAATTACACAAAGGTTTGTCTTTATGTCGACGTTTTTATTGTCACACACACACTACACCTGATCTCTTGCCTCTCACAGCTTTTTTTCTAGTGTGTAATACAATTACATTTGTACCAAGACATAAATAGCAGGTGTTCATGTGGCGTCACAGAAAGCTTGGTGTCTGTTTTCATGCCTGAAGAGTGGGAGGGATCATACAGCACTGAAGGCTCTCAATAGCAGCTCCTGAAACATGTGATTTATGTTTAGAGTCAGTGACTTGTAAGGTTTTAGAGCACCGGACTGTCAGCTGAGCTAAATATAAACAGCTATTAAACTACGGTACAAACTGACAGTGTTTACTTAAACAAAGAAAATTTGTTTTGATCCAGTCTCCATTTAGTTCCCAAACAAACACATGCCTCGCTGAAAGTAACTTACAACAGTGCGTGGAAACTCAGGGCCAGAAGGTGGCGAGGGATCGCAATTAAAACAGCATCTTTAAATACACTAAAAAACGCTGTTTCTTCACCAACATGACAATGTACCCCCTGAGCAGTCTAGATCTCCAGCTAAAATAAATGTTTATAGAAATATAAAACAGTAACTTTGAAGAATTGAGCCAGGAAGTTTCAATAACACAAACTGCGTGCATCTCATCATGGAGCCTTTGGATCTGTTTGACTGACAGAAACATTAAAACCCGCTCACTCTCACACTCCTGTCTTTTTTTAAATGGTTTTCAGATCTTCACAGCCCTGGTGAGGAGTTTGTACTCCTGCACTGTTGAACCTGCTCCACATGGTTGTTTTCATATCTGCCCTCGTTCCTCTGACTCTTGTCTTACTCTAACATTCACAAAGAGACAAACCCATGGGTCCGCTGTGTGAGCTCTGTTCACTGTACTGCAGGCAAGCACGCAACTCAATGGAGACCAAATAGCTTCCTTTAAACCCACACAGCTTCACACACGGCTGAGTGTTAGTGTGTGTGCATGGAACAGTGTGTTTTCATTGGGATGGAGCCTGTGTGTAAGTACGTGAAGGAATTTGTTTTCCTGTTTGTGTGAGAGTATCTGTTCAAGTACTTTACAGGGATTTTTTTTAAACATGAATCTATATTTTCTGGAGGTAAACCTTGAGCTCATGGTGAACGTGAGTGAAATCACCAATAGTAGCAGCAGCATAACAGAATATACAGCATAACTTACAGTAAACACGACTCAATTATTTAGCATGGACGCAAGTGCAACTGCATGATAACAGGAACCATTGCTTCATACATGATCAAAGACCATGAAATAGAGTCTTCTGCCTGTAAGACTTTTTCTGTGTATGTGTGTGTGTGCATGTTTTTAATGGCCTGAAAGTGTGTCCTTGTCTGTACCTGTGGTAGCCCTGTGTGTGTTAAAGTACAAGCAGGACAGGGACCAGAGACCTACTTTTAGGATCTGTTGGTGTGTTATACCTGAGCTGGTTCAATCTTACTTTACATGTCTGAATGATGTTCTTTTGGTTCTTTTAGAGCATTAATTCCACAAGGTTAAAGCAGGTCTTAAAACACCCCTGTTCATATGAGATGCTCTCATTTACATAAAAGCTAAGTGGTCCAGTTGGGGAAAAAAGTAAAAAGTACCATTTGAGAACATTATAACATCATCCTACAAATTAAACTGTGATGTTATAATTAATTGTTGAAGATATATTATTTTTGGATGAGTTATGATTTTTTTTTTAATTGGAAAATAGTGGGAATAAAATGATGAGTATCAAAGTCAAATACCGCTGTATCAAGCTGTGAGATGAGCATTTGTCAGAGTCAAGTGTTGTGCATTTCATAATTAAACATGAGCTTCTTTAAATTTCAGTTCGCACACACTCAAATGAAGTAGTTCACATTCATAGTTCTTTTTTTTAATTTTTGAACTAAGTTCATGGTCAAAAACATGAACATACTTGTGCTCTTGTTTCTTTGGCTGAACCTAAATTCTTTCTCAGTCAAGATTTTGAGTCTAAAAGACAAGAAATACCACTGAACATAACTACCATGGCTACAGAAAAAAGGTGAGTTATTCTCCATCCTCCAAAAAACTACATTGCTCTTAAAACATGTTTCATCATGTTTTAATCTGTCCTGTTATTTTCATTAGGCTAACTACATCTGAATTGCAAGCAACATAACCCACAAAGAGCACCATCAGGTTGCTGTATATCTGACTCTAACTGCTGTACCTGAGAGATCCTCAGAATGTCTTTGGTCACGAGTTGAAAGTTGAACCATTTCACTCTGACAACTCGGGTTCAAATTGTATATTGTCGCAGCAAATACGTGTTAGATGTTTGGTGCCCAGGCTCTGGCCTCATCACTCCCTGCAGATAAGTTTACATGAAGGCATTGGAGAGTGATGAAAAAAAACACACTGAACACACCCTGGAGCCTGCAGGTGGTTGCTGGAGTGAAGGTGGGGACAAAAAAAACATGCAGCAAAACAAATGCAGGGCAGCGCAAGTATTGACAGGCAGAGAGAGATGGAAGATTCCCAGATTAAATAGACCGCTAAACTGGGAGGCAGAGGACGTGATAGGAAGATGGTTATGACGTGACGTGAGTAGCAGTGCCGCTCAAGTTGTCTGCCTGAGCTTACTTGCAGGTGTTGCTCTGTTCGCTGTTCGCCTGAATTAGGGATGGGCGAGACCTGGTATTGGTATATTGGCCTATACCAGCTGTCTTTCAAGGTATCAGTTCTCGCCAAGGCTACTACTCAAGGCAAAATAACTTACGTCCAGTAGGTCCACCTCCCCAGTAGTTACAGCTACTTGCTGTGGTTTAACACCACAACAAATGTGCGTAAGGTCCTGTTCAGACAACGTGAACTGAGGAGAGTTAATGGTTAAACTGTTTTATTTTGCACATCAGTTTATTAAAAAAAACTCAACCTCTGACAGTTGTTATTTTCATTTTGCACTTTTGTTTATTTAAAAAAAATCTAAACTTAAAGAGAGTTTTATTTTGGACTTAATGACCGAGTGACTGAGCTGTCTGATCAAAAAGATTTGCCGCTGTGAATTTATGTATCAAAAGTACTAGTAGTACTGGTACTCAGCATCAACAAGTATTTCCGAGGGAGTATTTGTTCTGGTATTGGTCTGTAAAAGACTGGTATCAAACATCTCTAACCAAAATATTATCATGTTAAATAAACACAGTGCCATTTATTGGTAAATAAGTACACAGTGCATAACAAACGTAAACCCAGCAAACAGAAATGCTGTGCTTTTCTTTGCCAGAGATTCTTTCTCATTGATGCAAAACAAATTGCCATGTTTCCTTATTTGTCTTTGTATATGGAGAAATTCATCTCAGCAAACCTTGCAGTTTGGCAATGGGGGGAATCAAATTTTTCCTACAACTTGTTGATCAAAGAGACTATGTCTAAAATGAGGAGTTTTAGACGGATGCTGAATTAAGGGGTCTGAGATTAATAAGGACTTTTTTGAGCCTTAAATCACTTGAAGCTATCACAAAGGTATTAAGGAGACAATATTAAGCATGAAAATGATCTTGAAGCAGAGCGTTCTGTGAGAGGAGTGCATGAATGGTTTAAAAACCAGAGTCTGAAGGATTGAGATAATGTTTCATGTTTTCTTTTATCACATTTATTGTCCAACAAATCAACAAAATGAAGAAAGAGGTTGCTTGTTCTAATTTTTTATAGGGACAATTTAATAAAAAAGACGTGTTTGTTCCTTTTGTCCTTGTAAACACACTTTAGCACAGTTCAGTGGGTTTTTGTTAGAGGACATTTTCTGTTTATTGCTGCAGTTTTTTTCCACTAAACAGATAAATTCTATGGCCAAACTATTTTAATGACAAATGGTTATTTGTATTGTTCTTATCTCAAGGAAGCTATGAAATAAAGAGTTTTGTTTTGTAGTGAGAGTTTAAGCGTTATGTATTTCCCTAATGGCTCCTATATCTCTGCCTCAGGTCTGACCATGCAGGAGTTTTACCATGAAAAGAAGTTTGTCTTTTGGCAGAACATTTGCTCCTGTATTTTATCTTGTGATGTGTTTTTATGATAAGATGCTCCCACGCTCCTTTAAACCCATGTGGACCCCCTACTGAAAACTATACCTCATTATGTGTCAGGGTGGTGCACTCTTTAAATCTGTCGAGGGCTTCTGGATTCCTCATGGCCAGATTAACAGACATTTTACAGAAAACTAAGGTTTACAGTGGGCATCTTTCTTACGCAAAACTGAAAAAAGGGTTATTCGGGGAATGTATGGAATGTACAAAAGTTTCACAAGGGAACTTCCTTTTGTAGAAAATACTCCAAATGTGATAGTAAACTCCTATAAATCATACCCCACCACAATTGTTATTGTTCTCTTTCTCACTGCCGTTGCAAAATATGTGCAAATAGGTCTGTAATTAGGGATGAGGTGTGTTTTTTGAAAATTCTAATAACTGTTTGAATACAAAGACTCAAATAGTACATGTTACCATCTGATCTTATTTTTTAACCGTTTTAACTTGTCGTGGTTGTGATATGATATAATCACCAATAGTGGTTGTAGAGCATCTGAAACACAGTTTTATTTTTGACATTAAATGTAGATTCTGACTCAAGAGCCGGCATGTTAGCGTAAGCTAATCAGGGGTATTTGGCACATACCTGGTCATCAGAAAGCCAACTCGTGTCACTCATTGTCCCATCCTGTTCTCCAGGTGCCCAAAGGAGGTATAAAGTTGAGGCCAAGTTTCCCCCTTGTTTAGGAAAAAGCTTTATGTGTTTGGCATTTTGTATCATTTTGGTTGAGTTTTCTTCTTCTCTGCTACATCCACTATTGTAGTCAATCAGGCTAGCTTCTTCCATTCCCAATCATCAACCTGCAAAGTCACCTTTTGTCTGGGCGCTTGCACTGGAGGTTCTGTGATTGGCTGAGGTAATCACACCCACTCTCAGCCCAGAAATGTCCCAATACAACCAAAACATCAAAACGCAGGCAGAAGAGAGGGTCTGAGGCAGACACAGACACCAACACACATGTATAGAGGCCCATAGGAGATGATCAAAAATGATTGTTCCTGTAAAAGTTGCCTTTTTATTTTTTAGAAAATTCTTGCAGACTCTGCCTTTAAATTACAAAACATTAGAAAACATTCAAGGAATTAAAAACATGAGACAGCACAATTGCTAGTAAAACACATGCAGCATTGTTAAATTCTGTATCCGAGGAGAAATGCAGAGACTTTTTATTTTAAGTCCATTTTGGTTTACAAAGCTAGAAAAGCCTGAAGTAACCAAGTAACACAGTACCAATGCCCTGTACCTGGCAATCGGTACCGGTACTCAACGGTTCCAATTTTTAGCACTTTTTTATGTTTATTTGGTAAAAAAATATCAATTTGTTTAACAATAAAGTATATATTTTTTTCAATTTAACATATTTTTTCTTCAGTATATAACCTTGCAATGCTGTGTTCATGTCCAGCATGGAAAATCACCAACTCTTCCACTCCCTCACAGTCACAAGGATGCATTTAGGTACCTAGACATGGTACTTTTGACAGAATTTGGTCGGTACCTACAAAAGTACCAAATTTGGTACCCATCCCTAACAAAACATAATTATTCAAAAAAGAGATTTTTAAATTATTACTGGTATTGGATCTGATCAGTAACAGTAGCAAGTCCAGGTTACTGTGTTGGTATCAGTGTAACTCTAAAAATCGAAAAGTAGATTTGCTTGAAACGTTCACCCCTAGTTGTGATGTCAATATTTTCAAAGTATCTCCATATTACTCAATTTTGGAAAATCTATAACCTGGAACCTTGTATAAACTGTTTTCAGCCTTAGTTTCTAAAAATGCTTATTTTTTATGAATTTAACAGCCAAAATACATCAAAATCCTACAGTTTTAACAGAGCCTTAGTTTGGCCTGGGTTGACTGTAGCTGTCATGTAATTAAAGCATTGAGCTATAAATCTACAAACAGGAAAACAGATTAAAATGTGTAAGGTTAAGATACCCACACACACATAAATCAGCAGGGACAGTGTGTTCTTTGTATGTGCTTCAGCCCCTCATCTGGAAAGCACCACTGCTGGTGCCTGTTCTCATCTCAGCTCCTGACAATCCTGTGCTGCTGCAGCCCACAGCACTTCCACTGTGGAGGAAGTAAATCACACACAAACCAGAAGCTGTGTGTGTGTATGTGTTTGATGGTGAGATGGTGGGTGTGTGTGTGTGAGAGGAAGTGAACATGGCAGATTTAACTGGCTGGTGAGCAACAGAGAGCTGCTTCCCTTCTCCATGTCCAGGCAGCTTGGCTTCTCACCCATGCCTCAGCTCTTGGCTATTCAGTGCTTGACAGACACACACATGGGTGGAGGAGATTTTGCTTGTGTGCTTTCACCAACCAACCAACATGTATTTGTTAGGATTTGGAGTTGATGCCTTGTAAACTTGAGTTGGCGTGTTTGATATTTGGAGATTTGCCTTAAAATAGTAAAAATCCAGAATTCACTAAAATGTGAGAGAATAAACCTTTGACCAACACATCCCACCCATCACTTTCAGTTTTGATTGACATCTGCCAGGCTCAGCATGCAATAACAGCCCATGTTATAATCAATGTGCAGCCCTGAGCATGTTTGAGTCCTCTAAGGCAGAAGCAGAAAACTGAGAGGAAGCTTTTCTATCTGAAAACATTTATTTCAATATCACACTGGATCATGAAAAAAATGAGTTTCAAGATGCCGTTTATCCACATCGTAGCACACACATGCAATATTGGCTCCGAAGTCAGGAAACCAATCAATTCAGCTTCATGCTGCAGCTTTTATACAATTCAAATGCAATTGAAAAAGGTCTTTACAGCAACTAAAATTTATGGTTTATACTGACACAGAAATGGATTCTGAAGTAGAGACTGAAGTGTACATCATGAACCATAAAATATATGCTCTCAAAGCTCTAAGCCTGGTGTAAAATGATGGTTTTAAGCATATTTTAAAGCTTAACTCCTGTAAACTACCTCAAGTTATGAAATGTTTAACATATTTCCTTGTGATTTCTTGCCATTAATGCCTGTTGGCAGTGACACCTTAACATTTTATCTGATCTTATCGCAGCTATTTTGTGATTTATTGTGTTTTTAATGTTTACTTTTTAAACAATATGTCTGCCTTTCCCTAATGAATGAAACTTGTACCTCACTTTGGTCAATTGGGGTTGTTTTTGAAATGTACATTATGAACTCTGACTTAATGTACAGGAACTGTGAGGAATTTCTACATTATCTCAAAAAGGTCTTACTTCTACATATGCCTGATTGAAACCAAAAACTTAAGAAGAGATTATCAGCACCAAAACAGATTATTTCTAAGTGCTAATTCTCAGCTACCCGATCGGGTTGTTTCACAGCACGTTGAAGTCTCTATGACAACACTGCGCCAGCTGACAAAGTCTTGTAAGAAGAGACATCTGCGTTTCTCTCTGCTGAAAACAGTTTCTTAGATTAGTTTTGTAGTAATGGTGGACACTAGAGCTGGACCGGCAAAAACAAAACAAGGTCAGGGGAGCAGAACAAATCTAAACAGGAGAGAGATAGAGCACAAGTGAAAGGCTACAAAATGAGCTAAAGGCTAAAACACAAGCTAAAGGCTAAAACATAGCTTAAGCAAACTTCTGAGGCACTAGCCACTAAACTTAGAAAGTGTGCTTGTTGTCACGTTTTAAAGAACAGTGCCACGTAGTTGTTGATAAATGCATTACCTCGTCACATTGTTTCCTGTAAAAACTTGCCTTAAACACCAAAAAAGTAGCGTTAAAAAGAAGATCTGATCTGATCTAGACGATCCAGTTTGCATGTGTTTTCGGCACCGTCACACTTTACGGCTGCTGTAAATCAAAGCCGGTTGCAAAAATTTCTGCTGTGTGGGACATTTTTAAAGTGAATGTTCCTCAAGGAGGTACCAACAGGGCTCATTTTGATAAAAGTATGATTCATCATTTACAACAGAATCACCCAACGAAATACGTGATTTATCAGAGAAAAGTATCTGTATCAGATTGGCATCGGCAGTGTGCACGCGATTCTGGCCAAAGGCGTCTCTGCAATCCACTTCAATCAGACAGTTCTTACAGTCCCTTTAATTAATAAAGTTTAGACAGAATTACTCTGCTCCTATGTGTGTCTCTGCACAGAAAGACAGAGAGCTCAACAAATATACAGGGTACTAATAAACAAAACAATGACTCAGAGGTAGAAGTAGAGCTCAAGACTGTTGACTTTTTTGTTAAATAACTCTCTTATACTTTTGTCAAGTGTCTTAGAAGGCAAAATGGCCACAAAAAAGGTTCTGAATAACAAGAGTATATATATATAAAAAAAACATTCCACTTAACAGAGAGGTAAAAGGCATCCATCAGTGCTGTACCTTTCAATAATTTTCCTAAGTAGTATTCTTCCAAACCAAACAATGGCAGATATCATGGATTGAGATAATGATGCAAACCTTGTTTGACCTTGTTAGGCTCTCCGACAAAGCTACCATGAATAGCTAAAAGAAAACTGGTAAAAATCTACTATACAGCAGCTTCACGTCTAGATGGAGCCTGTAATCTCAATGTTCCTCAACAGTAACTCAGCCTACATAAAATGTATGTATTTTAAGACACATTCACCTAATATACACTTCTTCAGATCTAAGATAATCAACGCTGACCTGGGCCAAAGTTAATACCTGTGATTATTTATTTGATTACTCTTGCCTCCTGTGGGAACTCAAATACCTGGTTGCATGTAGATTGAAGCCAGTCTCCTGTACCTTCACAATGGTTTCTTATAAACCTAACCATATAGTTAGAAGGCCATTGTGCTTGTATGTTTCCAGAGGCTTTTGGGAAGTGATAGTGTGATATATGATACTGCTTTATGAAAGAAGGTCGCTGGCCTGGCGTAGCTCTGACTAAGCCAATGTGGAAGTTTTGTGCTGACAGCATTCATGGATATGCAGAGAAGCTGTTTGAAACTGAGATAATGAACAAGATCTGCTCACTGTAAACAAAACTCATCCAAACACTTAACAGGCCACATCATTTTGCACTCTATTTTCTTGTTATCTCCAGAGAGACTAAATACACAAACAGAGAGAAGCTGAAAGAGGAAGGAAAAAAAGCAAAAGCACCCTTACTGCTCAAAATTATAGGCAGACAATACAATTCACTGCTGACAGTATGGGCTCTGACAGCATAATGACTACTGCTACTAATGCAGGGACTGCACCGCGCTCCAACAACAATGCAGCTATTTTATTTGTCAGGCACATTGTGCTTGGGGAATATTGAGTTGTGATGCCAGAAATACCAGCGACAGTGAAAAATTGAAAACGGAACCATTTTTTTGATGGCAGCCTAAATGGACAGAATGAGGCATGCAATAACAAAAGCAACGAGTCAGCTTGTGAAAATCAGATATCGTTTTAGATCATCATTGCAGCGGGGTTGGTGTTGCCACACAGGACCCACATACTGCAGTTTAATCCATCCTCTCTGCCATCCTTAACACTATCACTCTATCTCCCTTTTCCCTCAGGTTGGAATAAGCGAGTGGACTATGAGCCAGGGACGGGGAGTAAGCAGCTGTTTCCTAAGATGCACCTGGAGACCTGTGGGGGGCCACTGTCGTCTGTGAGGACCACAGTGGAGCTGCAGACCAGCCACATTGGGAAAGGCTGCGACCGTGAGACCTACTCTGAGAAATCTCTACAGAAACTCTGCGGTTGGTTCTGCATGAAAATCAGACTTTTCCGTTGTGCTTTGAATACTAGAACCGTGCTGTTGTGGCCAGAATGATGAGCAGCTTTGATTGAGTGTGAATTTCTGGCATGTAGCAGCAAATCACATGAGACTTTGACCTGTGGCTATACGGATGGTGGTGGATATGTAGAATATGCAGTGGATGGCTGATCAAAGATGACTTCTGGCTGAGGCGGCAAACTGAAAGTTGTTGCCGTGAATTTGAAGTAAGCTTTTGCTCAAAGCATCAGTGGGATGCAAGGTCTACGCATCAGGGTCAGACAGGGCCTAAGGTGCCCTTTTTAAACCAACGTCTGAAAGCTCTCAGTCAGTGTTGCCTTCTTATCTCTGCTTGTGTCCCTGGTAAATCCCAGTGCTAAATGAAGGCACCAGAATAGCAACTTAGAGCCGTGTCACTAATGATGTGACAGCACAAGGGCATTAGCTGCCTCTGATGTGGCCAGGCCTTCTCCTCAATGACTGATGAGCAGACAGGCCGCCGTGTCGGTGCCCAGAGCACCAGCCCAGCCTCCCTGTGCCCTCCTTCCCACCCACACCCCACTGCCAGCAGGGGGGCTATAGTCATCATCTTTGACTAACGGCCTTCAGATACCCTATCCTAGCTCATCTGAATGCACACTGTACCCTTGCGTGTCTCTTGTGGCTCCCGGTCCATGCATGGTTTACCACTAAAGAGTCCTTTTCAGGCACCTCATAATCGTTATCTGATAGCGAATAGAATAAATTGTAATTGCTTTTTTAAAGCGCAATCAATTTGAGATAATGTACAAAGACATTGGGAAGAGAGAAGGCTGCAGCTGGGTGCTGCACAAGTCAATGCGTATTTATTTACTGGGGAATCTAATTACTGGAGTCAGAGCACCAACACTAGCCTGAGTGTAAGGTGGAGAAAAACAGTTTAACAAATGGGGAAAAGGATCAATTAATGTGCTAATGTTGTGTTATTAGCAGCAATGAACAGATGCATGTTGCAATCGTTTCCCTGGACGAGAAAGACATGGTGTACCCTGACATCGCCCATTTCTCCCCAGAACAGCAAGGTTCCTGTATCACTCTGATTTATTACCATCCATAAGCTGTTACAAATGATTTATAAATGTGGTTTGAAGGCATGAAATGCATTTTTCAGCTTGACACAGAGGAGCGAAGATAGATCGGCAAGGTCATGTCAAATACACATGAGAGCAAGGTGAGCGGCACGGCACAGTCACGTTTGTCAAGATGACAGTTTGAAAACTAAGATCGTAAAGGACTCAGCTTATTGAGGTTATTGTGTCAAACAAATGATGGAGCGGTTTTTAAAAGGGAGAAAGAGAAAAGGATGAGTCAATGCAGTGTAGTAATGATTGGTGTGTTTGTCAACAAGTGTCGGTATCATTCAACCAAGGTGCGAGGTATAAACAAAGCATGTGATTGGCTGAGTCCTTGAAGTATGTTTTCTTTTTGTGTTACAACTGCTCAGTCAATATGTCCTCCGTGTTTCCATAGAAGCACGTTTTAGTGAACAGCTTTGTGTCCATGATTTGTCAATGATGGCTCATGTCTCTTTCCTTTTGAAAGTCAGTTTCATTCGCCATGAATCAATACCCACATCCTCTATCCATCTCGGCCCATTGATTACATATTAAGCCCTGCCATCTGCCTTACTCATAAGTAATCATAGCCAAGGTTAGACCAATATACCCTGCATATCTGCCCAGATTGTTATTGACACATCCTCTGTCACATGTCTTATTTGTCCCCATGACGATGACCCCAGGGGCGTCCTCAGGCAGCACCGACCTCCTCCCTGCACCCAGTACTGCCACCAACTGGACGGCGTCCCTGGTGACTGACAGCGGCAGGGACAGCGACTTGATCTTCAGGTTTGACGGTCGTCAGGCAGCGAAAATCCCAGACTGGGTGGTACCCCAGAATCTGACGGATCAGTTCACTATAGCAACCTGGATGAAGCATGGACCCAGTATTGGACTCAGAGCTGAGAAGGAGACTCTACTTTGTAACTCCGACAAAACAGGTAGGTGTGTGAGAATGGGGAAATTGATGGAGTTATTTCCATTAAACTTTCCTGCATCCTGACTCATTCACTGATTGGTCAGTCAAAGCAGGTCAATTAAGGTTGGACCACTTCTTTTCAAAGAAAACAAGAAAACAGTAAAAAAAAAAAATCTCTAGAAAAATAAATAAATAAATAAATAAATAAATAAATAAATAAATAAATAAATAAATAAATAAATAAATAAAACAAGATGGCTTTGAGAAATACTAATGTTTTTTTTTTTCTCACAAAAAAAAACATCATAAAATTGATTCAATTTTAAATCAACAATCTTTTCAAAAGTATTGCTTTGCTGTAAAATAAATATCTTGCCTAAATAGCCTTATAGTTGGGGAGCTAATGTACACCATACAGGCTACCGTAGCCAAAAAGAGTGTTTCCTACCAAACACCTTCTGCCCTACACTCTCAGGATTAACTGTAGATTATGAGAAGATAGTTTTAATACGTTTGATCTTTTCATGGGACAGCTTAATAAGCCTCATCTCTGGTACATTTTGCTGATTTTTGTCCCCCTTAAACAGGCTGTTATAATGGGGTCAGGTGAGGATACAGTCTGCTTGAATGCTGCTTCACTGAACCAACTTTAGCACTCTGCAATGATCCTGCATGCTAAATTCAGTAACATCATGGCTACTTTGCCTGAGGGGAGGATTTTGCTTTAAAACTCCTGGTGTTAAAATGCTATATGAGACGACCTTGAGAGAAAAAAGTGTCTGTGAACCAGGAGCTGCTGTCCCAGTTTCCTGAGCTCTCGTACAGCTACATGTCTAGCTTTCCTGACACTGACTACATGAGATAATTTGGTCCCTGGTGATCTCTAACCACTCCTCACTCTCACTGCCCCCCACAGAGATGAACCGTCATCACTACTCGCTGTATGTTCATAATTGCCGTCTGGTGTTTCTTCTGAGGAGAGACTTCACCCAGGTGGACACCTTCAGACCGGCTGAGTTCCACTGGAAACTGGAGCAGGTAAGACACTGTGATAATCTGGGGCGTGTACTACAGAGAGGGGCACTGTAGTTACATATGACCTTTGTCTACACCTCCACTCATCTTTGGCTTTAATAAGCAGCTCATGAGCTCATCTCTGAGACAGGGATGAAATTTCAAGCTTGGATTAAACATCCACTGGGATTTGTCTTAAAATTGACTCTTTATCTCGTACTAAGGGCAGAAACTTGAACACACATTTACAGCGTGTCAGACAAGGAAGCACAAGGTTCATTACAGTGTAAGAACCACTGTACCACATTTTAATGGACTGTTCCTATATAGTGCCTCTCTAATCCACTCAAAAGGCTTTTACACTTCATGTTATATTCACCTCTTCACACCATATTCATACACAGATGGTAGGGGTAGCTGTGTCAAGTGTCCATCTGTATTTTCTACGGCTGCAAGATGATGCATTCTCTTACTCATGATTAACTGTTTAATTTTGATTGATAATCAAGACATATTTTTTAATCATATCAAAAAGAATATCATTTCGAATTTCAAGACAACTTGTAGTCTATATCAACATTTAAATCAATTCTTACAATCATATTCATTCACACACTCCACAGCACTTTTCTGCTTGCTTTTGTGATGCAGCTACCTATTGACATGGGTCTGATAGCTGCACCTTTATGCTTAGCTCAGACATGGTAGTTTAAATTTGAAGTACTTTGATGAGGTTTTTGTTTAGTTTGCCTTAAAGGTAGGGTCTGCAGGAATTTTCATTACCTGTTAGTAGGGATTTACCGATACCTAGGGATGGGTACCTTAAACTTTTGAAACGATACGGTACCGATGCCTACCTGGCAATCGGTACCAGTACTCAACGGTTCCACTTTCTGTACTTTTTTGTGTTTATGTGGTAAAAAATATCAATTGGTTTAGTAATAAAACATCTTTTTTTTTAATTTAACATATTCATTCTTCAATATATAACCTTGTAATGCTGCATTCACATCCAGTATGGAAAATCACCTACTCTTCCATTCCCTTACAGTCACAAGGATCCGTTTAGGTACCTAAACATGGTACCTTTTGGTTTTATGTGAATCGGCACCAGGTACTTCTGACAGAATTCAGTCGGTACCTATAAAAGTACCTTATTCGGTACCCATCCCTACCGATACCAATCAGTGGTATCTGTTATTAGTGTATCGGTGCCCCTCAAGGCTCAGTCAGTATCAGTGGGAGGAGATCCATGGTGCTGATCCAGGCAAACAGCTCTATGCCTTTTTGTTTTTACCAGCACTCTTTGCTACATAATTTGAAATGTTGCCTCTGATACACTTGCTTTGTTTTTAGTTGCTATAGCAGTCTACAGGGTATAAACGTTTACATTTAAAAAGAAGTTGCATACATTCTGATACATTGTTTTGATGGTAAACATTTCAATATATCATAGTTTAAATAAATATTAACTTCAGTAACTAGCCCAACAACTATCTGTAGCATTGTGTTTGTAGGTGGGAGACACTCTAGAGCTGTGCACCTGACTTGGCACGTTAGCACCAACCAATCACAGGTATTTAACACATACCTACTCATGAGAAAGCCAACTTGCTCATTCTTAATCCCAAGCTGCTCTCCTGGTGCACAAGTACAAGTTGAGCCAAGCCTTATCTATTTGGCACTTTGTTTCACTTTGGTTGTGTATTTTTCCGTATTACTTCCACTATTGTAGCCACTTGGGATAGCTTCTTGATCTTACGAATAAGCACGCAAAGTCACTAGTGCACTGAGCACGCAGTGATTGGCTGAGGTCACCGCGTCTACACTCCACCCAGAAATGTCACAACACAACCAAAACATCAACATAGAGGTGGAGGAGGGGTTGAGGCAGACACAGACACTGACACACATGTAAAGGGGCCCATTTTTATTTTTGCAGGAAACCCCTACAGACTCTACCTTGAAAGTGCATATTCTTTTTGATCTGTCAACTTAAATGAACGAGTGTTTCTTAGACTCAAAAGTGGCACTAACAAGCGCATGTTGTTGGAGAAACTAGAAATAAATGAATGAATAATGAATCATTTTCAGACTATATTCACATCATAAGCAATAAATATCATCCTGGTGCTAACTAATCCCTTTCATAGGCCACACACAGCTGATTAAGCCAACTGCACCAATTTGAGATTCAGTGTCTTTCCCAAAGTCAATTTGACATGTAGATGGCAGGAGCTGGGATCAAACTGCCAACCTTAGAGTTGGATGATCCACTCTTCCACTGAGCCACAGACACTCTGACTGAGCATGAGGCTCACAGGAAGCTTTCTGCACAGGCATGAGTTTTGTGTTAATTGTAGAAGCTGTATGCTTTTCTATTTACCGCCTGGCAAGACGAGAGATCCTCCTCAAATCCCTTAAAAGCCTCATGTTCAATTAACCCCAATTAACTTGTTCTCATACCAAACGGCTTCATTACTGTGCAGCTTCCTAGAAGAGTTGGTGCCTGTTTTTCTTCTTTCATTTTGGATATGAAAACTCTCTTGTTGATATTTTATGACACACAAAGCTACAGTTTCCATTTCAGCCATACCATCGCCTGGCAGGCAATATAGATAACAAAAATATATGAAGACGCCTTCAAGAAATGAACATATCCAGAGATTAAAAGCTTCTTACTCAACGTAGGATCAGACATAGAGCTGATTGCATGCATAATTAAAGGTTTTTGTGGTGAAGACATTTTGGCATAAGTAGGACAAGTCTGGAAATGTTTTAGAAAAACAGCCAAAAATGTCGGCCCCTTGATTCAGCAGACACAGAGTTAAAATATTCCACTCTGGCATCAATTTGTAAGGCCTTTGATTAATTTTTAATCAAGCACTATCAGGTTTTTGAGTCGTTTTTATCTTTTGAATGCAGTCTGACCTCATAGTGAAAGCTCCTTTTATAAATCTCTGGGTTAGCAAAAACACAGACTCACTGGTGTTTTTATGAGTGTGTGCTTGTCGACAGCAGCTGCCTGTTGATCAAAGATGCTGTCTTGAAGTCAGACAGGTCACTTCGACTTGCAGCACCCAGCACTCACCCTTTGAGGACATTAGATTTAGGAGGGAGACACACAGCTGAGCCTAGACACACAGATGCAGCGCCCAGGGCTGATTTGATCAGATAGGTCACCAGGTCTTGATGACACATGTCGGCTATTACCGGGAGGAGGACACAGTGTGTCTATGTAGTATTACTGAAGTGTTTTTTATCATTATTTTTTTTATTAATTTATTTATCTAGGTTCCTTTTTCTGAATCTTTTTTATTTATACTCTTGTACAATAAGAGGTTATTTCCTAAAAAGAAATCTCCGAATAAACACATTAAGTTTGAATCCCACTGCTTCTAATTTCAATGACAATGTTTTCTTAAAAAATTGTATGACTATTCAGTTTTTATCAAATAATTGATGTTATCAATGGCTTTTAGGAGTAAATTTCAAGGCAATAACAACCCCTGTTGACAGAGATGACATTGTTTTTCTTTTCACAAGTTGATTTAGATTTTTTCATCTTGTTTTAGAGAAATTTTAGAGGCTTTTGGCAGAGATTCACATGAAATTTATGGTTTGCAGTCAGTCCTTGTCTTGTCTTAGGCCTTGTACGCACTTAGCTGGATATTCTTAAAAACAAAAAACCTCTCCTCATTTGTTCTTAAAAATACTTTCAGTCACACCCACTGGGCAAATGTTCTGTTTAGTCGAGGCTTTCTAAATCCATAATGGGCAGTGTTTTTCCAACATAAAACCAGTGCCATCCAATCAGAAATAGCCCCCATCATTCAGCTGTGGAGGAACCAAAAAACTTGGTTTCCAGGCGTCTACACAAAACCGGAGTTTTCCAAAATCTACACTTTGGCCGGAATTTTCAGAAAACACAATTTTAAGTGACACAAAGTTGCAAAATCATGTGGACAACAGGCCTAAACATATAAAAATATATGCCGTTTCCCAAATACCTGGTTATGTTTGGACATGGACTTAATCTATGATGTGGCCAAAGGAAGGACAGTATTTGCTAACCAAGTGTTACATATCCCTGACCAACGCCAGATTCATTCTGACTACAACTGGGTTTTTAACTGTTTTTTTAATATAGTCAGAGTCCAAAAAGGATGATTTTGACCAGTTTTTAGTATCTAAAAACACGTTTACATGAAATCAGACATACATAAAAAGAAACTTTATGTTACTAGCCGTTGGCTTTTTTCATTGTTTGTGCTGACGCAAATAAATACAAAGCAATATAATCCTCTGGGAACAGATGTCTATGTGTTAGTAATTTCAGTTATTTTATTTTATTTCATTAGCTTATTTGACAGGGACCATGCGAAACAAGGAAGTTGTCAAGCCAGAGTCAGCTACAGAGCTCATTTTCATCCGTGGTCCCTGGGCAGGAAGATCTCAAGTTCAGTCAGCAGCTTGTGTTGTACGACTTCCAGAAAAGACTTACTTTTCCTGGTAATGTAAAAACACCCTGGTTAATCACACGAGTAGCATCTTTTCATCTCTTTTCAGAAGGTTTCAGTTTGTAATAAAATCTACCAGGATCTTTCTCCCAAAGATCACAAGAAGGGGATCCATTTCTCTGTTCAGCATTTATTCTGGTCACGTTAAGTTTACAGCACTGGTCCCAAAAGAATGAGTCTCAATATCCGAGAGCGAAACAATTTTATGATAATCATTGCTATGCCTATACAGAGGTTGGGCTAAACCAAACACCTGAGAGTAATTGGTGAAAAAAACATGACTGACACCACTGTCTCAACCCACAGTTGGGTGACTGGGTGAAAGTTTACACAAGGTCAAAGAGACCTCACAGACACAAGCTGGAGACAGAAGCTATCCTTCTATCTGCCAGATAAACATACATCAACACTGAAACTGTACAAGAACATAGGACTAGATAAATGCTAAACTATGTCAATTATTATGAAAATATAAAAAAAGTTCAGCTTAAGACAGTAAGTTACACAGAGGCTTTATTTTGATGTATTCAAGCAGCATGAGCCCAATGGGAAACAAAAAAAGGGGGTTTTCTTCTGTGATTTATTCTTAAATGGAGAAGAAAAGAGTTTTTTAAGTGGACTTTGGTAGAAAAAGTTCTGATTGATCTTCCTTTAATATATTTGAGGTGTTCAGGAAATCTACCAACTAGAGGTCGACCGATATGGGTTTTTTGGGGGCCGATGCCGACGCTTTCCAAATTTGGGCAGCCGATGCCGATATGCATAGCCAATTTTTCCAATTTGATATTCAGGCCGATTGTTAAACAAATATATATTTATCACATTTTTGTGAAACGCAGCAATTCTGAGCAACTAAAAGAAATCTATTACAACAAGTTGTGTCCAGTCCTCTGAACATTTATTCAGCTTTCAAAACAATGAAATATTTTGTCTGAGTAAACACACAATGTAACAAGCAGTAATAAACATTCACACTCTTCTTAAAATGTCAAAAAAGAAATTCAAACTTATTAATATAATTTGAACAAAAGTATGTAATGTATCCAAGTGGTTCCACAATTTGATTTTTTCGGCCGGCCTATTTATCAGTCTACCTCTACTACCAACTGACTGACTTGGGCAAACACAGTGTTGAATAAATTTGTTGCTTAAAGTGAATAGTGTGATCTAAAACTGGATGACACCTCCACTTTCATGCAAATCTGAGTTTTTACAGAAAAATAAATCATTTTCAGACATCAGAACACTTCCTGTGCTGGGAATCCAGACCTCCAAGTACAGACATAAAAGGTTAGATAACAACCGCCATTGTGAGCATGTAAAAGGATTATGAACTAGCAGGGGTTTGAATAAAGTACAAGGCAAATTATTCTCGAAAGTCTGACACAGCCTTAGGTTTTCACAATGTCATTGTGGTAAAACATTTATACATTTTGAAATGAAAGTCTTTTTTTCTCTCGTCTTCTGAATTCCCAGCACTTAATTCTGCAAACAGAGAAGAGCAGATTCTGGACTTGGTCTGTGTTACTAACAGCATGCCACATACGCAGGCTCTTTGTTAATAAAGGATCAGCTCACGTTGGTTTCCTCATTGGCTACATTTGATAAAACTCTACATGAGTTAAGTAAGTGGATAAGGCTGGAACTTGATTTCTTTTCCAGCTATTGATAGAAGAAAAAAAGGAAAAACTCAGGCGCTAGTTAATTGTGGGGATTTGTCTGAATTGATCTCGATTTATGTATTTTATTAACCCGGGGTGATAAAAGTTCCTACAGACTATGCAGCAAATTAATCTTTGAAACAAGCTGCACAACATTTAAACTGTTTCCTGAGCACTTTTTGAATCTCATCCTCTTCCTTGCGTCCCCCCTCCCTTTCATTTCCCTCCCTCTTGTTAATGCTTGTCTCTGAAACCCTTGGGCATGAAAAGAAACTTTCATTAAGTCGCTATCTCCCCTCGCCTTCTCGCCACTTCTTCTTCATCTACTAATGTCTTTTAAACAAAATGAACTTCTGAATACCTCCAACCCAGAAACACCCTTCCACAGAAGAATCTCCTCCTCTCCCTACATGGGTTTATCACACAAGTCCAATTAATTTCTCATACAATCCAATCAGGCATTTCGAGTCTGTGCATAATGACTGGAACAGCGAGGATGTGAGATGGTTGCAGATATTAGTTTAAGCTCCTGAAAAAAATGGGTGTACTCTCAGTTAATAACAGACTGAGAATACTGCAGCCTGCTTCCAGCCTTTTGTGTTTAGAGTGATTCAGTATTTTAAGCAGAGCTATCTGCAGCGAGCGCTGTTGAAAAAGACGGACAGGGGTTTTTATTGACTCGGAGAGATTTGCATTGAGCTTGTATTGAACGTGTCTTTTGTGCTCAGATTCATATTCTTTGAATGCAGCCTTACATTCACGGCTCTGAAAGAAGGAGACTGTCAATCTTGAAGCTGTTTTCTGCATGAGCCAGTATTGAAAGAGCCTCTGAATGTTTCGCAAGTATGTAGAAAATTGGATTGAGTCTGGACCGTCCAAGAAACCGCCTTTGGCACATACAGGTGTCGAGAAATTTCACCGACTGGAAGAGTGACTCACACTCTGAGACTGAAGTTGTTGGACGGAGCAGCGTTCAGGGTGAGAACAGATGAAGAAATATGCCTCAGTTTTATCCAAACAATGAGCTTTGTGAAGGGCTCTCACTTATTTTGTGCCTCGTTTTTATCTTGTGAGGTGTTATTAGTAATTTATTTGAATTTTTTGCCCATGTGTTCTGGATTTTTTGACCCTGCTTTTTCTCAGTTCAGGCTGTTCTGTGTGGGAGTGGCAAACACTAACTTTTCACATCCCACTCCTGCTAAAACCAGAACAATGTAAACAACTGTAAACCATGGGCATCTGTCAAAACATAACCAAAACTTCAGTAAATCATCCAAACATTTATTTTCAAATAAACCAAGTTAGCTCCTGTAGCAGCCATTCCAACTTATCTGTCAAAGAGCTACTTTTGTGTAGGGCTGCAACGATTGGTCGACATAATCGACTCATGGACTATAAAAAAATTAATTGATGCAAATTTTAACAGTTGACGCATCGCATTCATGTTTTTATTGTTCTGTTTGTTTTATTGTTTTGTTTTATTGTGAAATGAAATACCAGAGGGTAAATCTGTAACTTCAGTTCACTGCATGTGGTGCTGTGTTATTGGATGCTTATATGGGAAAAGATCACTAAGTTTATACATTAGGAATATTAATGAGGAAAAATCTCCGCGCCCCAACAGCTCTGCGCACTGACGGAGGCCCTGCATCTCCAGATTGGACAGCCTGACGGCTCCAGGTGTTTAGCGCTTGATAACGTGATTTAGAGCACTGGTCCCCATACCATGGCCGGGGGCCGGATACGGCCCGCCTCCACATTTTGCCCGACCCCCTGGACAATACCAGAGGCACACTATGATATTTTCTTTCAGTCTGGCCACGTGATCGAGACTTACACATGCATAGAACGTAACTTTCTATTCCTTTCTGCAGTTTGTGCCCTATCTAAAACCCCTCCCTTTAAAAAAAAAAAAAAAAAAAAAAAATCCTGTTATACAACCATACTGGTAGTAAAATGTAAAATGTATTGTTCTGGTAGGTGTTGAACCACTTAGTTTGATTTCTTAGCCTGCTTGCTTTCTGGTTTTCACAGTGAAGTTAATGAGATAGAGCTGCAAACAGTGGTGTCAAAAAAAAAGTTAATATTTCTTGGTATTTTTTTTTTCTATGAAAAACCTGAAAAGGCTTATTTAGTTATTATTTATTTCATAAACAGTGTTACATAATTCATTAAAAGTGATATTTATTTTCTGAGCCAAGATCCCAGAAAGGGTTAATAATATTTGGTTGTGTGTGACTTTCTGGGAAACAATAAATATTTACGTTTGGACATTTCTGCGATCGTCAAACTTTTTTTATTACAAATTGACCCTGGCCCCCATCAGAGAAAGGGAAAAGTTGTTTGGCCCTGATGGGAAAAAGTTTGGGGACCCCTGATTTAAAGAGTCTCCTTCGCTCTCTGTTACTGACACTTTTTCAGGATCTGAGTCACAAACTAGTGTCAAAATTCCCCAAACTTTTTAAAAGAGAGGACATTTATCTGAAGGAGCTCTCATTCTCAAGCTCACACTGCAGTGGTAACACTCAGCGGGGAGGAGGAGGGGCGGAGTGCGCATGAGCAAAATACAGCATGTAGAGAAACTAAACGCATTGTCATGGAGAGCTGGGAGAGAGTCAGGCGGGATCATACAGAGAGCAAAGCAGGCCCCAATGAGCAAATTATTAGAAAATTTAGAAAATGAGCCCAAAGTCGCTAATAAGTGGTCTGTCCAACCAACACTGCGAACAACAACTTAATTTCCCTGTTACCTGCTTCATTCATTTTGAGATTTATTTCGTTTTTTGTACTGTACTTATATTTTTATGTCATCATGAATGAAATAAAGACAGATAAACAAACATGACACAGGGCTGACCAATCAGAGGTGAGAACCTTACTCTGAGTAAATGCAGTAAAAATGCAACACACAGGTTGAATTATGAAGGTCTGCACATTTTAAAGGCCAAACTAGATTAAAACACAAAATAATCATTGTTAATCAACCAATTGAAAAAAAATACCCAATAGATGAGTCGACATTAAAAATAATCATTAGCTGCAGCCCTACTTTTGTGGCCCATGAATGCATGCATAGCAAGTTATCTGCTTTGAATGACATAATGTGTCTCAAATAGGAGATGCAGCCCAGACAGAGACACTTGGTGCACAGGTAGAAAGCACCCTGTTTCGTCCTCCCGCCTGGCTCGGCAAATAGACTTTGGCAAGAGGACAAAATCAATGTGAAGTCACTGTGAGCCTTTCAGCACTAAAGGAGAAAAAACGACTGAGATAATTGAGATCTAAATGATGTTTCCACTGGGACTCTCAATTGAATGTGAAAGTGACATCATTACCCCGGGCTACCCCATGGAAAACAGTTAGGTTTTTTCATTTTCCAGAGGAGCCAACAAGCGGATATCAGGAGGGATTTTCTCTGGTTCTATGAGTCGACCTAACACAAAGGTACGAAATGTGACCAAGGACATGTAATGCCTGGTGTGTAGGACAAGTTCAAAGGCCTGCGTGTCCTTGATTAAGCCAGGGATGGAAGAGATAGTGAGATCATTTGCATAAAGGTTTATATTTAGTCTGTCAAACAATCATAAAGAGGTGAGTAAATGATGTTTGTGTGACATTGAGGGCTGTTACAGGAGATGTAAACTTCACTGGTTTTAGTTTTGTGTCTCAAGTGAGTCCATATCTTTATTATTCAAATCAACATCAGTCATACCGTCGCTCTGACTCATGTCACAGATGATGCATGCCTCCTTAAACATGACATTTAAATCAAGAAACAACTCCAAACTGAACTTCTCCTCAGGTATTTCTTATTCTATCCTCAACAATCTGTTTCTGTCACAGTTTTTTTGGTCTGGTTTGAACACAAACTGAATTTTTATTGCTTTTGAACATCATAGATCTTAGAACCAGACCCTGAAGGTAAACTGAGTTTATGATTTTAATTCAAGCACATCTGTCTATCAGAACTGATTTATACCCTCCCCTCACCAAAGCTACCAAGCACATCTCATAATGTGCGCCCACACCCGTTACGCACATCAACAACTGCTGAATTTATTCCTAGTCATGAAAATAAAAGACCAGGAACAGCACATTTTCTTTGCTAAACATTTGGCTCGATCTTCCCCCACAGTTGCCTCCTAACTGGTCCAGGCTCATTGTCAAAACAAACATCTCCTGAGCACAATTTGAAAGCGGAGCATCTGGCATTTTAAATTGCTGATGTGCTGCTGTTGACTGCTGTCATCAGAAATCCTTGTTAGCAAACTACGGGATGTTTAGGGACCGCACTACCTGATGAGGTTATAAAAATTATGTTGTTGTTATTATTATTGGAGGGAAAAAAGACACATTTAGCATTAAAGCAGTTAAGGTCCACGTAACATCTGCCTCGCAGGGTGAGGATGCAGATTCAGAGAGAAAACAGACCCACGGGGAGAAAAACTATTACCTCAGTCTCAAAGAGAAGCGCATGCAGCTGCCTTCAATTCTGCACAAAACTAATGAGTTTCTGAGGGTGTGTAATTTTGATGAAAAGGCACAGCAGCACATTCGCAGTCATATAAGAGGAACTGTATTAAAAGATTTTCAATTTTAGACAAACTTCTCTGTTATTGTGTAGAACCTGATTTGATGTTTCTCGTCTTGTTCAGGAGTTACTCTGGTTAAGTTTTGGGTCGACTTTGCTGTTACTTTATTCATCCTTTCCTGTGTGTCTAACTCTTGTGTTGAGTGATCAGTTGAGTCTTCAGTATTTCCTGTTTTATTTGTCAGATTTATTTTACTTCCTGCCTTGGTTTGTTTCCCTCCAGTTTTACTGCTCCCCCCATGTGTTTGCTGTGTGTTTCATCATCACACCTGTGCTCTACGAACAACTTTGTGTTTATGCTGCCCTAAAATGAGGTCACATTTATTGTGTTCACAAAAGCAGAACATATTAACATCCTTCTTTTATGATACTCACATTGTTATAAGCAAGAATTGTCTAAAAGCTTTGAGTTCACATGGTGTGCCACATTTGATGATATTTTCAGGAGTTGCGTGGCCTGTAATGGTCTGTTCATCTACATATAGTCATTTTTCTTTGTGATTTTGAAATATCAAAAAAAAAACTTTTCCTATTCATGTGGAAAAGTCTTGTTACAGCATCTGTTTTGTTTACAGATGTAGAGTTAATATAATTGTAACATAACTACACACTAACATAAGCAATGTTGTGCACAAAGCACAGGGCTAGCTCAGTTTGCTATTACCTACATAAAAAAACTGTATCTGTCACCAGTCTGCCTCCAGTTTTTTGGTGGATAGAGTGTTGCCTTCTTGTAATGCTTTGTATTTTTGGTTGGACCTTTTTACAAGGATTTTGATCCATGTTTTGATGAATTTTAATTTGTCTGCACCTGGATTCTCTTTGTTTTCTAGAAACCGTCAAAGTAAACCAATCTTCTGCATTACTGCGGGTGAAGATTGGGAAACAGTCAGGGTGGTGTTTGGAAAAGGAACAATCTGCTTGAGACTTTTAAGTTTTATGATTTTTCAGCTCATCAGTCGATCTTAACCATAACCTCATCCTGTGGTCTGTAGTAGGGATGGACCGCCTCATGAAAGAAATCTGATCCATTTAGTTTACCTGTCTCATTTCGAAGCAGGTATGTAATTCTGATCAATTTTATTTCTTCCTTTTTTCTTTGTTTTACTAATCACTTCAGAAAATGCGTATGTAGATCCAATTATACACATGTGCAACACAAGGAAAAGGAGTATAGCATGTAGTACCCTACATGTCGGTACAGTGGATACTGGATGCTGCTGTGGCTTCAGGGTTGTTTTTGTGATGATGAGCAGACAACAGCTGGTACCAGTTAGTAACTTCTGGTTATTTTTAAAACTTCAGATTAATCTGGATTTTTATATTTTATGACCTAGAGATATCTGGTACCCAATATCTGATATCCAGTTTTCTTACACGACAAATTTCTGGTTATCTCAAAAACAAAAGGCACTACTAAGTGGGACAGGCCAGACAACAACATGTAGTGCTTTATTTCTTCAACAGATGAAGTGCATTTAGAAAGTTGTTATTTTTGATTTGAGGTTACATGTTACACCCATCTGGTACAGAGGCCGGTGGGTGTCAGACAAATTGCAAAAGCCACAACACGAATGCAAGAGCAAAAAAACAAGAAAGTTAAAGCTACAGCAGGAATGTAAAAAGCAACAATGCAATTGCAAAAGCTACAACACAAATGCAGAAGTAACAACACAAATGCAAAAGCTACAACACGAGTGCAAGAGCAAAAAAAACCAAATGCAAAAGTTACAACGCAAATGCAAAAGCTACAACAAGAGTGCAAGAGCCAAAAACCCCAATTGCAAAAGCCACAACTCAAATGCAAAAGTAAAAACACAAATGCAAAAGCTGCAACAAGAGTGCAAGAGCAAAAAAAACATAAATGCAAAAACTACAACTTGAATGCAAAAGTTAAAACACAAATAGAAACGCCACAGCACAACAGAAGTGCAGCCACGACAAAAGTTAAAAAGGTTAGTTATCCAAACAAACACAGAAAAGTTGCGAAAATAAGTAAATGATTCTCTTTTTAACTTCATCTATGATAACCTAGACTTTGTATGGGGTCTCACCTTGTAATATCCTTCATAGAATCTTTTTTTTTTTTTTATTTGCCTGAAAAATATGGTTTGAAAAATAACGATAGCATTAAAGCTATATTCATCATAGCTGAAGGTAAAAAAAGAAAAAATAATTTTATCATTTACTTACTTCACAACTTTTCTCTGTCTGTTAGAATAACTGTCCTCATAACTTCCGTCGAGGCTGCACTTTCATTGTGTTGTGGCTTTTGCATTTGTGTTTTTCCTCTTGCATTCTTGTTGTTGCTTGTGCAAATCCGCTGACACCTATCGGCCACTGTAATCTAGTTTTACTTTAAAAGGGAATCCATTTGGTGAAACACTGAATAAATTACTCTCATCTCCAGGAAAAGAAAAAAAACATAATGGGCAAAGTGAGTAAATAAAACATAAGGATGCATGTATACTGAGGGCTTCTGTATTATTTAAAAAGTGTCACATTGAAAGCTTTAAAGGTGACAAAGGACTTTTTTTTAATTCACAGTTGGATCAAAACTTAAGAAACCAAGTTTTGCATTCCAGTATCTCTCAGTTTTGCCAAACTACAACTTGTCTGTGTTTCTTTATTTTTTGGAGCTGTTATTTAACATCTTTCTGTAACACACACACACACACATTTACACACACACTCACATGCTGCATCTCTCCCCTCATGGGAGGGGCTGTGTTGAATGATAGATGACTCTGACTGAAGAGCCTGCTAAATTTAGAGCCCTGCTGCACCAACTGGCTCCAAAGAGCATGATGGTCGCACATACACTCTCTTTTTACTCACACACGCACACACACATTTTAAGGGTCTACCCAATTGTCTGTTTGATGTACATGCAGACTCCCCCTCACAGAGACTATTTTCTTCCTGTTCTGCTCGTCCACCTGAGTTCACTGCCTGTCTTTCATTTATTTTTTCTGTGAAAGAAAGACATGGATGTGTTTTTTTTTGTGTGTGTGTGTCTGTGAGTGTGTGCTCACAGCTGCCATCTCGCCCTGGGTCAGGTCTAAGATCTCACTGTTTACCTAGCTCAGGGCTGGAATCTGACAGCTTTACACACAAATACTGTGACCACTGTCCAGCTGTGCCTCGAGAGCAGAAGGAAGACTTACAAGGAGTCTAATACACGGTCATCGGTGCCACTGTGCAGGTGAAATTGCACCAAGTGTGGAGCGTAGAAATCCTCAGTGTAAAAAATCCTTTTGAAATACAGCAGTCACTCAGTGTCCAGCGGTCTCTGCTTCTCACACGTCTCATATTCGCACCAAAAATGTGGATTTATGGCAGACAACAGAGCAGCCCTCTATGAATTTTTGATATTGATTGGCCGTCATGCAAATAGCTTTGTTTATATTCAGGTGGGAGCTTCATTGACAGCATGAATCAATAGCCATAGAAAGATGAGAGGGAAGAGACAAAGGACAGAGGAAGGAAAGGGAGTGAGAAAAAGAGATAGGTGAAAGATAGTAACACCTCAGGGGACGGGGATGCAAGAGAAAAAATAGGTGAGGAGAAGATGGATGGAGATGGAGGCAACAAAGGGAAGAAATGTCAGAAAAGGCTTCCCACTGGGACAGACGCATGCCAATATATCATAGTGAGTGGGAGAGGAGGAGGAGGGGGGCTGGAGCAATAACACAATAAACAATAAAGCAGAAAATGCTGAGATCACTCAAATACAATCTCTCTGCTTTGCTACATTTGACGAGCGTGACTCCATGCGTGATAGACAGGCCAGAAACTGAACATTCCCACAGGGTGCCTGGAGCCAAAATAATGCACAAAATAATAATCTAATAAGTGTAATTGGAGCAGACAGGTTTCATTGTTTCATTCCTCTCAGTATGATATCTGTTATTCATCACAGACATTATCTTCTCTTATCAAATTCTGCTGAGATGTCTCTGCACCCCCCGTATCACAGCCCGCCTCACAAATGAAATCAGCCTTTATTACAAAAACACTTTTCGAAAGCCTGTTCCAAGCACTTTTCCATCATTTTTATTCCTTTCACATCCCACAATCCCCAGATAATATTACCTCGCCTTTATGAGAGTGGGAAGAAGGGTGGGTCTCAGATAGGTGGAATTTAGTTGCTGGAGAGGCCAGTAAATGGCAGGGTGGAGGAGCAATGGCTTTTATTACCACTCTGACTCTCTGACTCGATGTGTGTGTGGGCATAGATCAGATAGCAGCCTCCAGAGTGGAAAAGTTAACCTAATGTGCAGGGCTAAAAAAACTTGTGCAAACTGATTCTAAAGGGTGAGGAAACCGAAATAAAAATGCCAAATTTACAACCAAATTAAACATGTTTATAGCCTGGGAAAAGAAAACCATTTTGGTCTCTATAACCCGAGGCAGGTCTTTATTTCACTGGGATAATTGTTTTTGAATTAATCCATTATGATTGTATTTAGGGCCACATGCTGGTGCAGTGGTTAATATTGTAGCCGCTTAACAAGAAGGCTCAGGGTTTGAGTCCCAGTTGACACATTTCAGCGTATACTCTGCATGCACTTCATGTATGCATGGGGTCTACGTGTTAGCTCTGAGGTAGGCCTGTGTGTGCTTCTCATGCAAAGGCTCAAGGTTACCTTGCTGTGTTAAAGTCCCTGTGGGGACTTTGTAAGTGATCCTGGTCTGCTTGTTCAGAATCTGCCAGTTAATGAGATAATCAGCACCAGAATTAGTTAATTCTCAATGCTGTTCTTCAGTATCTGTAGTAGACCCAAACAATCCATGTATGGCATGTAGACCAAACGTCTGTATGACAATACGCTGGCTAGTTTAAGTTTAGCACCACTGTGAAGCAAGATTTCTTTTTATTTATTGGATTGATTTTGTAGTAATGGGAGGCACTGGAGCTGACAAAAAGAAAGAGGGCAGAAGAAAGCTAAACATGAGCGTGACAGAGCACAGGCTGAAACGTGGGTCAATCTGTTTGTGATAATGTTTGTGACATTTCAACCCACAGTCAGAAGTTATTCTGCAGTGGTCTGTTCAAACTTGAGAGTCTATCAATAAAATAAAGAGTGAGGTTACGTTAGCTCTGCTTGGTGAGGTTGGAGTTGGTAGTAAAGCAGTGGTAAGACACAACTAGGATTCACTAATCCTGCCACGTACAATATTGCTAAACTACACTGCAAACTGAGTTTACAAAGCTTGCTTGTTGTCATGTTTCAAACAACAGTGCTACATAACTACAAATAAATACATGAACTTGTCACTTTGCATGCTGCAGAAAGTTGTCATTAACAAAAAAAAAGTAGTGTTAGAAAGAAGAGCCTCTCCTCAGAAAAAACGCACATCTTGGCAAGAGTCCCGTCTTCACCAAAGAAGGTGATGGTGTTCATGGGAAACAAAGTCTTTATCTTAGGCCTTGTAAACATGTAGTCAGGTATTTTCAAAAAACAAATACCTCCCTCATACGTTTTAAAAACCACTTTTGTCCACACAGAGCAGGACAGAATGAACCCCTGTCATTCAGCTGGGACATTGGAGAACCAAAAACTCTGTTTCCCAGCGTCAACACAAAACCAGAGTTTTCCAAATTTTCACTTTGGCCAGACATTACAGAAAGCATTGTTTATGGTGACGTAAAACTGTCGTTTTGTGTGGATGACAGGCAAAAACATATACAAATACATGCAGTTTCCTGGATACCCAGCTACATGCGGACATGGCCTAAAAAACACTCCAGATAGCCAGCTACAGAGCTTGTTAATATTTAATTCTTATGTTAAAAGTTCGTGAAAAAGGTGACTAACACAAAACAGAACATGCAATGCGAGCATTAACGGGGCCAAAATCAACGCATCAAATCAATAGGGAGTAAGTCCAGCACCTTTTACCTCTACTTGCTGTGACATAAATATTATTTTCTTCTAGTTTTCTGAACAAGCAGACTACAGAACACAGCAGAAAGAACTACTGGGTTATGACTGTCTTGCAATCCAGACATCCAAAGGATATAGCTGGTGGGTTCACTGCTTGGTTGCTAATTACAGTAAAGTAACTCTAACCATAAACAAGAAAAGCACTCAGAGAGCGCAGATCTCCTCCAAGCATCTTGTGAATTTCAGTCAACACTTAAGTCCTACTTTAATGTTGTACTCCCTTTCAGCAGACTGTCTGCTACCATTTGGTGTTAGTTGAAGGTTTGTACCATAATTTGTTTCTTGACAGTGTTGAAAACTATGATGATCCAGTACATATTTTATATTCTGGATCTTAGTACCCAGAATATTACCAGGATCTGGTTAGTACTTTTACATCTGTCATAAATTATGTTGACTTGTTGCCTTGTTTTGTTTTGCAAAGCAATCTGACCATTAATGGTGGAGTTATATACACATATGGTGAAAACGGCCCTATCTCACAATAAAAAAATCCTGGATCGAGACAGTGATCCAGGTCACCTCCATAATTTAATCACTTCTTCCTTATCCCATTTTGAACATTTCCTGAAAATTACATCAAGATCTGTTTGTTAGTTTTTGAGTTATGTTGTTCACGGACAAACTCTCCCAAACACATAACCTCCTTGGCGGAGGTAACAATTGTGATAATAGAGATGGTCAAAGCTGTGACATTTTTCTCTCTTCTGTTGATCCTGTGTTTACAGTTCTGCTCACTTTACTTCATAACCACGATCTCTTTAGATTACTCCTCACTTAAACTCTCATTTGTTTCAGATCAGCTCAGGTCTTTCACAGCACAATCTTACTGTGTGTAACTTCCAGACTCTAACATGTCCTTAACTGTTTGTTTATGTTTTTATGAATATAATGGGAAAGCTTGTTGATTTTACACATTCTATAACAGTTTGCACTTGTTTATACGTTTTACTACCCACAGACAGTGCGCAGGTGTGTGTTTATGGAAGTTTCTGAGAAGTGGAGGCCTTGATATCATTTTGTAGTAAGAGGGTGCGCGATGCCAAATAAAAGTAAATAACAGCACAGTAAACACTTCTGTTGGGCTCCATTCATCATATTAATCTGGTCCAAATAGGTTCGCTGAATCTTCTCTTCTCCCGAACAATCTCCCCCTTTACCCTTCAACCCTTAACTCCCACTCAATTGCTGTGGTTTTTTTTAACATCAATTTGTCTCACTTTCTTGTGAAGCGACTCTCCGCTCAGACGTTCTGCCTACCCAAATAGTTTTTAAGAGAGAAAGTTTATGTGCAGCGCAGCTCTTCTCTCACTGGTTGCAGCACTTCCTGGATTTAGGGTGGCTGTCAGTATCTGCTGTGAAGATTTATGGCGCACATCCCACCCTGACCTTAAGTGTGGTAGGAGAGAAGGATGAGAAAGAGAGATGAATTGAGGAGGAGATGGAGACAGAGAGGTGGAGGAATAAGTGAGCCTGCTAGAGGCTGGTAAACTTGGCGTGGGAGTATCAACAGTGTGCACGCGTTGTCAGGGCTCAGATAATCAAGAGGAGGCGTGTGATGGATGTAGTGTGGCAGTAGGCAAGATGGCATGATCCCCCTTTGGCAACACCCCAGTCTGCCTCCATCCACAGCTCCACCAAGAGTCTGTGGCAACTTTCACCTCAGCGAGGTTTGTACTGACACTTGGAGCTGTGGGACTGTGTTTGGGTACTGTTTCTCTCACTGGGGCCCCTGTTGTTCCTTATTCTCCCTCACTGTTACCCAGCTCTTCTTTCTCAGCCAGGTATACTCCTTCTTTCCTTCTCCCTGTGGTACAGTCTTACTTTCTATTGCAGTATACACTGTTGCATGTGCAGAAGCATACCACTGAAATGATCAGATCCAGCCAGCATAAAGTATGCATGAACCTGTGAATTTAGACTACTGGGAATCAAAAATTTTGCAAGTTGTGAAGCCTTTTTTGTGCCTCTGCCCAGCACAAATATCCTGCTGCAAAAACACCTACAAACAAATAAAAATACACAAATAACAGCAGAAAAACAAATTTTCTCAGTATGTAAGAAAATCCACACTGCAGGAAGCCATTTCTACTCAATTTAAAATTTGAGACCATCACCAAATTACCTTCACACTCCATCATAAAAGACTGCGTTTGTCAACAAGTCTAGGGCTGCAAGGCTTAGCTGACATAATCGACTACATGGACCCCAAAAAAAATCATCAACGGGAATTTTAACCATCAACATTTCATATAACTGTTTTTATTGTTGTTGTCATATCCTGAAATAAAATACCAGGTGGTAAATGCTAATCCGTAACTTCAGTTCACTGCATGAGGCGCCACTTAACGGATACTTTTATGGGAAAAGATCCCTAAGTTCATACATGAGGAATATTGATGAGGAAAAATCTCCGCGCCTGGGCGCTAAAGGAGGCTCTGTATCTCGGGCTTGAACTACCTGACAGCTCCTGGTGTTAAGCGTCTGATAATGTGATTTAGCTAGTCCACTTCACTCTCCGGTTTTAACAGATTTTCAGGATCTGAGACACAATCTAGTGTCAAAACTCCCTTAACTTTTTAAAAGGGAGGACATTTATCTGATGGAGCTCATTCATGCTCACACTGCACCAGTAACACTCAGTGGGGAGGAGTGGTGGTGGACTACGCATGAGCAAAGTAGCGCATGTAGGCCCTGTTTACACGACAATGTTTCATTTGAAAACGCTAAAACACAGCGGAAAAAAATCTGTTTACATGAAAACACAGAGGGACTGGAAATGCTTTAGTAAGCATGCCAGGCCTGTAGTCGGCGCCATAACTGTCTTGTACAGCAGCCGCTTTGGTAGATCCCCACTGAGGTCGAGTTGAGCCAATCACCTGGTGTATTGGTGAATGCTAAGAGCAGAAGTGGAGTAAAAGATGCACATTTTGTTGAAAGATTCAGCAGATTGAGCAGCACAAGCAAAAAATGGTAGTTCGCGATGATCATAACAACCGTACTGTTGTCCTATTGTCGGGCAAAGAGAAGTGTAATGTCAGCATTTCCACTGAAACGCCGGCAGCCGTTTTCAATAGTTTGTGTATTTGTTAGGCTGAAACGCCATTTTGGTGTATAAATGCGAGGCTGAAATACAGCAATACTTTTGCTGCCCCGTAGAGAAAAGAAACTAAACGTGTTGTTATGGAGAGCGTGGAGAGAGTCAAGCAGGATCATACAGAGAGCAAAGCAAGCCCCAATGAGCAAATATACATTAGAAAACAAGCCCAAAGTCACTAATAAGCCGTCTTGCCAATCAATAATGCAAATAATGGAGCTAGCCTAAGTTCATGCAGGACACGGAAGTCATACACTCAGCTGTGATCAGCTGACAGGCAGATGTTCAATCTCTAAACCCTCTCAACCAATCACGGTATGTGTCTAACGTCAAGGCAGCATATTTAAATCTCCTCTTCACTCTGTCTTATCTCTGTTACCTCTTCGCTACCCAGCTGCTGCTGTCTTAATAGCTCTACCTCCACCCCAGCCTTGTCCTATTAAGACTGTATGTATCCTATTGATATGTGTGCATCCTTCTGATCTGTTTGTATCTATGGGGCTTTTGCTATGCACTCCCAGGAAAGCTCAAGCAGGCTGCTCAGCTAACCCAGGGAGTACTTTGAAAAACAGAGCTGTGACACCAATTCTAAATGTATCCATTTAGCAATAAATGGTTCAATGTACGATGAGAGTATTCCTGACTGAAACAACTTAATTGTGGGCTGACCAATCAGAGGAGAGAACCTAACTCTGGGTTAATGCAGTGAAAATGCAACACACAGGTTTAACTTAATGGTCTGCACATTTAAAAGGGCAAATTTGGTTGAAACACAAAATAATCGTGATTAATCAACTAATCAAAAAATACCCAGTAGATTAGTAGACATTAAAAATAATCGTTAGTTGCAGCCCTAAACAAGTGTTGCACAATGGCGACTATTTCTGAATTACTATCACTGTACTTTGCATCCCAGTGCCTGCGTAAGAGATGCTTGTTTTAGAACAATACCATCTCCCTTCAAAAATAAGGGCGTTTTTCCATTCGTCTGAGAGGTTTGTTTTGCCGTGCCATGTTGTGAGTGGCCGCAAGCTGTTGAGTGTTTATCCAATACGCATCACAGCGAGGAAGCTGTTTATCATGATGATGTGTTTGAGATGTGATGGCAGCTCTTCATCTAACTACTCACTGTGTGTGGAGGTTTCTGTTTGGAAACCAACACGTTGCTGCAATATTTCCACTCACGGCTGACCCAAATGTTCAGCGGTTGTTACACCTGGTTAGATGGACATGGTTTATTGAACAGCAGCGCCAACAAAGCTCGGTAACTTTGATGTAAACACAATGGATATCCTCTGTCTGTTTGCAACTGAGGTCTCCTGGTTTCCCAGGGAAGACATTGGTATGTGAGGAAGCAGCACTTTGCCAGAGTTGTAACTGACTAACTATGACTAAAGGGTAAGCAGGAGATATTTACGTGGTTTGTAATCTCTATTTACAGATTCTGTTTAAAAATGCAGAATACGTAGGCGTGGGACAGGATCCTGGCACCAGGAATATTCTGATTTTTATTTGTAGTATGAGTAATGTTGGAGGCAGGTTTGGCCACATACAGGAAGAAAATCAGTGTGGAGAGAAAAAGGAGGAATCAGCCTTTTTGAGCAATCATCTTAAAGTCATATTATTTTTTTTGTCAACACATATTTCACTAATGCAACTCTGTGCTACATTTTTAAAGTCGGTGTTACAACAGAACTTGTTCTACCTTTACCTCTTTACACTTAAGGGGGGTACACACCACAGGATAATGGGGCTGATTTTTTTCCTAATCTCCCCCTTGTGATCAAAGCCAGCAAAGGCCTGATTGTCTGATATCTACAGATATCATTGTGTGGGATTGTCCTGTGGCATGGTGTTGAGAGTGATTTCGTCCTGTAGTGCAGATGACCCAGTGGTTTAGTTCGTGCTCCATGAGGTTTGCCCTCGCGTAGGTGGCCTGTGTTCGAATCCAGCCTGTGGCCTCTTTCCTGCATGTCACCCCCCACTCTTGCCCCGTTTCCTCCACTATCCACTGTCCTCTCTCCTATCCAATCAAAGGCATAAAAGCCCAAAAAATAAGAAAAGAAAAAAAAGTGATTTTGTCCAGTCAGAGCTGCTCAAAAGGCCTCAGATTGATAAATCGTAGATAATGAACATGTTTAATATTTGCGACTAAAAATCTTGTAGCAAGTGGGGTGCTCTGAGAGGAGCTGAGCAGGTACAGCGTGTAATGTCACGTGTACCGGAGCAAAGCCAATCAAGACGTGAGCTGAATCAGCTGACTGACCAAAGAGGAAGTAAGAAATCTATCTGTAATACTTAAGACGACTTTACTCACCTCCAACTCACATTGTTATTCATACAGCCCTTATCTCTGCCGCCTCCACAACTTTTTCCATAATCGTTTTTCTTTTGTGTGTGTGTGTGTGTTTTTTTTATTATTTAAGAAGACAAAAACAGCCATCACTGCTTTTTCACGTTTGTCCTTTTTCATGTTTGTTTACACTGAGGTCACGTTTCACTCCGTGACATTTTGAATATTGAGCGTGAAGAAGCTAATACTCTGCTGAAAAATCTGTTAGTGTGTGGTGTCCATAGACTGTACAAAACACAGACATAGCCTCCACGATGACACCCGTCTTTTTCTGAAACTGTGAAATGAAGCCAATCTGCAGACGCAGCCACATTCACTATGACGCCAGAAGCTACAGGGCGCCCGGTAGTCACGTGACCTGAGGTGTGCCTCTGATTGGAAAATCCAATGATCCTGACAACTTCTAAACCAAAGAGATAGAAAAAATTCACTCACAATACAGCGAAATCAGCGTTTTAGACCCAAGCTGTTTTTGAACCAGGCTGTAAATGTGTTTTTGCTGTAGAAGTCCGTTTTTATAGCTGGTTGTGTACGTGACTTCCGGTCTTTCTGCAGCCAGCCTCAAGCAGATTCTTGACAAACAGCAACTTTTAGAATTTCCCCATAGATTTCATTTTTACTGACCAGATGTTGCCCCTTGATGGTGTCCTCTTTAGTGCACACTACACACTATAAGATCAGAAGAGAGAGATCTTATGTGATCTGTCTTTGTCATCGAGTGTGTGCTCTCTAAATTTGTGAAGGTTTGGAAAATCCTGTAATGTGAGACAGCCTTTAGCTTGTATGTGATCAGGGCAGCACTTTTTGGGAGATGTGTGGACAGCACAGATGTGAACTATTCTGTGTGAGTTCTAATTGAGCAAGACAGCCGCATGTGTGCAGAGTGATCAAACCAGAAGGTTGTCTAAAATTGTTAAGATGAGTTTTAAGCATTAACAAGTTGTAGTTTTCTCTTTATTTTCAAGACCAAAAATGGTCTAGACAAGCTGGGGTGGCTAGCAGCAGCTACAGTCAGCCATGTTTCTCCCAAGGGACAAACCCTTATCTAGAAATATGGAGCCTATATGGAAGTGCTCAAAACTGACATAATATTATTGAATGTCAATGGAGATTTGCATCTGACTGCTGCTATCTGTCAAAGACATGGATTTTAAGCTCCAGCTACATTCATGCTTCTTTGGCTGGTCATTGGGACAGAAAACACAGGAAGTGCACATAAAAAAGATTCATGACAAAAACATGTTTCTTTTTCCCAGCTGGCAGTAGGGAGCCCTGAAAAGTGAGCTGTTGCTCCCCGAGTCTTGGCTGTCAGGCAGTAACTGATGGATTTTGAGTTTGGTGTATTAATATGCCTCCCACCCAACTCCGTCTTTGAAGATTACTCTACTCGCTTGCCGGGTTCTTCTCTTTACAGCCATTTAAGCCAAACACAGTCATGACTTTGATTCCTCTGCCATAAATATAGCCTGGAGGTGTGATTACTTTTTTTTTCCCTCTCAACCTTCAAGCCTAAAGCTTTTCCAGCCTACAAATCCCATTTAAAACCCGTCCACATACTTATCATAGCGTCATGTTAAGACTTTAGTGCCCTCCTGTCTGGCCTTATTTCCACCCGATGGTCAGGACGCTCACATCACAGGATTTCTATGTGAAATCAAAGCTCTTGAGTTACAGGCTTAGTGTTGTAAAATGTTGGGAGTTTGACCAAAGTGGGGAAGGGTGGAACTAAATTGATTGATAGATGCTAAACTGGTCACTGGCCACATGTTAAGTTCACGCTGTTTATTTTAGATTTAGTCGAAGGATCATCCTATCACAATTAACTGAGCAGCAAATATTCTACAAAGATAGACCACAATAGAAGTCAAACATATTGCCTGTGTCTAAAAATATCATAGCTCTAACGTTAGATCCTGACACACAGGATGTGGTAATTCACAGCTTAAGTTATAACACAGCGAGGTCCTGAGGAGCAGATGTCAGAGGCGTCGGTCTCAGCTGAGTTTCCTGCTGCAGATCAAGTGAGGTGAATGGATTCCATTTATTTCACTGCAAACTCTGTTCATCTACTGACCTCAGTAACAATCCTATGAGAAAAACTATCTGGGCAGAATATTTTTTAAAGGTAGCTCAAAGAAATGATGCAGGGAAAAGTGTGAGTGCTTTTATTTCCATTGGCAGAGATTTGAAGATTATGACAGACTCATTATATAGACTTCCATTTGTTCAGCATAAAGCGCAGCAGTTAAAAACTGAATAGGCTTTTTTAAAATGATGCTCTCAGCAAACAGACCTATCTTCTTCTGACTTGTGCATCGCCTGGTATCAGTACAATAAAAACAGACTGATTTTCGATTACAGCTGCTATTTTCCTCTCTATTTACATTTTGTTGCTCTTGGAAACTAAAACCTGTTTCAAAGAGACTCTATTTACGTGGGAAGCAAATGAACAACAGTGGGCAACATGAAAGATGATGTTCCTTTTTCATTTCTAACGCCAAATGTGAAAATAGCCAGCAGTCAGCGTCTGTTTGATTCCTTTTCTTTGTCGTTAGTTTTTAATGTAGTCTTAAAATGCCTTCCTGCTGGGTTTGAACACTTCATCTACCTTTATTCTGTCTCTGATCCTCGCAGGACTTTTGTTTTCTCATTTCCCTCCTTTGCACTAGACTTGTTCTATTACAAAAGAAACATGGAAGGTAATCAGGAGCGCCTCCGACAGATAATTAGCTGCTGTCCCACAAATCAGCACCTCTCCTGAGCCCCTGACGAGCTTTGGAGGGAAATGAACCGTTTATGTGTGTATGTGTGTGTTTGAGAGGGGGAGTGTGTGTTCACAACTTAAAGCATGAGCACACACATGTAACACACAGTAGAAAATTAAATTGCTTTACCCCCAGGGTTTTAAAGCCTGACACTTTAAGCCATCTCTTAGACGAATCACGCCAACAATGGAAGCAGCGCCTTTCAATGCAGACTCAATCAAGGGCCAACATTTAGCAGTTATTGCTTTACGTTTTCAAAATTGGAACAGGAATCAAATTATGAAGGAGCTGTCAGCGTTTCTTGTATTGTTCATTAATGTAAATAGAAATATTACTTTTTTAAAACCAAAAGAACTTAAAGTGTGAGGATGCCTGGGTAAACAATTATTTCCTTATTAGAGATGGAACAGTTTATTAACACAAAAGTCCAAACTGTTGGGGCGTGTGTGCTTCGCTAGGTTTGTGTATTTTGTTTTTCTTCATTTTCAACTCAGATTGGCGCGAGTATGAAGTCCGATCATACGCATGCGCAACCCAAGGCGAGGAAGTACAACAGGGCAATTGTGAGGAAGCGTGTGTGTTGTTAACATGATATTGGTAAAGACTGAGTTAGAGGGTGGGAAGGCGTCATGTCATTCTGTTGTCCAGGAGCACTTTAGATTCAATGTGAGCTCTGATCACGGCAGTAAGAAAGTGGAGGATAAAACCACGACTGAGTGTTGCCAACTTAGGCTTTGTCGCTACATTTAATGACTTGTCAGACCCCATTTTTTAAAGGCAACAACTCTCTGACTTTTCTGGAGTTTGGAGAATCTGAGAAACAGTGTGTTTTGATCTCCTCAATGGGCAGCATGTGTGAGCCCCACCCTTATCCAAAACACAGACAGTCCTCACTCGCAGCAGATGAAATCATGCAAGTGTGTGTCTCATTATGGTCACTTCTGCCAGTCCCCAGCCCAGACAAAGGAGGAGGGTTGATATTTTGACGTTGACAAAAAGAAAAAAGAAAACAACAAGAATGGACAGAAGAAAGTTTATTTGTAATTTTAAACATATTTATGAGGTTGTGTTTTACCTGCTTTCTGTCTCTCTCATGTTATTTCTCTCTCCTACAAAGTCCATGACAGTTACCTGCAGATGGACTATTGTGCAAATTAGACAGTAGCGTCATTTAGTGGCTTTTAGTGACTTCTGGGACAGCTAATAGTGACTTTCCTTACTGAGGGGTTGGCAGGTTGAAACTCGCAGTGCTTCACTAAGCTTTCATGATGTTTGAAATGAGAAACAGCCTAATTCTTTCAGATTTTTCATGACTATACAAAATAAAATTGATTAAAAGTAATCTGTTGATAGTGAATTACTAGGGTATATGGTAATCAGGGGTGTTAAAAACAACAACAATGTACGGTGAACCAAACCAAAAATGGTGAACACACAACTATGATAAGAACAGAACCGTGGATTTTGCGAACCGCTCCATCCCTATTCTGTATGACTCCTTAGTGAATGTAACATCCATACTGTATTTCCATGACAACGTCCAGCATTTTCTGCATCTGAGCATCTCTTCACCAGTGCACATCCTCCAAAACTAAAGCAACACTGATCCAAGACGCAGCATGTACATGGACACTTGTGCAGATGGGATGTGGCAGTCAACACAGAGACAGGGATAACAATGGCAGAAAGTTTTGAAGACAAGCTGAAAGACCAAGTCTGCAATTATCCTTGGCTGTAGTGTGTGTAATTATCCCTGCACAGAAACAAACAGGCCTGTCAAAATAGCTGGTGAGAGATAATGTTCGTGTTAGAAGTCAATGTGGAAACTGTCAGAACTGCATGGAAACTAGCAGAGGAGCGTCATGTCGGAGAATTTAGGGAAATGTTGGGAGAGCTGATTGGGCACTGACAGTGTGTCCACTGGTCATTAGTCGCCTGGTTCGGGACTTCACTCAGCGACTTCTGAGACCTAGATTAAACACAACAGTGTCCTCATTGAGTTCTGCCACAACTCTCTTGTTTGTATCTTTTGAATGTTGCAGAAACACCCTGATCTCTCTGGTTTGCCCTCTAGAGCTGATCACCAATGATAGTCAAGTATGTGCACAATCGCTGTTTATGACTGAGCTGGGTGGGCGTTACAGCAAGTCTATCTCCAAGTTCTATCATGAAATGAAATCACAAAATATTTATTGATACTACAAAGTCTGTCACATTACGACGTGCCGATGAGACTGTGACTCAGAAAAATTTTTTTTTCTGTATTTACCATAAAGGGCCCCTGATCGCCTTAAAATTATGGACACAGCTGTGCTCATTTGTGTTTCACAATCTATATTTCTGGAATAAAAGCAACTCATTCTGCATCTGTCAACTCACATGTTTTCTCTCCTTCTCCTGACGTACTGTCTCATTGGGATTCAGTATTGCAGCTTTAAGTATAAAAACAGTTACTTTTCTCTTAATAAAAGAATGCTAGCTGGGGTCCAAACACAATAATTTCAAAGTAAAAGCATATCTTAAAGATGACAATGCAGTTCAAAGTATGGATTTCCTATCACTTTGACTGGATTGCTGTTCAGCCAATCAGTGAATCAATTCAGCTTAGGGGACTGTTAATCCCCCAACTGTTGGACTTTAGTGTAAAAGTCTATAATGATAACAATGTACAGGGGTACTTCCATTTTCGAGTTCAATCTGTTCCATGATGGAGCTCATAACTTAAATTGCCTGTATGTCAAACGAATTGTCCCCATTTAAATGAACTGAAATGCCATTGGTCTTTTCCAGACCCTATAAAACACTGCAGTTATTGTTTTTTGTTTTTTTTTGTTTTGTTTTTTTTGCTACATGTTTTTAAGTGAGAAAAATGAAGAACTGTATAATAAAAGAATACAATATAAAAACACAATACAATAGATGCAATAAACTGGTTTCATTCAGTTTAACATACAGCATTTACCTTGGAGATATTAAAGATGCAAACAAAAGTGGAAAAGGTGGGCTGATCTGAAACACAAAATCTTATTGGCCGATTTTTGCCCTTGTCGCCACGCTTTTCTCACTATCATCTGCAGGTATGTTCACTAAAAACATATCCTTATGGAATGTTGATTGATGATGAGTTTGGCAAGTGCCATTAAATAGCACTGTCACACAACCAGTCGCAACTTTTTCTGGGTGTTTCTTTTGAATAAAATCTGAAAGTTTTCCAAATAACTGCAAGCACAAACATGAGCAAAACACTGATGTTTCTAATGCGAAATAAATGCTTGAAGTGAACAAGTGAGACATGTGATACCCAGCAGATGATGCGGCGTTCACTGTGGTGTTTGCTGCACCAGCGATGGAGTATTTGAAGCTGGCTTGTAACCTGGATTGTAGCTCTCAATTCAAAGCAAAAAAAAAAAAAAACTAGAAGAGAGACAGCTCAAAAAACGAATTTGTTGGGACACTAAGTCAAGGTACCACTGTATATATAAATATCCATCAACCTGGGCAAACTCCAACCTCAGGAAATTACACTTTTGGAATCACATATGCTGGATGACCCACAGGGAGCCTCTAAAACTGTGTAATAATAAACCATAATTTCTCTGCTCACACCGTTTTGTTGCTCTATTTAAATCAAACACTGAGAAAAGTTATCGGCTTCACTTAAATTGCCACACAGCCTAAAAACCCTGTGGATATTTTGTGTGTGTGTTTAATATTGCATTAGTGTGTATGTGTGTCTTCATGCGGCCCATTATGAGCTTATGGAGAGGTCATTTGGCTGTTGACTTCCAGTCTCTGCCGGGAGCGGCGGTATAATTGCCCCTCTAATTAGTCTCTTTAGCCAGCCGGTAATTCATAGTCACCTTCAAGTACTTCTCAGATGCACACTCATAGACACGCATAGAGTACATCCTGTATACACGGGCATGTACACACTCAACAAGCACAAACAGCTCCTACACGATCGCTTTCTTTTAATTGTTTCTTCTATTTTTGTAATTATAGGCTTTCAGACAAGACAGGCAATCGTGGATGCTTACGACAATTGACATGATAATGGTTTTCATGTTGACACCGGGCTGACGATGATTTATGGCAATTATGTGAAAGCAAACAGCACTTTAGCTAATGAAGCAGGAGGCTAAGTATTTCTGAGGCCAGACAAATGGGACCGGATGAGAGCCATAGTTTTAATGACACCAAAAGTCATCAAGCTTTCAGAGAAGTATTTGTTGAGATGAGTCTGATTTTGTGCAATGAGTGAGACAGCCAGGCATACGGCGTGTCTGTCACAGGTAATTACATTCATATACAGAAAAAAAATAAGAAATTGGTTGTCATTTCCTGGTTCAATACTGGAAGACATTTACTTTAGCCGAATAAGAAAGCCAGTCAGCCGTGCTGATTTAATCTCCACATATGATGATGAATGGACGTTCACTCATCAGTCCTTTCCACTGCAGCTGAACTGGACTTACAATTCAAAGTTAAAAGAAAACTAAAAACTTGTTTTTATTTTCTGCACAATACACACAGAAAATGACCGAACCCCAACAATCAAATTTGATATCAATTAAAAATATATTTAAAGAAAAGGGGATATTGTGATTTTTTTATACTGTCCCTCTGGTACCCCCTAGTAGTTCATCATATTAACAGCTTAAAAAAAAACTTTTTTTCTCACATTGGTATTTTTTTCAAAGCCTTTTTTTCAGTGTCTGTTTCAGCTGCTGTCTCTTTAAGTCTCCCTGTGCCACAAACCCCATTCCCTCTGTTTGCTCATCCCTCCAAAGGCCTGTAGAGGGCGGGGCTATGGGTAGACCTTGGCATCTGAGGCCTGCTGCTTCAACATGGTCAAGAAACAATTAAAGCCCCGTTTTCACTAAGCAGTTCCGGTTTATATCAGTCCAGTTCGCTACAGATTGGCTTGGTTAAGCTTGGCCCTGTTTGCGTTTCCACAGCCAACCGTGCCCCCTTGTGGTAGGCGGTGTGTAAGCTGGATGCCGACAGCCAGATCAGTAACATAAATGTGTGATGCCATAGCAACAGGACACAGTGTACCCTGCTAATAAGTCCAACAAAAAAGAAAAAAGCGACACATTGAACAAAGAGCAACGATGCATTTCGTCCTCTTTGTGATTGTCTTTGATACAAAGTGCAATCAAACTTTGTTTCAGAGAAGGCTGTGTGCCACCAGGAGAAATGCAGCCGCTGTCGCACAGGAAGTGACGTTTCTTTCGACCAATCAATGGACTGCAGTGTTGTACCAACTTCTGAGATAGGATCGGTTTAGTCTGGCACCCCTACGGAAGGGTGCCAAAAAGTGGGACGGCTCATCTCTGTTATTTGGGGATCTGTCCCAGGATTAGTCAGTGGAAACATGGTAAAATGTGTGCCGTGTCGAGACGAACTGTACTGAACCGCTTGGTGGAAACAGGTCTATGGACAAGTTTTGTGAAGATCTTGTTTAGTTTTTATAACAGGTAGTTTGGGATATTTTACGGACTGATTTAGGGATTTCAACTACGTTGTGGGTGAAAATCTGCACACGTTTAGTATAAGGATGGGTACCTTTCACATTTGAAATGATACAGAACTAATGCCCGGTACCTGGCAATTAATGGTAATTGGTAACTAATGGTACCAATTTTTGGTCCTCTTTTGTGTTTATGTGGTAAAAAATATCAATTTGTTTAATAGTAAAGTATAAAACTCTTTCAATTTAACATATTTATTCCTCAGTATATAACCTTGCAATGCTGTGTTCATGTCCAGCATGGAAAATCACTGACTCTTCCACTCCCTCTCAGTCACAAGGATGCATTTAGGTACCTAAACATGGTACCTTTAGATTCTACATGAATCGGTTCTTGGTACTTTTGACTGATTTCGGTCGGTACCTATAAAAGTACCACTATTAATTTATGTATTAGATATTTAGAAAGGCTATGTTAAGGGATATGCTAAGGGCTTGTCAGGTGGTTCTCCTCATACAACACTTTAATGTAAATATTCGTACTTTTAGAAATCTGCCATCATTGTATCGACATGGGTCATCTCAGGAATTTGAATCTAGTTCAAAGTCAGGTACAATGGCCAGAGCGTGTGCACCCTCTACCTTCTCTTTTTCATATATTTTGGGAGAAAATAAAACCTTTGTCTGACCTCAGAGATAACAGGGGGCTGCTGCATTCATAAACACCTTTGTTGATAATGCATGTCTCTGTTTTTGTCATTGTTTGGTACAGGTTCACTGCTGTGTGTATGAAAGAGTAAGAATCATCAGCCCGATGCTCCTCATCAACAGTTCAGACTGCATAATCCCTGAAACAACTTGACACAAAGCTCCCTCATCATGTCCTTCTGTCTCCCTTTTGTTATCTTCTGATGCTTTGCGAGTTCATATGGTCCCATCCCCCCACAGCCAATCCCATCCCTTCATTTCCCTCCTCTGCGTTCACTTCGCCTCTACAGTAACTTTCTCATTCCTTCCCTGGCTCCTCCCCCTCCCCACCCCTCCTTCAAGTCACCTTGTTTCCAGTGCTCATCAATCTCTGTTGTAGATTCTTCCTCCGGCAAACCCTCCAGGCCCTCCTCCCCACTTAACTCCCTCCACCTCTTTCCCCTCCATCTTTCTTCCATCTTCCTCTCTCTTGCTCCTCAGTCCTGTTCCCAAAGATACTACACTACAAGATAAGAATAACCCGTGTTTATATCTTTGCTGTCTTTGCCTTGTTGTTGTGACTCTTCTGTTCTATCAGGCACTTCTGAAAAAAAGCTTAAATTCAATGAATTCAATCTTTCGGAAGCTGGTTTGCCTCTGTATAAAACACCAAAGAAGAAGAAAGATGACACTAACGATATTTATACTGTCATTTTTTTAAGGTGTAACTGCTGGGTAGGTGTCAGACAAAGCAATTACTGTAAATTCTGCTTTAAAAATACACTTTCAATACCTGTTCCTTCATCTAAAAAGTTGGATGCATCCTTGACACATGTGCGATCGATATGTTAACACAACAGAGAAGAGATTTACTTCACTGAGTTTCAGTATCGTTATTTCTAAAGTGTATTTTCCAGAATATTCCCTCATGATTAGATCGTACCCTTGTCTCCCGTTGTCCCCTGAGTTTAAACCCACTTTTTGTGCAATAAAGGTTTAAACTTTCCTTCTTTTTCACCTTTACCTCCTCTTCCTGTCCCAATTTCTTCTTAAAGTTTATCATTTATTTTATTTTGACATCTCTTCTCCCCCATTTCCCTTTCATCTCCACCTTCCCTTGTTCCCTCTCTTCCTGCCCCGCCACCTCCCAACCTGAAATCATCTCATCTCTCCTCATTCTTCTACCTTTTCTATCTCATTCCTGCATCTCTCGTTTGAAGTTGGAGGTTTGGGTCGGGCGACAGATCTCTTTAAGACTTTCAACTCCAAAGAACTTGAGGCAACAACTCCCACAGTCAGGTTCTAATGGAGAGACAGAAAAAGAAGAAAAGAGACCAAATAAACTGCAGAGAGAGGAAGAGAGTGAGATGGAGGAGTGTAGATAGCAATTCCGTTTTCTTCTCGCCATCCAGTGCCCCAAGAGATGATGAAGGATCTTTGATGTGTACCGTTTCCGATCTCTCTCTGTTTCACTTTCTTTTCTCTGTCCTCTGGTTGTTTCACGTCCTCCCTCTTCTTTGTTTGTGTGCTTATTTATTTCATTCATTCCTTCCATCTGTCAATTTGCATCAGGCAGAGACACAGGAAAGTGGAGGGATTGGGGAATACAGAACTTTTTGCTTTGCTTTCATGAGTCAGGGCTGCTACCCTAAACTTTCACTTTGGCTTTGAAGTTTTTGAAGTTGGTACGTAACGGTGCCGGCTTCCTGTCTTTGCAATCACGTTTGTGTGACTGTTGGTAGGAAGTTGCTTTTCAAGCGCCCTTGTGGAATCACTGTCTCGCTCTCACTGACAGAAACACACGGCCTCCTGTACACAGCCACACACCCCTATCGGCCTCTGGCTTCTTCCAGGAGTGTTTAAGTCTGAGCTCTTGCCACAGTAGATGGCTCTCTGACTCATTCTGCTTCTGAAATACCTTAATTGCCCACCATACAATAAACACACACACACACAGAAGACAGCTTCTCAGCTGGTGACCAGCTGGTGTCCTCCCATGCATAGCAGTGCACCTGCTCTTTGGAGCTCCCGTCATTTTTCTGACAACTTTCATGAACTTTTACACTCAAAGTAGTCTCAAAGTTAGCTGGATCCTCAACCTCCCTGTCCTCTAGTTCTATGAGTAAAGACTGTCATACTTTAAAATAGACTCAAGTTAACACTATTGACTCTTTATGAGCACAAATAGCAAACAACATCACATGAATGAAGACTGATGGCTTTTAAATTATAATCTTTTATGCCTTTCCAGGTCTCACAGTGTTTGAAAGGGATAAGATATGCGTGCACATGTTTAATGTCTCCTCTAGTGAGAATTTCCTGCACAAACAGCATAAAATCATCTGCAAATGGGATAAAATAATCCTCTAGGGCTCTGAAAGCTTTATAAAATAAAAGTAATGACCCAAAACATGTCAAGTAAGGTGAGCCATGCTGATCCAAAGGATTTCCTCACTGTGTAAAGGCTTTTTAAGGACATGTCAGACCTGGATTTAAGACCCAGGGCCTGATTCATTGAAGGATTGCACAGATTTTGTGTCATGCAACTGAGCCAAAGACAACATCCTCTAAATCAGGATGCACAAGGAAAGGGTTAAATGCTCCACAAACTGCGCGGCTGAGCTTATAGCGTCACTGTGCGCCAGTGTTTCATGCAAACATTTAAATGAGTCATTATGAAATCATTTGGAGCAAAATAAGCCCTGTTCTCTGCAATAAGCCTCATGAGCCACAGCCGCTAACGTTGCTGCATGTATCACACTCAAACTCTTCAGGGATCAACACAATTCCACCTTTGGATGATGCAGAAATAACATGCCTGTGTATAAAACCTAGACATTTAACGTTAATGCCACTTCTTTTGCATGCTCAGGGATTAAATCAGTCTGACTTCATATAAAAGCTGTGCTGGTCAGTCAAGGAGGGGAAGCTCATTTTTTTTCCAGCCCACATCATAAATGTGTTTATTTAAATGTAAATTCTACCCTCCGTTCCTCTTCAAGAAAATGATCTGTGACTCTGTTGTACCAACCAGGTGTTTCTTCCAAGGATTTTACCAATGATCTCTCAACGCTCATCGTTTTTAAGAAAGGTAAACAAAGCCTCCGGATCAGTCCAGAACAATTGAGAAGATGGAGGGTTATACTACAAGATCGCTGACTGGCTCATTTCACTGTCAATCAAAAAGGGATTCAGCCTCAGACAGATCATCCAATCATCATGCAGAAGCCCAGCGTCCAGGCCAGCCCACTGCCTCATAGACCCCCACAGACGCTGAGCGTCCGATGGGCGGGACAAAGACCAGTGTTTATCCAATGACCGTCCAGTTTCCACAGTGGAACAACCCACTCTAGGCTTCCCCGCTGAAGTCAGAAGACGCTCAGCGTCAGACTGTGTTAAAGAGCTGAGACGCTGCGGGATGAATGAGAAGGAGTTGGAGCCAGTTACCTGTGATACATAGCTGATTCTGAACAAAAGATGAAGGAATTCTAGCGCATATTTTGTCAATGAAATGTACACACAGCAGTACATATCACCACTTTTTATAGGGACATTTTAGGGGAAGCTGAGCTTCCCTTGCAGTCGTAGAGCAATCGCCACTGGCAACTATGTATGTCAGAGTTGAGTTTCTTCATCTGGACAAGTGACTTTTGGCTCATTTGCTGCTGCATAATTAGTATGCTAGGAACTTTTGGACATTTGTGTTAAATCTCTCATAAAGTGACTCAGCAATTAATTGGTTTGCACTGTCCCTTCAGTTCGTGGATGTAACTTAGCACAGACAAAACAAGGTTGAACACACTCAGGGGCTGTTTACAAGACAACAGTTTTAAGGTGAAACACAAAAGTATTGATGCATTCTGATGCAGATTTTTGTCGTGTAAACTGGGCTTCAGATGCCTGACTTGGAGCGCAGAGCTCAGAGCTGTGGAGCTCTGGGACGTTTTGTGCTGGAATGTCATTGTTGTAGTTTAATTTGTGAAACTCTTGAGATAAAGCTGATAGTGTGGGAAATGATGTGTAACTCTAGGTTCTTTCAGCAGCTACTGTTGGGTTCCCCATGAGTTTTTTATAAAAAAGTTTGGTTTGATTCTTAACTCTCTGAGGAGTTTGTCAGATACCGTCTTACTAAACACCAGATGTACTCAGGAGTGCAGAGATCATTAAAGCACTTCTAACACTGCTGTTAAAACATCTCTGATAACTACACTGACTGTGTGAGGTGCTTCTTGAATGTGTTAGTAATGTGACTAAGCTCTTTGCTAGCTAAAACTGACACCCAGCATGTGAGTCAACTAGACATCATCATTCAATCAACACTCAGATTATCCCTCCATTAATTCAGAGCAGCGTCTCAGCACATCGACATGCTGCATATGTGTTGAGCAGCTGTGGAGAATGATCACCAATATGCCATATGTTGTATCTTGCACCTCAATAGCAGCTAAATTGAACCGGATTGATTAGAACTCCCATCTGCTGTGCTAGCATGCTGTTAATAAGCAGGCCGCGTACCGCTCTTCATTAGAGAGGGAGGTTACCCAAGGCTAAGTGTTCAAAGGCTGTCCCAGGTTATATGAGAGGAGCTAAGAGGAAGAAGTGGAGAGCTGCTGAGGAGTGTTGGCGCTGCTGGGGTAAAGCACGGCCGAAAGCAGAGGAAGAGGATGGCGAGACAGGTGTTCGCAGAGACAGACGGACGGGAGTGGGCCGGTTCAATCATTTAAACTGCTCAGCCAGTCAGGGTGAGTGGTCAAGCATGCTGAAGAGTGGCGCTGTCAAGTATTTTTCAGAGGAGGTTAAATAGGTAATGCATTCTAGAGAGGACGGCGCACAAAGAGCATCTATTGAAAGTTCACAAGCCAAGAGTAATGTAGAAAATGAGGATGACTTTTCCTCAACAAAACCTGATGCCGTGATAAACTAACTGCATCCATTCGAGTGCAACAGTTCTCTGCAAAGATAAAATACTGGGTTTGAATAAACCATGGTGGGTACTAAGAGGAGAAATGAATAATTTCTGGGTTGAAGTAACAGGGACACCAAACAATGGCACCAATTAAAAAAAAAAGAAAGAAAGAAAGAAAAATGCATGTCATCTTTTGACATGTTAAAAACAAGAAGCACTGTGATTTAAAAAAAAAGTTAAGAAAATGAGAGGAATCCTGTCAAGGTAAAAACATTATTCTATCCTCATCTTACATCGGCCTCTGAGCTTAAGCTCATATCTAGTGCAACAAAGGTTTAAGTTTCCCTTTTTTTTCAACTTTTGCCTCCCCTTCTTTGCCCTATTAAAAACAGGCATGGACATAGCCTCAGAGGTATCATCTATTGGTTTCTAAAGAGGAGTTATGAATTCAGACCATTGTTGTCACCATATTGGAAATGCTGACTCCAACCGACTTGTGCTCAGTGTAAGACCAGACAAAGAGATGGCTGTTGGCTGCCTTGCAAATTCTACAATATACAACCTATTCACTGTTTCTGCCAGTGGTGTAATTATGCTGATAAATGCATAACTACTGGCCTATAACCAAATGAGATGAGTTATAAAAAAGATTCACCTGACCTACATTGTGAAGAAGTAATATAAGCTTTCAGTTCAAAACTTGATTTTTAAACCGTCAGTGAGCCTGTTTAATTTTTCTGTAAATATAAGAAAAAAATAGTTTAATGGGCTTATTTGGCTTTTAGAGTCAGCCTCAAGTAGAAACTTAAGGACCTGTAGTTTTTATGCACTTAAGAGTTGTTGTGCTCCTGTAAGCATTTCTTCTTACTTATTTCTGTATAAAATAAATCTCAAAGATATGCATTTACAGTTTATAGTTTCATTTAGCAGACACTTTTGTCCAAAGCGTACAACACAAGCAAGAATTTAGACAGAGGAAAAACCTAGTTAGTGCGACAACAGTGATACAAGTTATTCAGCTGCAGGTGCTGCCATTAAGTGCAGGATTTTTTTTCATTTAAAAAAATGTATATAGTTTATTTCATTTTATTTTATTGTTTTTTTATTTATTTATTTATTTTATTTTATTTTATTTTATTTTATTTTATTTTATTTTATTTTATTTTTATTTATTTATTTATTTTTGGGGGGGGGGTAGAATAATCAACAAGCCAACATACCACAATTAATTGCTGCAACAGTATACTTAAATCTTCAACAACATTCAGTAGTAGTGCTGAAAAATCATAAGAGATGAGTCTTTGTTGCCTATATGTAGCCTTTAGCAGCATTTAGCCACTGATAGCGACAAAAGTAGACTTAGCTGAAATGGAACACCAAATTCATTAGTATGTTTGATTATTTGATTAAAATTTTCTGGATTTCAAACACAGTTAGTATTTAACTTAGAGTGAGCCTCTCATTCAGAACCTAGATAAGTGGGTCCTCTTTGACAAATTCATTTTTGTATTCATTGACTATATCTACAAAATGAACTATTCAGAAGACCAAGACAAAGAAGAGAGCAGTGGTAACTAACTTTATAAAAGTTAATACTTTTGTTACACAGCAGGTCAAGAAGCCAGTCCAGGATCTGACACTCGTTACCCATAATCCCCATTTCTACACAAACTGCACCTTTAAAGCACTGGTGGCAGTATCAGGATGACATAAGCAAAGATCAAGTTAGTGTTGAAAATCATTACTGGTACCCCGAGACCTTAGTATTCAATCAAGAGGACTAATAGAAGTCCTGTTAGTGTTTCTGTGATTTAAAGGCTTTTTAACATCTTCCAATGAAGGGAACCTTGATTGTTTTTCATTGATGCTGTGATATCTTAACACAAAGGTATTAAATAATGGGCACTTAGCATTAATTACTGAACAGAAGGAGTCTTTGTTGAATGATTCTGTTTTTACCGGGGGAAATTTATTCCATGTTTAAGCCACTTGACACTGACTCAGAGTAATTTCAGGGGAGATAATACCTGTGTGAATATCACTCTGTGTTCTGTATTAATTATACTTTCAGTGTTTACATCTAAGAGGCTCACACAGAAACATTTCCAACAAGAATTTCTCACAAGCAGAGATCTGATAAATAATGAAACCACTGGCATTTTATCTGTAATAGAGAGTGTTTTTAAATAAATGTATGTATGTAAAGAACTGCAGGCTACGTTTGTCATGTAGGTGTATAAACAGGACAAGAAATGAGATTAAAAACTGATCCCAGCTGTTGTTAGTGCCAGGCAGTAGGGTTAAGTCAAAGGCTGGGTGAAGAAAATGATGACAGTTTGATTGTTCACTCCGTCGTGCTTCAGAAACTGTTTTGACTGCCTTCAATAAAACTTTATGTTTGTTTTCCCTGTAATTTGTCACCCATCGGGATGTCAATAAAAAACTTTGTTTGAATGCTGCATTTATTGCCCCATAAAAAGAAACAAACACAAATAAACAGAAACACTGTAACATTGACACAGTGATAATCTTTTAACGATGGTTTAACTTTTTTGTGATTTTGTTGATTTGATATTAAACTGGAGGAGAAGATCAATACCACTCCCTGTGTTTGCACTAAATGAGCAGCTCCAGCCAGCAACCTGTTGGCTATACGTACGTAGGGGAGGGAAATAGTTAGGTAAACTGCTGAAGAGCACTTCGGAAGATTATGATGCATTGACTTGATTTAGTCCATACAAACAAAAACATAAAAAGTGTGAACTTTTCAAATCAAGTTCCACTATTTTTGTGGATTTTACACTGACATGATTACACAGGGCCGTTTTTAACATGTTTTTAAATGAAATATGATATTGGTTGAGGAGTTTAAAAGTTTTAACCATGTATATTCGCTTCTTCCCAAAATTCAAAGACAGGCTTCTTACATTCTCTCTAGATAACCTGCAGGTTTCAGTGGGAGTACAGCTGGTTGTCTAAAGGTACTTTTCAACCACAGAAACTTTCCTAGAGACCAGAGAAACTCCCAAGGAGCTTTTAGACAGCAGAAACTGGGATCCCAATTTAGCTCCAGAGTAACTGATCTACCCCTTAAAACGGCCCTTTGAGTAAGGCTCATTTTTAAGCTGGAACACCAGTTGGTCTCTGTAATCTTTATGCTTTAGACAGCAGATATCTTGCCAGTTCAAGCGGTTTCTGGCTTTCTAAACCAGCTTCAACTGGCAACAGCTTTACAACTAGTGCTTGAAGGTTGCAGGTTCAAGCCCAGCTCTGGGCAACACATGGCAATGTGTCCTTGGGCAAGACACTTAACCCCAAGTTGCTCCCACTGCTGCGTCAGTGGTGTGTAAATGGGCATGAAAGGGCATAAATGTGTTAGATAAACTGGTGGATGACTAACATAGAAACTCTCTACCACCAGTGAGTGGATGTGACAGCGAATGGGTGTGAATGGGTAAGTGTGGCCTGCGGTGTAAAGCAGCTTTGAGTAGTTCAAGACTAGAAAAGCGCTATAGAAGCTCAAGTCCATTTACCATTTACCATTGTCTCCATTCAAGTGTTGATTAATCAAATCCAATAAAAAAACAGTATAAAGCAATCAAAACCAGCATAGGCTAAATAGCCATCATGCGACCAGGCTAGCAATTGTCCTGCATTTTTTTGCTAAATGGTCTTTTTTGTTGTTTTACTGCCCTCTACTGGTCTGGTGGTGTTTTGCAATAAAACTTAAAAAAAAGGAACAATTAAAAAGCTTAATAGCCTGCCTTACACAACCCACCAAAGTCTTTGGCTGTTCAGCAAGTTCAAAAAGTGGAAACAGAAAAAAAATATGGGACCCATGAACAATGTAGTTTCTGGGAATTTTGCACTAGAAAATTGATGTTACTGGACTTTTTAGCTCCATAAACAGCGTTGATAATGATCAAATGTACCACTACTGGGGGGGGGGGGGGGGTACCTATTGCATGAATCACAGCATTTTCTTTAAAACAGTTCAAATAAACCACAGGAGATATCTACTATGGGCCTATGCTATCCAATAGTATTGCCTGAACCACTTGATGATCAACTCCACTTATGAACACCTCTACGAATGACTTCATTCCTCAACTGGACCGTGACACCGAAAGCTAGGACCCATATGTAACTCTGAAAATCTTTCTCTATCACTCTCTGACAGATCTGTGACAAGGAGTGGCATTACTACGTCATCAACGTAGAGTTCCCGGTGGTGACGCTCTATGTGGACGGGGTGACCTACGATCCCTACCTGGTAACTGACGACTGGCCCATCCACCCCTCAGAGATCGACGTGCAGCTCACAGTGGGAGCATGCTGGCAAGGTGAGCAGGCCGTGCTGAGTGATGATGATGATGGTAATCATGATGATGCAGCAAAAATCCGCCTGAAATTGAAAAAACGAAAGGATAAGGAGGGGTGAGATGTGATGTATTGGCTATTCTGTGATTGAATTACACGTCTGGTGTGAGCAGTACCAGGAACACGAGTACTACTTTCAGATGCATTAATACTGAGGGATTCATCCAGCGTGGAACATGTTCTTTGGCCTTGAATGAACAATGTAATTAGGAAAAGCACTTAGAGTGCTTTTGAAAAATGATTGAACCTGAAGTCTGAATGAAGGCATACAATTAAACTGTCCTTCGAAGTGATAGCTGCCACGAACTGCACAAGGTGGGATGAAAGGGCACTTCTTTTTCACACCGTACAGCAGAGCGCTGATTTGATAGCCTAAATGAGTCTGTTCAGCGATGCTAAGCCTCTGATGAAGAGTCAAGATATCTTTATACCAGTGCAGGTCAATCCTGTGTCGCTTTCATCTGCACTAGTGACCCCTCTCCTCTTCCTCTTCCTCCTCCTCTCCTCCCACTTCTTTCATTGAACACTGAAAGCCTTTAGGAGGATTAAAAGGGCCTTGAATAGAAAAAAGGAGTTCAGCGTCGACTCTAGCTTTTCTAGTTGGGGGCTAAGCTGCAGTGAAATGTTGCAGGGGTGAAACTGAGCTCTTAGCATGAGCCATTAGACATGACACATCTTCGTTTTATGTTTCCAGCATGTTGATTGTAAATGTGTAGCAACAATGAGTTTATTTGTTTTCTAACTGGAAACAGGAGCTTTATTTCTGAATGCGTTTTAGAGCACAGTCCATGCAAACAAAAGAAAAAAAATGCAGTCGTGGGTTTATCTCTGCTCTGTGGTTCACTGCTGAATGGCATTACAGAGAAACTGTTGAATAACGATTTAAGAGCTCAGACAGGCAGCAGGGAAGTGTTGGAGTGGCGCTAGTTGCAGAATGAATAAAAAAGATTTGTCTGTTGAAAACTCTGTGGCTGTGGGCAACAGAGATATTTACCACATTTCATTAAATCCCATAATATAATTTCACGGTTCATAACACTTAACTAGTGAGTAAGTATTGTGTAATGGAAGTAAATTCTGTCCTGACCTTATCTAATGAGAATAATTCAGAAGTGTTGCATTTCATATCTCATCCCAGTGAACCACTCTAGTATAGGGCAATAATACAAACTTTCAAAACTGAGTGGAAATTTGGGAAAATACAGCCCCCCTTTGTCATTAATGTAAACTCTCAACAAGTGGATCTAGTTTGGACATGCACAGAATAGGCTATGGGAGACCAAGCTAGTGTTGTTTCATCACAAAGTTGTGAATTCCTGTGTTTCATGTTTTGTAGATCTGTGTGTATGTAGATAATTCTTACAACATTGTATTAACCCTGATTTTTTCTTAAGGCAAAAGGACACTTTGTCATATCTAAGGGGTGGTTCCTGTCTGAACAGTTCTTTATTTTTAGCCATGGTCCCTGTAGAGGAATCAAGACTGATGCATCTATTTCTGTACATCAACCCAGAACAACCATTCTTTTCCTATGCAATTAAATCTCTTCTAATAGGTTTACAGTTCATTTACTGTTTGTTCTGAATTTGAGTTTTCATACCATTTCTGTAAAATCGTATTCACAGTATGTTGCCATACTCCTTAATCCTTTAACCTCTATAAGTGCGGTGCAGTCTGTTAGACATCATTTTGATTTTACCCAATCCTTTTAGTTTTAATTCTGAGTACTGTAAAGGTGTGTCTTCTCTGCTCTACCAGAGATTTTTTTTCTCCCAGAGTTCAGAGTAAAACTAAGTTGATTTCAAATTTCAAGGCAAATCAATTCTGTTTCATTGTATTCATCAACTTTTAATTATTCAATTTAAAAAAAATCAGTTTCTTGTAGCTCTCATCTAAGCCCAACAGTCACCTGAGAGGATTTTTGATTCAATTTAATTTTAAACTTGACTAACAAGGTTCACAGTCAGGACTTGACGTTAACACCCGCCAACATGCCAAATGTAGCTGAATTTCAGCAGTGCTGGGTAACATCAACACTTTCACAAGCCACTTTGGCTGATTGAATTGTTTAATTGTAGTTTTCTCGAAGAGCATCTAAAGTACTAAACTGAGCGCAACATGAGACTAAAACACTACAACTCCCATTAGCACTGCCTGCACACAGTTTGTTGATGTTGATTGGTCCATTAGAGAACCCTTTTTTTTGGACAGCCTGACAGGTCCTGGTGTTTAAGCGCCTGATAATGTGATTTAGGGAAATAAAAGTTCACTCAAATCTAACTTTTCAAAAGTGAGGGTGTTTATCCAATGAAGCTCGTTTAAGCTCACACTGCACCGGTCTAACCGGCAACACTCACCAGGGGAGCATAGAGTTGTGAAACTGAAACTTAACTATGGTCAAAGATATGAGGTGCTGTAGGAACAATATTTAATCTACTTGTAATCAAAAATTACTTATTAAAGTTATATGTGAACTGTTCTCTCTGGAAATACTTTAAACATACGAAACTAAATGAATGTGACTTATAGTCCAGTGTGGCCATAAGTTGTTTTCCTTTTCTTGATTAATGGGACTCTGGAGAGCCTTACAGTCCAGAAAATAACGTACTGAGTTTAGTGTGGAAAATTAGTGTTGTAAATAAATACTTAAGCAGACCCTGTCTCTTGCTAGTTTTTTTTTGTTTGTTTTTTTGTTTTGTTTTTTTTTATCTTTGTCTTAATAGACTGCATTTTTTTATATAAAAGGAGCACCACTTTACACATCCTTTCCAGAGCTGAATACCTGAAAATGACTATGACATTTAACATGTATGTCGCCTTGACCTGGGTGTGCAAAGGGGTCATTCAGATTTAAAGTGGACATATCGTGCTTGTTTCTCCTTTTCACTATGCCAGACTATGATGCCTGTAAAGCATTTCTGCCCTCAGTACAAGTCATTTAGTTCCTTCATTGCCCCACAATAGCGTTCTCAATATCCTCATTTTAGGCCATTCTGAAGATCTCGTTGACACGCTCCATTTCGAAAATGACCTCCAGTAACCTCGCAGGGTCACAGCCCTTTGTGCTCTGATTGGTCAGTTCTATCAGAGGGGCGGAGGGGGTAGAGCCAGGGGGCGGTTCTTGCAGCATGGCAGTATTTACAAAATCACCATATTGGATGGAGCAGACCGAGCGAGTTTGCTGTTTGCCAAAACTTCACCGTAAGGCATTGATAGCACTAATAAAATGGCAGAGTGTAGGATACGTCCTTTTGTATTGGACCCCGAGTCAGACCCGGACGGTTCTGCAGCTCAGGAGGAAGAAAATCCACCTCGACACAGATCATCTCAGGACGCTTCAGTGTGGTGAGTCAAACCGGTACTGTAAGATGTATAGTTTATACGTTTATACTCGGCTCTTGGTGGGTGTTTCCCTCGGTGGCGGTTGTGTGACTAACTGACTTCACAGAGGAGGAGCTGCTTTATCAGATTACTCCAATAAAAAGAAAGGTACCCCGTGTCGTCATGAAGGTCGAAATCTCGCGGCCAACTGGCAATGACCTATTTTCAGAGGCATCAAATCTCATTCTAGGATATCAGAAAAAATACAATATCTCATTTTTTGAAAATTCAGGGGGTGAAAGGTCTTGTTTTCAAATTTATAATATTATATGTAAGTATTAAATCAGGGATCAGCATGATATGTCCCCTTTAAAAAGGGTTTGAACCTATTTAAAGTAAACTTTGGCATGTCATTGTCAGCTTTAATCATATTACACATAATTACCGCACATTAAAATTGTGGCTAGTGAAAACACTGAGTGACTAGTAACTCTGGGAAACCACTAGCCATGGAGGCTGGTGAGCTAAAAAGAAGTTAATGTTAAGCCCTATTCAGAGTGTCTGCAAAGATACCTACGCAAAGTCTCAGTGAAAACTTCATGAAAGTGAAAACTTGCCGATACAGGGATGCAGAAAGGGGAAGCCCTGGTGTTAATAAAACAGACTCAGAAGAAGGCAGCGGTGAAGACACCGTCTGCATACAAGAACAGTTTAGCTTTTGGGAATTCCCCCTTTGGACAAATTATATTCTTAAAACTGGTAAACAACTAGATTGCACTGCTCATCAACATGCATTGGGTATTCTTGTTAGTGTAACCCCTGCATGAACCAAGAAGTGAATTAGCGAGCAGGAAAACATGGATTTTAACACTTCATCCTCTCCTATTTTCTAATAGAAAGGTTACCCAAGCCATCCTTCTTCCTTCGCCTCTGGTAGTAAGTGCTAGCCGTGCAGTTTTCAGACAGTAAGCCTATATTTACCCTCTGACCTGGCTGAGTGTGTTCATGTTCAGAAGTGTGTAACAGTCAGACAAGCGAGGAGGAGCATCACATTTATCTCATCTCATTCTTCTCTTTCCTGGACTGTGTAATGACACGGTGCTGCCTCCATGGGTTCCCACATCACAGCACCAAGCATGCAGGAAGAAGCATTGACTATTACAGGCACAAATTGAATCATAAATATCCATACTTATACAGTATATGGTATAAATGTAGGCGCACAGACGCTCATACAGGTGCAGGTGAAATAAATCACACAGTAAGTAAGAGACCCACAGTTGCGCTTAAGTAATGACCCTATTTTCAGCTTACTCGTGCCTCTCAGGCCTCATCTGTTGCTGTTTTGGAAATGACGCAAATAAAGCAGAGTAAAAAGGAGAGTGAAGATCTATAGAAGCAAGAGCGCTGCACAGAGCAGGCAAAGAGAGCTGACACCACGTAAAAGCCAGCCACCATAAAGTGGAATGATCAGCGGTTTTATCACCCATATCATTCCCGCTCTGCAGCGTCGGGGTAATCCCTCCTCCTCTGCGTGTCTTTTTTTCACCCTCTGTCTGGGACCCTTAATGGTTTCTCTGGCCACGGCCTAAATTGATAACATCTGTCAGGGTGGATAGGTGGACATCCAGAGAGAGAGCAGGAAGCGGAGGGAATAGAAAGTGGAGAGAGGGAGCAAGTGAAGCATAGAGAAGGAGGGTAGAGCGGGTTTGGAAAGCTTGATATGAGTAAACCCAGGCGTGACCTTGTGGTTTTAAAGATGGAGTCTGTTCCTTTGGAAGGCAAAGCAGCTGTGGTTATTACACGCAAGTGAAACCAGCACTGAAGAGAGGGCTGCTTCAAATGTACCAGATCAATGCTGAGCATCACCAAAGATGGATGTGTTAATTAACACGAAATTATAAGATGGTTGTTTCCACAGGAGAAAGGACTGATACAGGTCTACTTCACATGTTACACTTACAGACTGGCACCACAAACAAGCCTGTGCTACAGGAACACAGTGCTCAGGCACAAGATCAGGGAACTACAACTCTTTCAGAATCAATCACCTTCCATTATATCGCCCACTATCATGAGAATAAATGAAGTTCAACGTGCTTTATAGTGATTGAAAAAAACCACTTTAAACATATATAGAATAGAATAACATATGAAGATATTTATAAACCTTTCAAAAAAATATGCATTAAAACAGTTTAAAAGTTAAAAATATGTTGAAGTATTAAAAGATCAATAAAATGCTGAGTATTGAATAAATGGAATAAATAGAATTTAAAAATAAGGCAGGATAAAAGTTGAAGATGAATAAACGCAGAGAAAAACCAGCATGCTAAAACCAAAAGTGCTAAAACTAAATAAGAAAAATAAATCAATCAATTAAATTAAGGAACATTTAAAATCTATACAAAAAAGCTGCATAAAAGCGAGGCTGAATTACACGGGTCTTCAGTTAAAGTGATACTCCGTGATGGAACAAGTTGGGTCCTATCACAAGGTTTAGGGCAGAAATTACCCCTACAGCAGTGTTTTTGTGCAGCAGAAGCCCAGGACGCTCACACCAAACACCCCCTCCTTGCTCCTGTGCCCGTTTCCTCTGCACTCAGACGGGGCCATTTTTTACTTGACCAATAACACAAATAAACGGGCTCCCACCGAAAAAATCTGATATCGGTCTGCATTCACGCTTTATTTAGAGAATTTTCAACGCGTTACTTTCACACAAAAACACCGCTAAATAAGGCTCTGGTTCTCATCGTGTCTCTTTGTCATGGCAGACTACCTGCGTTTGTTTATATCTGGCACGCCGCGCATGCGGACTGATACACTAAGCGGCGAGCGCCTCACAGCCAGCTGTGGCTCTGCAGTGGAGGTAGCACCGTTTTACAACACAATGATCCGTTTATTTGTGTTTTTGGTCAAGTAAAAAATGGCCCCGTCTGAGTGCAGAGGAAAAAGGCAGAGGAGCAGGGAGGGGGTGTTTGGTGTGAGCGCTCTGGGCTTCTGCTGCACAAAAACACTGCTGTAGGGGTAATTTCTGCCCTAAACCTTGTGATAGGACCCAACTTGTTCCATCCCGGAATATTAATTTAAGGTTTTAAAGTATCAGTGTTTTTTAGCTCTTCTCAGATCCTCCATCAGCTGCTCCATCATCATAGATCGTAGAAGCTAAAAGCAGCATCACCAACTTTGTTTGTTCTCTTTTGAGTGTTGGAAGATCTGAGGGGCCTTCCAGTAGGGATGGGTACATTCCACTTTTGAAATTATGTGGTACAGATTCTCTGTACCTGGCAATCAGTACCAGTACTCAACAGTACCAATTTTGGGTACTTTTTTGTGTTTATGTGGTAATAAATGTTAATTAAAAAAAAAAAAGATTAAATCTCAAAGTTTTTCAATTTAACATATTTATTTGTCAATATATAACCTTGCAATGCTGTGTTCATGTCCAGCATGGAAAATTCCCTACTTTTCCACTCCCTCACAGTCACAAAGATGCATTCAGGTACCTAAACATGGCACCTTTTGATTTTACATGAATGGGTACTCGGTACCTTTGACAGAATTTGGTCGGTACCTATAAAAGTACCTAATTCAGTACCCATCCCTACCTTCCAGGTTCATAAACTTAAAGCATCTCTGAGGTGAAGCGTAGTGCCAGGCCTCTTGGTGCATTAAAAACAAATAAAAAACTTTTAAAATCAGTTTCAGAAACTAACAGGCAGCTTATGCAAAGATTTTGAAGTGGGCTTGCTCTTGTAAGAACCCATGCTGCAGCAGTTTGAATTAATAGCAGCTGGTTTACCTCACCTTGGCTTCACCTTGGAAATGTTCTATAGATGATAAAATACCGTTATGAAGAGTGATGAGGATATGGATGATTAAACATGTTTGAGGTTTTTCCAATATAACACTCGTGCAGAGAAGCCAACACAGCAGAATTGTGATTTATGTTGCAGTATTTCTAACCTGACCTACAAGTGCTGATGTATGTAACTATTAACTCTGTTAACTTAAACCAAAGCCACTGATTGAATGTGGACTGATGTGTTCAGGGACTAGGAAAGACAGTTTATACCACTGTGCCAACATTAACATTCTTTTACCAAGATCATTTTAGGATTTGATAAAATACAAATATAACAACTGCTTATTTTCAGAGCCTGAGGTCTGGAAGGCTCTCTGTTTTCAAATGACAACTTCAAATTTTGCTGCCAACAACTGTCACTGCAAAGTTATATAAGCTGGAGCTAGACAGCTGTTTATGCTGATTTTAGCTCCATTAGGCCACTCTCCAACATTATTTATGACAGGTTCAATAACTTTAAAATCAAAGGGATTTAAAAAGATGAATAAATGACCACTGATGTTTTTTTTTTTTTAATTGCAGCAGTGGGCACAAACTTAAAGAGTGGCTGTCCAAAGCTTGAAAATGCAGACACAGGAAGGACATTTAGTGATGGGTCAACTGTTTGTAGGTCAGTTCTTTGCACTCATTCTTTAAACTGTAATTTGGAAGTAGCAGCATGAAGGCAAACAATGACAAAAGGGCACAGTGAGGGGGCAGGGCATCAATCCACAGAAGACCAAACCCCTGAGTGAGCTGCGAACAGAGAGAGTGATGAGATGGAGGCAGAGCTAAGGAGAGGAGTTCAAGTGAGAGAATTATTATAGCTGCCCCCATATTTCCATCTGGCCAGTCAAGAAAAAGCCTTCATCAGTCTCCGGTCTATGGAAGCAGGCAGGTAGATGACAGGCCAGTGGGTTGATATGGTCCTGTGGGTTGGTCACACAACCATGAGGGCTCTGTTGTCTTCCTCTGGGGCATTAAAGCATAAATCTTATAGACTATAAGGTAGAATACCATCACACTTCAGCAACCGTACAGATGAGTTTAACATGACAGTCTGAACTCACTGCAGCTCATGTCTTGCATGTCTTCACACTAGAAAAACAGGGCAGGCGATTGTGTCACTTGTGATGGGCACCTTTGTTTCCAGCTGTACTCACGGAGCTTTTACGATCACTCTATTGAAGATATGTCATCCTGGGCAGCATTACAACCCTCACCAGCAGGGAATGAGGGGTTACCAGGGACATTAGCCTTAAACACAGCCAGCTACAACTCCCTGTGGCTGTGAGTCATGCTCTGCAATATTTTGATTGAGATGGAAGAAGAAAATACAGTGGTTTGTAGGTTGTCTCTGGTTTTCTAGTTTAACTGGCATATAACTGTTAAACTGTAGCAATGTTACCCAGCACAGGCAACTGGATGTTGAAAGATAGTGATGCTAGCACTTCTGGTGTTGGAGAACCCTGGTACTTTAAAGAGGGGGTGTTGTACTTTCTAGTCAGTCTCTCTGGTATCCCCCTAGTAGCTTTACATGATTTATAGCTAAAAAGAAAAACACTTCCACGGGTGTTTTATGAAACCCTTATTTATTATTTATTTTTTACTTATTTTTTTTATCATTTATTATAACCATTTATTATCTGTCTGAAACATTTAGTTTTTGCTGCTGTCTCTTTAAAGCTTCCAATTCCACAAACCTCCTGCCCTCTGATTGGCCAGCCCCCTGGAGGTTTTACAAACTGTTTTGTGCAGTTTACAGATACATTCAGAAATTTCTAAAACATATGCATCTTTAGCAGTTTGAAAATCTGTACATGATTAGTGTGAACCACCAGCATTGCTACTTTACATCTTTAAAACATGGAATTACTTGCTCTTTAAGACCTCGTCTAATTTGGCACACATGATGTTTCAGTTGGCTTTTTCACCAGATGTGCATGTTTCACAGCCACAGGCAGTACTCAGACATCAACATTAATAAGACTTCTCAGATGCTTCTCCGTGCCAAACCAAAGCCTATGACCTGTTATTTTCGGCCTCTGTGGAGGTCACACTTGGACCATGTGGAAATGCCAAGAAAGGCTTGTCCTGGATGTTGAGGGTGAACCTTTGGCAGATGGCTGCCAGGGCTAGAGGGCAAAACAGAGCAACACAGGAGCACTTCTCTGATCCCCCTACGCTCTTTCATCCCAGCTGATTTATCAAACTACGGAGAAAGCATCTACCCTGCCAAGGTCATAAAAGCATTGACATCTGGGTGCTGTGGCTCTTTCTTTCTGCATTGATTTGCTGTACGAGCGAGTGAAATGCTATTGCAACATGCAGTTGTCAAAAGTAAGCCAAAGCAAGAGGCACGATTATTTGATATATGCTAAACAACAAAGTGTGTGTGGTTTGTAAACTCTAGGACTGAACAAACACTGAGCTCAGATTTTGGATAACTAAGGCGTTCAGATAAACTCCTTCACACAGAGTTAAAAAAAAAAAAAAAACAGTATTGTTGCTTGGCTCTAGCATTGAATGGTGTGCAGGTGTATCAAAGCACAAAGTGTCACAGAGGTGTGCCAAGAGGTTACACAAATAATTCAGAGAGACAGAAAGATGGGTTTCTTTGTATGCAGCTTAGCTACATGTTTGCTCATCTGTCTTCGCTTCACTCCCTCTTATATGAGGTTTTGATGGATGAAAAAGTCTCGATTTTTCTTGATAGTAAATGTTATTACCTTAGTGCTTTGGTGGATCACTGCCAGCAGTAAAGAAAGAGGAGAAAAGAGAGGAGGTGAAGACAAAGTATGAGGAAATAAATATAAGAAAGGACAGGGGGAAGCAAAGGTGAAGTTCTGATACCCAGAGCTGGTAACCTTCCAGCTAATGAGTGGTTTAGAGGCTCCTCTCACTGCTGCTGGCCTTTACAGAGTTCAGAGGACAAGCTTTAAATGTGTTGACTTTTTCTCTGTCTTTCTTTAGCCTGGACGGGTTGGCTAGGTAACACTTGCACTTTTGCAGCAGGACCCTGTCGCTAAGTAACAGAATTGAGAGGCAAAAATGCATGTCAGGGCCAATTATAGCTATGGTTTGGTCATCAGGTCTTTTAATAAGAGTGAACACAAGGTCGCTAGTTTGGTGAGGTTGATACCAGAAATACCAGAGGAGGGATTATAAAGATTTCATGGAACAGCTACACTTCATACCAAAAATACAGATGGTTTTCTCATCATCTTGAACAAAAGGTCAAGTGATATTTGGTAAAAAAAAAAAAAAAAAAGAAAAAGTAAGAGTATCTGACAACTAACTGTGTCAGAGCAACAACAAATAGAATTGTTCTTTACATTAAAGGCAGTTACTGTACTCCTGTGTGTGTGTGTGTGTGTATGGTCGTGTGTACAGGTGGCGAGGTAACCAAGCCCAGGTTCACCCAGTACTTTCGGGGCAGCTTGTCTGGACTCACCATCCGACCAGGAAAGATCGAGAGCCAGAAAGTCATTTCCTGCCTGCAAGCCTGCAAAGAGGGGCTGGACATCAACTCCTTAGAGAGCCTGGATAAGAATATAAAGGTGGGCGCATACACTCTCCCACACTCACACACACACACACACACACACACATCCTGATAATTGGGTATTCTGGAAAGGACACATTGACTTGCAGTGACATGCTTCACTTCAGTGAACAATAATTGCTGATCCAGGTTTGTGCTATTGAATGAACCAAACTTACACAGATACAGGTACAACTATGAAGCAGATCAACATTTAAAAACACAAACCAGTCTAAAACAACTGCTCAGATGATCTCTTTTCACTCGCAACAATAACCTATGGTGTGAAACTGCTGCAGAAACATGCACAGAGACATATAGTAACAGTATGAAGCTAACAGGCTTTCAGGTTTGTTCGACAAAAGCTGGATGAAAACTCTTCTGTTGATGTTTAAAGAATGAGAGGAAAGATAGGAAAACTGCGACAGAAAGGTTCAGCTGATGTGTAATATTTGTGAGTGGATTCTAGAGCTGCACGATTTGGGGAAAAGGTGCGATTTGCGATTAGGTGGACAATATTGCGATTGCGATTGTGCTTGCGATTTAATGAAAAAAGTTGTGTCATGATGAGTCTACAGACTTGCTTGGTTACCATGGAGAAAAATCTGAATTGCATGTGCTGACATTGCGATTGCGATAATCGTGCAGCCCTAGTGGATTCACAGCACTGATCATTGTTACAGTCTTCACAAACTGATCAGGAGGAAGCTAAAATTAAATACAGGCCACACAGAGTGACAGAGGGAACTTCTGCTCATTCTCACTTTATGTATGGATATATCGTATTTTCCGCACTTCAAGGCGCACCTAAAAGCCTTCAGTTTTCTCAAAAGCCGACAGTGCGCCTTATAATCCGATGCACCTCATATATACCTTTACCATAGCTAGGGGGCAACGCCAAAGTATCAGCGGTAAGCAGTAGGTATTCTGCTAAGTGCTAACATTAGCTCACAGGCTGGCCCGGGCTTCTTCTCTTGTATATTGTTAGAGCAATACAGCGCCCCCCCCAAAGGTCTGGCATTTGAACTGATCTCTGGAAATGGCTTTTGTGGACGGCAGTAACGGCTTTGTCTTTACAGCGTGCTTTATTTGAAAATGGCACAGAAAATAGTAGGATCGGAAAATGTGCGGCTCCATGTGGATGTAGCCTGAGTTTGACTGACTTATCTGACCATTTTGTTGACATTCCCTTTAGCGCAGCTCCATCTAGTGGATGCATAACGCAACCCCAGCCACTACTATAGCCTCTACTCAATGCGCCTTATAATGCGGTGCGCCCTATGTATGAAAACAGTTTTCAAATAGGCCATTCATTGAAGGTGCGCCCTATACTCCGAAGCGCCTTGTAGTGCGGAAAATACGGTAAACACTGCAATGCAACTAATCAATCAACTCTTATTTGTGAAGCCCTTTACAATACACAAGGTGACCACAGTGCTTTCCATTAAAATCAACAACATCAGAACACAACAATTCAAATTCAGTATAATAACCAGTGTTGGTAATAATGGCGTTACTAACAGCGTTATTTTTTTCAGTAACGAGTAATCTAATTAGTTACTTTTCCCACTGTTGCAACGCCGACAGCGACAATGGCGTCGAGCCCAGCACGCAAGAGTTGGATATTGCTCTGTTTATTGTGCAGTATTATACAGATACAGAGAATTGCAATAATTAAAGGCCAGATTAAAGGGTTTTGTACTTGAATGCAAAGTGTGTGAATATTATTTAAAGGGATGCACGATATTGGATTTTTGCTGATATCCGATATGCCGATATCTCGAAACCCCTTTCAGACGATACCGATACCAATACCGATACCGATACCGATAATCACAAGTTTGTTTTTTTCACTGTAAAGAAAGCTAAGTCTATCCTGTACTGGAATTTATATGTTACTCTTATTGTGACGGTCTTATTTGTTTAAGAAACCTTCATAAAACAAGACAAAAAACATATGATTTTACCATAAATAAGAAATGTATTATTTTTTCAAACTCAAGACATTCAGTATTGAAATACAGAAAAATAATTTCTTTAGATCACATGAACTTTAAATGTTCAATGCATTTTTAAACATAACCAAGTTGCATTTGATTATTTTAGAGCTACTGTAACAACCTGGTGACAGACACAGAGCTCTGCAGTGCAAATAAATGAAGTGCTGCATTTTATTTAAGGAGCTTATTTTTCAGATGGAAAATAATAATAATCCTAACTGAATAGCACCTTATCGGCTGTGCATATCGGCAGAAATTTTCATATCTGCAGATACTGATAAACATGTTTTTAAGCTTTTATCAGCCGATACCGATATTGTGCCGATAATATTGTGCATCCCTAATTATTTATTTTCAGTATTTAATTTTTATTACTTTAACGAATATTTAAGGGTTGGATATTGCTCTGTTTATTGTGCAGTAGGCCTTATGTACAGTTAGAGATTTGCACTATTAAATGGCCAGAAGTTTACATTTGTGTTTTCTTAACAGTTTGCAATCTTTTTAGTTCAAATAAATACCAAATGTTCTAAAATACTGTACATAGTGTTTTTATTCTTTAATCAGTTGATATGAACATCTTTAACCTTAAAGATGTAATAGAATGTAACAATGTATAGAACATGAAAAAATAACATCACAGTTACTTTGGTGAGTAACTTATTACTCTTACAATGAGGTAACTGAGTTACTTACGTAATCACTTTTTGGGAGAAGTAATTTGTAACTGTAACTAGGGCTGGACAATTAATTGGATTTTAATTGTGATTTCAATTTTGCCATCTTACAATCATAAAAACAATATAATCGAAGAAAAACAATTAATATGCCACACAGTATAGATGTATGCAAGTTCCTGTGCTTCATAGCTCTTCTGTGTTCCATGTGCAGCCACAGCAAGTGTGTGTGACTTATGTGTATCAATAATACTGTATGTGCCACTTGCTGGTTCTTTAAATTTGTGTTTAAATCAGTACTGAAGTTTTTGAATAAATGAATAATTGTGTATATTAATTGTGATTTCAATATCGCTTAAAATAATCGGGATTCCTATTTTTACCATAATCGCCCAGCCCTAACTGTAGCTAATTCTTTTTTTAAAGTAAGATGACCAACACTGATAATAACAATACAGTACAATTATTATGGCAAGAATACCTCACCCTATTAATGTATGTTAAAAGCCAGCCTGAAAAAAAAGGTTTTCCTTGATCTGGGGACTTCCAGCAAGAGCTGGTTTGAGGACCGTAAGGCCCTAGTGGGGTCCAAAACATGCACCAAATTGGGCAGATAGGGAGGGGCAAGGCCATTAAGGGCTTAAAAAACAAAAAGCAACATTTTATAATCAATTCTAAAAAAAAGGGGGAGCTAGTGTAGGCCAAACAGCACAGTAAACAAAAGTTTACCCCACGACTCACACGATATTTACATTGTAGCATGTACATCACTACAGCATACAAAATAGAGTTAGACGATCACATATCTGTGAACACTGATTAATCATCAAAGTAAGCGTGGAATCAATTTTCTTCAGTAACTGTGTGTCTTATGTACACATCAAAGTAGAACTCTGCTGTGTGCATGTAGAGTAGAGTAGAAATAGACTGGTATGGATTTTTGGGGGCCGATACCGATACTGATTATTAGTAGGCAAGGAGGCCAATAACCAATATTTGAAGCCAATATTCATTTGCAGTCAAAATGAAAATATTGGCATAAAAAATTTGAACCATACAAACTTCAACACTTAACTGCAATCAAATGCCTTCAAGCATATGTTTATTTAACAGCTCCCAGGCTCAGCAGCACGTTTTGTAAAGTTAAATGAAAACGTAAAAAAATAAATAGCTTAAGTTTTCTACAGTAAATAAAGTTTTCCAAAATTTCTATGTAACTGCAACAAAACTGGACAGAATTGAGTTTGTGCTGCCTTTTACAGGCATGCAATGCAGTTGAATTAATTTTCTGTTTGGTTTTACATGACTGATTTTAAATGACCATCTCGGGCTTCCATCGTGTAGACAGGGAGAAGCATCAGAGCGAAAACAACACAGTTTTGAATGGGTTTCATATCCGCTGTCGGACTTTAAAAAAAGCTGATACCGATATGGCCCAAAATGCCAAACATCGGCCCCAATCATCGGTCTATCCCTAATGTAGAGAGCTGAGAACTGTAAACTACAAAGACTCGCCTGAGCTCTGTCTCTTACTAGTTTTGACCACGATATAATCCTACCATGAGTGTGAGTTTTAGTCAAGGCAATGTTGGTCACATGTACAAGAGCCCTGTAATGTATAAGATGGCAGGTATTTAATGGCATGGTGACTTCTCATTTTGGCGTGGCGGTGCAAAACAGTCATTTGAATGTAGTAGAAACCCTGTACTGAAAAGATGTTTTTTGATCCCATGTAACACAAAACGCTTAATCTTTGAAGCCACGCAGCAAAGAAAAAAATGCAAGCCACCTTAAATCTGGATCTTCCTATCTCGTCTCCCTTTCACCACCACAGCTAATCCCTCTCCCTGTGCAGTGAAAGATAGAAAGGAGACAAGACAGATAAGGGTTTGTGTAGGCCCGAAGATGCACACAAACCTCTATCAACCCACCAATCGAAGCTCCTTCAACCCTTTCGATCTCTCATAAGTCTTCTTCCAACCATCACTCTTTCTACTCTTTCCTAAAGCTCCCTGTGCTCTCCTGCAGCAAAGAGATTCTTTCCAGTCTTTTGAGGAAACATGGCAGGGTGAGGAGGGAAGAGAAGAGGAGCTAAACCTCTCTAGGGCCAGCGTAGTTTATCTTTTGAAAGCTATTTCATTTTCTTCTTAGCTGCACAGTCTGTGTGGCTCCCATAAGTCCACGGGAGGCTTAAGGACAGCGTTTAGCCAAGCAGGTGGAGAGCTGGCACAGCACAATCAGAGGAGAATAGCAGGGAGGTAAGGAGAGACGGAGGGAGGTGGAGGCAGACAGGCAGACAGGCAGCTAGCACAGCGACAGAGAGCAGAAGATGAGAGGAGAGAGGAGTAGGAGAAAGGAAGTCATGAAGGAGAAAATGACAGAGGAGAGAGGGTGCATGGAGCGCCCCATGCAGCGCTGAAGTACTGTAACCCTGCTGCTGAGAGCCAGTTTTAGGAAATAGGAGACACTCATTGCAGCTCTAACTCCAGATCACAAAACCCTCTTTAAAGAGGAGAGAGCCTCAAATCCCTGCCATCAAACCCTGCAGGAGAAGACGCACCTCCCTCAAACTATACCTAAGGGCAGACTACACAGACTTTTTCCAGCCTCTTCACTAAAAATACCCCACTGGTGTCTTTCTCTCTGATTTTGGACATTTACACCGAAGAGCCGCTGCACATTTCCATTACCTCTCATTTCCATCCTGTCTTTTGGGAAGTCCATTTGCAAAGTCATGAGTCCACCTTGAATCAGGTGATCCATCACAATGAACATTCAGTTTAAGTGACACCGCTCCTGCATGGTAACACGACGCAAACATACTGTTCATTATGATGGATTACCTGATTAAAGCAAGTTTCAGGCGTTTGCACGCAGATGTTCTTACTATGAGGTGAAATGAGTGGCTGGCAGGAGGCTGGGATGAAGTCAATTAAATCCTGAATGTTTTAAAGACAGTTGGACCTCTAACTGAGGAAGTTACTGAGCTAAAGCAAATGAATCCCTTTATTGTTCCCTCTTTGTCAAAACCTTTACAGCTGCATCACATTTTGCTGCCAAGTCAAGAATGCAGGTAGTGATTTAAGACCTCCAAAGGTTGGAAAACAAAAGAGTTTGCCCCTCTGTTTAAACATAATGAAAGGAGAAAGAATAAAAGTTGAAAAGAGGGGAAAAGATGAAGTTTATGAGGTTAAAAGATTAAGATGAGGAGCTAGAAATGCAAAACTCACTAAGTGTGGCTCCAAACTTTGGTTCATTCCACTTTCCTGTGGTCCCAGGCTTGAACTCACTGACGTTTAAGGCTAATGAGCGAGTTCCGGTTTATTTGCAGTGAAATAATCCCGACATTAGGAAAACTGTGCAACACGTTATATTCGTAGCAGCCACGTTGCTAAATTTGGTTTACCTGCATCTCACAAGGACGTCTGCACGTGCCACATGTTGCAGAGATAAAAATGACGTACGACGTCTCACTCCTGTAGTTTAATTACGTCCATTTCCTCTTATCCTAGCCATTCTTAGCAAAGATAGTACAGATGTAAGATGTCTCACTCCTTAGTATTTCGATTCCGAAAAATGAAAACACAGACGTCAAAAAAGTACTAGTCTACAAAGGCCCTGAAGTCCAAAAGTAAAAATATTATATCTTGCAAACAAGTAAATCCTGTAAAGCCTGACCCATCAAAAATAGCCCAAAAATCAAAGTTTAGACATTTTTTTAAGTCAAGTTTTTAGTGCGCATGCACTCTTTCAATGCAGATTTTTTTTTATTTTTTTTTTAAAGAGTAGACATTTAGACGTTAATCTTACTGAAACATCTTGAAATTAAGAAATATTTTTCTTTAAATAAAAATGTGGATAATTTCAGGGCAAAAATACAAACTACAGCTGCCTGTAGGGATAGAGAACTTTTTTTAGAAGTAAAATATTTAGCATGTTGATGAGAAAGAGGTCTTTAAAACTCATGTAGCCTATCAAATATGATACGTTTTGTATGAATGGGTTAATTAGTGGGATCTTGCACACACTATAAAGTAGTCGATGCTTCTCTCTGCCGATAATTTGGCTGAATGTCTCCAAATCAAGCAGTTACCTTTAGAAATGATCCCTATCTTATGCAAACAATACATTTATTTTGTCGACACATTTTAATCTCTTGTGCGCAGAATTTACCAGGACTGAAAAAATAATATTTTTGTGACTTATAGGGCTCTGTACCAATCTACAGTCACCAAAGACTCATCAACTATCAAACATTTACATGACTAATTCTATCATTGATTTTTGACAAATGGTTGTACCCCAGACATGACTTTTCACGATGCTGTTCAGTTTCATTTGAAGAGGCTGTGCAGGGTTTTTAGGTAGTTTTAAACCACTCTTATTCTTGTACTGATGTCTCCTTCTTCTATTTAATTGCTGTTTTCAGGTTGGGTTATCTGGGTCAATATTCAGCTCTCACCCAGAAGGAGCTGTGTTTAAGACTCAGCTTGTAAAGTTTCTCAGTGAAGACTTAGTAAGCAGAATTTTCTATAATGTGTTGTACTCATGGCTGTAACATGAACAAACTTTGGCGGTTGCTTCCCCTATAACTATAGTAAAGCAATAAAAATGTATTATTCTTGCATTATGATACATAATTTTACAAGACCAGGAAAGGAAGAAAATCATTTATCATTTCAATGATTTGCATACTGAAAAATAAATAAATTAATAAATAATAATCTAAAAAGCTGTATTTAATGGACGAGTGGTATTCAAACATGTGATGCTATATTCAGTAAACCCTCTTAAACGGGAAAAACTAAAACTAAACTTTACAGAGGTGGATTGAAGTGCTGGTTCTGTATTTGTAATCCTGAAAAACAACAGATTTTGCCCAAAAGGGTCACAAGAGGAAATACAGCATGGCATTTTTCAACGGTGCTTTAAAATAACATCTTGATCTTATGTACAGCTTTACATTTTTATATCAGGCTGTGTTGTCCTGATGTTTATCGATCAATTACCTTTTCACTATGTTTCCGTTTTATATTACCACTGTTTTCCTTATCAAGTGCAACTTTACTAAACCATGGCACTCTGCAATACTATTTGCACTTTTCTTTTTTCTAGCCCTATAAATGTATGTCAAATATCATAAGCAATGTTTAAATTTGTAATAAGGTGAAATCATCCCTTCTCATTGTACATAAATGATCATACATACATTTCTATTGTATACGGCAGGAATTCTATGCCAGTTACCCTTATATACTTGTTACATTTCACATTTTATTTAAAACTGATGCTTTGTGGTTGTAATTGTCGATCTTGCAGAGGTACCTTAGGGCAATTTGACTCCATTTTTCATGACAGAGTAGTACATTTCTACCAATAAAAAGTGCATTAAAAATAACAGTGATACTAATTCTGTCCATCCGACTAATCCGTCAGTCCTGGAGAAATCATGCCTTTATCGGAGTTTCATAATAAAGTACTGTGTACTTTTTGTGTTGAAAATGATGTGATTCAGCTGCATGATCATTTGTGGGACCACAGTTTGGGGTGCAGCCTCACAATTTCTCTACATTGCATCACACAAATGCCTTTATTTTGTCTATCCTCAGTGATATAAACAGAGAGTAAAACATAATGGGGAAAAAAGTGAGTTGAACACACATTAGACTCCTTGGTTACAGAAATGAGCCCTCAGAAAACCTGACTCACCGTGTCAGTATCAAGTGGCCTTGAATGGCTCTGTGACAGCCGAATCTGTCTTTTGGTAGCTTCTTGCTGGCTCATTCATCAGTGAAAATCTTTTCAAGGTGACACATAATTATTGGTAAAAGGACAGCTTGTCGTGGTGCCCCCTGGTGGCATCATAGCTAACCCGAGGTTAAAGCTAGTCCTGGCTTATCAAAGGACCTCGCAGGCTTGACCTGAAAACAGTTCATCTGCTAAAACTCGAACAGCTTGAGTGCAGCGATGAGTGGCTATATTCCGTCAGACATTTTATCTGTAAATATTTCAGCTCTTGAGTGATAACTTTTTCCCCCTCCATCTTTCCTTAGTTTCACTTCAACCCTGCCCAGTCCATCTTGGTAATGGAGGGGGAGGACATGGAAAACATGAACGCCGCTGTGAGAAAAGTGTCCTACATCAACTCTCGCCAGTTCCCTACACCAGGCATCAGACGCCTGCACATCTCCACTGATGTCCAGTAAGAAACCAATCTTTTTATCTCCCTTTGACCTGTTTGTGTATTTTTATTTTTATCTGCACTCTCATTTACCTCCACTTGTTTCTGCATCTCTAAACCTCCTACCTCAGATATGAAGTGTCTCAACCCGCCTTGAAACTCCTGTTAAGTGTGAAAAAACACAGCAACTATCACAGCCGGGCTAATACATTGTTCCTTTCTCATCCGTTGATCTCTACCCCGCCTTCTCCTTCCTCTCCCTTGGTTCCTCCTTTCCTCTGCTGTCACTTTCCTTTTCCTTTAATACACCACTTTCTGTTCGCTGTCGCCATCGGGGGCTCGTTTTTACATTTTCATGTCATGTATTAATAATTCTGCCAGGGTTTTGCCAGAGGTACGCGAGAGCAGGAGAGATATAAAAATAAAAAAGGAGGAGAGCATGTGTGTAGAGGAGGGTGAGGTAGAGAAGGAGGGGGGCTGGCTGGTAAAACAGCCTCCCTCGGTGGGTTACCATTAAAATTCATGATTGTTTTAAATATATGTAGACCCCTGCAGCACAGCCCTGGGGTTTCACTCTCCACCCTCCTGTTGGGTTCGATGCACGGCTCTGGGCCTGCGGACTTCAACTCACACAACAGGAGTGTGCGTGCCTCTGTGTGTGTTTGTGTGTATGCTTGTTGGTATGTGTGCTGCACAGGCTGTTAGTGATGAAGCAGTGTCATTGTAGCTCGCGGCACATAGATTATCAAGGAATACATTATGCTAACCACGGCTGAGCTTGCGTCACCGCTAAATGTTGTTTAAATTAAGTTTTTCATGCAGACTGCTGACTCGTGTGCCGGCTGCAATAACACGCCTGTGTGTGTGTTTGTGTGTAAGGGATGGAAACAGCAGGGCAACAGCAGTTCTTAAGGATATGTGTGGATAGTTTGATGTGACCTTCATACTTAAAGGATACAGTCATTGTGATGATAAATTTATTTACTCATAATCAGAGCACAAAACAAGTGGGCTAAGTTTGATGAAGCCTGAAATCTTGTCTGCTGCAGCACTCATCACTGCTTCAATAAGTAGGAAGATATGGGATATTTCCAGGTGATGCAGTTGAACTTACTTCATGCTGATATCTGAAAACAACATCCACAATCCCAGACTGTATAAAACATGGATGCAGTATTAGGCCTTGTACACATGTAGCCAGGTACTTTCAAAAACATATTTCCCACCTCATTTGTTTTTGAGAATACTTTTGTCCACACATACTGGGTAAATCCGCCAATAAGTGTGGCTAGAAGCGCACCAAATCCATATTTGGCAGTGTTTTTCAGACGTGACACCTGTGCCAGCCAATCAGAATGAGCCCCCATCATTCATCTGTGATGTTTGAGAACCAAAAACTACTGCCACATACATTAAACAGTGGCTCCGTTTACATGCAGTCAGTAACCCTTTCATTTTTGGAAAACTAGCAATAACCCAGTTGCCCACAGCTATGGAAAAACCAATTACCCTTTTGAGAAGCCTGTATGTGCTTAAAACCCCAAAACCAGCCCTGGGTTACTCCTTTTCTAACCTGAATATTTGGTCATGTCTACACTTATTGGGATATCCCCATCAAAAAGAACATTAATTTGTGTTCGGTGCATGTTCTGCTTGCGAGGAGTCTTGGTCTTTTGAGTACAGGAAGTCGATCATACTGCTGCTGTTGTTCGTATTGCTTGTGTTGCTATGGATAAAGGAAGATGAAGCGGAAATAATGCGTCAGGACAATTTTGATCGGTGTACCACCTACAAGGGAAAAACCCTATTTGCTTGTAAATGGGTTATTCTGAATGTTCCAGAAACTGGAATATTGACTGCATGTAAACATAGCCTGTGATTTCATCTCCAACAAGAACATGCCGAAAATTCCTTACGGAAGACGGTGAACCTCTAATTGTTCCCCCTGTTATTCAGCAATTTTTCACCAGGGCTCACAAGGCAGAGGTCGCATTAGTGCTGGTCCCAAACTGTACCCAATCGACACGTGGCGCATTTATTATTGGTTGTGGGGACCTCTTAAATGGAAAAGCCAAAAAGAAAAACAAACAAACAAACAAAAAATAACAGCAAATCTTTGCAATTTTTGCCTTTTTTCTGCTTGAAAATCTTCAACTGAGCATAGATAAAATTTGAGTTTTCTGATCAGCTTTTTCTCTCTTTTCTGCTTAACTACATTGTTCAGTAAATGTTAACACACCAGTGCTGGGGCTATATAAATGAAGCTTGATTCATTGCAAATATTGCATCCCTTGTCAGTAAGTTTTGATCATAGCCAAAAGGGTAATCTTCAAAGCTTGAGGGGAAAAAGGAAAGAGGATGACCCAATTGAAGATTCACAAGAGAATTTATAAAACGAAAAAAAGTCTGAAAATTCTGAAAGAAACTTTTACTTGAACAACAAGAACACAAGGAAAACTCATGAGATGAACAATTTACAAAATAGGCACAGGGTGGCCTCCGCCAAGCATTTTGTGATTGTCACCAACACTTTAGTCTTACTTTAATGTTATACTCCCTTTCAGCAGACTGTCTGCAACAATTTTGTGTTAGTCGCAGGTTTGTATGATAATTTGTTTCCTGACAGTGTTGAAATTATGATGACCCGGTACATATTTCATATTCTGGATCTTAGTATGTAGAATATTGGCAGGATCTGGATCATACTTTTACATCCGTCAGAAATTATGGTGACCTTGTCTTGTATTGTTTTGCAAAGCAATCCGACCATTTAACGTGGAGTTATATACACATATGGTGAAAACGGCCCTATCTCACAATGAACCACAAGAATCCTTTAAAAAAGTCCTGGATCCAGACGGTGATCTGGATCACCTGCAAAATTTAACCACTTCTTCCTTATCACATTTTGAACATTATCTGAAAATTTCATCAAGATCTGTTTGTTACACACAACAAAAAGGGCAAAACACAGCAGTGATATCTTGAACCCAGAGCCAAAGAAAAACCAAAAGTCTGAACAGGCAACCATAAGTATCACATTAAAAAAAAACAGTTACTGAACTCTGACAGCCCAGTCTAGATTAAATATGTACGAGTTGTTTTGACGAGTCACAGCGGCAAAGCTGTAATTAATAGAATTTATCATGGCATTGTATTAAAAGCATTGTTCATTCTGACTAACAGCTGCTCCAGACATTTGATGCTGAATCAGTGTCAACAGAAAATTTTGCCCGTGGTTTTCCTTCTTTTCCAACTGTGACATATCACAACACATGAAAAACATGGTTTGGAGTGAAGGTTGAGTGTTTTTCTCAGCAGGTCATTCAGCCAACGCATATAGAAAAACACTTATTGCTCTCAGTGAGAAGTGAAATACATTCATAATGCCAGCAACGGCCTTCATGATATAGAAAATAGAAGTCTCATATAGTCTTCTTCCCACCACTCAAGGATGAGCTTTGAACATGCCTCATTCACGGTTACAGTAACAAAGTGGTGTGCAAGGCCAGTTATCAGCTCATTATTAGCAGACTAGCAGCCGTTGAATGTGAGTTTTGTATACTGCCGTAGGACATCTTTGAAATGTGCACAGGAGGATTTTGGGATCAAACCTTAAATATTATGACTAAAGGACAACTGGCTCTACCTCTGGGGCACAGTCACCAAAAAGAAGTTGAAAAGGAATCATAATGTAAAAATAAACTGTGATTAACTTAGCTCTAACAGAAAGAAAAGACCACCTCTGAAGGATTTTTATCAACTGATTTTCTTATTTCTGTTTGACAATGATTTTAAATGTTTCCACTTAAGTTTTGCTGCTGTTGTGTTTGTGAAATGTTGTCAGTTCATTTCCCCAGCTGCTGATTGGTCGTTCTGTTTTCACGGCGATTAAATTGTGTCAGCCCTGGACTGTGTGTCTCTGACTGGTGTTTTTTCCAGAAGCAAATCTGTTTGTAGAGCCCCACTGATAACACAGGTGATTAAATTTCCAATTTGTTGCTTTAGGGCCACGTCCAGAACTCACACCAACTCAGCCAGATTCACCGAGAGGCTGACACATGGCCTCTCGCCATCACACGTCAGCAAGTGTTCAAACAAACTCCCACGAACCCCCACAGACTGTGTCACCCCTCACAAATAAAACAAGATGATGTTAATTAATTCCTCCAAATGCAGTCCAATTAGTTTCATGCTGACGACTAATAACTGCAATTACTGGAGGCGCTGAAAAAATAAAAGTAACCAGTGTTAATCTTTGCAACAGCCCTTTAAGGCTCCCCTGTCATATTTCTTTATAATTAAGTTGGACCAGCTCCAGCTTTTTTGTTTTTTTTTCCTGTTTGCTCTGCAAGCCGACACGGCAGCCGCCTGTCTGCATCACTGAGTTTGTATCTCCCACAGCTCACAACAATGGCTTGATGCCCAACAGCCAACAGACACACACCACCAGCTGTGGCCACAGGAGAGGAGAGGAGAGATTACACCGAGCCCCCAAACCTGTTTTTTGTCTCAAACCGTGGACTCAGACAAGTGACTGCAGAGGATTAGAGACAACTGTTCAGTTTCTATCAAACTGTGAGGCAGAGATTTGAAGGTTTTGAATCTTATTTTTCCTGAAAAGAAATGTGAATATTCAGCCAAGTGAAGGGAGTAAGCCTCCAAAGGTAGAAACAGTTCAAGAATACCTCAAAAAACTTAAAACTCACAGAAACTTGCCCAAATTTTTCAAACCAGTTCTACATTAAAGCAAACTAAAATCAATTTGCGTTATTGTATTGATGAGCTCAGTCATTTCCAGAGACAGTACTATCTTGACTTCTGTCTCCAAACTATGAAATATGCTAAATAAAATACATGAGTATATTTTTTACATGTACACATTGGCCTTCCCATTGCAAATATATTTAAAGGGGCCATAAAATAGGTCATTGACATTTGACTTCGAGATTTCGACCTTCGTGACGACACGAAGATCCTTTCTTTTTATTGGAGTAATCTGATAAAGCAGCTCCTCCTCTGTGATGTCAGTTAGTCACACAACCGCCACCGAGGGATACACCAACCAAGAGCCGAGTATAAATAAAGCTCCCTGCTAGCTCTGGCTAACTTGACTGAGTGCTAACATAGTGATGAACTGACGGTAGAGGCGATCTTTAGACGACACTTTCAGCATGATGGATAAAACAGACAGAGAAAAGTGAAGGAGCAGGATGGAGCCCTGTTATAGAAATAGTTTATTGGTGAAGTCTGCCTATATTTCCATGTATAAACTATACATGTTACAGTACCGGTTTGACTCACCACACTGAAGCGTCCGGAGATGATCTGTGTCGAGGTGGATTTTCTTCCTCCTGAGCTGCAGAACCGTCCGGGTCTGACTCGAGGTCCAATACAAAAGGACGTATCCTATACTCTGCCATTTTATTACTGCTATCAAAGCCTTACGGTGAAGTTTTGGAAAACAGCAAACTCGCCCGGTCTGCTCCATTCAATGTGGCGATTTTGTAAATACTGCCCTTCTGCAAAAACCGCCCCCTGGCTCTACCCCCTCCGCCCCTCTGATAGAACTGACCAATCAGAGCACAAAGGGCTGTGACGTTGCGAGGTTACTGGAGGTCATTCTCCAAACGGAGCGTTTCAACGAGATCTTCAGAATGGCCTAAAATGAGGATGTTGCGAACGCTATTGTGGGGCAATGAAGGAACTAAATGACTTGTACTGAGGGCAGAAATGCTTTACAGGCATCTTAGTCTGGCATCGTGAAAAGGAGAAACAAGCATGATATGTCCCCTTTAAATAATGTAAATATTGAATTATAAGATTGTAAAATTAATTTTTAGATCATGATTTTAGTCTTGTAATGAAATTTACTCGATTCTTTAATCGAACAACTCAAAGATAACACAAGAGGATCTATATCTTAGTTCAGCATTTATTCTGGTCACAGGTAAGGTACAGCGCTGGAAGCAATACAATTTTTTAACAGTCATTGTTACACCCATACAGAGTAGAACTTAACACCGAGAGTAATTGGCCAAAAAACATTACTGACACCACTGTCTTAACGCACAGCTGGTGTGAGTTTTCTGAGGGATGTGCTATCAAAGTGTATGACTGTTGAATCAGAGAATGGAGCTGGGAGACTGGGTGGAAGTTTACACAAGGTCAGACCTCAGACACAAGCTGGAGACAGAAGCTATCTGTCAGATAAACATACATCAACCCTGAACACAGCATATAACTCGATTAAAATGCTAAATTATATAAATTATTACAAGAATACATATCAGTCTTGTGAGCTACTCACAGCACTTGTAACGTCACATAAAGGCAGCAGCTGCTCTAAATCACAGGAAAACAGCTGTGTGAATGATTTAATAAAAGATAATACAAGACAATCCTTGGTTGCACTCTGCAGGTATAAGGTGTATGTTGGCGCTATTCTATTAGCGGCCTGTGGGCCACATGTGGCCCAGAAGCTAACCCTTTGAGTGACCCAAAAGCAGCTGCCAAGTACTTGGGATTCGGGTCAAATGAGAAAAACATCTTTTACTAACAGTGACAATTTCAAAAAATAAATAAATATACATTTCAACATTATTACATATATTCACTGCAACACCTATCGTAACCTAGCAACTAACCCTGATGCATTGTGTCATTGAGCAGGTGCATTTGAAAAGTTAAAATTAGCAATCCTACACTGGTGAAAATAGCATGTCTCTTTCTACCTATAAAGAAAAAATCTGCAAGAATAATTGTCAGTTTAATCCTCCATGGACTGAAAAGTGTTTATTTGTTTTACTAACAAAACCAGAAACCAAACCGAACCAAGCGTTTCAGACAAACTTTCCTGAGGTATCTCAGGAGGAGGTGGCTAAAATTCAGAGTATGACTGTGTCTTCCAACCAGAGCTGTACTACAATAAAGCAGACTTGCAAAGCTTAGGAGAGGACCACAGCAGCTTATCTTTGCTGCTAGAAATGTGCGGCCCAGCTCATGTCCTTAGTCTGAAAATCTGTCTGGACTGAATTTTTAATTGAATAGCCCTGGTATAGTCCTCATAAACCAATTTAAAGGTCCCATATTATGCTTCTTTTCTGCAGTTTAATATGGACCATTGATGTCTTCATGGAATGGTAGTAACATGTTTTGGTCCAAAAAGCCAATAAATCAAGCACAGCAGCATTGTTTTCAGGCTCTCATAGCCCCTCTGTTCAGAACGGTCTGATTTAGTGGGCGTGACCTTCATATGTAAATGAGCCACCGCTGATACCGCCCCGCTCTTCAGCATCACTGAGAGTGGTGCCACAAGCTCCGAGTGTACAATGTTTAGAAAACAGCAAAGCTTGTTGGCCTTAACATTACAGGCTAAAACAACAGGCTACCCGCAGCTAAAGTTAGCATCCTGAAGCTAACACGGAGACAGGGGGGACACTGAGGAAAAGCTCTTACATCTGCTCCACAGCACACAGCATTTAAAATACTCACATTTCCAGGGTCCTAGGTTTGTTTGCTGATGGCTGGTAATGCGCCTGTCTATTTGCTAGCCCTCTGTTGTACTGTCCAAAGTTGGAAAAGCAGTTGGACGTGAAGTGACTAGCACACACATGCACAGTTTTACTGAGCGTAGCTGGCACATTTCCTTGATAAATGAACTCTAGTCACTTAGTCCGAGATAGGAAGCTTGTGCATAAAACTATGTGGCTGTTTACAGCCAAAAACAAAGCAGTGATGGCCCTTCAACTTCACTATTCTGGGAGTGGGCGGGGAGGGGGTGCTGGGGTGTCTGCTCCGGTGGACTAATTAGGTCAGACTTGCTCCTGATTGGTCAAAAAAAGGAATCGCTGACGCCGGGAAATCCCCAAAATCCAAACAGCTCGTTTTAGGTCAGGATTTTACATTCATAAGCTCTACTAAGTACAGGTTTTGTCATCAAATATCACATTTTGTGGGCTGGAAGGAAAGCCAAAGACCCACATATTCACTAAAATACTTGTGTTTTTTGCATAATATGGGACCTTTAATTTTCACTTTTTAGAAATCTTAACTATATTTTTTATTAGCTTGTTTACACAGGACCATAAATCCATTATGAGCAAGCCTCCATCAGAATTTGGCAACAGTTGCGAGGCAAAACCTTCCTTTCAACCCACAGAAGCCAACGTATAACCAGATGCTGGTGTTACTCCTTTTTGCTGTGAGTATGAGCCAAGAGAGTTTGATGGATGGAGATGCAAGAGAAGAGAGTTGAGTTGTAACAAACTATTAGTTTATTATAATCATCACAAAGCGGCTTCATCCCTTTTAGCTTTTTATGATCACAGTTCAACGTCTGACCATCAGGTGCATCTGTGTTCTTATTTCAGCTCTGGTTATTTGTTTTGGTGCTAAGACTTGGCAAGCTTCTGCTCTAGGGCTTATCTTTAGTGTACTCTGCAAATGAAGTCATTCTCAGCTGGATATAAAAGGTTGAAGCACCAGCTTGGAAATGGTGAAACCTGAAGGACTTTGTCTGGTATTGGGTCTTTTATTTCTGTAAGTGCTTCCATCATTCACTGGCTCTCAATCAGGAAGTTTGTCGACTGTCTGACGTCAAACAGTTTGCAGCAGAGCAGACATGATGGAAACTTACAGAAAGAAAGAAACTCCAGGCTTAATGTAGCGTGGGTTTATCTGACCTCTCTGTAACAGAATGTTTCCATCTGTTAAAATCCTCATTAGGTAGTAAGTCATGTAGAATTAATAAGGAAATAATCTGTCTTTACTTTACACCCCAATAGATATTGATGCTCAAGTTGACTGCTTAGCCTGCATACAAGAAGCACCTCTGGTTAGATTGAAAGTCTAACCAGAGCTGAATACATTAAATCTCAGATTTTATTCAATAGTTTTCCTTTTCTGAAGGCCTGAGCTGACTGAGTGTGTTTTATTATATTTGCTTTTTATTTGGTGATTCATCTACGAATGGTTCAGACCATTTGTAGAGGAAAGGCAGGGGTCAAGGAATGAGGAGGAAATGCTTTTTGTATTCCACAAGTATTTTTTTCTTCTCATTTTAAGAGAATTCAAAGGTCAAAAGGAAGAAACAAATCTGTCCCACTCATTTATCATGCAGAGAAATCATTAAAGACTGTCAATTGTAGAGCAGCCTTGTGTGTTGATTTTTCAAGTTTTGGTGCAAAAAGTTCATTGACATCATTTGAGATTCCTCCCCTCTGAATTAGAAGTCCAGCACAGAGTACTGCATGTGTCAAATCTTTTGATGTTATTAGTCATCGGTACCTTTTTAAAAATACGCCAGAATAACACACCTGATGTTTTGTCATTCCTTGTTTTGTTACCACCACAGGTGTTTTCTGCTAGTGACGCAGCATCTTACGTGGTTTTGAAAAAAAAAGTACAGAATGACATCAGCAGGGTATCTAATCACCTCCATCATGTGCGTAGGATGTAGAGTCAGGTGATCTAGTTTTATTCATTGTACACAGACACATTCTTAAAAACTGTTTTGCACCTTAAGATGAGAAAGAGTATGGGAAATTCATGGTATAGATGTTTGCACAGAGGCACAGCTTACAGCAGCATTCAGAGGAGAAAGCACAGCTCACACGACAGCTGAAATCCTGTGTCCCAGGTTTGAAATGTAGGAAATAAGCTTATTAGGATTGTTTCCTATAGCTGGTTACAGAGCTACAGTCAGGAGAGACAGCATTGATTTCCCTCCCACTGACAGATGTTTGTGTGCTTGAAAGGGCCTTCGGTGGAAAGTAAAAGCAAAAATCTGGTTGTTTGTTCTGCTTTCACGGTTTGAAACACCACCAACCCCTCTCCCCCTTCTCCGCCGCCACCAGCCCCCTCAATCCTTTTCTCTCTCCCTCCTACCCTGTCCTTTTCTCTTTGCCACATATCTTGTTTTCTGTTTGACTGATGGTTAATCTGATGTCTTAACAATGTGTGTATGAATAAATACATTAGAATGCTTTTGAGTCAGATTTCCGCACCGAACGTGTGTATGTGTTTGTATATATGCGTCCTTTTGAGCAGCAACCTATCTTCACTCCTAGAAAGCAAAGGCAGATCCATGCACCAGGGGTTGCAAGAGGATGCTGTGCATATTAACACATGCTGTCACATGCTGGCAGACATGTATGTATGCAAACACAGCACGCGCACCGCTGCGGGCCTGAGTCTGCAGCCAGAGCACTCATAGAGCTTTTTACCCCCTGAATGACTGCACACAGCGCGCTCTGGCTGTGGATTTAACAGCTTTTCTTTTACAGCTTAGAGGTCCTGTTGGTATTGATAAGCTTTATTAGCTGCTGTAATGTTCCACAGCTTTACATTCTGATGCTGAATAGGTATGCAGCAGCTTGTGCTAAGGACAGAGCCACTTTATTAAATGTCCTAAAGTGCTCTTCTGTGCCCACTGTCACCCTTTGGATGGTTCTTATATAAGACCTTCTGTTCGCTGAATAGAGTCCAGAAGCACTGAGTTAAATAAGTCTCGAGAAGGAAATAAAAGAGTGAACTTTGCAACCCTGTCTTGCACTGAAGGGCAACAGCAGAGACATGGATGTTATTGTTTGAAAGAGTTCATGAACTGTTCTCAAATTGAGAGCCAGTTAATCATCTCACTGTAAAAGAAAAAAGTCATTTCCAGCAGAGAAATATACAAATATCTCTTTTCACTATTAAACATCCTCAGCTGGTGTGATATTATCATTAGGGTTACTTCCTTTGAGGCAGAAAAAAAGCAGATGGACTCATGTTCTGTCAATATTCAAGAATTTTAAATATCTTTTTTTTTTTTCAAATGTATTCCTTCCTGGTGCTGTATGGTGGTGCAACAGTTAGCGCTGTGGCCTCACAGCAAGAAGGTCACCAGTGCAATTCCCAGCTTGGCTGGTGGGTCTTTCTGTGTGGAGTTTGCATGTTCTCTCATTGCATGTGTGGGTTCTCTCCGGGTCCTCCAGCTTTTCCTCCCACAGTCCAAAAACATGCTAACCAGGTTAACTGGTCACTCTAAATTGTCCATAGGTGTGAGTGTGTGCGTGAATGGCTGTCTGTCTCTGTGTCAGCGCTGCGATTGGCTGGCAACCAGTCCAGGGTGTACCCTGCCTCTCGCCCAATGACAGCTGAGATAGGCTTCAGCCACCCGTGACCCTGAACAGGATAAGCAGTTCAGAAAATGGATGGATGAATGGGTATTCCTTCCTGTCTGTCCATTTGTCATTTCCTCTAAAATCATGCACTGCATAAAAATGAAATCTTGTAAGGTGTTTTATTTTAAGTAAAGATTGTCTTTTTATTCTCGATTTGAGCCTTCAACTGATCATCCAGAAAAATGTCTTATTTTTAGTTATGTACAGACAAAAATGAGATCCGAATTGCTTATAACAAGTAAAAGAAATCTGTCAATGGAACGAGAGAAATTTGCTAGAAAATTTACAAAAAAACTAGAATTGTGTCTTAAAACAAGTAACTTTTCCTTTATTTCATTGGCATATTTATTTTTTTTACGTGTTACAAGCAATTCAGACCTAATTTTTGTCTTAAGATAACTTGCAACAAGACATTTTTGAACTAGTCAGGTGAATGTGGCTCATAGTGTCTATAGAAGTCTTAAAAGACAGTCATTCATTCATGCATTCATATCCTAAACCACTTATCCTGTGCAGGGTCCCAAGTGGCTGGAGCCTGTCCCAGCTGTCATTGGGCGGGGTACACCATGGACTGGTCGCCAGCCAATCACAGGGCTGACACAGAGACAGACAGCCATTCACACGCACACACTCACACCTAGGGACAATTTAGACTTTTCAATTAACCTGATGAGCATGTTTTTGGACTGTGGGAGGAAGCCGGAGGATACGGAGAGAACTCATGAATGCACGGGGAGAATATGCAAACTCCACACAGATAGGCCCACCGGCCAAGCTGGGAATTGAACTGGAGACCTTCTTGCTGTGAGGCTGCAGCGCTACCCGTTGCTCCACCTTGCAAACCCTACATTTTCTACTTAAAATGAGACAGAAACACTTAAAAAAGGTTTCAGCTTTTGCAGTGTGAATGGTGATGGTTATCAATATTTCATTGAACTTTTCTCATGTTGAATTGAACTATGGTAGCTTAACAATAATTAATGCCTTTTTAAAACCTTGAACTGTTGATTTGTTAGTGAGAGGAATAGGTTTTCTAGATTAATCATATATTGTTAGTGATTAATGCTGTGGCATGTCTGACAGGACTCTGACAATTCAGTCATTTGAATTTGTCTGTATGTCTGCATCCTTTGCTTTTCAGTGGGGCACAGGGTGGAGTACCAAATGTAGCCACAGGCACAGACATGTTTAATTCTGATTTCTTATAGAATAGAATAGAATAGAATAGAATAGAATAGAATAGAATAGAATAGAATAGAATAGAAAATACTGTATTTATGCCCGAGGGGAAATTCAGGAGTCACCGCAGCATTTAAGAAAACAAAAGTAAGAAAGAGTATAGAAAGTGCAAAAAAGTCCATAAGAAATTAGATGACGACATCCCGTCCACCACTCGTCCACCACTCTCCAGCCCAGCCAGTCTCCACCTCCACAGGGTCCAGGACTGAACCCCCCAGAAGTCTGTTCAGTCTCTGTCTCCTGGATCTTGTCTGCTCACAGCAGGCGAAGCTCCTCCAATGTGGCGCCAGCGTCCGATGTCAGCTCTGTCAGCCACGTCCGTGAACAGCACGATGCCGCTGGGTTAGCACAGCTAGCTCGCTAGCTTCTTATGACTTTCTCTCACCCAACTGATGATGAGCTCTTATTCCAGGCTTAAAATCAACCAACCACCTGCTTTTGTTAGTACGCTGAGGCCAGCTCATGTTGAATTCAGACAGAATGGTGCTGCATTCAAGGCAAACTGGACGGGTGGCAACTCTAGCTGTCATAGAGGCTTAGATGTGCTGTAAATCAATCCAGTCCTGCTCGATCTAATTGGGAAGCTAAGATGTAGCATTTTTTTAAATAACCTGTTACCAGTGATATTGGTGCTGAAAATCTCATTTTTAAGTGTGGATTACAATCAGACATATACCTAGAAAAGGAACTTTTCAAGATCTCTTAGAAACTCCTCACAGCCCCTTTAAATACATAATACTTGATCTGTAGGTAAAAATGAAGCTGCTAGAGGCACATGAGGAATTAACAAAGTGGATATTTCCCATGAATTGGTTGTCCTTGAGAAAAATCAAAGCTATTCAAAATAATTGAACCACAGTTAAATTAAATTCCTCATCCTCATAAATGAACCTTCATAAATGAAGACACACTCCAGCTAAGTATGTGCAGGGCATGGGAGATAACAGTTGGAGCATATTTTGGGAGAGATCAATGAGAACGTTTATACCAATCTAATAAACACACACTTGTTCTAACACATCATCAGTCGGTGGTTAGTTAAACTTAGCATGACAGCAAATAACAGCTGCTCTCAATTTGTTTAAACCTCTTTGAGCCAGCAAGTTGCTTATCTGTGCAAATGCCGAAACTTGGAGGCTGTCCCACAGCTTGAGCATACAGTAATCCTCAATGCTGTGTTAATCCACATAACTGCGAGATGACAAAGAGGTCTTACGTAGGGCAGAAGGGGTTGATATAATCAGGGATTCATTGTGGGATATTGGGCGACTAATTTCAATTTAAGCCACTTAACAGGGATGTTGGGTTCTCAGAGAAAGTCCACTGCAATCTAAGGTGAATGGATGAACACAGAACTTAACTCCAACTCGCACAGGGAGCACCATGGTGATCTGGAAAGGAAATCATGTGTGTAAATGGGACAGATCATTCAGCCAATTTCAAAATAAACACAATGCACAGACCCCTGACTGTTTATTGGATCGTTTAAGATGAGAAGTCCTCTCTGATCATGGATGAAACTGTTAACAGCTAAAAAACAGAAACATATTTGTGATCCTTGCCAAACACAGCAGGATTTTTAGCCGATAACTTTGTCAGAAGGTAAAAACACAACAAAGCAGAACAGATCTTAAGATACACAACAGAAGTCCCGTGTCTTTGGACGGAGTAAACCTGTGGCTCTGGCAAAGCTGCCTGCGTGATTTGGGCCTCACACAGAAAAACAGGGCTTAATTTGCACACACATGCAGCAAACACGTTGTTCTAGAGCAGAAATGAAACCTGGATGACAAATGTTTCTGAGACGATCTTGAAAGCCATCCAGCCTTCAGGTAAATCCACTCGGAGCAATGCAACAGAAACCACCAATCATCTCACTTTTTAACAAACGGGCATTTAAGAAGTTTTTTTTTTTTTTTTTCCCCCTTCTGAGAGCAGAACTGACAGTTCTTACAGTTTTATACTTCACAATTCTGCACTACTGTGATTGTTTTGCAGACTCACCTGAACCAGATTTCATTTTCCTTTGATATGAAGACACGGTTAGTTCTCATGTTGCTAACTGGACTGTAAACAAGGCGGCACAGTGATAAAGAAGTCCTGCCGGGTGTCGATGGCAAACTGCACTGCACTCAGTGATACACTTGCCTGAAGAAAAGTTACAAACATCTCAAAGCCTTGCACTCTCTACTAAATTTAGCTCTTAGTGGACATGTTTTAGCCGATAACTTCAAAACGATGTTGGATTAGATCAGAGGTGGCCAACCAGTCAGAGACCAAGAGCCACAAGAATTATTGTAGTACTATAAAAAGCCACATCACACATGGTTTTACAAACGCACTTCCTGTCACACATAAACGAAATGACATAGAATACAAATCAATAATTTCCAATTTTCAAAGCAAGATTTATTGTGCTTGTAAGTGTGTTTAAATTCATACTCAGAGCCGTGACAAAGACAAACTTCTGTTAATTACTGCTGAAGAGACAAGGTTCCATGCATCTCCATCTATTCATCCATCTATCTATCTATCTATCTATCTATCTATCTATCTATCTATCTATCTATCTATCTATCTATCTATCTATCTATCTATCTATCTATCTATCTATCTATCTATCTATCTATCTATCTATCTATCTATCTATCAATCTATTGATCTATTGATTTATCTATCTGGCAATTGAGAGGACCACGTGTAGAGAAGAGAAACCGAAACTTAAGCATTAATCTCATCACCCAAGTATTGATCAATACTGATTCCAATGTTGGCGTCAGAATATCAATATTTGAGATTGATCAGCACACCACTACTTATACATTTATATATTTTTATGAATGGATTGAAGATCCACATAGCGAAAAGCAAAGGGCCACATGTGGCTCGGGAGCCGCAAGTTGGCCACCCCCTAGATATAGATGAATAAAAAATGTCCTCTATCTTGTTTTCCTTCTCTCTTTTCCCAGGTGTTTTGGTGAAGACACTTGTATCACCATACCAGACATCGACGCGGTGGTGATGGTGCTGCAGCCCAGTGAGCCCAGGATAACCATCAGTGGAGTGGAGAGACTGAATCGGCCGGCCGCCGACCTGAGACAGCGGGAAGGTGTAGCTCTGTTCCAGGACCTCCACATCATCAGCACAGTCACGAGAGCAGACACCACCACACATCACACAGGTAAGACAACTGCACCATGAGCTGCTTGATATGGCTAATGTGGTTTCATTTCAGCAGCCAGTTTTCCATGACTCATTATGAAAATCTAAAGCAGCATAATGATTCCTGTCATCAGAGCTGCTTTGATGCTATTTTAATAGACTTGAAGAGAGTTCTTCTCTGAGATCCAAACTCCAAAAGATACAAGTTTGGCTGAATGTCATCAGGTGGGAGATGTGTTCCTCCCCGCAGGTAGAAATCTGTCTCCTCTAAATTTTTGAACAGTTTTTCCATATTGATAATACGCTCAGTCATTCATGACTTCCCATAGCTTATGCATTGCCACCTGTCTGACTATCAAAACAAAGCTTCAGAGACAGCTGAATGTTTCATAACGTCTCCTGAGAGCAAGGATCAGCTGCAGCAAACATCCCTTTTATTCAATTCATCTGCATGCACAGTGCACTCTGCAAACACTGAAGTTGTGCCTCTGTTTTCAACACTGACAAACTTTGTTGCTTGAAGCAAGTTAAGATTATTAAAATTTCAATAAAGAAGTTTCCTCAAGGTCAGTGTGATTTTCAAGTATCTTTTTTTGTAATATCCACTCTGCTGCCTGTTGTGTTTTTGAAGCCAAGGAGGGAGAAGTTTTCAGATCCTTCAAAAGAACAAAAAATCACAGGTGCAGGTGGGGAAGAGAAAAACAAATGAATCTGAAGTGAAGAAACAAACAGGGGTATGGCGACAGCTGGATACCACTCTATCAGTTTTGCTGTGAAATTTGAACACACCAGAGGTAGGAAGGAAGAAAAATGTGCAAGTCAAAACTTTTTTTGTGATTATGAAACATTTAACCTTTTTAAATTGAAAAACAACAAAAATGCAGATTTGTAAAGATTAAAATGTAACCTTTGTCAGGTCTGGCAGCAAGAGGAGAGGAAAACAACTTCACAAAGGTTCGATTGTTGAGAGCTGAATTGATTGTTTCTGTCTGGAACACTGATTTAGTTCTGGTGACACAGCGTCTGGCTTATTAGTTGCTATTATGAAGTTTATTTTCTTTGAATTTTTAATTTATTTTTTTTTTGGCATTTTTTTTGCCTTGCATTGAAAATAACAGTAAAAAGAGAGAAAATGTGTGAAGTGAAGCAGTAAAGGGTCAAGGGTCAAACCACTGACCTGAGGGGGGACTGTTACCCCTTTACATTGGACATGTGTTATGACACTGAAACAAACGGAGCCTTCCACAGTAAATGCAGCCGCCCTGAAAAGGATTCTGATTCTTTGTGGCATAGACTCAACAAGGTACTGGAAACAGTCCTCAGAGAGTTTGGTCCATATTGACATGATAGCATCACACAGTTGCTGCAGATTTGTCAGCTGAACATCCATGATGAGAATCTCCCGTTCCACCACATCCCAAAGCTGCTCTATTGGACTGAGATCTGGGGACTGTGGAGGACATTTGAGTACAGGGAACTCATTGTCATGTTGAAGAAACCAGTCTGAGATGATTCCAGCTTTACGTCATGGAGCGTTATCCTGCTGGAAGTAGCCATCAGAAGATGGGTACACTGTGCTCATAAAGGGATGGACATGGTCAGCAACAATACTCAGGTAGGCTGTGGACTTTAAACCATGCTCAGTTGGTACTAAGGGGCCCAAAGTGAGCCAAGAAAATATCCCCCACACCATTACACCAGCAGCAGCAGCCTGAACCGTTGATACAAGGCAGGATGGATCCATGCTTTCATGTTGTTGAGGCCAAATTCTGACCCTACCATCTGAATGTGGAGCAGAAATCCAGACTCATCAGATCATTCTTTGTAACCTGCAGAGATGGTTGTGGGTGACAATCCCTGTAGATCAGCAGTTTGTCAGGTACTCAACAACCAACCAGTTCAAAGTCCCTGAAATCATCTGTCTTCTCATTCAAGTCTGCTGACATGTCACTGGACAACACAACTCTAACTAAGATAAGAGATTAGATCCAGGGGTCTAGAGGGCAGCCAAGGACTAAGCTGGCCTTCCTCACTGGTCTGTGCAGTCTGGCTGTCATTTGTCCTGTCACCAACAGTAGGTGAAATCTCTCCAATGTGGCGTCGGTGTCCAGTGTTAGCTCCATGAGCTATGTCTCAATTAATGGCCTGATGCTTCTCTGAGTCTGAGCCCCGCTAGCTTGTCCATCATACTAGATAGTAGGGCTGGGACGATATGCTGTTCTCACAATTCAATTCTAAAATGACTTTAAGGGTGCCAAATTGATTTAAATTGCGATTCTTTAAGATTTATGATTTTTTTTTTTCCATTTTTAGTTTGCGTTTTTAACACCAGACCATGTGGGAAAGTGAAATGACGATGATAATGTCTACAGATTATATCAGGAGCCATATTTTCCCATAAAATGTACATCATGTGAGTCAGAAAGAAACAAATCACCCCCTGCTGGAGAAAAGTGGTGACTTTTTTCCAATCCAGCTTATAAAAAGACTGAAATGAAGAATTTGAATTCAAAAAAAAAACAAAACGATTTTTTTGACGGAGTCCCAATTTTGATATTGTCAAACAAAGATTCAATTTATATCAACTTTTGTCTAACAGCTAGCTATAGCATCCATGCTGATAGAGACGTTAGCAGTAGCTTTGTTAGCCTTCACTGTATCAACATTGGCGTTTGAGTCTTTTCTGAGGGATTTGTTTAGTTTTGATGTCATGTTCAACTTACAAAGGTGTAACAGAAGATATTCTGTCCACTATTTATGCTCAAAGAATGGAGTTAAGGGTTTGAAAAAGTTACAAATGTAAAAGTTACGGGAGTGAAACTCAGACTATGTCTACTCCTATATATCAAGTTGCGATTTTTTTCTCCCACCCCTACTAGATGGATCTCGCATTCCCCAAAACGATGGATAAAAGAACTGTTCAATGTCTTCTCCTCTGAGCTCTAAATTTGATAACATCAAACTCACACTTCTTGCAAGACCATACCCCAACACCAGTCAGAGCTGTGCTTTGATAAACTAAAAAAATGAAGAACAATGGGCGTGCATCACGTTATCACTGACATTTTTCAAACCTTGCACACAAAGGAAATAAGATAATTAAAAATATGTCTTGTTTTTTTCTTTGATGTGTCGGTAACCTTTCAGTAAAATTTTGATGAGTGTAGCTTAAAACAACTGCGGACAGGCAACTGGTTTGATTTCCCTCTAAAGACTGATATATGTACTTTGAGACTGGTTTTGGAAACGGCATGTCACTGAGTATACACACAGCTGTACAGTAACAACCTTTATAGTAAGGGATAAATGTCCCCTCTTGCCTCCAGTAGTCTCTACAGTAGACGCTGGAGTCTTTTGTCCCATGCAGCCAATATGTTGAGTCAGTTCCCTGCTGCAGTCCTCAGGACTGTAGTCGTTAACCCTTCCACTGTTGCAAAACAATTTCCTTTGTGTCCTCATGAGGCTGCAGACCCCTTCTTGCTGAGTAAGACCTGTACCAGACACTACACCGATTCTCAGGGTTGCACGGCCTTGACCGACGGCAAATGAGTATGACATTTAAATCCCAGAGGCTCTCGTCTCGTCCGAGGATCCAACCCCCCGACGCAGGAACAGACCTGCTCGGCCCGGCTCAGCCCCAGGCCCCTCCGCTTGCAGCCAATTAGGAGCAGATAAGCAGAGCTAGCGGGAGGTTTTAGCCCTCCATTGTTCGTGATGCGGTGCAGGAAGAAGAGCAGAAAGTGGCATTGCTTTCAGGAGTCGGGGGAGCTTTCTCTGCTGGTGAAATAGAGACTGCAGCTGGGGGGAAGAGATTAGGTGGAAGCCGGAGAAAGACACAGAAATGGAAAGAAAGAGAGGAGAGAGATGAGGAGGTAGAGCGTGTGTGGGAGAAGGAGGCACGATGAAGTTCCATAATGAGCAGATTTTGTGTCCTCTCGAGGCTTAAAGGATCCCAGATAAATCACACATTTCTTTGTAGGGCATGCAGTAAGTTTCTGTTGGGCCTGTTAATCAACCCATCGCCCTTTTCTGCCTTCTGTCTCACTCATTCTCCCGTCTTTTCATGGAGTCTGCTCCATCCTGTGTCAGTCTTCCCTTTCTCTCATAGCACAGTTTCTTTTCAGGGCTTATTCTGAGGCTTTTACTCAAGTCAATGTCATCAATTCTTTCTGGAGCACTTTGTCTTTTTTCCTCAACGTCTTGCCTTCATGGTCAACTTCTGTTCTTTCTCTGCTCTCATAGTTTCTTCTCTTTTTCTTTCTCCATCTCATTTCTCTTTCTGCTTAATCTTTTGTAATACCACCAGAAATGTAGCTCCAGGATCAGCGTTAGCAGCATGATGACACAAACAGTTCCAAGGAAAGTCCTGCACTCATTAGCATGAACTTGGTTGACGTTTCAACTTAGAGCAAAAGTTTCACACCAAGCAGAAAAACACATCTTCAAAGGGAATAGTTTTGAAATGATAAAACACTCCATAATCTGATAAAAGTACTTTGAAAACTGCAAATCTAAAGCTCTGTCTTCTTTTCTGTCATAAAGGTCAGACAATGTTTTCTGAAAATGGGAGAGGACTGCTATTAGAGAGTGATAAAGTCAACCAACTGTAGAAATGTCTACACAGGAGTATCTATCCTGAGTGTGCTAACATTTGCACATTATGTTGCTGCTGAAGGTAGCGATCCCTTGCTCAAAGTTTCAACTTTTCATCTCGGAAAACAATGTTCTCCAAAGTTATCTTTGAAATGTCACATCGTCTGTCTGTAAATGTGCAGCAGCAGAAAAAAGATGGTTTAATAAAACTGAATTCTCGAAACTGAGTCTAATATTTGAAGCTTTATGAGAAGTGCACTCTTTCCTCAATAAGTCTGATTTAAATATATCACAATTCATAATTTTAGCATTGACTATTCTCAAACAGATTCAGAGCGACATTGAATTTTTTTTTGAAGTGCGATGACTAAGATGTTGGATGCTTTTCATCATTCAGTTTGCTGTAGCTCACTCTATGTTTTTAGTTTGGTGATACAAATACTCTTTACAAAAGCTGAAAGAGTTGTGAATTCACCCCCAACTGAAAGACTCATGACAAAAATAAAACCAGATAATATGGAGAGAAAAAAAGTAATCTCTAATTTTATCAGACATTCTTAGAAATGAGTTTCAATAATACACTTCATATGAAGGAGACTCATGGGAGGAAATATATTCCAAAGCACATCTAATCACTAACTCAAGTGTATAGAGGGTATTTAAGCAGAAGGTTGTGATTTTTCAGGACACAAGAAATAGTTGCCAAACTGTGCCAAACCCTGTCAAAAAAGTTGCTGGAGAAACACATATTCTGGACATGCACCATAATAAAGACACTCTGGGACGGTGTCTCTAGACTCTTAAAAAAGTGTTTCACCAAGAGTTCCCGAAGGATCCAACATCGGCAATGTAATGTTGTGTAACACCAAAAGAAGTAGATGAAATAGGGAAAGTGTTCAAACACTTCTTACATCAGGGGTCAAAGCATCATTACACTGTATAAGGGGATTTTGTCCTTACATATTATTTCAAGTCAGTTTGAAAAAGATTACTGAAGTTGTTGTGAAAACACATAATTACAAGTTGGCATCATCTCAACTACAAAATATGTTTCAACTTAAAAATGTATGTCCACAAAAATCAGACATGCATGTCAACCTGACAGTATTTTACTATTGTTTGATATCAAAGAATTGTTTTTTTTGTGATGGGGCTTTGTAAACATGAGTGAGGAGGAAACACAGAGGATATAAGACCCTAGTGTACACTGATATGTTACACTGTGGAGAGCACAGGCTGTCTGTGCTCCACTGCACGGACCGTCTGTCTGTGCTCCACTGCACGGACCGTCTATCTGTGCTCCACTGCATGGACCGTCTGTCTGTGCTCCGCTGCACGGACCGCCTATCTGTGCTCTGCTGCACAGACCGGCTCTCTGTGCTCTGCACTGCATAGGCCTATGCAGTCAATTATTTTTACAGTGCATTCAGCGTTTATGCTAATAAATGAGATGTGTTGATACGTTAGGATTAGGAAAGACAAGACAGCAGGTTATTGCCATGGAGCATAAACAACTGGTCTGTGCCATTTAGAACACAGATAGTCTGTTACCTCTGTGCAACATCTCAGTGTACTGCAGGGTCTTGTATTCACTGTGATTCCACCTCATTCACAGTTACAAAATTCCATCACAACTAAAAGTACTTTGCTGTAAAAACTTGATGAACTTAGCTCAACTAACATGTTTTGTAGTTCTCCTGACCATTTTATTTTTTTTACTGGTTCAAATCATTTGACACTTCATGTTGAATTAACTGAACTCAGTCAAAGCAACAAGATGACTTGAATGAGTAAAGTTGAATCAACAAATTATTTTTTACAGCCAATTACAGCAAACTGTATAAATGGCTGTTTAAGCTGCCTAAACCAAAATATAAATAAATAAATAAATAAATGTTTAGAAGCTAATAAGTAAATAGCACTATTTGACACTGTTCCTGTTCTGTGTGACCTTTTTAAGAAAAACAACAGCCCAAATCCCTTAAAAAACACATTTAAAGGTAAAGAGTGTAGAATTCAGTGACGCCTAGCATGATATCATTTGATAGCATTAAAGTTGAATAATAGTTATAGGTATGTTTCTTTTTTTTTCTTTTTTTTACAATCACCTAAGCACAAAAATCTTTAGTGTTTTTTAGTTTATTTGTTAGCTTTTTACAAGGGTCTCAGCCATGTTTCTACAGCAGCACAAAATGGACAAACTAGTGATATATACGTTTTGTATTTCACAAGTAGCTGGAAGAAATGTGCTAGTTGGTAAAAGACCAGGAAGAAAAGAGTGTTTTCTGCTGGTTGCCAAAGAATTTGAACTGGTAGAAGTGTTTGATGGAAAGAAACTTGACAAATGGAGGATCACACTGAGCATGTCTCATCATCGCTCCACTGACAGAAAGTGTGAAATAGGGAGCATATCAATCTTGAGTTTGATCACCAGATGACAAGAAATGTTCATGTTTCTGCGCCTTAAAAGGAATTTATTCATCAGAAACATGACTTTCAGTACCCTATCTCCACAGGAACACAACTTTTTTACTCCTCTAGCTCACACTTCCACTTTTCTTCACCTCATCTCTGCCTGTCCTCTAGAGACGCCCTCCAGAAACACACCACACATATCTCCACTTTCTCCACTGGGAAGCAGTTAAATGGGCATAGCCCGTCCCCTCCCCAGAGACTGTACAGTGAAAGCTGGATATCAGGAGAAGGCTGGAGCTTTACAGCAGACTGCTGCACAGCTCCAGCAGCCACCCAGCATGGCGCTGACAGGAGCCGTCAGATGGGGACGAGTTACTGCAGACGCTCATTGCAGAGTCAGTGTTCAGAGAGATGGTAAATCCAGTGAGCCTGTGAGTTCAGGAACAAACACTCTGGGTCCTTGATGCTTGAATTATGGTCTTTTGAAAAATGATCGGGCTTTTTCTTCCAAAAACGCTTTGTATGGAACTCATAGTTAATCAATGGAAAAGCGAGCTGACTGAAGAAGACACAGCCATGGCCATTATAGTAAATGTGAAGCATCCAGTTGGCTGCAGGAATAGAGGAGCAGTGATTTGTGACATCATGTCCTGTAAAGCATAAAAAGCAACCTTGGAAACAAGGCAAAGTGTTAAACCAAAATCACTGCTACAGAAGTTTCAGGAAGCTAAGCTGCTTGAAACAATTGTCACATTCAAAGGGTGGAAGAAGGTCAATGAATGTAACCTGTGTTTATGTTCTTGTGTTTGTAGCACGCCGACCTGGAGTGATGGAGGAGATTATTCATAACTTGGATTACTGTGACATCCTGGTGTTGGGGGAGGAGCTTAGACCAGACCAGGAGTCTCTACAAATACAGCGCAGTGTTCTTCTTGGGAAGCACCTGGACGCTACAAATTCCACATCTGGCATGTCCATATACGGTGGGTGACTGTTTTCACCATACCAAAGCTAAAATCTTGTGACTTTCTGCACATAAGAAGAACCAACATCTGTCCCTGTGTCTGTCTACAGGTGTGGACTCCATGTCCAATTATGAACAGGTCATCCGACAGGTTCGATACTTTAACATGCAGCCTGGGCTGCTATCAGAAAGAAGGTTTCGTCTCACCTGCTCAGAGCTCAACGGGCGATACACCAGCAACGAGTTCAACCTAGAGGTCAGTAAACCACAGCTTGTGGCAGTGGGTTTTTTTCTGAATGTCAACGGAACAGTGGGTGGCCAACAGGGACAGACATGCTGCAGTGATTCAAAGTATTTCCATGTGAAGTAATAGACACCAAACTCAGATCAAACTGAACCACTATTTAATTTGCTCTTGGCTACAAATGCTGACTCCTCCTTACTTATTCTGATCTACAAACTGGAAAAGAAGTGAAGGCAGTTGCCTTTCCACTTAGTGAGCATCTGCTAAACTGGCACATTGCAAAGTAACATGCAACTTTATACAGCCTTTGGTTTTAGGATTAAACAGCAACCCACAGCCTAAAAATATGAAGTCTACGCAGGAGTTTTAAAAACTGTAGTTCTTCTATAGTCCACTTGAGGCTGGCTGAAGAGATGCCAGTAACCACATAAACACCCATTTAAAAAGGCTGACCTTTATGGCAAAAATAAACATTTTTACAGCATGCTTCAAAAAAAGGTTTGGGTGTGAATGGCACATTTCTCTATTAGCACACAATGCATGAAGGGTGAACTTTTTATAACTTGTTATTTTCAAAGTCATTAAACTTATGAGGTTTCCTACATAAGGGCATGGCATAGGGCACCGTGCTGCTGTCTGTAAAGAGGCTTTAAGCCCCGCCTCTTTGCCTTAGACTAACTCAAAATTTGGCTGTGTTTAGCATTTCTAGTAAGCCCCCCTTTGACCATAGACTTCAAATATCAAGAGCAGAAACAAGTGGTTAAGTCATGGAAACTACATCCATATATAGTATTTTACAGTCTATGAATAAGATAAAGATGAGATTGATGAAGTTGTGAAAAAAAAAATCTTTCATTCCTAAACTAACGTCTCAAATACACCAGATCTGTCTGCAGTGTGATCTGTCAGTTGCGCTGCATCTTGACTGTGTTTGTGACACCAGCTGTGTGTTCAGTCCAATAAGCAGAATGACTGACAGACAGCTGGAGTCACAGACCAAGGAGTTCCTGCGCTTCCCTCTCCATTGATAAGTCTCTCTTCATTCATGTTGGGCTGCAAAACCTCAAACCTGTTGATTCCTGGTCTGGCTCCACTCATTATGTCCGTTTATCATTGTAGTCAAGCTAAATACAAACTGATTTTGACACAGTTTGTTTTATTTTGAAAGTCACTGGGTGTTTTTAGATTGTTTCACAACTTCCTGTCCTGCTTGTTCTTTCCCATGCTGAAATTATGCTTCCGTCAAAAAAAAGGGTGGTTGCATGTTACCTGCAACATGACGGAGCAGCCACACAGATGGATTTGATACATCGTAACAAAATGGAGACGCACTGCAGACGCAGATGTGAGGTTAAGGGAACAAATCTGTAGTTGTAAACCTGTAAGCACTAATTTAGCTGAATAGTGTCAAAAGCACCTTTTGTACTTCTAGACAGGGCCCACCAACTAGTTTTATGTTTGGTTTTGACCTAGCCAACATTTCATGGGAAGTAAGTCAGAAAGTAAGGACATAAACTATACTTAACTGGTATAGCACTTGTCACAGACAAAAGTCACAAAGTGAGAAGTGATACAGGAAAAAAAATAGGCAGCATAAAAGTGCTGATGTAATACAAACCACAGTGACATGTATGAAACAGTCTTAGAATAGAATTACACATCAATAAAGGTGCAAAAAGCAGTAGAAGGTTTAACAGGAAGTCTGTTGAACAAGTGTCTTTAACAGAGACTTTAAAGCAGGGGTGGCCAACCAGTCAGAGACAAAGAGCCACAGAAATTACAGTGGTACTACAAAGAGCCTCATCATCCATGTGGTCTTACAAACAAACTTTCTTCACACATAAACAAAATGATATAAAATAAAAATCAACACATTTCCAACTTTCAAAGCAAGATTAATTGTGTTTTGTATATGTGTTTACTGTATTTTCCGCACCACAAGGCGCACCTAAAAGCCTTCAGTTTTCCCAAAAGCCGACAGTGCGCCTTATGATCTGATGCGCCTTATATATGGATTGATATTGACTACGTATTTTCCGCACTATCAGGCGCACCTAAAAGCCTTCCGTTTTCTCAAAAGCCGACAGTGTGCCTTATAATCCGAAGTGCCTTATATATGGATTGATATTGATTAATCATGGCTACCATAGTTAGGGGGTGTCGCCGGAGTAACAGCGGTAAGCAGTAAGAACCTGTAAAGAGGAATTCTGCTAAGTTCTAACATTAGCTCACAGGCTGGCCCGGGCTTCTTCTCTTGTTTATTGTTAGAGCAATACAGCGCCCCCTAAAGGTCTGGCATTTAAACTGATCTCTGGAAACAGCTTTTGTGGACGGCAGAAACGGCTTCGTCTTTACAGCGCATTTTTTTTGAAAATGGCACAAAAAATAGTTGGACAGGAAAATGTGTGGCTCCGTGTGGATGTAGCCTGAGTTTGACTGACTTATTGACTGTTTTGTTGACATTCCCTTTAGCGCAGCTCCATCTAGTGGATGCATAACGCAACCCCAGCCACCACTATAGCTTCTACTCTGGGCCTTATAATGCGGTGCGCCCTATGTATGAAAACAGTTTTCAAATAGGCCATTCATCGTAGGTGCGCCCTATACTCCAAAGCGCCTTGTAGTGCGGAAAATACAGTAAATTAGTACTTGAAGCCATTTCAGAGACAAAATTCTGTTTTTACTGCAGAAGAAACAAGGTTTGTCTATCTATCTATCTATCTATCTATCTATCTATCTATCTATCTATCTATCTATCTATCTATCTATCTATCCATCTATCTATCTATCTATCTATCTATCTATCTATCTATCTATCTATCTATCTATCTGTCTATCTATCAGTTATAAGAGGTTGGAAATGAAGCCTTAAGTCACGTTGAAGCAGGGGAGGAGGGGGAGGGCTAGTGCACATGAACGTTTGTGAGGAGCACATGTGGAGAAGAGAAACTGAAACTTAAGTATCTATCTCATCACCCAAGTATTGATCAATGCTGATTTCAATGCTGGCATCCATAAATCAATGTTTTAGATTGATTGGCACACCACTACTAATAAAAATGATTTTTTATTATTTATTTTTTTTTGATGAATGAATAGAAGAGCCACAGACTGAAAGGCGAAGGGCCACATGCAGCTTGCGAGCCACAGGTTGGCCACCCCTGCTTTAAAGCATCTTCAGATTTTGCAGAGCACAGGGATCCTGGCTGAGCCTTTCAGAGTCTGGATGATACTAACAGTACAGGTTTATCACTCTATGGTGAGCTTCTAGAGTGATTTTCTTGCATTCTGTATTTTTACCCATTAACAACTGCTGTAGCTTTAAAAGTGTTGCTTCACACCTTAAAATGAATGAATGTTAAAAGTTGAAGACCAATTATCTTTTTGTCTAAATGAGAGGAGAGATCAGCACTGATTCTACCACTGTTGATTATAACAACCCTCAGGTAAAAACAAATGCTTTTAGAATGTCACAGAGCAATCTCACCTCAGAGCCCTGCTCCTGTAGTCCCATAATTTACAGACCCAACGTTTTGTTGGTTAATCAGTTGAATGAACAAAAGTGTTCATTAGAAGAACAAATGCAGGTTTTTTTAAATACTGAAGTCTTTGTGTGGCATAATTTGCTGAGTGTAATTTCTTCTTTGTTTATTTTAATTACCTTCTGTTCCATACAAATAAAATCACAGACTGCAGATCCAACACTTCCCCTCAACAGACATCAAACATACTTTTTCAACCTCTAAAGGAACTAGGAAGCAGCTGCAGCATGAAGGATGGTTTAGGAAATATTTGCAAAATTAAAAATATTTGTGATGGTCAGCATTTGTAACAAGTCGTAACCAAGTTCTGCTTCTTACAACCCGACTGTATCAAAGTGCTTCAGCTGGCAGAGCCGCTGAGCTGACTCAGCTCAGGTGTCTGGCAACACTTTCACTTTGGGAGCAAATTCTAAATGAAGTGCTGCAGCATCAATTTCCCACCTTTAGTGGAAAAAAAACATCTTTTGGAAAAAAAGTGTAACGAAAGAGATGAAAGACCTCGGTGTGCAATTTTACACTTGCACTGTCTGATGAGAGCTCTGATGAAGATCAAATGAACAGTCTAGTTTTCATCAGTCATGTAATTTTGAATCCTTTGGCTGAAAAATGTGCTTGGAAATCTACCTCACCTCTAAAAAAAAAACAAAAAAAAAACAAAAAAAAAACAGAGATATTTCTTTGAGACTTGAGCCACAGGTTAAACAGAAGTTTGAAAAACTAGCACAGCCTGGGTCAAAATACGGTTTGTACATTTCTGATGTTTGAGTCAGGAAAATGTTGTTTTAGACAGTTTAAACTTTAGAGGGTGCAGGAGAATCTGATTTACATTCACCTTCCTGCACTGAGCTGACCCTGCTTTCTGTTACGTGTTCATGCATCAACTTTTCAACTTTTCCTGGCTTTTCTCTAAAAACTTCATCTTCATCCTGTCTGGAGGATATTCTGTGTGTAAGTCAAGTTAAGTTTGAGCAAACTGAACTGAGACTGAAGTGAGAAAATGAAAAATGTCAGCAGTGGCACGTCCCCTTTATTTAACCCTTTCTGCTTTCTCCTCTTCCAAACCAGGTGAGCGTACTACACAGCTCAGAGTCTGGAGAACATGTCGGTCACATGATAGCTCCACCCCAGTACATGCAGGTGGTCCGACATCCGTCCATGATTGATGACTTCTACCCCAGCCACAGCTCAGGTGAGATAAAACACAACAAAGTTTGAACTATTTTATGCAGTTTTTCATTCTCTCTGTATCACTGTTCTTATGCTGGTTTCAACGTCACACCGTGTATCTTTGGCATTGGAAATCTATTTCCCCATACACTTGAGATCACGTGGGGCCAGTCGTTCAAATAATTTAATCCAGACCAAATGATTTGAAAATCCCATTTCTTGCTATCCAGGATCAGGTAATCCATCTCAGTTTTAGGCCAGTTTTTTTTAAGCAATATTGGATTGAATCACCCTGATCCAGATACACAGTTTTCAAGATCACCAAATCCAGATTACCAGCGCTCTAGATGGAACAATATATCACAATGTGGGCTACCAGCTCTTTAAAGAACAACCTCCAGAAGAGCCAACATGGGGTCACAGGTGTGGTTTTTTTTTTTTTTTTTTTGATAATAATAATAATAATAATAATAATAATAATAATAATAATAATAATAATAATAATAATAATAATAATAATAATAATAATAGAAAAAAAATCAATAACCAAAATGTGATTGGATTACCATTGAACAACTGGCCCCAGCTGATCACACTCAGGAAGTGGCTGATTTATTGTTATATATTGTGAATTTTCCAAAAAGTAAAACTTCAAAAATGATCCAAAATGTAGCTCAAGTAATTATAATACACCATAAATAATGTTTTCCTGATCAAATAGCCCACAATTATTCGTTTCTGACACTGTCCCTGCTATAATTAACAAATATTTTATTCACTTCATGTTAAAAACTTTTTTTTTTTCTTGCATATTTATAGGGCAGTTTCTCAAATCACTGACTAGGCTGGCCAGTCTGTAAGCCAAGAGTCAAATTGCTCAGGATCTCTGGCATGCAAACCCCGAACTGACAAACACACACCTGAACCAGTTTGTATCATTGAATTTATGTACTGTCCATTCCTCAAGCATGTAGATATGATTTAATATATCATCAGGATTAATTTCTCTCAACTGTACTGATTTTATTTATGAACACACTTTCAGAGCCACAGTCTTTGCACCTTAATCTGCTTAGATGTTCAGATACCTGTTTAAAAGCTGGAACGCTGCCAGGCTGTAAAAAAAGACCAACTCTTTTTTTCAAAGACAAGATTCATCATCTGTATAATTCAGGCTGGAGTTTATCAACATTCTGCTTTGATTGAAAAAATGGAGATAAAAAAAAAAGTCTACTTTTGAAGTTTGTCTACAAAAAAAAAAAAAAAAAAAAAAATTAAATAAGCATGCCTGTTTTTGTTTCAGACTTTGTACATAACATTTTGTGTTTATATTTGCAGCTTAGTTTCTTATCCAACAGCTTTCTGGTAAATATAGTAAATTCAAAAGAAAAGTAAAGTTCTATTCACACATGGGCAAAAAAATCCAAAAATGATCAGGGGTGGCTGTGTGTGAACGCAAACTGCCAACAGCAGAAGATATTCTGGAGGATTAATGAGGGATGATGAGTGACACAAAACAAGAAGAATGAAAACATCCAAGGTTAAAGAAGATTATTGAAGATGAAAACAGGTGACATGTTGGTGAATTTTTCCGTTTTCTCCAAGATTTCACTCAGGGACTTGTTTGAGCTGTTAGTTTGGACAGCTCCAGAAAATTAGTAATTTGTTGTCAGTTTAGCTCTGTTTGTCGAGCTGGTTACCCCCTGTCCACAGATTGTTCTCATCACATTGTGATCAGTGTCCTTTATCTTTCCCCTCATTTACTTTCTTTCAAGCTATGATGCTTGATTCAGGCAACAAAGCCCAAAAATAACCTTTAAAAATAAAAATTTGTCGTACAGGGGGCCTAGTGGGCTAGCCCGTGCTCGATGAGTTCGCCCTCGCATGAGCAGCCTGGGTCCGAATCCAGTCTGTGGCCTCTTTCCTACATGTCACTCCCTACTCTCACCCTGTTTCCTGCTCTATCCACTGTCCTTTACTTTCTTATTAAAGGCAAAAAAAAAAAGCTCAAAAGTAACTTCGAAAAAAAAATAAAAAATAAAAAAAAGAAATTTTCAGAAATCAGAGAAAGAGGGGCAAGAGAAAGGACCAGATGTTAGAAACTCAGGAAGAACTTGAGAAGACGTCACTAAAATGAAATTGAGACTTTTTAAAGAGACAGTCTGAAGAGGGCGTTCGTTTTCAGTAATTGTCTTACTCTAAACACACTGTTGGGAAATGTAAACACACAAGAAAGAAAAGAGACGACAAAACCCTTGCTAGGTGCCAGGACTCAGACCCAGGAGCCGTTAGCTAACCGCTGAGCCACAAAGAAATGATCGTTTGAAGAGTTTTTATGTCAGCTATCCATCCGGGGGTAAACACGACTCCATCTGAGGGAGCTCTCACTTCACTTTCTAGTTTGTTTATCGCTCCGTTCATCAGACTGCTGCTCCCACACGCCACTCCTCAGTGATGGAGAGAAACGTCTCAAATGATTCAGCGGGCGTACTTCCCTCCCTCAGTGCACGCGAGTCATCTGAAGAAGAACACGGAGAGGAGGAGAGACACTGGTCTCAATCTACCACACCACATTTAATTATTCATCACACTCTAATGGATTCTACTTAGAATCCTGGAGAGTTCAGTGGCCAATGCTGTTAACAGCCCCGAGAGCTGGGAGAAGTGTGTGTGAGGATGTGTAAGTGTGTTTGTGTGTGTGTAAAAAAGGAGGTCAGAGGAGGAGGACGAGGGTGGATGGAAATCTGGAATAAAAAATGGCGAAATGTAAACATGAAAACAAGATTTCCCGGCTTCAGACTTGACGCCTTAAAGCATGCCAGTTTTATCTGAAGATACCACGAGTAAAAAGGTCAGTATGTGTGTGTGAGTGTGTGTGTGAGAGAGTGTGCGCCTACATGAAAACACTTACCAGTTACTCCAAGGAGCTGCACCAAGCTCCCCGCAAGGAAGATCAAAGGCCGTGGATTTGGTTTGAAAATCTAGGGAACTAGACCGATTCAAATGATCATCTGAAGAGTAGTCTGTGTGTCTCACTCTCGTTTAACACAAACACACACACACACACACACACACACTCACACACACACACCAGTAGGGAATAGCAAGGAGAGAGGGCAGGCGTTGAGAAGTCGTGTTATCTCAGTAGGCTGCAGATCAGAGCAGAAGAAATAAACATTTTAGATCAAGAGAAATCCCTCAACGTGTGTTCTGGTTACGAAACCAAACAGAGCTTCTGATACATCTCTGCGGCCGTGTATTGCACTGAGACCTAAATTAAATGATTAAGATTTTTATTAATTTATTTTTTATTTTTTGAAATACATCTGAAACAATCTGTAGTTTAAACATGGATCAGTTAGAGAAATCCCTTTCGCCTTTTTTTTTACTTTTTTTTCTTGCTCTCATTTGTCTGACTCCAATCCAACAGGCCTTGGACACAAATTCCACTAAAAGTTTAAACATGAGGAAAGTTAATGTGTTTTTCTCAGGGCTCAGGAGCACTGAGGACAAAATGAGATGCTTCAATTAAAAATTAAAGAGACTCTTCTAAAGTAAACATCCTTACCTTGAATTCTAACTAGAAGAAAAAAAGCACAGATCAGGTGCAAACATCCCAAAGAGCAGTCAAAGGTTTGCTTCAGCACAAATCCTTCACTGATAAATGAAAAGATACAGAAACAGTGTTTGAATGATTATTTTAAGATTGAAGAAGTCAAAGCCAAAAAAAAGGAAAAACCTTGCTGTGGCCTTATTTCACTGTGTGATGATGAAGTAAACCTTTGTTTGAGATTAGCATGGAGAAACATTTTTGCATTAAGAAAACTGTATTTAAAGACAGGTCTCCTGTGACTCACATTAAAGCTGCTCATGTAGTGCATGAACAGAAACTCTTACAATGATAATACATCAGTATGTGTCATGCTCTCCTTAATGAGTGAATGTGGTTGCATCATTTAACACACCTCACAACCAGAGAGTGTTTCTGAGGGCTCAGCCTGGCACCACAAGACTATTGATGTTTGCTGATGTTTCCTATTCTTGCTCAAAGTGTTTTGTGTTTGGTTGATGAGAATGAAAAAAGGCAACAAGACAATGTTTTTCATCACACTTCTGTAATATAAGGTTTTTCATCAAGGCAAAAAAAAATAATCCCTTAGATATTAAAGCATTTTTAGTCTATCAGAGCAGAATGTCACATAAAATGAAATAAAAATGCTAAATTGGATTACAAAAATCAATCAAAGCTAATAAAAGATAGGGATAATGAGAATGCACTGGAAACAATTTATCAGTAAACTAATTTAAATGTGACTTTTTTTTGGCATTGGTTTAAATTAGATTGGAAAAAGAACAAATCACAGTTTTATGGTTTGTTCTCTTTCAGTAAAAGAGCTGAAACTAAAAGCTTAGTCCTGTTTAGGAATAGTGTACAATGGAATGTTCTCAAACATTTTTTTAGACCATGGACATTGATGGCTGTCAAATTTGCAACATACCTTACCAGGTGTCGATGCAGCGAAGATGACCTTTTTATCCCACTAATGACTTTTGATTCATATTCTACGCATACCAAAGATCGTATCAAATGCACTTTGTCCCATTATATTGGTCAGAGGGTGAACTTTTTATGTCTATCTATAACATATAACTCATATATATATATATATATATATATATATATATATATATATATATATATATATATATATATATATATATATATATATATATATATATATATATATATATATATGTATATATATATATATATATATATATATATATATATATATATATATATATATATATATATATATATATATATATATATATATATTATATTTATATATTACTTGTGCTGATTTAATTTTTTTTTTTTTTTTTTTTTTTTTTTTTTTTTTCATTTTTTTGTTTGTTTTTATATATGATTGCAATTGACTGTGATTGGCTGGCCACCAGTCCAAGGTGTACCCCGCCTCTCGTCCAATGACAGCCGTGATAGGCTCCAGCCACCCCCAACCCTGAACAGGATGAATGGTTTGGAAAATGAATTTATCAATGATTGTTAACTAATTCACGCAGCAATGGGTTAATACTGTGTGATATTGTACTATGGAGTAATTTGCAATAATAGAACGTGGCTGCATCTATACTCTCCGAATAATTAATTTTGTGAACTTTGAGAAAATGTTGGCTCTGAGGTATTTTTTGTTTTGATGTTATTTCTTTCTATTGTTGCACTATGAAGCGATAGACATTTCACTATCATATCCGAGTTTGCACTGCATAAAACTAAACTAGGGGATGCTGATTTTATTGGTGCAAGACATCACAGTTTGTTGACTTGCTCTTTCAATGAGCATGTCAACAAACAAACACCAGAGACCCTACTTTGTGGATCACTGGTGTAAAAGGTGCAGTGATTGGAGGGCTCGAAATACCGTAAATCCCAGAACAGACTTCCCACTGGATTTGAACTCAGTTTGTTTTGGGTGAGCTCATACAGAACACCAGATAAAAAATAAACTGTGTTCCAACTTCAAGATAAGACATTTAGCAACGTGCAGGGTTTCTGCAAATGATTTATTCTTTGTCACACCTTCTGTCATCTGCACCCCGCCAGCTGTCCTGGCTGTACTTGGTAAAGTTGATAAATTATGGGATGCAGATGGACCCTCTGCCTGCAGCCAGTTTGCAGAGAGTCACACCGCGCCTTCTACTCGTTGCTTGTTATCTTAAATTGAGGAGTCTATACAATCAAACCAGCGCTCCACAAGCTTATCTACTGAACAGTGTAGCATTGTTTTTGTTGAAGCCACTAATACAGAATGCAATATAAGTTCTTAACTTTTGAATATTTTTATGTTTTACATTTGATATTGATATAGTATTTGAGTAGCATTTCTCCGTTCGTGTGTACATGTGTTGCCCTTTAAGCCACGGCCTCCGTAAAGTGTCTACCAATGTCGTGATGGTCTGTTGTGTCGGAGGAGGAGTTAAGTTATAGTAAAGATACGTTCGAGCAGGACGAGGAGCAATGTTTTTCTGACACTGTGAGGATGTAAATTTTTGTTTCAGAAGGATAGGAGACTAATCATTTTTTGTAACCTTCAGCTTTATGTCCATTTTGGAAAAATAAAAAGTGTTCATCATATTTTTGGAAACCTTGAACCGGTGTCACTTTCGTCTTTGGATCCTGCTATGAAGTGGCAAGAGAGCTTTTTATTCGAATTACGTTGGCCACTACAGTTTTCTACAAATGTTGTTAAAAAGTGATGCCCCAAGACTTGTCTGCTTTGTACCCAGCATGCTTTGCAGACCGAGGCTGCAGCTTGGTTCTTAGATTTTCTGAGTTAAACACTGTAACACTGAAAAAAGTGTGATAGTGCAAAATAACTTTGACAAGATCAAGCTGCGGGTTCATGTTTGATGCAAGATATCTGTCTGCTGTCAGTGAGTTCATAAGGCTGAACAGCGTATCGGTCTATAGATTAAAGATGCATGTGACTTTATCTAAATGGTACAGGGTGAGTGAACAGCAGGTTATCGATCATAGATGGCTTTTGTAAAAGAGTGAAAATGACCCATTAATAAACAGCATATACTTACCTGGACAACCTTCCCAGTACGGTCTCAGTAAAAAAAAACCAAGCATTGTTATCAAATCATTTCTGCACTTGCTAAAAGATAGCAGAAGCATTTGTTAATATTCACATGTTTTCTAGGAAAAACTGCTTCAGTATGTCACACAAAGAAACAAACATCTGCACCCCTGCATCTCCATGCTCCTCGGAGACTTGCAAGTTTGTGTTGATTTGACGTTACCCTCTGGTGGAAACAGATGGGAGCTTCATGTAAGCCCTGTAAAAATGCAAGCATCACATAGTGCATCATGGGAAAGGTATTTATGATGCTTTAGTGAATCCCCAAGAGGAAGTGTAGAAGGAGGTTGGGAAAGGGCATGAGGACTGGTCTTGAAAAAGTCCCACTCTACCAGAGGGTACCAGCCTGCCTAAAGTACTGGTTTTATCCAAGTTTTACATAATAAGTCAAAGAGATCCTGCCTCACCGCTGCTGTCACTGCCTCAGCTGCTGGCTCAGCTGCAGGCTTCACAGTAAAAGAAAAATATAACAGAGGCAAAGAAGTTCTAGCTTGAAGTGGCAACACAAAAAGGGCTCGTGTGTCATCCTTTCCCCGACATCCATTAAAGGCTGATGAATCAGAAACCAGCTCTGAGATCACCAACCATTCTACACGGTGAGGGACATAAGTGCAGTACATGAACAAAATTTCCAAATAATAATGCTAAAGTGGTTCAGTCTGGGACAGAGTGATTGACAGGCTGACAGAGTCTCAGACTGCAACTCCACTCTATCATTACTGAAAAAAAGCCGCACTGACGAGAGCAGGAGACAGCCTTAAAAAAGACATTCTATGAAAATCAATAGGCTGTGATTATAATTAAAGATCATAATCGTCAACAAAAGATCGATCTGACTTAAAGGTTAAAAAAAGCCTCTAATATAAAACCTGTGGAGGAAAATGAGAAAATCAATAGGTTATCACAAACGCCATCCAACATCCAACCAAGCAGATAAAGCTTAAAGCAGCAAAGGAGGGGACACAGCTTCAACATGAGGGGAAAAAACAGTGGCTCATCAGCGGTCTGACTCCAAAAAACACATCAGAGCTTTGGTTTCTTATAGACTGAGTTATTACTGCGTGGAGTTGAAAGAACAGGGACAAGGCTAGGAAGAAAAAAAGATGCTCCTTGATAAGTTCTATTATGGGATGTGTAGGGTACACTGTGTTTGAACTGAGAAATTAGAAGGCTTTAAATCAATGAAATGCTTCAAGGCCTGATATTTCTAACATCATGTGAAGTTTATAGAGTACTTCAGAGTATGAATCTGGAAAGAAAGTCTTGAAATGAACTGGAAGTCTATTGGCTGACTTATGCCATACAACTTTTGGCTAAAGTAGCTTAATCCATTTAAAAGAAAAAAGTGAAAAAGTTAACCTGTGTTCCTGCATAGTACCTCCCACTACATCCAGAAATGTGCAGTTTCTGTGCAGATAAGAAGCTCTTCCTAGTCTCTGTTATCACGACGACAAAGCAGAGAGGAGCCAGACCTCTTCTTTTTTTTTTTTTTTTTTCTTTCGCTGCAGAAAAGATGGAAGATGAGCACCAGGAATCACGAGCGTTACACAGTACATTAATTGTCTGCTCACCTTCTGGACACTAAAGCATATACAGTCTACAAAGTTTGATTTTCGACAAGTTTCAAACAATAGCACTACGTAAAAACAGATAAATACATTACCTTGATGCTTTGCATCTTGGGAAAGGCTGCCTTAAACAAAGATTTTTAGTTCCAAAACAAATGCACGCCTTGGTAAGTGTTAAGTTTTTGATTTAGTTTCGTTAAGTCTTTATTTCATTCTTGATTTTAAAAAAATCGAAGTACATTGCAAAACAAAATGGGTCTCAAAATGAATGGAAAAAAGCAGAAAGAAGAAAAATCTTAAAGTATTTGCCATGAGAGTGGGTGACGGTGCTCATGGGAAATGGTGTCTTTATCCTGGAAAAACACTGCCACATCCAAATAAAGGTGGCATTGCAACCAAAGCCAAACAGAAAGCTCTTACATGCCTTTAAGAGTGTACCACTGTTTTCCTCAGATGCCTAAAAGGAATGAAAAAAATGCATCTCATCCACTAAATTAACCTTTTATGAGAGACTTTAAGGTCACTCTAAAACAAAAGGCATAAAATGAAGTCCTTATCACATATAGATATCATATTGTACATCAGATTAAACAGGAGGAACTCAGCTACAAACGCAGTCAAGTCATACTTCAACACAACTGTCTGTTTGAGTCATACTTGAATTGTTACTCTAAGTCAGAGACATAAATACCAAGACTGACACCTCTAAACAAATTTCACAACACCAGAATAGGCCTCGTAGATGCAAAGATATACTCTGTTCGATTTAGGTGACATTTTTCTAGCAGAGACTGTTAAAGTGGAATTATGAATTAACAGGAAACAAGCTTTTGTTCGGATTGTCCTGAAACAACTTTCAGAAAGGCTTCAGAAGTTTACGGTTTCAGGAACCAAACCCCTCTCAGTCAGCTTGACCCAAAAAGATATTTGGTAAGGTTCAATAATTCATTTTCCCAGGAATCAAACAATAAGAGGTAAAGTGTTACTTGGCAAAATCTTCCCCATCATGTTCCAGCCCGAAAAGCATGTTTACAGGAAGTTTTGTTTTGATGGTGAAGGTAGCCGCTCATAGTTTGCCCGTGGTTCATCATTATGGTAATGAACTGGCTCAAACAGGGAAACAGTGACGTCGCTGAAAAGAATATAAGAGAAAGAGAAAGTTTGTCTGGCAGTCTGGGTTTGTCCAGAGTTGTGCTGTGTGCTGTATCCTCTGATTAAATCCTGCAAAAAGGCTGCAGTTGATTTTATCTCCTAGCCATTCATGCATCCGTGTTTACATCTAGGAAATCCTCAACAAGACCAAATAAAAGACCAGGGTGTCAAGGGTTAAAGGAATTTAAGTAACATAGCCTCTTGAGGACCCTTTGACTACTTTTTCTTACCCCTTCTTCCTGCTCTTTTTCTTCTCTTTCTCTTGTCTCCTCTCCAGCTGTGCCCAGCGCTGCCACGGTGGTTATTGTGATGTGTATCGCCGCTCTTGTGGTGGTTGTGGTGCTCGGCATCTACCGCATCCACCTGACCCACCAGCAGGAGGTGAAGCTGGCCGAGACGGCGAAAGAAGAGGACGTGACCTGGGATGACTCAGCTCTGACCATCACAGTAAACCCAATGGAGGTATGAGGGTCGAGGAATGCTCACAGGGAGGGGATCATAAGCTTTGAATTCTCAAATTAAAGTCGACGACTTCTTGCCTTTAAGTTCTACTTCCTGTGCAAATATCTCTCACCGCAGAACCTGCAGGAGCCCCAGACAGCAGAGGAGGAGGTCAGCGAGGAGGAAGAGGAAGAAGATGAAGAGGAGGAAGAGGATGATGATGAAGAGGAAGACGATGACATTACTAGTGCTGAGTCAGATGACAGCGAGGAGGAAGTGGACGTCCAGCTACCCAGAATGCAACGCCAGAGCAAGAAGGGCCAAAGCTGGGACAAAGCAACAATATCTTACTGAAACACACAACCACTCAAACACACATACACACACACACTTACACACATTGCTCAACACATGCAGACAGAGGGTTGAAGCAAAAAGACTTAATGTGATGTTGATGCTCTAAAAATGAGGTTATATCGCCCCCTACTGGAAGATTACACTGATACACACAAACACACTAAGTTTAGCCTTGTCTGAAAAACCTCCTCTTCTTTTTCTGTTTTTACTTCTGGTGAAAAAATCAACACACAAACTGCCGGTCAATCCAATGACTGTAATCCTTCTTAAAGGGCCAGTGCACCAAATTGATCTATTACAGTGCACACCACAACTATGAAGTTAAAGTTTTATCAGTGAAGCCCAGCACCATACTTTTACTTTGATTATGTCCCTGAACCTGCAGTCTACACAAAAGTGAGTTAAAGACAAAAAAGTGAAGAATCTGACTATTTTTGGTTTGTATACTTCACGTTATTTATCAATCTTTGTTCAAGCCTACGTGGCACAGCCAGGGGATTTTACAGAAATAGCATATTTTCAATGGTACTCAAAAAACAAACAAAAAGAAGACGTGTGTGTAATCATGTTTAGGGGTCAGAGCTCTGCATTTTGGGGAAAGACAGAGGAGTCTCCTTGTACATTTTTATACGCTCCTTTCTTGTAAATACTGAGTGTAGTAGGTGACCCCCATCCCTCACTCTCCACACCAACACTTTCTCCACCTCCTCTCCACCTGTACACAGCACACATGCCACCTCTGCATCTGTATGTTCACACCCTGACCCCAACCCTTAGCCTGAAGGGGTCGTGACTGAACAGACCCCTCAGTCCCTCTGTGTGTTTTTCTAGCTCAGTTTTCAAATCAGTCCAGCTGGCTGCAGGTGAGGTTTGTTAGGATGGATGAGCCACTGCCTTCATAGAGACTGGGTTAAAGCTGCACACTGCACGATGAAAGACATGTATAGAGAAAAAGAGGCACAGAGGACACAACAGAAACTGAAAGAGCTCTACTTTTCAAAAGAGGCGTCCAAATTAAACTGGAAAAATATCACCATATTTGATTTTAACGTTAACTCCACAACCATTAACAAGCTCTTATTTATAAAATATCACAAAATTATGCCAGCCAATATTTTTTTTTTTTTTGAAAAAAAAAATCATGCACAAATGTTTTAATTCTCATATATGGAGCCCTCAGTGAAGTTGTGTAACAGCTGTTGCGTAGAAAAGAAACAATAAGTAACTTTTAAGACAACATCTATGATAGAAAAATTCAACTCACTGAGACTCTGACCCAAAAAAAAAGATATTAAAAGAATGCACCCTATTTATGTATAAAGGAAAAATGAACACACATTCAGTATAGTTATATAAATATATAGAGTGAATTATTAAATGGAGTTTATGTCGTGTGGGTGAGACTGTTCACAAAGATTAAAGCTGCTCTAATAAAGGATTTCATGGACAACAAATCAGATGATGATGATGGTGATGTGCTCAAATATGTTCTCAGAGAACCAGTGAAATGATTTTATATTGATTAATTATTAATAAAGTTAGTATTAATAATGGGATTATTGTGGAGATTATAAAACCGAGGAAAAATAGTAGGAAACTGAATATTTAGTTTCAGTGTTTATTTATACAAACAGGGTTTCTGTCACAAACTATATTTGGGTCCTCGGGGTGGCAAATGTTTGGAAACCTCCAATCTACAGCAATAAACCAGGAGAGTTATTAAAAAAAAAACATCAAATCTACATTTTCCATCAGATTCATTGACCATATTTTCAGAGGCATAAGGTAAATCTGGTAAACTCAATAGACACTACCGGTGTTTATCCAGGTAAATAGAAACAAGCCTAACAGGGTTAAAAGTTGGATACAGCATGTATTTCAGGAGCTGGTGGCAACCAAAACAGAGCAAAAAAGATTTTAAATACAAGGGTACACTGGCAGCATAAAGTTGGTTGAAAGTCAGTGCTAAAGACCCACTGGTGATACTTGTTTGTCATCTAAAGCAACATTTTCCTCCACTTCAGAGCAACTATTATACTAAACCAGGGGTGGCCAACCTGCGGCTTGCGAGCTGCATTTGGCTCTTTGCCTTTCAGTGTGCGGCCCTTGATCCATTAATAAAAATAGATATATAGTTACGAGTAGCGGTGTGCTGATCAATCTAAAATATTGATACACTGATGCCAACGTTGGGATCAGTGTTGATCAATATCTGGGAGTACAGATTGATACTTAAGTTTCAGTTTCTCTTCTCTGGTAGGAATTAAAACACACTTAAAAACACTATAAATCTCGCTTTGAGAATTGGAATTGTATTGATTGTCATTTAATGTTATTTCGTTAATGTGTGAGAGGAAGTGTTTTTGTAAGACCCTGTGTGTGATGTGGCTCTCCATAGCACCACGGTCATTTTTGTGGCTCTGACTGGATGGCCACCCCTGTACTAGCCTGAAATACAGACTGAAGTATTTTATTGCGTTCCTTAATTTGACCCAGAAGATGGCGCCCAAAGAAGTAAGTGCCAGCTTCACTGTGCATTCCATGCTGGAACAGAGACCAGGAGAGTTGTCCAGCTTTTAAGAGCTTTAGGCCATCATTTGGGTTGTAATTATGCATTCAAAGTTAATCATGATATTCTGTTCAGTAAATGAACCATGGGGAGTGTTGGTCTGATTGAACTTCTCTCTTCAAAACAATGAATAACCAGCAGAGGAGGGCGGCATGACTTTTGGCAACAGTAAAAAGTTTCTGTTGTCTGAACTGAACCGTCATGCCAGTAGCCTGCAGGATCACAAACATCACATGGCGACAACAGATGGTTCACAACAGCACAGATAGTGCACATTCTAGACTTTTCTGAGCGCAATGGGGACCATGATGCAGGAAAACCTCAGTGTAACCTTCTTGGGGACCTCCGAAAACAGACTCATACCCAGGAGCAACTTATAGTCCAGACCTTACGGCAAATATTAATGGATTGCCTTTGGCCAAAATTAAGCAATTAGCTGCCCAGCCAGTGTATCAGAGTTGAAATCATAATGCTCATTTTGATACTGCAAATCAAAGACCACAGTCTCCTTCAGTTTTTAATTTCTACTCTTTTTGTATCTTCACAATCAATCAATCATTGCTAGTTAGTTCATGCTAGAAACCACACTGACAAATTTAGCCTTACTTTTTGTAGGTAAAAAAAACATCCTTGGTGTTTCTCTTGCAGCTTGAGCAACAACATTTTAGTTTTACAGTGATGTCACTCCGCGCAAGCTCTTCATTAGCGTCATTTGGGCTCACTGAAACATGAAGTTGCCTGGTGCAGCTTTAAGCTACGAGGACAGGTGGAGTGGTGAATGCGTTTGGCAGTGTTTCATTTGACGTAATCAGAAAACCCAGTCGAAGGTTTCTTCACCTTGAAGTGAAAGGGCATTAATCAGTGGCTGTGGCAGTCCCCCATCCAGTTTGTCAAGTTCGGAAGCAAAGAATCCACTAATAGCAGACTGAAGTCAGGTCAGCCACAGGTGTGTTTAGAGTCACAAACCGCCGTCCGATGGGAGCAGCTGGGAGAACCTGTGTGTGTATACTGTAGCTCTATGTTCATGTAAAGATCTCATATGTTGTTTAAGAGTTTCCTTCATCTACTGTGACACCCAGTCTTGTGACGTCACCTCCCTCGCACCCTCCCCTCTTCTCCCCTCCTGGAACCTTTGGTGGATTTTGCATCGGCCTGAGCCCTAATGTTGTCCTGACGTTTGTTTTAGAAGAGGAGGACGGTGAAATTAACATGAAAACCTTGTATAATGTGTAAAAGTTTTTTAAGTTCTTTTCTTTTTTTTTTCTCTGGACTCTTTGGTCTGTTTTCTTTGGAATGGTCACTACAGCACTTTCTGTAAATTGGCCAATAAAAACTTGTTTTGGAATCTAGCTGTGGGTCTCGTATTTCTATTTCTGCTGTTTAAGCAGTTGCTTTAGATTCCTTGCATCTAGTGTTGTATTCTATTCAATCTTACTTCTATTTTCTGATTAATAAAGTCTAGGATTTCATAATAGGAGAAAAACTGTAATCAGAGAGTGCAATCTGAATCCCATTACCACTGCAGTCATTTGCCTTCTTATTCAAACTATAGTAATTTTGATACCTTTATATGGTGAAAGAACAAAAACATTGTCACAGATGTTGCTTGAGGTTGAATTTTACTTCATAGTTAACATGCAATCTGTTGATTTTTCTTTACAGAGCTCTTAACTTTTTCATTAAAGCACGAATAAGTTGAATTGGAAAACTGACCTGAATATAAAGAATATAAATGAATATATATATATATATATATATATATTGAATATGAATATAAAATATAAATATTTGAATATAAATATTGTTTATAGGACAGCTTTGCTTATGAACCCTCCTTGTATTTGTATAAAAGTCCACTTTTATGTGACAAGTCATGTTGTAAACAAGGCATGCTTCTGCTATTTGCTATCCGACTGGGGGAAGTAGTTGTCAGAGAGATATTACAGGTTTTACTTGTGGAGCCACAGCAGGGGGCCCCTGAAAAGAGAGGAGACGCTATACACAGGGAAAGTGGCGGTTAGATGTACGGAATAAATGGATATGCCACTGAAAATAAACAAAAAGAGTTTTTTGTTTTTTTGCTTCAGTGAACTATAACGTGTACAAGCCAGGATTCAGAGGGAAGCAAAACATCCATAGACATGTCTGAGTTTCTAAAGCCCTGCAGTTTGGATTCTAATTGTTGTGTAACCACCCTGTGTTTGCTCAGCACTGAGGCGAAACCTCTTTATGATGTGGCTAACGATAATCCAGTCTCAGACTCCATTAGTTTGGATATGACGGTAATGAGGCCAGCAAACTGGGGCTTCAAGTGCAGCCAGCGGTGAAACTAGAGATGACTGCTGGAGACGACTTCCTCCTCTCTGCACTGCATTGTGTAAAGTCCTACTGGAAACAAGTCGATGAAAGCAAAGCTGGGAAATGACGCCTCAGTGCAGCACGTTATTGCTGATTTTAGTTTGATGAGAAAAATAGAACCAAACTATTATTAATGACCTAAAACACTGTATTGCTCGACAGTAGATATACTCTGCCCGTTTTGCTCCTGTTATATTATGTACTACTGTATGCTAAAGCTGCATATGACCAAATCTAATGAAATGCTAGCTATTGATACTACAAATTATCACCAGATAGCTTGTATAGTGCCACCAGCTAACAGATTCTGGAATCTGTGCAAAAAGATAAACAGCAGTCTGTTGAGTTGCACCATGTAAATCTACCAAAAAGAGAATTTATGTGTCCTTATAAAGCAAATGATGCAGCCAAAAAGGTTTAAAAAACGACAACAGAGAAGTCAGGGAGAGTTGGTTGTTTTATTTATCACAAAAAAAGTTAAATAAACCAAAAGAGACTGAGAAAATCAATCAAAAGTGGCTTAACTGAAGAACTAACAAAGGGAAAACCCAGACTCACAGCAGGCTGTCAGCTGCAACACTCTTACCCAGTGAACGGCTGGCTGCTCTGTTTAAAGCACCCCTAGGCCCTAAATGAAAAAACAATAGGGTAAAAGTGAAACCAGAAAAACAAATAGAATAGAATAGAATAGAATAGAATAGAATAGAATAGAATAGAATAGAATAGAATAGAATAGAAAATACTGTATTTATCCTCAAGGGTAAATTCAGGAGTCACAGCAGCAATCAAGAAAACAAAAGTATGAAAGTGTATAGAAAGTGCAAAAAGGTCTATAAGGAAATAGATGCTCACAGCTTGTCCATCATTCTCCAGTCAGCCAGCCTCCACCTCCACAGGGTCCAGGACTGAGCTTCTTCAGCAGTCTGTTCAGTGTTAACTCTATTAGCCATGTCTGTGAATTGCATGAAGCTACTCTGCCTTCTGGTATTCCCTCTGTTGCTGGGTTAGTACCGATAGCTCGTCCATCTCATTGGAGATAGCTCTTACATTCCCAATAACCATGGATGGAAGGACAGGCCGATGTCATCACTTCTTAGCTCACACCTGAGAACCAGCACGTCATCTTTACCTCCTTCTCATCACCTTGTGGGGAACATCGGGCCTTGCACCAGTTAGCATTGACATGCTACAGGCTGCTAACAGCTGATTTCATATGTAAACAATGCAGCCATGGTTACATGTAGGATCTCCAGACAAACACAGGAGCAAAAATAGTAAAAATATCACTGAAGACAAAACCAGTTTGGTGTCCATGACCAACAAATGAACAATACAAAGTAATGATCCACTCCAAATACAAAAATGACATAAAAGAGATGAAAAACGTTCAAGAAACAGACAAGGAAGAGAGAGCTGCTGCAACATGCAGCCACAATGGGGCAGCGTCAAGATAATCCCTCTGAAACACAACAAACATCGAGTAATTCCACATTTAAAAGTGAAAACTCAAATATGTACAAACTAATATTAAATGCAAAGCATAATCAAAATTAAGAAAAAGAAATTGATTTCGTTGGGAGAAAGCACACTCAGGAGCTGCATGCTGAACACTCAACAAAAGCCTTGAACTTTGGGACATTCATGAAGCTTTTCAGAATATTTTGGAGAGTCCATGTTTTGTTAAATGTCTCAAATTAATTTTCTGGAAAATAATGGCTGTGAAAGATCAGTGCTGACCTGAAAAACAGATATGAAGTTGGGTTTTTTGGGGGGGAGTTTGAAGGTTGGAATTCCTGAGCGCCATTTCAAAATAAACCTGAGAAATTTGCAAGACTTTTGATTTATAATAAGATGTACAACAATTAAGATGTATAATAAGTTTTTTAAAAGACCGTATTTATGTGTTTTTTTTTTAAATTGTCTGTCATAGTCTTAGCTGAAAATTCAGACATAGTAATTTTATGATGGTCCCTAAGCGCCCCGGCTGCCGCACGCTACTCCGACATTCAGCTATGTTTTTCTGGAGTTTTCGCCACAACTGCCGAGGTTGGTGAGTTGATGAGACCTGTGAAATGTTTGATTTACTTATCTGTACAATATAAGACCAACCTGGCTGGAATTGGTACGGTTTCGTGGCGCTATAAAGATTTGAAACAGAAAAAAACAGCAAATCTTGAATATAAAACAAAATTTACTGCGCCAGAGTATGGCACGGCTTGAATGGCCAGTGTGACTGCGCAGGAGACTACGTATAAATGAATAGTGGAGGAGGAACGATATTTGAACATCTCAAAAAGAGTCAACCAAACAAAGTTTATTTGTAGCTCTTAACACATTAACAGTGTGCAGTGATTCCCCTACAATTTGTGGCAGGATGATGTGTCTGATCCATGCTTCATTATGAGCTGCATTGTCAGCCAGTGACCTCATGGTGGCACTCGATAAAAGGGAGTGTTGGCGGCCTAACCCTCCCTCTTGCTCTGGCCATCCTCATCAATTCCGGGTCCCGTCGTTCCCTTCCTCTCGCTGTTGCCGGTGCAGGTATTGTCGATCATTTGCTAAGTAACTGTCTTAACCTGTTGGAGCCACCGTAGTTGCTGGGTGTTGTATTGTGTTTGCACCAGCTGTGGGCAGAACTGATTTGGTTTTATGTTGGATGCCTACCATGAGATATGTGTTCCCTCAGTTACGGCTGGATAGTAAATGTTCAAGGGAACTTATCGTCTCGTCAGTTAGACTCCTTCCCAACAAGTTATCAAGTTCCTTAAACAACTATTTACATGGTGTCAGAATGTGAACGGACTCATCGCCCGTGAGTATCCTCCCTGCATTCCACCGAGCTCTAAAAGTGTTGGAGAAAGCGCTAATGCTAAAGCTAGCCGGAGCTACGTCGCTGAAATGGCAGAGTGATTTCGCAGACCAGGCCCTGTTGTGTTTGATGGGAATGTCGCCGAGAGCTGGCGGATGTTCGAGAGGGAGTACGACATCTTTATTGCCGCAGCACACTTAAATAAACCTGCAAGGACCAAGGCATATGTCCCCCTCAATCTAGCGGGACCGGAAGCCATAGAGCGGGAACGTTCGTTAGTTTATGCAGCTTAAGTGCGCGAACCGGGTGAAAATGGAGCAGTTATCAGCCCTGCGGAGTCCAGAGAGGACCCAGAGTGTTTGAAAAGGAAATTTCGGGAAATCTGCAACCCCCAAAACAACAGAACCATGGAGAGGCACTGGTTTCATTCAAGAAATCAGAGACAAGGTGAGAGCATCGAGTCATTCATCAGTGATTTAAGGATTAAAGCTAAGAGCTGCTATTTTGGAGATTTGACTGATGAGCTGATCTGTGACCGAATCGTGTGTGGCATTACCAGTTATGTTTTGAGAAAGACGCTCTTGAGAGACAGTGACCTGAGTCTAAATAAAGCGATAACCGTCTGCCGCATTCATGAAATGACAGAGGAAAGCAGTAAGATGTTAGCCACACAAGCAATCAATGTTGACGGCATAAAGTCAGTTTCGCGCAGAAAGCATCAGCCCGAATCACAAACACTCTCCCCGCCCAGAACGATCTCTAACTGCAATAACTATGGGGGTAGCCATGCAGCTAAGCGGGGAAAGTGTCCAGCGATAGGACAGCAGTGTCACAACTGCAAGAAACTGAACCATTTCAAGAAATGCTGCAAGTCTAAACCACGCAACCAGTCCACCTTAAATAAAAGAACTACATGACACTCAGTACATGAAGTGGCGGTAGAAGAGCCTGTCACATGCAGCGAAGAGACATTTTATGTGGACGGTGTTGACACTAGGCTTGTCACGATACTGGATTTCTAACTTCAATACGATATTTTGAAAAATATTGATTTTCTATACAATTTTCGATACCACCCAACAAGGGCTTGACGTTAACATTTTTGCTCACCAGCCACTGTGCTAGTTGTTAGCCAAATTTATCAGCCACTCAGCATTTTCACTAGCCACAATTTTGTTGTTGGATAATTTTGTTTAACATGATGAAAGCAGACAAAAACATGCTTAAGTTGACTTGAACTAGATTTACAAATTTTTTTAAATGTGAATGACCTCTGTTTACACTTAAATGTTTAACCCCATTATCAGGTATTAAGTTCTAAAACGGTTGTGCTCCTTTAATATGAAAACATGCAGACAATTAAGACAAAGTAATTAAAGGAGGAGTTTAATATTGCATTGAATGAAATTTGTAATGCTTGAAGGTTAGTTGAAAAGATAAAAACTAAACTGAAAAACTAGCAAGAAAAAATGTCTGCTTAGATATTCCTTCACAACAGTAATTTTTCAGTAATAAACTAAGTACCATACTTTCTGGACTATGTCACTTCGTAGTATTATTTTACATTTTTTAAAGTGGTATCAATCAAAAGAAAAAGATGCTTCATGAAGACAAAAACAGCAGATATAAGTCACACTGGACCATGAGTTTCATTTATTTAGAATGATTTGGTTTGTTTACAGTATTTCCAGAGTGAACTTTTTACATATAATGAGGAATGGGTACCTTTCACTTAAAAAAACGATACGATACCGATGCCCGGTACCTGGCAATCGGTACCGGTACTCAACGGTACCAATTTTTGATACTTTTTTGTGCTCACTTGGTAAAAAAATATGAATTTGTTCAATAGTATTTTTTGTGTTTTTCAATTTGACAAATATATTCTTTAATATATAACCTTGTAATGCTGTGTTCATGTCCAGCATGGTCAATCTCTTACTCTTCCACTTCCTCACAGTCACAAAGATGCATTTAGGTACCTAAACATGGTACCTTTTGATTTTTCGTGAATCGGTACCCGGTACTTTTGACAGATTTCGGTCGGTACCTATAAAAGTACCTAATTCGGTACCTATCCCTACATATAACTGTTATAAATGTTTATTAGGAGGTTTAAATATTGTTCCTTCAGCTCCTCGTATCTGTGACCAGTTTCTCTTCTCTACGTGCACTCCTCTCCTCTCCCCCTCCCCTCCCCTGCTCTAGGTGAGTGTTGCTGGTGAGATCGGTGCAGTGTGAGTTTAAATGAGCTCCGTCCTCACTTTTAAAAAGTTAGAGGAGTTTTGGCGCTAGTTTGTGACTTAAACCCCAGAATCTTTTTACAATAGAGAGCTAAAAAGACATGAGTGAAGTTTTAAATCACGTTATCAGGAGCTAAACACTGTGAGCTGTCAGGCTGTCCAAGACGGAGGCTCGAGACGAGCGCGTCCATTGAGCAAACACTGTGTGCAGACAGTGCTCATGGGAGTTGTAGTGTCGTCGTCTCATACTGCAATGGGTTTAGTATTTCAGATGCCGTTTCATTAAACCGCAATGAAATAATTAAACCCGCCAAAGTGGCTTGTAGGTGTTACCCGCTACAGCTGAAATTCAGTGTAAGCCAGCGTCTTTCTCTCTTACTCTCAACTATGAGGCAGGACTCAGGGAGGGAGGGGGTGCATGCACTCAGTGTGCGCTCTGTGTGTATGTTTTGACGCCGGCACATGTCTAACCAGGGAAAAATGTTGGGTAACCATCAAACGATACTAGGGGAACTTTATATTGAATAATTTGCTAAATTTCAGGATCGATATATACCGATGAAATGATATTTTTGACAACACTACTTGATTCAGGATGCATTTTTCTCACCTGGGATGGCATGGGCTTTGACTGGGGACACATATTTTACTGAATTTAAGCATAAAACTGGGAAGTCAGAATTTGGCTCCGAATTTCAGGTCCGAAACCTTACGTCCTGAGCTAAATTTGGGAAAACCTGAAACAGAGGTTTTAGCCCTCAGACTTGATTCAGGATGCATTTTTCTCACCTGGGATGGCATGGGCTTCCACGGGGGACACATATTTCATGTAATTTCAGCCAAACTGAAAATTTGAATTTTGGCTCCAAATTTCAGGTCCCGACCTTACGTTCTGAGCTCAATGTGGTAATACCCGAAACAGAGGTTTTAGCCCTCAGACTTGATTCAGCATGCATTTTTCTCACCTGGGATGGCATGGGCATCCACGGGGGACACATATTTCATGTACTTTCAGCCAAACTAAAAATTTGAATTTTGGCTCCAAATTTCAGGTCCTGACCTTAGTTCTGAGATCAATGTGGTTATACCCGAAACAGAGGTTTTAGCCCTCAGACTTGATTCAGGATGCATTTTTCTCACCTGGGATGGCATGGGCTTCCACGGGGGACACATATTTCATGTACTTTCAGCCAAACTGAAAATTCTAATTTTGGCTCCAAATTTCAGGTCCCGACCTTACGTTTTGAGCTCAATGTGGTCAAACCCGAAACAGAGGTTTTAGCCCTCAGACTTGATTCAGGATGCATTTTTCTCACCTGGGATGGCATGGGCCTCCACGGGGGACACATATTTCATGTACTTTCAGCCAAACTGAAAATTTGAATTTTGGCTCCAAATTTCAGGTCCCAACCTTACGTTCTGAGCTCAATGTGGTAAAACCCGAAACAGAGCTTTTAGCCCTCAGACTTGATTCAGGATGCATTTTTCTCACCTGGGATGGCATGGGCATCCACGGGGGACACATATTTCATGTAATTTCAGCCAAACTGAAAATTTGAATTTTGGCTCCAAATTTCAGGTCCCGACCTTACGATTTGAGCTCAATGTGGTAATATCCTAAACAGAGGTTTTAGCCCTCAGACTTGATTCAGGATGCATTTTTCTCACCTGGGATGGCATGGGCATCCACGGGGGACACATATTTCATGTAATTTCAGCCAAACTGAAAATTTGAATTTTGGCTCCAAATTTCAGGTCCCGACCTTATGTTTTGAGCTCAATGTGGTCAAACCCGAAACAGAGGTTTTAGCCCTCAGACTTGATTCAGGATGCATTTTTCTCACATGGGATGGCATGGGCTTCCACGGGGGACACATATTTCATGTACTTTCAGCCAAACTGAAAATTTGAATTTTGGCTCCAAATTTCAGGTCCTGACCTTACGTTCTGAGCTCAATGTGGTAAAACCCGAAACAGAGGTTTTAGCCCTTAGACTTGATTCAGGATGCATTTTTCTCACATGGGATGGCATGGGCCTCCACGGGGGACACATATTTCATGTAATTTCAGCCAAACTGAAAATTCTAATTTTAGCTCCAAATTTCAGGTCCCGACCTTACGTTCTGAGCTCAATGTGGTAAAACCCAAAACAGAGGTTTTTGCCCTCAGACTTGATTCAGGATGCATTTTTCTCACCTGGGATGGCATGGGCTTCCACGGGGGACACATATTTCATGTAATTTCAGCCAAACTGAAAATTCTAATTTTGGCTCCAAATTTCAGGTCCCGACCTTACGTTCTGAGCTCAATATGGTAAAACCCAAAACAGAGGTTTTTGCCCTCAGACTTGATTCAGGATGCATTTTTCTCACCTGGGATGGCATGGGCATCCACTGGGGACACATATTTCATGTAATTTCAGCCAAACTGAAAATTTGAATTTTGGCTCCAAATTTCAGGTCCCGACCTTACGTTCTGAGCTCAATATGGTAATACCTGAAACAGAGGTTTTAGCCCTCAGACTTGATTCAGGATGCATTTTTCTCACTTGGGATTGCATGGGCATCCCCGGGGGACACATATTTCATGTAATTTCAGCCAAACTAAAAATTTGAATTTTGGCTCCAAATTTCAGGTCCCGACCTTATGTTCTGAGCTCAATATGGTAAAGCCCGAAACAGAGGTTTTAGCCCTCAGACTTGATTCAGGATGCATTTTTCTCACCTGGGATGGCATGGGCTTCCACAGGGGACACATATATCATGTAATTTCAGCCAAACTGAAAATTCTAATTTTGGCTCCAAATTTCAGGTGCCGACCTTACATTCTGAGCTCAATGTGGTAAAACCCGAAACAGAGGTTTTAGCCCTCAGACTTGATTCAGGATGCATTTTTCTCACCTGGGATGGCATGGGCTTCCACGGGGGACACATATTTCATGTAATTCCAGCCAAACTGAAAATTTGAATTTTAGCTCCAAATTTCAGGTCCGGACCTTACGTTCTGAGCTCAATGTGGTAATACCCGAAACAGAGGTTTTAGCCCTCAGACTTGATTCAGCATGCATTTTTCTCACATGGGATGGCATGGGCTTCCACGGGGGACACATATTTCATGTACTTTCAGCCAAACTGAAAATTTGAATTTTGGCTCCAAATTTCAGGTCCCGACCTTACGTTCTGAGCTCAATGTGGTAATACCCGAAACAGAGGTTTTAGCCCTCAGACTTGATTCAGCATGCATTTTTCTCACATGGGATGGCATGGGCTTCCACGGGGGACACATATTTCATGTACTTTCAGCCAAACTGAAAATTTGAATTTTGGCTCCAAATTTCAGGTCCCGACCTTACGTTCTGAGCTCAATGTGGTAATACCTGAAACAGAGGTTTCAGCCCTCAGACTTGATTCAGGATGCATTTTTCTCACCTGGGATGGCATGGGCTTCCACGGGGGACACATATTTCATGTACTTTCAGCCAAACTAAAAATTTGACTTTTGGCTCCAAATTTCAGGTCCCAACCTTATGTTCTGAGCTCAATGTGGTAAAACCCGAAACAGAGGTTTTAGCCCTCAGACTTGATTCAGGATGCATTTTTCTCACCTGGGATGGCATGGGCTTCCACGGGGGACACATATTTCATGTACTTTCAGCCAAACTGAAAATTCTAATTTTGGCTCCAAATTTCAGGTGCCGACCTTACATTCTGAGCTCAATGTGGTAAAACCCGAAACAGAGGTTTTAGCCCTCAGACTTGATTCAGGATGCATTTTTCTCACTTGGGATTGCATGGGCTTCCCCGGGGGACACATATTTCATGTAATTTCAGCCAAACTGAAAATTCTAATTTTGGCTCCAAATTTCAGGTCCCGACCTTACGTTTTGAGCTCAATATGGTAATACCTGAAACAGAGGTTTTAGCCCTCAGACTTGATTCAGGATGCATTTTTCTCACCTGGGATGGCATGGGCTTCCATGGGGGACACATATTTCATGTACTTTCAGCCAAACTGAAAATTTGAATTTTGGCTCCAAATTTCAGGTCCCGACCTTATGTTCTGAGCTCAATGTGGTAAAACCCGAAACAGAGGTTTTAGCCCTCAGACTTGATTCAGGATGCATTTTTCTCACCTGGGATGTCATGTGCCTTCACAGGGGACACATATATCATGTAATTTCAGCCAAACTGAAAATTCTAATTTTGGCTCCAAATTTCAGGTGCCGACCTTACATTCTGAGCTCAATGTGGTAAAACCTGAAACAGAGGTTTTAGCCCTTAGACTTGATTCAGGATGCATTTTTCTCACCTGGGATGGCATGGGCTTCCACGGGGGACACATATTTCATGTAATTCCAGCCAAACTGAAAATTTGAATTTTGGCTCCAAATTTCAGGTCCCGACCTTATGTTCTGAGCTCAATGTGGTAATACCTGATACAGAGGTTTCAGCCCTCAGACTTGATTCAGGATGCATTTTTCTCACCTGGGATGGCATGGGCTTCCACGGGGGACACATATTTCATGTACTTTCAGCCAAACTGAAAATTTGAATTTTGGCTCCAAATTTCAGGTCCCGACCTTACGTTTTGAGCTCAATGTGGTTAAACCTGAAACAGAGGTTTTAGCCCTCAGACTTGATTCAGGATGCATTTTTCTCACTTGGGATTGCATGGGCTTCCCCGGGGGACACATATTTCATGTAATTTCAGCCAAACTGAAAATTTGAATTTTGGCTCCAAATTTCAGGTCCCGACCTTACGTTCTGAGCTCAATGTGGTAATTCCTGAAACAGAGGTTTTAGCTCTCAGACTTGATTCAGCATGCATTTTTCTCACCTGGGATGGCATGTGCTTCCACGGGGGACACATATTTCATGTAATTTCAGCCAAACTGAAAATTTGAATTTTGGCTCCAAATTTCAGGTCCCGACCTTATGTTCTGAGCTCAATGTGGTAAAACCCGAAACAGAGGTTTTAGCCCTCAGACTTGATTCAGGATGCATTTTTCTCACCTGGGATGGCATGTGCTTCCACGGGGGACACATATATCATGTAATTTCAGCCAAACTGAAAATTCTAATTTTGGCTCCAAATTTCAGGTGCCGACCTTACATTCTGAGCTCAATGTGGTAAAACCTGAAACAGAGGTTTTAGCCCTTAGACTTGATTCAGGATGCATTTTTCTCACCTGGGATGGCATGGGCTTCCACGGGGGACACATATTTCATGTAATTCCAGCCAAACTGAAAATTTGAATTTTGGCTCCAAATTTCAGGTCCCGACCTTACGTTCTGAGCTCAATGTGGTAATACCTGATACAGAGGTTTCAGCCCTCAGACTTGATTCAGGATGCATTTTTCTCACCTGGGATGGCATGGGCTTCCACGGGGGACACATATTTCATGTACTTTCAGCCAAACTGAAAATTTGAATTTTGGCTCCAAATTTCAGGTCCCGACCTTACGTTTTGAGCTCAATGTGGTTAAACCTGAAACAGAGGTTTTAGCCCTCAGACTTGATTCAGGATGCATTTTTCTCACTTGGGATTGCATGGGCTTCCCCGGGGGACACATATTTCATGTAATTTCAGCCAAACTGAAAATTTGAATTTTGGCTCCAAATTTCAGGTCCCGACCTTACGTTCTGAGCTCAATGTGGTAATTCTGAAACAGAGGTTTTAGCTCTCAGACTTGATTCAGCATGCATTTTTCTCACCTGGGATGGCATGGGCATCCACGGGGGACACATATTTCATGTACTTTCAGCCAAACTGAAAATTCTAATTTTGGCTCCAAATTTCAGGTCCCGACCTTACGTTCTGAGCTCAATATGGTAAAACCCAAAACAGAGGTTTTTGCCCTCAGACTTGATTCAGGATGCATTTTTCTCACCTGGGATGGCATGGGCATCCACTGGGGACACATATTTCATGTAATTTCAGCCAAACTGAAAATTTGAATTTTGGCTCCAAATTTCAGGTCCCGACCTTACGTTCTGAGCTCAATATGGTAATACCTGAAACAGAGGTTTTAGCCCTCAGACTTGATTCAGGATGCATTTTTCTCACCTGGGATGGCATGGGCTTCCATGGGGGACACATATTTCATGTACTTTCAGCCAAACTGAAAATTTGAATTTTGGCTCCAAATTTCAGGTCCCGACCTTATGTTCTGAGCTCAATGTGGTAAAACCCGAAACAGAGGTTTTAGCCCTCAGACTTGATTCAGGATGCATTTTTCTCACCTGGGATGGCATGTGCTTCCACTGGGGACACATATTTCATGTAATTTCAGCCAAACTGAAAATTTGAATTTTGGTTCCAAATTTCAGGTCCCGACCTTACGTTCTGAGCTCAATGTGGTAATACCTGATACAGAGGTTTCAGCCCTCAGACTTGATTCAGGATGCATTTTTCTCACCTGGGATGGCATGGAGTTCCACGGGGGACACATATTTCATGTAATTCCAGCCAAACTGAAAATTTGAATTTTAGCTCCAAATTTCAGGTCCCGACCTTACGTTCTGAGCTCAATGTGGTAATACCCGAAACAGAGGTTTTAGCCCTCAGACTTGATTCAGGATGCATTTTTCTCACATGGGATGGCATGGGCTTCCACGGGGGACACATATTTCATGTACTTTCAGCCAAACTGAAAATTCTAATTTTGGCTCCAAATTTCAGGTCCCGACCTTACGTTCTGAGCTCAATGTGGTAAAACCCGAAACAGAGGTTTTAGCCCTCAGACTTGATTCAGGATACATTTTTCTCACCTGGGATGGCATGGGCTTCCACGGGGGACACATATATCATGTAATTTCAGCCAAACTGAAAATTCTAATTTTGGCTCCAAATTTCAGGTCCCACCCTTATGTTCTGAGCTCAATGTGGTAAAACCCGAAACAAAGGTTTTAGCCCTCAGACTTGATTCAGGATGCATTTTTCTCACCTGGGATGGCATGGGCTTCCACGGGGGACACATATTTCATGTAATTCCAGCCAAACTGAAAATTTGAATTTTAGCTCCAAATTTCAGGTCCCGACCTTACGTTCTGAGCTCAATGTGGTAATACCCGAAACAGAGGTTTTAGCCCTCAGACTTGATTCAGGATGCATTTTTCTCACCTGGGATGGCATGGGCTTCCACGGGGGACACATATATCATGTAATTTCAGCCAAACTAAAAATTTGAATTTTGGCTCCAAATTTCAGGTCCCGACCTTATGTTCTGAGCTCAATGTGGTAAAACCCGAAACAGAGGTTTTAGCCCTCAGACTTGATTCAGGATGCATTTTTCTCACCTGGGATGGCATGGGCTTCCACGGGGGACACATATATCATGTAATTTCAGCCAAACTGAAAATTCTAATTTTGGCTCCAAATTTCAGGTCCCGACCTTATGTTCTGAGCTCAATGTGGTAAAACCCGAAACAAAGGTTTTAGCCCTCAGACTTGATTCAGGATGCATTTTTCTCACCTGGGATGGCATGGGCTTCCACGGGGGACACATATTTCATGTAATTCCAGCCAAACTGAAAATTTGAATTTTAGCTCCAAATTTCAGGTCCGGACCTTACGTTCTGAGCTCAATGTGGTAATACCCGAAACAGAGGTTTTAGCCCTCAGACTTGATTCAGGATGCATTTTTCTCACCTGGGATGGCATGGGCTTCCACAGGGGACACATATATCATGTAATTTCAGCCAAACTGAAAATTCTAATTTTGGCTCCAAATTTCAGGTGCCGACCTTACATTCTGAGCTCAATGTGGTAAAACCCGAAACAGAGGTTTTAGCTCTCAGACTTGATTCAGGATGCATTTTTCTCACCTAGGATGGCATGGGCTTCCACGGGGGACACATTTTTTTAATGTAATTTAAGCCAAACTGAAAATTCTAATTTTGGCTCCAAATTTCAGGTCCCGACCTTACGTTTTGAGCTCAATGTGGTAAAACCCGAAACAGAGGTTTTAGCCCTCAGACTTGATTCAGGATGCATTTTTCTCACTTGGGATTGCATGGGCATCCCCGGGGGACACATATTTCATGTAATTTCAGCCAAACTAAAAATTTGAATTTTGGCTCCAAATTTCAGGTCCCGACCTTATGTTCTGAGCTCAATATGGTAAAGCCCAAAACAGAGGTTTTAGCCCTCAGACTTGATTCAGGATGCATTTTTCTCACCTGGGATGGCATGGGCTTCCACAGGGGACACATATATCATGTAATTTCAGCCAAACTGAAAATTCTTATTTTGGCTCCAAATTTCAGGTGCCGACCTTACATTCTGAGCTCAATGTGGTAAAACCCGAAACAGAGGTTTTAGCCCTCAGACTTGATTCAGGATGCATTTTTCTCACCTGGGATGGCATGGGCATCCACGGGGGACACATATTTCATGTAATTCCAGCCAAACTGAAAATTTGAATTTTAGCTCCAAATTTCAGGTCCCGACCTTACGTTTTGAGCTCAATGTGGTAAAACCCGAAACAGAGGTTTTAGCCCTCAGACTTGATTCAGGATGCATTTTTCTCACCTGGGATGGCATGGGCATCCACGGGGGACACATATTTCATGTAATTTCAGCCAAACTGAAAATTTGAATTTTGGCTCCAAATTTCAGGTCCCGACCTTATGTTCTGAGCTCAATATGGTAAAGCCCGAAACAGAGGTTTTAGCCCTCAGACTTGATTCAGGATGCATTTTTCTCACCTGGGATGGCATGGGCTTCCACGGGGGACACATATTTCATGTAATTTCAGCCAAACTGAAAATTTGAATTTTGGCTCCAAATTTCAGGTCCCGACCTTACGTTCTGAGCTCAATGTGGTAAAACCCGAAACAGAGGTTTTAGCCCTCAGACTTGATTCAGGATGCATTTTTCTCACCTGGGATGGCATGGGCTTCCACAGGGGACACATATTTCATGTAATTTCAGCCAAACTGAAAATTTGAATTTTAGCTCCAAATTCCAGGTCCCGACCTTACGTTCTGAGCTCAATGTGGTAATACCCGAAACAGAGGTTTTAGCCCTCAGACTTGATTCAGGATGCATTTTTCTCACATGGGATGGCATGGGCTTCCACGGGGGACACATATTTCATGTTCTTTCAGCCAAACTGAAAATTTGATTTTTGGCTCCAAATTTCAGGTCCCGACCTTACGTTCTGAGCTCAATGTGGTAAAACCCGAAAACAGGGGTTTTAGCCCTCAGACTTGATTCAGGATGCATTTTTCTCACCTGGGATGGCATGGAGTTCCACGGGGGACACATATTTCATGTACTTTTAGCCAAACTGAAAATTTGATTTATGGCTCCAAATTTCAGGTCCCGACCTGACATTCTGAGCTCGATTTGGTATTACCCGAAACAGAGGTTTTAGCCCTCAGACCTGATTCAGGATACATTTTTCTCACCTGGGATGGCATGGGCTTCCACGGGGGACACATATTTCATGTACTTTCAGCCAAACTGAAAATTTGAATTTTGGCTCCAAATTTCAGGTCCCGACCTTACGTTCTGAGCTCAATGTGGTAATACCCGAAACAGAGGTTTTAGCCCTCAGACTTGATTCAGGATGCATTTTTCTCACCTGGGATGGCATGGGCTTCCACGGGGGACACATATTTCATGTTCTTTCAGCCAAACTGAAAATTTGATTTTTGGCTCCAAATTTCAGGTCCCGACCTTACGTTCTGAGCTCAATGTGGTAAAACCCGAAACAGAGGTTTTAGCCCTCAGACTTGATTCAGGATGCATTTTTCTCACCTGGGATGGCATGGGCTTCCACGGGGGACACATATTTCATGTACTTTTAGCCAAACTGAAAATTTGATTTTTGGCTCCAAATTCCAGGTCCCGACCTGACATTCTGAGCTCAATGTGGTAAAACCCGAAACAGAGGTTTTAGCCCTCAGACTTGATTCAGGATGCATTTTTCTCACCTGGGATGGCATGGGCTTCCACGGGGGACACATATTTCATGTACTTTTAGCCAAACTGAAAATTTGATTTTTGGCTCCAAATTTCAGGTCCCGACCTGACATTCTGAGCTCAATGTGGTAAAACCCGAAACAGAGGTTTTAGCCCTCAGACTTGATTCAGGATGCATTTTTCTCACCTGGGATGGCATGGGCTTCCACAGGGGACACATATTTCATGTAATTTCAGCCAAACTGAAAATTTGAATTTTGGCTCCAAATTTCAGGTCCCGACCTTACGTTCTGAGCTCAATGTGGTAATACCCGAAACAGAGGTTTTTAGCCCTCAGACTTGATTCAGGATGCATTGTTCTCACCTGGGATGGCATGGGCTTCCACGGGGGACACATATATCATGTAATTTCAGCCAAACTGAAAATTTGAATTTTGGCTCCAAATTTCAGGTCCCGACCTTACATTCTGAGCTCAATGTGGTAAAACCCGAAACAGAGGTTTTAGCCCTCAGACTTGATTCAGGATGCATTTTTCTCACCTGGGATGGCATGGGCTTCCACGGGGGACACATATTTTATGTACTTTCAGCCAAACTGAAAATTTGAATTTTGGCTCCAAATTTCAGGTCCCAGCCTTACGTTCTGAGCTCATGTGGTAAAACCCGAAACAGAGGTTTTAGCCCTCAGACTTGATTCAGGATGCATTTTTCTCACCTGGGATGGCATGGGCTTCCACGGGGGACACATATTTCATGTTCTTTCAGCCAAACTGAAAATTTGAATTTTGGCTCCAAATTTCAGGTCCCGACCTTACGTTCTGAGCTCAATGTGGTAAAACCCGAAACAGAGGTTTTTAGCCCTCAGACTTGATTCAGGATGCATTGTTCTCACCTGGGATGGCATGGGCTTCCACGGGGGACACATATATCATGTAATTTCAGCCAAACTGAAAATTTGATTTATGGCTCCAAATTTCAGGTCCCGACCTTACGTTCTGAGCTCATATGGTAAAACCCGAAACAGAGGTTTTAGCCCTCAGACTTGATTCAGGATGCATTTTTCTCACCTGGGATGGCATGGGCTTCCACCGGGGACACATATATCATGTAATTTCAGCCGAACTGAAAATTTGAATTTTGGCTCCAAATTTCAGGTCCCTACCTTACGTTCTGAGGTCAATGTGGTAAAACCCGAAAACAGAGGTTTTAGCCCTCAGACTTGATTCAGGATGCATTTTTCTCACCTGGGATGGCATGGAGTTCCACGGGGGACACATATTTCATGTACTTTTAGCCAAACTGAAAATTTGAATTTTGGCTCCAAATTTCAGGTCCCGACCTTACGTTCTGAGGTCAATGTGGTAAAACCCGAAACAGAGGTTTCAGCCCTCAGACTTGATTCAGGATGCATTTTTCTCACCTGGGATGGCATGGGCTTCCACGGGGGACACATATTTCATGTACTTTTAGCCAAACTGAAAATTTGATTTTTGGCTCCAAATTCCAGGTCCCGACCTTACGTTCTAAGCTCAATGTGGTAATACCCGAAACAGAGGTTTTAGCCCTCAGACTTGATTCAGGATGCATTTTTCTCACCTGGGATGGCATGGGCTTCCACGGGGGACACATATTTCATGTTCTTTCAGCCAAACTGAAAATTTGAATTTTGGCTCCAAATTTCAGGTCCCGACCTTACATTCTGAGCTCAATGTGGTAAAACCCGAAACAGAGGTTTTAGCCCTCAGACTTGATTCAGGATGCATTTTTCTCACCTGGGATGGCATGGGCTTCCACGGGGGACACATATTTTATGTACTTTCAGCCAAACTGAAAATTTGAATTTTGGCTCCAAATTTCAGGTCCCAGCCTTACGTTCTGAGCTCATGTGGTAAAACCCGAAACAGAGGTTTTAGCCCTCAGACTTGATTCAGGATGCATTTTTCTCACCTGGGATGGCATGGGCTTCCACGGGGGACACATATTTCATGTTCTTTCAGCCAAACTGAAAATTTGAATTTTGGCTCCAAATTTCAGGTCCCGACCTTACGTTCTGAGCTCAATGTGGTAAAACCCGAAACAGAGGTTTTTAGCCCTCAGACTTGATTCAGGATGCATTGTTCTCACCTGGGATGGCATGGGCTTCCACGGGGGACACATATATCATGTAATTTCAGCCAAACTGAAAATTTGATTTATGGCTCCAAATTTCAGGTCCCGACCTTACGTTCTGAGCTCATATGGTAAAACCCGAAACAGAGGTTTTAGCCCTCAGACTTGATTCAGGATGCATTTTTCTCACCTGGGATGGCATGGGCTTCCACCGGGGACACATATATCATGTAATTTCAGCCGAACTGAAAATTTGAATTTTGGCTCCAAATTTCAGGTCCCTACCTTACGTTCTGAGGTCAATGTGGTAAAACCCGAAAACAGAGGTTTTAGCCCTCAGACTTGATTCAGGATGCATTTTTCTCACCTGGGATGGCATGGAGTTCCACGGGGGACACATATTTCATGTACTTTTAGCCAAACTGAAAATTTGAATTTTGGCTCCAAATTTCAGGTCCCGACCTTACGTTCTGAGGTCAATGTGGTAAAACCCGAAACAGAGGTTTCAGCCCTCAGACTTGATTCAGGATGCATTTTTCTCACCTGGGATGGCATGGGCTTCCACGGGGGACACATATTTCATGTACTTTTAGCCAAACTGAAAATTTGATTTTTGGCTCCAAATTCCAGGTCCCAACCTGACATTCTGAGCTCAATGTGGTAATACCCGAAACAGAGGTTTTAGCCCTCAGACTTGATTCAGGATGCATTTTTCTCACCTGGGATGGCATGGGCTTCCACGGGGGACACATATTTCATGTTCTTTCAGCCAAACTGAAAATTTGAATTTTGGCTCCAAATTTCAGGTCCCGACCTTACATTCTGAGCTCAATGTGGTAAAACCCGAAACAGAGGTTTTAGCCCTCAGACTTGATTCAGGATGCATTTTTCTCACCTGGGATGGCATGGGCTTCCATGGGGGACACATATTTTATGTACTTTCAGCCAAACTGAAAATTTGAATTTTGGCTCCAAATTTCAGGTCCCAGCCTTACGTTCTGAGCTCATGTGGTAAAACCCGAAACAGAGGTTTTAGCCCTCAGACTTGATTCAGGATGCATTTTTCTCACCTGGGATGGCATGGGCTTCCACGGGGGACACATATATCATGTAATTTCAGCCAAACAGAAAATTTGAATTTTGGCTCCAAATTTCAGGTCCCGACCTTACATTCTGAGGTCAATGTGGTAAAACCCGAAACAGAGGTTTTTAGCCCTCAGACTTGATTCAGGATGCATTGTTCTCACCTGGGATGGCATGGGCTTCCACGGGGGACACATATATCATGTAATTTCAGCCAAACTGAAAATTTGATTTATGGCTCCAAATTTCAGGTCCCGACCTTACGTTCTGAGCTCATATGGTAAAACCCGAAACAGAGGTTTTAGCCCTCAGACTTGATTCAGGATGCATTTTTCTCACCTGGGATGGCATGGGCTTCCACCGGGGACACATATATCATGTAATTTCAGCCGAACTGAAAATTTGAATTTTGGCTCCAAATTTCAGGTCCCTACCTTACGTTCTGAGGTCAATGTGGTAAAACCCGAAAACAGAGGTTTTAGCCCTCAGACTTGATTCAGGATGCATTTTTCTCACCTGGGATGGCATGGAGTTCCACGGGGGACACATATTTCATGTACTTTTAGCCAAACTGAAAATTTGAATTTTGGCTCCAAATTTCAGGTCCCGACCTTACGTTCTGAGGTCAATGTGGTAAAACCCGAAACAGAGGTTTCAGCCCTCAGACTTGATTCAGGATGCATTTTTCTCACCTGGGATGGCATGGGCTTCCACGGGGGACACATATTTCATGTACTTTTAGCCAAACTGAAAATTTGATTTTTGGCTCCAAATTCCAGGTCCCGACCTTACGTTCTAAGCTCAATGTGGTAATACCCGAAACAGAGGTTTTAGCCCTCAGACTTGATTCAGGATGCATTTTTCTCACCTGGGATGGCATGGGCTTCCACGGGGGACACATATTTCATGTTCTTTCAGCCAAACTGAAAATTTGAATTTTGGCTCCAAATTTCAGGTCCCGACCTTATGTTCTGAGCTCAATGTGGTAAAACCCGAAACAGAGGTTTTTAGCCCTCAGACTTGATTCAGGATGCATTTTTCTCACCTGGGATGGCATGGGCTTCCACGGGGGACACATATATCATGTAATTTCAGCCGAACTGAAAATTTGAATTTTGGCTCCAAATTTCAGGTCCCTACCTTACGTTCTGAGGTCAATGTGGTAAAACCCGAAAACAGAGGTTTTAGCCCTCAGACTTGATTCAGGATGCATTTTTCTCACCTGGGATGGCATGGAGTTCCACGGGGGACACATATTTCATGTAATTTCAGCCAAACTGAAAATTTGAATTTTGGCTCCAAATTTCAGGTCCCGACCTTACGTTCTGAGGTCAATGTGGTAAAACCCGAAACAGAGGTTTCAGCCCTCAGACTTGATTCAGGATGCATTTTTCTCACCTGGGATGGCATGGGCTTCCACAGGGGACACATATTTCATGTACTTTTAGCCAAACTGAAAATTTGATTTTTGGCTCCAAATTCCAGGTCCCGACCTTACGTTCTAAGCTCAATGTGGTAAAACCCGAAACAGAGGTTTTAGCCCTCAGACTTGATTCAGGATGCATTTTTCTCACCTGGGATGGCATGGGCTTCCACGGGGGACACATATTTCATGTTCTTTCAGCCAAACTGAAAATTTGAATTTTGGCTCCAAATTTCAGGTCCCGACCTTATGTTCTGAGCTCAATGTGGTAAAACCCGAAACAGAGGTTTTTAGCCCTCAGACTTGATTCAGGATGCATTTTTCTCACCTGGGATGGCATGGGCTTCCACGGGGGACACATATTTCATGTACTTTTAGCCAAACTGAAAATTTGATTTTTGGCTCCAAATTTCAGGTCCTGACCTGACATTCTGAGCTCAATGTGGTAAAACCCGAAACAGAGGTTTTAGCCCTCAGACTTGATTCAGGATGCATTTTTCTCACCTGGGATGGCATGGGCTTCCACGGGGGACACATATTTTATGTACTTTCAGCCAAACTGAAAATTTGAATTTTGGCTCCAAATTTCAGGTCCCAGCCTTACGTTCTGAGCTCATATGGTAATACCCGAAACAGAGGTTTTATCCCTCAGACTTGATTCAGGATGCATTGTTCTCACCTGGGATGGCATGGGCTTCCACGGGGGACACATATTTCATGTACTTTTAGCCAAACTGAAAATTTGATTTTTGGCTCCAAATTTCAGGTCCCGACCTGACATTCTGAGCTCAATGTTGTAAAACCCGAAACAGAGGTTTTAGCCCTCAGACTTGATTCAGGATGCATTTTTCTCACCTGGGATGGCATGGGCTTCCACGGGGGACACATATTTCATGTTCTTTCAGCCAAACTGAAAATTTGAATTTTGGCTCCAAATTTCAGGTCCCGACCTTACGTTCTGAGCTCAATGTGGTAAAACCCGAAACAGAGGTTTTAGCCCTCAGACTTGATTCAGGATGCATTTTTCTCACCTGGGATGGCATGGGCTTCCACGGGGGACACATATTTCATGTACTTTTAGCCAAACTGAAAATTTGATTTTTGGCTCCAAATTTCAGGTCCAGACCTTACGTTCTGAGGTCAATGTGGTAAAACCCGAAACAGAGGTTTTAGCCCTCAGACTTGATTCAGGATGCATTTTTCTCACCTGGGATGGCATGGGCTTCCACGGGGGACACATATTTCATGTTCTTTCAGCCAAACTGAAAATTTGAATTTTGGCTCCAAATTTCAGGTCCCGACCTTACGTTCTGAGCTCAATGTGGTAAAACCCGAAACAGAGGTTTTTAGCCCTCAGACTTGATTCAGGATGCATTGTTCTCACCTGGGATGGCATGGGCTTCCACGGGGGACACATATATCATGTAATTTCAGCCAAACTGAAAATTTGATTTATGGCTCCAAATTTCAGGTCCCGACCTTACGTTCTGAGCTCATATGGTAAAACCCGAAACAGAGGTTTTAGCCCTCAGACTTGATTCAGGATGCATTTTTCTCACCTGGGATGGCATGGGCTTCCACCGGGGACACATATATCATGTAATTTCAGCCAAACTGAAAATTTGATTTTTGGCTCCAAATTTCAGGTCCCTACCTGACATTCTGAGCTCGAATTGGTATTACCCGAAACAGAGGTTTTAGCCCTCAGACCTGATTCAGGATACATTTTTCTCACCTGGGATGGCATGGGCTTCCACAGGGGACACATATTTCATGTACTTTCAGCCAAACTGAAAATTTGAATTTTGGCTCCAAATTTCAGGTCCCGACCTTACGTTCTGAGCTCAATGTGGTAAAACCCGAAACAGAGGTTTTTAGCCCTCAGACTTGATTCAGGATGCATTGTTCTCACCTGGGATGGCATGGGCTTCCACGGGGGACACATATATCATGTAATTTCAGCCAAACTGAAAATTTGAATTTTGGCTCCAAATTTCAGGTCCCGACCTTACGTTCTGAGCTCATATGGTAAAACCCGAAACAGAGGTTTTAGCCCTCAGACTTGATTCAGGATGCATTTTTCTCACCTAGGATGGCATGGGCTTCCACGGGGGACACATATTTTATGTAATTTCAGCCAAACTGAAAATTTGAATTTTGGCTCCAAATTTCAGGTCCCGACCTTACGTTCTGAGCTCATATGGTAAAACCCGAAACAGAGGTTTTAGCCCTCAGACTTGATTCAGGATGCATTTTTCTCACCTGGGATGGCATGGGCTTCCACAGGGGAAACATATTTCATGTACTTTTAGCCAAACTGAAAATTTGATTTTTGGCTCCAAATTTCAGGTCCCACCCTTACGTTCTGAGGTCAATGTGGTAAAACCCGAAATAGAGGTTTTAGCCCTCAGACTTGATTCAGGATGCATTTTTCTCACCTGGGATGGCATGGGCTTCCACGGGGGACACATATATCATGTAATTTCAGCCAAACTGAAAATTTGAATTTTGGCTCCAAATATCAGGTCCCGACCTTACGTTCTGAGCTCATATGGTAAAACCCGAAACAGAGGTTTTAGCCCTCAGACTTGATTCAGGATGCATTTTTCTCACCTAGGATGGCATGGGCTTCCACGGGGGACACATATATCATGTAATTTCAGCCAAACTGAAAATTTGAATTTTGGCTCCAAATTTCAGGTCCCGACCTTACGTTCTGAGCTCAATGTGGTAAAACCCGAAACAGAGGTTTTAGCCCTCAGACTTGATTCAGGATGCATTTTTCTCACCTGGGATGGCATGGGCTTCCACGGGGGACACATATTTCATGTTCTTTCAGCCAAACTGAAAATTTGAATTTTGGCTCCAAATTTCAGGTCCCGACCTTACGTTCTGAGCTCAATGTGGTAAAACCCGAAACAGAGGTTTTAGCCCTCAGACTTGATTCAGGATGCATTTTTCTCACCTGGGATGGCATGGGCTTCCACCGGGGACACATATATCATGTAATTTCAGCCAAACTGAAAATTTGATTTTTGGCTCCAAATTTCAGGTCCCTACCTTACGTTCTGAGGTCAATGTGGTAAAACCCGAAAACAGAGGTTTTAGCCCTCAGACTTGATTCAGGATGCATTTTTCTCACCTGGGATGGCATGGGCTTCCACAGGGGACACATATTTCATGTACTTTCAGCCTAACTGAAAATTTGAATTTTGGCTCCACATTTCAGGTCCCACCCTTACGTTCTGAGCTCAATGTGGTAATACCCGAAACAGAGGTTTTAGCCCTCAGACTTGATTCAGGATGCATTTTTCTCACCTGGGATGGCATGGGCTTCCACGGGGGACACATATTTCATGTACTTTTAGCCAAACTGAAAATTTGATTTTTGGCTCCAAATTTCAGGTCCCGACCTGACATTCTGAGCTCAATGTGGTAAAACCCGAAAACAGAGGTTTTAGCCCTCAGACTTGATTCAGGATCGTTTTTCTCACCTGGGATGGCATGGGCTTCCACAGGGGACACATATTTCATGTAATTTCAGCCAAACTGAAAATTTGAATTTTGGCTCCAAATTTCAGGTCCCGACCTTACGTTCTGAGGTCAATGTGGTAAAACCCGAAACAGAGGTTTTAGCCCTCAGACTTGATTCAGGATGCATTTTTCTCACCTGGGATGGCATGGGCTTCCACGGGGGACACATATTTCATGTACTTTTAGCCAAACTGAAAATTTGATTTTTGGCTCCAAATTTCAGGTCCCGACCTTACGTTCTGAGGTCAATGTGGTAAAACCCGAAACAGAGGTTTTAGCCCTCAGACTTGATTCAGGATGCATTTTTCTCACCTGGGATGGCATGGGCTTCCACGGGGGACACATATTTCATGTAATTTCAGCCAAACTGAAAATTTGAATTTTGGCTCCAAATTTCAGGTCCCGACCTTACGTTCTGAGCTCAATGTGGTAAAACCCGAAACAGAGGTTTTTAGCCCTCAGACTTGATTCAGGATGCATTGTTCTCACCTGGGATGGCATGGGCTTCCACGGGGGACACATATATCATGTAATTTCAGCCAAACTGAAAATTTGAATTTTGGCTCCAAATTTCAGGTCCCGACCTTACGTTCTGAGCTCATATGGTAAAACCCGAAATAGAGGTTTTAGCCCTCAGACTTGATTCAGGATGCATTTTTCTCACCTAGGATGGCATGGGCTTCCACGGGGGACACATATTTCATGTAATTTCAGCCAAACTGAAAATTTGAATTTTGGCTCCAAATTTCAGGTCCCGACCTTACGTTCTGAGCTCATATGGTAAAACCCGAAACAGAGGTTTTAGCCCTCAGACTTGATTCAGGATGCATTGTTCTCACCTGGGATGGCATGGGCTTCCACGGGGGACACATATTTCATGTAATTTCAGCCAAACTGAAAATTTGAATTTTGGCTCCAAATTTCAGGTCCCGACCTTACGTTCTGAGCTCAATGTGGTAAAACCCGAAACAGAGGTTTTAGCCCTCAGACTTGATTCAGGATGCATTTTTCTCACCTGGGATGGCATGGGCTTCCACGGGGGACACATATTTCATGTTCTTTCAGCCAAACTGAAAATTTGAATTTTGGCTCCAAATTTCAGGTCCCGACCTTACGTTCTGAGCTCAATGTGGTAAAACCCGAAACAGAGGTTTTAGCCCTCAGACTTGATTCAGGATGCATTTTTCTCACCTGGGATGGCATGGGCTTCCACGGGGGACACATATTTCATGTAATTTCAGCCAAACTGAAAATTTGATTTTTGGCTCCAAATTTCAGGTCCCTACCTTACGTTCTGAGGTCAATGTGGTAAAACCCGAAAACAGAGGTTTTAGCCCTCAGACTTGATTCAGGATGCATTTTTCTCACCTGGGATGGCATGGAGTTCCACGGGGGACACATATTTCATGTACTTTTAGCCAATCTGAAAATTTGATTTATGGCTCCAAATTTCAGGTCCCGACCTGACATTCTGAGCTCAATGTGGTATTACCCGAAACAGAGGTTTTAGCCCTCAGACCTGATTCAGGATACATTTTTCTCACCTGGGATGGCATGGGCTTCCACAGGGGACACATATTTCATGTACTTTCAGCCAAACTGAAAATTTGAATTTTGGCTCCACATTTCAGGTCCCGACCTGACATTCTGAGCTCAATGTGGTAAAACCCGAAACAGAGGTTTTAGCCCTCAGACTTGATTCAGGATCGTTTTTCTCACCTGGGATGGCATGGGCTTCCACAGGGGACACATATTTCATGTAATTTCAGCCAAACTGAAAATTTGAATTTTGGCTCCAAATTTCAGGTCCCGACCTTACGTTCTGAGGTCAATGTGGTAAAACCCGAAACAGAGGTTTTAGCCCTCAGACTTGATTCAGGATGCATTTTTCTCACCTGGGATGGCATGGGCTTCCACGGGGACACATATTTCGTGTACTTTTAGCCAAACTGAAAATTTGATTTTTGGCTCCAAATTCCAGGTCCCGACCTGACATTCTGAGCTCAATGTGGTAATACCCGAAACAGAGGTTTTAGCCCTCAGACTTGATTCAGGATGCATTTTTCTCACCTGGGATGGCATGGGCTTCCACGGGGGACACATATTTCATGTTCTTTCAGCCAAACTGAAAATTTGAATTTTGGCTCCAAATTTCAGGTCCCGACCTTACGTTCTGAGCTCAATGTGGTAAAACCCGAAACAGAGGTTTTAGCCCTCAGACTTGATTCAGGATGCATTTTTCTCACCTGGGATGGCATGGGCTTCCACGGGGGACACATATTTCATGTACTTTTAGCCAAACTGAAAATTTGATTTTTGGCTCCAAATTTCAGGTCCCGACCTGACATTCTGAGCTCAATGTGGTAAAACCCGAAACAGAGGTTTTAGCCCTCAGACTTGATTCAGGATCGTTTTTCTCACCTGGGATGGCATGGGCTTCCACAGGGGACACATATTTCGTGTAATTTCAGCCAAACTGAAAATTTGAATTTTGGCTCCAAATTTCAGGTCCCGGCCTTACGTTCTGAGCTCATATGGTAAAACCCGAAACAGAGGTTTTAGCCCTCAGACTTGATTCAGGATGCATTTTTCTCACCTGGGATGGCATGGGCTTCCACGGGGGACACATATTTCATGTACTTTTAGCCAACTGAAAATTTGATTTTTGGCTCCAAATTTCAGGTCCCACCCTTACGTTCTGAGGTCAATGTGGTAAAACCCGAAATAGAGGTTTTAGCCCTCAGACTTGATTCAGGATGCATTTTTCTCACCTGGGATGGCATGGGCTTCCACGGGGGACACATATTTCATGTAATTTCAGCCAAACTGAAAATTTGAATTTTGGCTCCAAATTTCAGGTCCCGACCTTACGTTCTGAGCTCAATGTGGTAAAACCAGAAACAGAGGTTTTTAGCCCTCAGACTTGATTCAGGATGCATTGTTCTCACCTGGGATGGCATGGGCTTCCACGGGGGACACATATATCATGTAATTTCAGCCAAACTGAAAATTTGAATTTTGGCTCCAAATTTCAGGTCCCGACCTTACGTTCTGAGCTCATATGGTAAAACCCGAAACAGAGGTTTTAGCCCTCAGACTTGATTCAGGATGCATTTTTCTCACCTAGGATGGCATGGGCTTCCACGGGGGACACATATATCATGTAATTTCAGCCAAACTGAAAATTTGAATTTTGGCTCTAAATTTCAGGTCCCGACCTTACGTTCTGAGCTCAATGTGGTAAAACCCGAAACAGAGGTTTTAGCCCTCAGACTTGATTCAGGATGCATTTTTCTCACCTGGGATGGCATGGGCTTCCACGGGGGACACATATTTCATGTTCTTTCAGCCAAACTGAAAATTTGAATTTTGGCTCCAAATTTCAGGTCCCGTCCTTACGTTCTGAGCTCAATGTGGTAATACCCGAAACAGAGGTTTTAGCCCTCAGACTTGATTCAGGATGCATTTTTCTCACCTGGGATGGCATGGGCTTCCACGGGGGACACATATTTCATGTTCTTTCAGCCAAACTGAAAATTTGAATTTTGGCTCCAAATTTCAGGTCCCGACCTTACGTTCTGAGCTCAATGTGGTAAAACCCGAAACAGAGGTTTTAGCCCTCAGACTTGATTCAGGATGCATTTTTCTCACCTGGGATGGCATGGGCTTCCACGGGGACACATATATCATGTAATTTCAGCCAAACTGAAAATTTGAATTTTGGCTCCAAATTTCAGGTCCCGACCTTACGTTCTGAGCTCAATGTGGTAAAACCCGAAACAGAGGTTTTAGCCCTCAGACTTGAGTCAGGATGCATTTTTCTCACCTGGGATGGCATAGGCTTCCACAGGGGACACATATTTCATGTTCTTTCAGCCAAACTGAAAATTTGAATTTTGGCTCCAAATTTCAGGTCCCCACCTTACGTTCTGAGCTCAATGTGGTAAAACCCGAAACAGAGGTTTTAGCCCTCAGACTTGATTCAGGATGCATTTTTCTCACCTGGGATGGCATGGGCTTCCACGGGGGACACATATTTCATGTTCTTTCAGCCAAACTGAAAATTTGAATTTTTGGCTCCAAATTTCAGGTCCCGACCTTACGTTCTGAGCTCAATGTGGTAAAACCCGAAACAGAGGTTTTAGCCCTCAGACTTGATTCAGGATGCATTTTTCTCACCTGGGATGGCATGGGCTTCCACGGGGGACACATATTTCATGTAATTTCAGCCAAACTGAAAATTTGAATTTTGGCTCTAAATTTCAGGTCCCGACCTTACGTTCTGAGCTCAATGTGGTAAAACCCGAAACAGAGGTTTTAGCCCTCAGACTTGATTCAGGATGCATTTTTCTCACCTGGGATGGCATGGGCTTCCACGGGGGACACATATTTCATGTACTTTTAGCCAAACTGAAAATTTGATTTTTGGCTCCAAATTTCAGGTCCCGACCTTACGTTCTGAGGTCAATGTGGTAAAACCCGAAACAGAGGTTTTAGCCCTCAGACTTGATTCAGGATGCATTTTTCTCACCTGGGATGGCATGGGCTTCCACGGGGGACACATATTTCATGTTCTTTCAGCCAAACTGAAAATTTGAATTTTGGCTCCAAATTTCAGGTCCCGACCTTACGTTCTGAGCTCAATGTGGTAAAACCCGAAACAGAGGTTTTTAGCCCTCAGACTTGATTCAGGATGCATTGTTCTCACCTGGGATGGCATGGGCTTCCACGGGGGACACATATATCATGTAATTTCAGCCAAACTGAAAATTTGAATTTTGGCTCCAAATTTCAGGTCCCGACCTTACGTTCTGAGCTCATATGGTAAAACCCGAAACAGAGGTTATAGCCCTCAGACTTGATTCAGGATGCATTTTTCTCACCTAGGATGGCATGGGCTTCCACGGGGGACACATATATCATGTAATTTCAGCCAAACTGAAAATTTGAATTTTGGCTCCAAATTTCAGGTCCCGACCTTACGTTCTGAGCTCAATGTGGTAATACCCGAAACAGAGGTTTTAGCCCTCAGACTTGATTCAGGATGCATTTTTCTCACCTGGGATGGCATGGGCTTCCACGGGGGACACATATTTCATGTACTTTTAGCCAAACTGAAAATTTGATTTTTGGCTCCAAATTTCAGGTCCCGACCTTACGTTCTGAGGTCAATGTGGTAAAACCCGAAACAGAGGTTTTAGCCCTCAGACTTGATTCAGGATGCATTTTTCTCACCTGGGATGGCATGGGCTTCCACGGGGGACACATATTTCATGTTCTTTCAGCCAAACTGAAAATTTGAATTTTGGCTCTTAATTTCAGGTCCCGACCTGACGTTCTGAGCTCAATGTGGTAAAACCCGAAACAGAGGTTTTAGCCCTCAGACTTGATTCAGGATGCATTTTTCTCAACTGGGATGGCATGGGCTTCCACGGGGGACACATATTTCATGTACTTTTAGCCAAACTGAAAATTTGAATTTTGGCTCCAAATTTCAGGTCCCGGCCTTACGTTCTGAGCTCATATGGTAAAACCCGAAACAGAGGTTTTTAGCCCTCAGACTTGATTCAGGATGCATTGTTCTCACCTGGGATGGCATGGGCTTCCACGGGGGACACATATATCATGTAATTTCAGCCAAACTGAAAATTTGAATTTTGGCTCCAAATTTCAGGTCCTGACCTTACGTTCTGAGCTCATATGGTAAAACCCGAAACAGAGGTTTTAGCCCTCAGACTTGATTCAGGATGCATTTTTCTCACCTAGGATGGCATGGGCTTCCACGGGGGACACATATATCATGTAATTTCAGCCAAACTGAAAATTTGAATTTTGGCTCCAAATTTCAGGTCCCGACCTTACGTTCTGAGGTCAATGTGGTAAAACCCGAAACAGAGGTTTTAGCCCTCAGACTTGATTCAGGATGCATTGTTCTCACCTGGGATGGCATGGGCTTCCACGGGGGACACATATATCATGTAATTTCAGCCAAACTGAAAATTTGAATTTTGGCTCCAAATTTCAGGTCCCGACCTTACGTTCTGAGCTCATATGGTAAAACCCGAAACAGAGGTTTTAGCCCTCAGACTTGATTCAGGATGCATTTTTCTCACCTAGGATGGCATGGGCTTCCACGGGGGACACATATATCATGTAATTTCAGCCAAACTGAAAATTTGAATTTTGGCTCCAAATTTCAGGTCCCGACATTACGTTCTGAGGTCAATGTGGTAAAACCCGAAACAGAGGTTTTAGCCCTCAGACTTGATTCAGGATGCATTTTTCTCACCTGGGATGGCATGGGCTTCCACGGGGGACACATATTTCATGTTCTTTCAGCCAAACTGAAAATTTGAATTTTGGCTCCAAATTTCAGGTCCCGACCTTACGTTCTGAGCTCAATGTGGTAAAACCCGAAACAGAGGTTTTAGCCCTCAGACTTGATTCAGGATGCATTTTTCTCAACTGGGATGGCATGGGCTTCCACGGGGGACACATATTTCATGTTCCTTTAGCCAAACTGAAAATTTGATTTTTGGCTCCAAATTTCAGGTCCCGACCTGACATTCTGAGCTCAATGTGGTAAAACCCGAAACAGAGGTTTTAGCCCTCAGACTTGATTCAGGATGCATTTTTCTCACCTGGGATGGCATGGGCTTCCACGGGGGACACATATTTCATGTTCCTTTAGCCAAACTGAAAATTTGAATTTTGGCCCCAAATTTCAGGTCCCGGCCTTACGTTCTGAGCTCATATGGTAAAACCCGAAACAGAGGTTTTTAGCCCTCAGACTTGATTCAGGATGCATTGATCTCACCTGGGATGGCATGGGCTTCCACGGGGGACACATATATCATGTAATTTCAGCCAAACAGAAAATTTGAATTTTGGCTCCAAATTTCAGGTCCCGACCTTACATTCTGAGGTCAATGTGGTAAAACCCGAAACAGAGGTTTTAGCCCTCAGACTTGATTCAGGATGCATTGTTCTCACCTAGGATGGCATGGGCTTCCACGGGGGACACATATTTCATGTACTTTCAGCCAAACTGAAAATTTGATTTTTGGCTCCAAATTTCAGGTCCCGACCTTACGTTCTGAGCTCAATGTGGTAACCCGAAACAGAGGTTTTAGCCCTCAGACTTGATTCAGGATGCATTTTTCTTACCTTGGATGGCATGGGCTTCCACGGGGGACACATGTTTTATGTACTTTCAGCCAAACTGAAAATTTGAATTTTGGCTCCAAATTTCAGGTCCCGACCTTACGTTCTGAAGTCAATGTGGTAAAACCTGAAACAGAGGTTTTAGCCCTCAGACTTGATTCAGGATGCATTTTTCTCACCTGGGATGGCATGGGCTTCCACGGGGGACACATATATCATATTCTTTCAGCCAAACTGAAAATTTGAATTTTGGCTCCAAATTTCAGGTCCCGACCTTACGTTCTGAGCTCATATGGTAAAACCCGAAACAGAGGTTTTAGCCCTCAGGCTTGATTCAGGTTGCATTTTTCTCACCTGGGACTGCATGGGCTTCCACGGGGGACACATATTTCATGTAATTTCAGCCAAACTGAAAATTTGATTTTTGGCTCCAAATTTCAGGTCCCGACCTTACGTTCTGAGCTCAATGTGGTAAAACCCGAAACAGAGGTTTTAGCCCTCAGACTTGATTCAGGATGCATTTTTCTCACCTGGGATGGCATGGGCTTCCACGGGGGACACATATTTCATGTACTTTCAGCCAAACTGAAAATTTGATTTTTGGCTCCAAATTTCAGGTCCCTACCTTACGTTCTGAGGTCAATGTGGTAAAACCCGAAAACAGAGGTTTTAGCCCTCAGACTTGATTCAGGATGCATTTTTCTCACCTGGGATGGCATGGGCTTACAAGGGGGACACATATTTCATGTTCTTTCAGCCAAACTGAAAATTTGAATTTTGGCTCTTAATTTCAGGTCCCGACCTGACGTTCTGAGCTCATATGGTAAAACCCGAAACAGAGGTTTTAGCCCTCAGACTTGATTCAGGATGCATTTTTCTCACCTGGGATGGCATGGGCTTCCACGGGGGACACATATTTCATGTACTTTCAGCCAAACTGAAAATTTTTATTTTTGGCTCCAAATTTCAGGTCCCTTACGTTCTGAGGTCAATGTGGTAAAACCCGAAACAGAGGTTTTAGCCCTCAGACTTGATTCAGGATGCATTTTTCTCACCTGGGATGGCATGGGCTTCCACGGGGGACACATATTTCATGTTCTTTCAGCCAAACTGAAAATTTGAATTTTGGCTCCAAATTTCAGGTCCCGACCTTACATTCTGAGCTCAATGTGGTAATACCCGAAACAGAGGTTTTAGCCCTCAGACTTGATTCAGGATGCATTTTTCTCACCTGGGATGGCATGGGCTCCCACGGGGGACACAAATTTCATGTAATTTCAGCCAAACTGAAAATTTGAATTTTGGCTCCAAATTTCAGGTCCCGACCTTACATTCTGAGCTCAATGTGGTAATACCCGAAACAGAGGTTTTAGCCCTCAGACTTGATTCAGGATGCATTTTTCTCACCTGGGATGGCATGGGCTTCCACGGGGGACACATATTTCATGTTCTTTCAGCCAAACTTAAAATTTGAATTTTGGCTCCAAATTTCAGGTCCCGACCTGACGTTCTGAGCTCAATGTGGTAAAACCCGAAACAGAGGTTTTAGCCCTCAGACTTGATTCAGGATGCATTTTTCTCACCTGGGATGGTATTGGCTTCCAGGGGGGACTCATATTTCATGTTCTTTCAGCCAAACTGAAAATTTGATTTTTGGCTCCAAATTTCAGGTCCCGACCTTACGTTCTGAGCTCAATGTGGTAAAACCCGAAACAGAGGTTTTAGCCCTCAGACTTGATTCAGGATGCATTTTTCTCACCTGGGATGGCATGGGCTTCCACGGGGGACACATATTTCATGTACTTTTAGCCAAACTGAAAATTTGATTTTTGGCTCCAAATTTCAGGTCCCGACCTAACGTTCTGAGCTCAATGTGGTAAAACCCGAAACAGAGGTTTTAGCCCTCAGACTTGATTCAGGATGCATTTTTCTCACCTGGGATGGCATTGGCTTCCACGGGGGACACATATTTCATGTAATTTCTTGCCAAACTGAAAATTTGAATTTTGGCTACAAATTTAAGGTCCCGACCTGACGTTCTGAGCTCAATGTGGTAATACCCGAAACAGAGGTTTTAGCCCTCAGACTTGATTCAGGATGCATTTTTCTCACCTGGGATGCCATGGGCTTCCACGGGGGACACATATTTCATGTACTTTCAGCCAAACTGAAAATTTGAATTTTGGCTCCAAATATCAGGTCCCGACCTTACGTTCTGAGGTCAATGTGGTAAAACCCGAAACAGAGGTTTTAGCCCTCAGACTTGATTCAGGATGCATTTTTCTCACCTGGGATGGCATGGGCTTCCACGGGGGACACATATTTCTTGTAATTTCAGCCAAACTGAAAATTTCAATTTTGGCTCCAAATTTCAGGTCCCGACCTTACACTCTGAGCTCAATGTGGTAAAACCCGAAACAGGTTTTAGCCAGCAGACTTGATTCAGGATGCATTTTTCTCACCTGGGATGCTTTGGGCTTCCCCGGGGGACACATATTTCATGTAATTTCAGCCAAACTGAAAATTTAAATTTTGGCTCCAAATTTCATGTCCGGACCTTACATTCTAAGCTCAATATGGTAAAACCCGAAACAGAGGTTTTAGCCCTCAGACTTGATTCAGGATGCATTTTTCTCACCTGGGATGGCATGGGCTTCCACGGGGGACACATATTTCATGTAATTTCAGCCAAACTGAAAATTTGAATTTTGGATCAAAATTTCAGTTCCAGACCTTACACTCTGAGCTCAATGTGGTAAAACCAGAAACAGGTTTTAGCCAGCAGACTTGATTCAGGATGCATTTTTCTCACCTGGGATGCTTTGGGCTTCCCCGGGGGACACATATTTCATGTAATTTCAGCCAAACTGAAAATTTAAATTTTGGCTCCAAATTTCATGTCCGGACCTTACATTCTAAGCTCAATGTGGTAAAACCAGATATAGAGGTTTTAGCCCTCAGACTTAATTCAGGATGCATTTTTCTCACCTGGGATGGCATGGGCTTCCACGGGGGACACATATTTCATGTTCTTTCAGCCAAACTGAAAATTCTAATTTTGGCTCCAAATTTCAGGTCCCGACCTTACATTCTAAGCTCAATGTGGTAAAACCTGAAACAGAGGTTTTAGCCCTCAGACTTGATTCAGGATGCATTTTTCTCACCTGGGATGGCATGGGCTTCCACGGGGGACACATATTTCATGTAATTTCAGCCAAACTGAAAATTTGAATTTTGGCTCCAAATTTCAGGTCCCGACCTTACATTCTGAGCTCAATGTGGTAAAACCCGAAACAGAGGTTTTAGCCCTCAGACTTGATTCAGGATGCATTTTTCTCACCTGGGATGGCATGGGCTTCCACAGGGGGACACATATTTTATGTAATTTCAGCCAAACTGAAAATTTGAATTTTGGCTCCAAATTTCAGGTCCCGACCTTACGTTCTGAGCTCAATGTGGTAAAACCCGAAACAGAGGTTTTAGCCCTCAGACTTGATCCAGGATGCATTTTTCACACCTGGGATGGCATGGGCTTTCACAGGGGACACATATTTCATGTAATTTCAGCCAAACTGAAAATTTGAATTTTGGCTCCAAATTTCAGGTCCCGACCTTACGTTCTGAGCTCAATGTGGTAAAACCCGAAACAGAGGTTTTAGCCCTCAGACTTAATTCAGGATGCATTTTTCTCACCTGGGATGGCATGGGCTTCCACGGGGGACACATATTTCATGTAATCTCAGCCAAACTGAAAATTCTAATTTTGGCTCCAAATTTCAGGTCCGGACCTTACGTTCTGAGCTCACTGTGGTAAAACCCGAAACAGGTTTTAGCCAGCAGACTTGATTCAGGATGCATTTTTCTCACCTGGGATGCTTTGGGCTTCCCCGGGGGACACATATTTCATGTAATTTCAGCCAAACTGAAAATTTAAATTTTGGCTCCAAATTTCATGTCCGGACCTTACGTTCTGAGCTCAATGTGGTAAAACCTGAAACAGAGGTTTTAGCCCTCAGACTTAATTCAGGATGCATTTTTTTCACCTGGGATGGCATGGGCTTCCACGGGGGACACATATTTCATGTTCTTTCAGCCAAACTGAAAATTTGTATTTTGGCTCCAAATTTCAGGTCCCGACCTTACATTCTAAGCTCAATGTGGTAAAACCTGAAACAGAGGTTTTAGCCCTCAGACTTGATTCAGGATGCATTTTTCTCACCTGGGATGGCATGGGCTTCCACGGGGGACACATATTTCATGTAATTTCAGCCAAACTGAAAATTTGAATTTTGGCTCCAAATTTCAGGTCCCGACCTTACATTCTAAGCTCAATATGGTAAAACCCGAAACAGAGGTTTTAGCCCTCAGACTTGATTCAGGATGCATTTTTCTCACCTGGGATGGCATGGGTTTCCACGGGGGACACATATTTCATGTAATTTCAGCCAAACTGAAAATTTGTATTTTGGCTCCAAATTTCAGGTCCCGACCTTACGTTCTGAGCTCAATGTGGTAAAACCCGAAACAGAGGTTTTAGCCCTCAGACTTGATTCAGGATGCATTTTTCTCACCTGGGATGGCATGGGCTTCCACGGGGGACACATATTTTATGTAATTTCAGCCAAACTGAAAATTTGAATTTTGGCTCCAAATTTTAGGTCCCGACCTTACGTTCTGAGCTCAATGTGGTAAAACCCGAAACAGAGGTTTTAGCCCTCAGACTTGATCCAGGATGCATTTTTCACACCTGGGATGCTTTGGGCTTCCCCGGGGGACACATATTTCATGTAATTTCAGCCAAACTGAAAATTTAAATTTTGGCTCCAAATTTCAGGTCCGGACCTTACGTTCTGAGCTCAATGTGGTAAAACCCGAAACAGAGGTTTTAGCCCTCAGACTTAATTCAGGATGCATTTTTCTCACCTGGGATGGCATGGGCTTCCACGGGGGACACATATTTCATGTAATCTCAGCCAAACTGAAAAATCTAATTTTGGCTCCAAATTTCAGGTCCCGACCTGACGTTCTGAGCTCACTGTGGTAAAACCTGAAACAGAGGTTTTAGCCCTCAGACTTAATTCAGGATGCATTTTTCTCACCTGGGATGGCATGGGCTTCCACGGGGGACACATATTTCATGTTCTTTCAGCCAAACTGAAAATTTGAATTTTGGCTCCAAATTTCAGGTCCCGACCTTACATTCTAAGCTCAATGTGGTAAAACCTGAAACAGAGGTTTTAGCCCTCAGACTTGATTCAGGATGCATTTTTCTCACCTGGGATGGCATGGGCTTCCACGGGGCACACATATTTCATGTAATTTCAGCCAAACGAAAAATTTGAATTTTGGCTCCAAATTTCAGGTCCCGACCTTACACTCTGAGCTCAATGTGGTAAAACCCGAAACAGGTTTTAGCCAGCAGACTTGATTCAGGATGCATTTTTCTCACCTGGGATGCTTTGGGCTTCCCCGGGGGACACATATTTCATGTAATTTCAGCCAAACTGAAAATTTAAATTTTGGCTCCAAATTTCATGTCCCGACCTTACATTCTGAGCTCAATGTGGTAAAACCAGATATAGAGGTTTTAGCCCTCAGACTTAATTCAGGATGCATTTTTCTCACCTGGGATGGCATGGGCTTCCACGGGGGACACATATTTCATGTTCTTTCAGCCAAACTGAAAATTTGAATTTTGGCTCCAAATTTCAGGTCCCGACCTTACGTTCTGAGCTCAATGTGGTAAAACCCGAAACAGAGGTTTTAGCCCTCAGACTTGATCCAGGATGCATTTTTCACACCTGGGATGGCATGGGCTTTCACAGGGGACACATATTTCATGTAATTTCAGCCAAACTGAAAATTCTAATTTTGGCTCCAAATTTCAGGTCCAGACCTTACGTTGTGGGCTCAATGTGGTAAAACCCGAAACAGAGGTTTTAGCCCTCAGACTTGATTCAGGATGCATTTTTCTCACCTGGGATGGCATGGGCTTCCACGGGGGACACATATTTCATGTAATCTCAGCCAAACTGAAAATTTGAATTTTGGCTCCAAATTTCAGGTCCCGACCTTACATTCTAAGCTCAATGTGGTAAAACCCGAAACAGAGGTTTTAGCCCACAGACTTGATTCAGGATGCATGTTTTTCTCACCTGGGATGGCATGGGCTTCCACGGCCAAACTGATACTGCCATGTTTAATGGAGTTATGGCCCATTGGGTGAAAGGCTAAAAACAGGTCTAATTTCGCTCAAAAAATAGCCCACAAAAAAATGTGTTTTTCCCAAAATTGGACCCCAAACACGGTTCTGAGAAAACCCACTGGGGACGCTACTTGGGACCTCACGGACACACCCTTGAAGTTCCGGAGCCCTCGGGCTACGTTTTGTGGAGGCAAAAACCTGCTCCACTTTCCGTCTGAAAATGGTGGAAGACTCACTTTCGAGAAGCAACAATTCATGTACCTTTGCAAAGACACAAAAAATACATTTATTATTTTCAAACTTTTTGATTCAGATAAAAACAAATGTCTCTCAGTGATTAGACCGACCCATATTAAGTCTTAACCAGCCTAATTCTTTGGGGTTTTACCTTTTGAAAACATTTCACTCTGCATTTTGTGACAAATCTCCTTGTCCTTAATGAAAGCTCTTATTCAGCGGACCCTGATGCTGCCCCAGAATGATTTCAGTATAATGGATAAAAAATTTCAACATGTAATGCTTAAATTTTAGCATAACAAGTGCCTCTGTTTACTGTTTGCTTTCTGAACTTGGTCATTAAAAACGGAACAAATTCCCAAAAGGAGCTTTTTACATTTGCTCATATGTATGAGCTGCTGTGCTCTTGTAGCGGCTGTGTACTCGTCATTGCGTTGTGTGATGAATCAGGCAAAAACTTGATATCTCTGTCACCAACGCGCCGTTTAATCTGATTAACACAGAGGAAATATTGGTGTCTCACGTCGTCATGGGCAGTCTTTAGCATTGAACAGCTAAAACAGAACAACAACATATAAGAAGAGAGCTATCTGCTTGATGCTACACCAGAGTTCGTTCATATTCAAGCAGGAACCAACAGCACATGGTGAGGCTAACGATGTGTACAAAGCATTACAACCACCAGAAACTCCTAAAACCAAACCCAGAGTTCCTTTTACACATTTAAAACACAGAGGCATGACATTTACCTAAGAAAACAAACGTATAAAAGACATTTAGCAGAACTAATAACTTAGCGACTTATCACGAGGATGGCAACATACAGACTGGCATGGAAACAAGGGCTGCACCACCCAAGTCTGCACGGGCGCCAATAGAGGGCGCTGACGCCACATTAGCTCCCCGTGGATACACACTTAAATATACAAGACTCAAACAACACATGAAACAAAACAAAGACATCTCATAAGACGAATTGGCAAGTGGAATCTTACTCCACTACACTCTTGCAAGACCACTTTTTATACTTTACCGCCATCTTGCGGTAAAATGTGTAACTCTGTTTTGAAGAACAGATACAGTGTTTGGTCATTAAGCTTTGGAAAAAGTCAGCAGTATTGTAAACATACTTTTTGTGATTTGTGGTGAATAAATGAAATCATTCAACAGCTAAAAGTCATTGTTTTTATCACTGTGCTAAATCACACCTTAGACATGTACTGAGATTTTTCCTTAACTCTGGTGCAAAGGTGAATTGAAAGAACAAACAGTGGTCAAATCTGTGTTTTACTGTACTATCTGTCTACCAGACTGTTTGTTCACACTGTAGCCGGTTGATCCTGTATCTGTAATACAAAGAAGCAAAAATAAATGATATTGGTTTGTGGGCTCACACTATCCCCATTGTCAGAAGTGAAAGTAATACATCACATTTACTTACGTTACTGTGTGCTATTGAGTAGATTTTTTGTGTTGCTACTTGATACTTTTTCAGTAATTTTTAAAATCTGTACTTTTACTTTAACCTAGGTAGATTTTTTTAGTTAAGTAACTCGCTACATTAAAAAAAAAACTTAACTGAGTAAAAACAATAGGCTGAAAATAAATTCAAAAAGATAAAAACAATGATAAAAACAAACAAACAAAATAACAATCATAAACACATTGCTCAAGAGACAACTATGGCCACCACAAACAAACTCCACAGAGAAAGAGTTGAAAACCAGGAGTGAATGATGGGCAGAACAACTACCTGGTGCTAAATCACAAGAATGATGAAGATGAAGAAGCCTATAAAAACTATACATAAAACCTGCACAAACACGTAAAGCTAAGATCAATTTAAATATTTCTGCCATTGCAATGGAAGTTGAGTTATGTTTCATAGTTTAGTTTGACAAGGTTAAGTGAAGGTGTGCTTTGGCAGGTAATATTTTTTCATGTTGACATGTTTTCTGTTGTTCATACATTTTCACTTGTAAAGATTTCCCTTAATCTAACAATGACAACTTTGAAATTAAAATCCTTGTGTATGTCCATTCCCAAGGAGTGATCTGCTGTTAGAATAAAAGTAACTCAGTACATCTTAAACCAGCTACTTTTTACTTTTACTTTGAGTACATTTTTAACAGGTACTTTTACTTAAGTAAAATTTCATTAAAGTAACAGTACTTTTACTTGGGTAAAATATTTCAGTACTCTTAAAACCTCTGCCCATTCCCCTAGGTCAGAGCACCCAAATCTTAAAATGTCTAAACACGCCCCTGCTCGTCAGCGTGTGCCTTGTTCTGCTCATCAATGAATGGATTAATGTTAAACGGAGGGTTCAGCTCATGGAACAGAGGGAATTACAGCAAAGACCGGGCTCAGTTTTCCCCCAGGTAGAAGTCAAACAACTTCTCAAGCTCTTATGGCCATACGTGTTACACGCAAGTTGTTCTCAAGCTGAAAACATGACTTAACGCATACGTACGTCCATCACTCCCCAAAATGCAGGAAGAAAGCAAATATATGGTTTTACTAATTAAAAATGGCAATAAATAAATAAATAAATAAAAATAGTAGCATATAGCGACTTGGCTAAGTATCTTAATACTGATTACTAGTTAGGAGATAGTAACATGTTAGACTAAACGATCTTGAAAAAAAGTGTTCATATTAGAGTAACACTGATAATACATCATAAAAGTGCTGAATGGAAAGTGTGCATCCTTTTCAGTATTTCATAAAAAAGTGGGGGGAAAAGCAAAAGCAAAGAGCCTTATTCTTGCACCCTGCAAATGTACTGTCCGTGGCACAGCTTGGATTGTAGTGCTGGTGGGGTTTGGACGCCCCCTGGTGGTAAAAACAAATAAATGAAAGGGAACCATAGACTGTACGATGCAGAGAGGAAACCAGTTTTTTTTGCCTAATGTTGGCACAAAAACAAATGGCATGCGAGAGAAAAATTCGGCAGGAATAGTCACACATCATCAGACATCTGAGCTGGGCCAAAGTAAACACATACAGAATAAGTTCTCACAATCGCATTCAACCTATGTGATGATGGGTGTATCAGTCAATCAATCAGACTTAACGGTACCAGATAGACGTAGGAAACACTGCTGGTAGATTAAAATGTAAAAACACAAGAGCTGAAGTAATCAAACCAAGTTACTAAATTGAAAACCAATTGAAAAAATACATCAATAGAATGCTAAAAGATAAAACCAGTAAAGAGAATAATAGTTTCCAATTAAAAAAAAAAAAAAAAAAAGATGAAGATGTGTTGAGGGGTGATAACAGATAGCTAAATAAAAAAGCACCCAACTAATTTAAAACAAAAAGATGAATGGATCAATGTGTAACTATAATATTTTTGAAGCAATATGCCTTGAAATATATAAAAATGTTAACCTAAGACAAATATATAACATAAAAAAAATAAAATGCAGTCTAAGATCGATACAAAATATAAGTTTTGAGTTTGCTTTCAATAAATATACCCTGTCATTGTCTTTGTGGTTTCTGGAAAATAAAAATATAAATCAGAAAAAAAAAAGGAGACAACTTTTTTGTGGATAATTGTACACTCATTTTAGCTTAATTAACATAGCTTACATAAACAGTGTATCCTATTTACACTTATTTGGTTCTGCAAACAGGTGCTGACTGCACACTGCAACTTTTATCAGTACTTGTCTTTCAGATGTCAGCTGTGAGATAGTGTCCTGTGGTTCCATTTTTATACAGCAGGGGTCAGAAAGCTGCCAGTTTCAGTGGCCCCTTAACTGAACTGTCAGAGCTGACAGTGCTGAGTTTTAGCATAACTGATAGACACAGATGGCCTAAAAAACAGCCTATTTGTTCTCTTGTTCACAAACTGTCTTTATAGCTGATAGACTTTAAATAAAAGGCCCATACAACCTGGAATCACATGTTTGTTTTGGAGGGAAAACAGAATTTATTTGCAAGACTCTAAAAGCATGTCTTTTACATTCATATATAAAGTGAGTGAATAATGTGAGAAGCATTTTGGAGCATTTGTCGGTTATTTTACAGTAGCTGAAAGATAAAGTAAGAAAAGATGAGAAAAGATCACACTTTGTGAATGTTAGAGTACATACAATAAGAACACAGTGGGGAAAATACAGCATAATAAAATAAACCACAATACAACAAAATCAAATTGAGTAGGATAATTGAACAAACTAAAAAAAAGTGCAGACTAAATTCACAGAATAAAAACAGAACAAAATATACACAAAGTTAAGACATATGGCTAAGAAATGGCAGTAATAAACTGACTGATGAGTGTCGGTGCATTAGCTATGAGGTACAAAAAGGAGTGGAGAAGCTCAGCACAGTGAGAGAAATACACACAAAGGGTATTTGCACAAAAATCACAAACTGCATAGCCGCCATTGAAACTATAATGGGCATGGTTAGACGCTGTATTTCTATAGAGTGTGTTCACGTCAACTGGAGCTTGACCATGATGGAGGCACTCTCACGACAGAACGGAATGGAGCTAGCAGGTATGTAGGATTATTGTCACACAAAATGGCAAGTTATTGCTGCATTTTATTTTTTTTTTCACTGCTCTAGGTCGGGCCGAAAAAAAGGCACATCATATGTGTTTGACAACCAAAAATAATCGCAAGTCGGGGTGAGGAGTGCAAACAACCCAGTCATTTGAGTCTAGTCACAGCATATCATATTCTCTGTCCATGGAATTTTAAAATCACAAAATAGTGTAACCAATACATAGTGATAAGGTATAACTTTGACTGAGAGGTAATTACAGCAATAAATAGTAATTAAGTAAAACTCAGTGTCTTTCAGGGTCTTTTTTAAAGTGCCTGGAAAGTAAGCCTCTCCCAAAGGTACATCATTTATTCCGTGGCCCCCCTCTCCCATGTTATATATCCCAGTAACATCTATGTTTTCATACCTTTAGGTAGATGACACAAAAGATGCTAACTCCTCGTATGGGTCTCTCCCGCTAATTAGGCGTAATTTTCCAAAGAAAATCTCTTTTTCTTTCTAGTTGAGACCTTCACTGTAGGTTTGAGTGTGTTCTGTGCTTTTTCCACACTTGTTGGTGGATAAGACATTTTAAAATCATATTTTACCGGGCACTTCTATCTCCATCCATTCAAGTGTTTTCACGTGATGTCATCAACTGGTGCTCAACCATGTTGGAGGCACTCTCTCAACAGAGCGGTGTTGCACTGAAATCTGTGACCATATATGTGACATGTACATGTGCAAAACCTCCTTTTAAATTAACTTTTTCGTTTATTCATATTTTAATTCACAAACATTAGATAATGTAATCCCTCTAAACATGTTGAATAATGAAGACAATTTTAAAAACAAGTGATGTGTCTGTCATTTGGAAAATAGTCTAATTTTGAAACCGAATGGAAGGAGACAACAGTGTAGCCATCAGATAATGTGACCCAGCTTTACTCACATAATAATGTATTAAAACACCTAAATAACTTTTCTGTGGGTATTTTTCATCCTCTCACATTGATCTGGACTCTATTTCTCTTATTAAGGATCATCACATGAATCAGAACACAGGGATCACAGACTCTGATAGACCATCAGATAATGTGACCCTGCTTTACTCACATAATTAAACACCTAAACATCTTATCCATGGGTCTTGGTCATCCTATTCCTATTATGGATCATCACACAGTCAAAAACACAGGGGTCACCTCCCCTTACCAATAAGCTCCAATTAGAACACAGGATTTTACTGTCCACTAACCACAGGTCTTCTTTAGCTGTCAATTAACAGGGGAAACATTTTGGCTATCCTGAGTGATAATCATTCGTCTATATGCATTTTTTGCGGACTTTAATGTTTAATTTTCCTTCGGTTAATTGAAATTTACTCACTGTCGATGGAGCCCTCGCGATACAAAGAATAAGTGGACTCTCTCGCTGAAGGATACAACTGTTAGACAGGATGCTTCTGAGTCTGTGGTCATATTTAAGCATTTTTCTGTAAACACAAATACACTGTCCATCCAAAAGAAATATCACCAACTGCTTTTTTTTTTTTTTTTTTTTTTTTTTTTTTGAGGTTGTTGTGTTTTGTTTTGGTTAGACAGTGAATTGTAAGATAGTAGAATGCACAATTTTTTCTTTTTTCTTTTTTTTTTTTTTGATTTTAACTAAAATATTTCAATGTTCTTATCTAATTTCTCTAGAATGAGTGTAACGCTGAGATGAACCCCAAACCCTTGTTTTTTCCTGAAATTTTCTTAATAATTGATTAAATGTCCAGGTCAAGTAGATGTTGGTTAGATGTTTTACATTTGATTTTACTAATTGTCTGCCCTAAATTAAATGCTTTTTTCTTCTTTTTAATAGACCAAAAAACATTTGAACTGGTTGGTATGGACCTGATTGGCAAGCTAGTGCAAACAGACCATGGGAACCAATGCATTTGTGTTATGATTGATTATTGCACAAGATGGACACAGGCTTATGCCATCAAATCCAAGTCTGGGGCAGAGGTCACTGGGTTCATACTCAAATTTGTTTACCAGTTTGAGGTTCCCCAGAGATTTCCGACAGACCAAAGAAGAGAGTTTTTGAACAGCATATTTATTTCCCTCAATTCTGTGATAGAAACTCACAAAATAAGAGTATTTAATTTAGCTATTAACTATTCAAGTCCATATAAATTCTCACAGAGAACGTTAAACTTGGGTGCCCAACAACACACTTTCAATTATTCTTCTGTGTTTTGTCACTGTCATCTCTTCCTTATTTCTCTCCTCTACTTATTGAGCATTTTACGATGTGTAAAACAGCGCCCTCCTAAATGTTATGTGGCGAATGAGTGGTGAAAATACGACGTTGCACACTGTTGTCTGCAAGGAGGCCAAGCCGAGTTGGTGTCCCTTGGTGAAAAAAAAACGCAAAAATGACTAACCAATCAGATAAGGCTGCGGTCATGACACTGCTCACCTGTGATTGGCCAAGACTGTGTCAAGACAAGCCACCCCGTCTTTGGCCTCAAACCAATCAAATCACAGTATCGTCATCATCAATCCACTGAATGAAATCAGGGCAGTTATCACATTGTGCATTCGAGTGGGCAGTTAAGTAAATAAAGATATTTAAGCTAAGTCAAGAGGACAATGTTCGTGTGTGAATGAGTGACTGAGGGTGGGAGAGAGAAAGGGCGCGTGTCGGTGTTCATAGTATCAGTTACATAACAAGCATGTGTAAGTAAAATAAGCGCTCTCTGTGCGCTCTGAACAGATCATTCCATTACATGAAATAGCCATATACAAGCTGCAATATAGTTTTTTTATGTACCCCACTCCCTAAAGAACATACAGATTAGAGGCTTTGTCTCACGTGGTTTCCTTAAAAAAATCCCCATGCCACACCACTGGTGACAATAAAGTGAAGGGAGAGGGAGTGAAGTAGAGAGACACACACAGGAACACACAGCCGGTAGTTCGGCGCCGTGGCGATGGTTAAGGTGAAACTTGTGGGTCCAAGACAGCAGGCGGTCCACAGGAACAATCCAAAGCCGTGGCAGCTGGAGTCTGACAGGTCCACAGCAGCAGGCCGTCCACATCACTGATCCAGAGGAACCTACAGGACAAACTCAGAGCCTCCCAGAGAGGTGTATGGTCAGTAACTATAACAGGACATTAAGACTAGAAGTTAGACCAACAGATAAAGGAAGGAGGGTAACAGGAGCCCTGTGTGTTAGTTTCCCCTGGACAGTCTAAACCTATAGCAGCAGAACTAAGAGCTAGTTCTGACCTGATCCAGCCCTAACTATAAGCTTTATCAAAAGGGAAGTTCTAAGTCAACTCTAAGAGTAGGGACTGTGTCTGCCCCCCAGACCTCAACTGGTAGGTGGTTCCAAAGAAGAGGAGCCTGATAACTATAGGTTCCACCTCCCAGACTACTTTTTATTTTAGAGACCCAAGGTATGACGAGAAGACCTGTGTGCTGACAATGCAGTGACCTGGACAGATAATACGGAACAATGATCTCTTTAAAATAGGATGGCCTGATGCCATTAAGCGCTTTGTAAGTCAGAAGAAGAATTTTAAACTCTTATCTAGATTTTAAAGGTAACCAGTGTAGAGACGCTGACACTAGAGATATGTGCTCTCTACTCCTGGTCCCTGTCAGTACCCGAGCTACAGCGTTCTGAACCAGCAGAAGAGTCTGGATAGACTTATTAGGACAGAAGAGTCTGAATAGACTTATTAGGACAGAAGAGTCTGAATAGACTTATTAGGACAGAAGAATCTGGATAGACTTATTAGGACAGAAGAGTCTGAATAGACTTATTAGGACAGAAGAGTCTGAATAGACTTATCAGGACAGAAGAGTCTGAATAGACTTATCAGGACGGAAGAGTCTGAATAGACTTATTAGGGCAGAAGAGTCAGAATAGACATAAGGACGGCTGGTTCAAAGAGAGTGCAATAGTCCAGCCTGGAAGAAACCAAGGCATGGACTAGTTTTTTTTTTAGCATCGCTCTCAGACAAGACGCGTCTAATTTTCCTGATTTTAAGAAGATGAAAAAACAATGTTGTTGAAACCTGTTGGATGTGTAGACGAAAAAGTGTAATTTTTTCTTATAAACCAAAAAAAAAACAACCCTCCTCCTTTATCCGGGCTTGGGACCGGCAAAGTGACCAGGCATGATGGCGGAGTTATTGTTTTTTTTTTTTTTTTTTGTTATTTTGTTTGTTTTTTTGTGTTATTTTATTTTATTTTATTTTATTTTATTTTTGGGGGGGGGGGGGGGGGGGGGGGTCATGTTTTTTTTTGACAAACTTGTCTTTGTCTCTTTATTTCATGCTGTCTTCTTCCCCCCTCCCTCTTTTTGTCCTCTTTTTTTTCTCTTCCTCCTTTTTTAGGCCCCCTTTCTCTCCTTTCTGCATTTTTTGTCTTCCTCAGATGTACATGCCCTCTCAGTATTCTCTCATTCCTTCTACTCATCTTCTCCATGAAAAGTTGCCAGTGTTGCTCCTCCTGCTGTTCTCTCTGTCTTCTCTTCCTCCTGTCTCTGTTTTTCCATTTCTTCCTGTCTTTGTCTTTCTTTCTGCACCTGTCTCAATTTTTCCTCCTTCTCTTGTCTCTCTTTTTTCTTGCTCCCGTCTCTGTCTCTTATTCCTCCTTCTTATCCTCACTAAACTGATTGGTCTCCATCTCTTGACTTGATGTCTTTTCCTCTTCCTGTCTTGGTCTTCCTTTTCTTTCCCTTGTTTTTCTTCCCTTCTTCTCCTGTCTTTTACTTCATCTCTGTCATTCCTCAGCTCCTCCTTCTTCTCCTGTCAAAGTTTTTGTTCCCTTCTCCTCCTTTGACTCTACATCATTAATGTGTCTTTTTACTTCCACCTCCCATCTCTGTCTCTCCTCTTCCTCCTGTCACTGTCTCGCCTTTTTCTCCCACCTCTGTCTCTCCTCTTCCTCCTGTCTTAGTCTTCCCTTTTGCTCCTGGCTCAATTTTTCCTCCTTGCTCCTGTCTTTGTCTCTTCTTCCTCCATCTTATCCTCGCATCTGACTGTGTTCTCCATCTCTATTTTTGTTGTCTACTCCTCTTCCTGTCTTGGTCTCCTTCTCTTCCTTCTTGGTCTTCTTTATCTTTTCCTCCTTCTCCTCTCCTCCTTATCCTGTCTTTCTAATTCTCCTCTGCCCTGTCTTAGCCCCTACTCTTCCTCCTGTGTTTGTACTCTTCTTCTTTTTTGTCCTCGTTTTTTTTCTTCCTCCTTTTTCAGGCCCCTCTTTCTCTCCTGTCTACATCTTTTGTCCTCCTCCTGCTGTTAGTCCCTTCTTTTGCTCCTGTATCATTGTCTCCTCCATCTCCTGTCTATCTCTGTCCTCCTCCTCCACTCTCAGATGTTCATTTTTCCTTTACATCAGAGGTGCCCAGTTTAAAAGTTCCCTACGCTGGAAAGCATGCTCTCTTCTGTCTTCTTCCTTCCTTTCTTTTCTCCTCAGTCTTTTCTCCCTCTTGTGTTGGATCCTTTCCTCCAAGTCCTGCTGCTTCTTCTTCAGCTTATTCCTGTTCCTCTGTTGCTTCCATATCAGGATTTCTTTCCACTCTGGAGTATCCTCTGAAAGAAAGAGAATATTCAAGGTAAGTTTGGAGTGCAGTTGAAAAATTGTCTCTTCTTTGACTTGAGTTGGGCAGATTTTTGCTGAAATTGTGTCAGTGTTTGATAAAGGACTTAGAAAATATTCTCTACCATCTTAGTAAGACATGAGAAATCACCAAGTCATCACAGAGTATGGAAATCCTTTTTCATGACAAAGACAAAGAGTTCAAGATGGTTTCTTACCTCCAGCCTTGATCTTGGCCTCCTTCTTGTGGGTCTTAAAAAGATTGAGGTTGGTAGTTTGAACTTCCTGTGAGCTATTTCAAAATTAAACTGAGAAATAGTCCCCAATTAGGTCAATATTAACTAATTATTTTTGGGACACTTTTGGGACAATAAATGTACTTCAAAACTACATGCCAATATGGTTACAAGTAGGGTTCAAGTCTGTTCATGTCCAGAGCTCCAGCCTCCTGTGCTCTCTCTTCCTCTTCCCTCTGCCTCAATAGAGCACACACCACTGTGTTAATAAGCTAACTGATGCTTTCAGCCATGTGAAAACTGAATGTTCATGCGACTTTTGACAACATCTTAGTTAAAACCTTAATACCTGATTTAGAAAAAAAAAAACAAAACAGTTAAATGATGAGCAGAAAGTTTCACTTCCTGCACATGCTGTCAGAACCAAACAAGCTCAGCATGAAAGCATCAGGATACCCACACAACTTTTTATAACATTTTCAGTTTGAGAGAGCAGCGAGGGGGAAGCCCCAGGCACTGTCACCTTCACTGTCACTGGCTCACAAACAAAAACAGACTGAGCTGTGCAAAAACAAACTTTCACTCTGTCAGATAACTCCAGGGTACAGAAAACAGCAGGAATACAAACATCTGGAATCACAACTCATTTATTTATCATCTGATACAAATACTGACTTTTTAGTTTTGTTTGTTTGTTTGTTTGCTTGTTTTTTGTTTCTTAGATGATTTTCATCAAAGCTTCATTCTGTTCATCACCAAAGCAGTCCTCAAATGACAGTTATGACGGCAGCTTATCAATGATCAAGTCCAACTTTCCAGAAATAAAAGTAAGCTCATGGTGATACGCACTATGTCTTCTGCTATTTTACACTCACTGAACTAATGTTAAACTCAGGTGTTGCCTTACAAAAGCAACAGTGAGAATACAGAAACTGTGCATACATTTAGGAAGATCTGAAGGAAAGCTAATGGTGTGGATCCATGTGAAAAAAAGATCAGCATGTGAAAGTCAGAAACAAAGGCAGTTGGAGCCAAGCAGTTTTGCCATGTTGAGATGAAAAACACTCATGGAAGCTTGAAAGTAAACACAGATGGTCCCTCTGTGGTGGCTGAAGACTGGAGAACTTCAAAGGTTCAAACAAGGAGCCTGAGCACACTCAAGAGTCTGAAGCCACTGTGGCTAAATATGACTTCTATGACTGCTAGACTACACATAGTCACCCCCAAGTGTTCATAACTTTCCCTGCAGGAACCAAAGAAGGACAGGTTCCCTTTGACACAAATATAGTGTAGTTAGTTAGTAGTTAGTAGTACAGTTTTTTTTTCCCTAGAATGTTGGTTGGTTGAGAGCCATGAGTGACCAGATTTGGAGTAAAGGTTGATCCTGGAGTAAAGTGAGGGGTCAGCAAAAGTCAGCCCCTCATAGCTGATTCTTAGCTGGTAAATAAGCTAGCTTAACATCCTGTCTGTCGAGAATGAAAGCTATTAGAGCAAAGAATCTTTGACAGCTTGTCAAACATGGCAGGCTGGTTCAAAGTGTAACCCAGGGCAGTTCTCACCAACACAGACAGAGATTATTATTTTTACATTTATTTATTTAATTCAAGCTGTACATGGATTTTTTTCTGCTTTAAAGTTTGACATTTTGAATTTCGAGGCTCTGTGGGGCTAAGGCCCTGTACACACACTGCCGGGTGTTTTCAAAAACTAATATCCCCTCTCATTCATTTTTAATAATACTTTTGTCCATATGCAGCAGGCAATTATGCCAATAAGTGAGGCTTGAGACATTTCAAACCCATATTTGGCAGTGTTTTCCAGACAAAAAAGCCCATGCCAGCCAATTGGGATGAACCTCCATCATTCAACTGCGACGCTTGAGAACTGAGAACTGTTCCTTAGCGTGTACACAAAACTATGAAACCAGAGTTTTCCAAAATCTTTGCTGTAGTTTTCAGAAAACACCTTTTTTGTGATGTAAAACTAGATGACAGGCTTCAATGTACAAAAATATCTGTGGTTTCCCAGACTCCCGGCTACCTGTGGACTTGGCCTAAGAGAGTGTAAAATATTCTTTCCCATATAAAGTAACAATGCTAAATTTTAAAACCTAACTTGTGCAGATTGTCAAAACATTCCATATTTATATGTCGTAGAAATACATGAATTTGTCTGTTAACTGCCCAAAATGGTAAATTCTTAAAATAGCCGCTGCCATGCTTCAGAAACATTTGGTAAAAATGAACTCCTCCCTCCACATTTGACATCATAAAATGATATGAGTAGATTACGTCAATAAGAAAATCCTCCTGAATTTACAGCAAAAACAACTTTCAAGCAAATTATCTAATTAAAAAATCTTCCTTTTTCTGCGCTGAGGCAGCAGGAGCAAGCTGCAGCAGGCTGAACAACAACCACATTGTTGACATTTATAATTAATATGACAGATGACAGCTGCTGTTTCTATTGTCTAAGCTGCTGCAGTAATACTTTTGGGCCACTGGGAGCAGCAGACACAAACTGTAAACAATGCTGACTTATTGGTCTAATCCCTGTGTCCACACTGGGGGATGCACAGGCTTCAAGGAGCATCCACTAAATCCACAGCAGCTTTTGGGGAGCTGTTTTATCAAACACTCATAACAACAGGTGAGGTCTCTTTCTTAAAACTTCCTAAACCCTTTATGAACAGAGGATTATCTAACCTGAACTTCTACCGACTTTTACTGGGAGACACAGAAGTTAATATTTAATGGTAATATAAGGTTTGTAACGTTGTGTTATTATTTGGAGGATATAACACTCTATGATGTTCAAAAATAGATAAATTAATGACAATCTGACATGAAAGGTGGAAGGTTGAGTGTACTTTAAGTTCATGAACAGTTTATCAGATATTTTTTCTAAAAGATGAAAATTGAAACCAACAGTGGTATAGAATAGAATAGAATAGAATAGAATAGAATAGAATAGAAAACAATACACTTTATTTATCCCCAAGGGGAAATTAAGTACAGTTTTTAAATTTATCCTAAAAAACAAACAAACAAAAAAAAACCCATAAATAATTCGATTTATAATAAAAATAATAATAATAATAATAATAATAATAATAATAATAATAATAATAATTATTATTATTATTATTATTATTATTATTATTATTATTATTATTATTATTATTATTATATGATAGTGATAATAGAATACAGGTTTAAAAAAAAAAAAACAGGAAAATTTCCAGGACATACAAAAAGCCTGCGAGGACTTCGTATTTAGGCTGCAGTAAAGTTAATATAATCTTAATGTATTGACAGTCGTCTGGCTGCGCTTTTAGAAAATACAAAGTCATATTTACATTTACTTAATATGCTTCTCTTTTTTCTCATTACACCAGTTTAGCCATTCTTTACCAACTACCAACTTACTTTGAACTTCAGGATTTGGACATCACACTTTTCAAAACAAAAACACAGACCCTGATCAAAAATCATTTAAAATTGCTAAATATTTCTCTGTAAAATTAGAGGTAAGCAGCATTTTACATTGACCTTTAATAAAGAAATGGTGATGGTCGCCATTTTAAGAATATAAGGAGAGGAATAGCTGATTCTCAGGTATAGCAAAGTGAAAGAAAGGCCTGCAGTTGTTGCAAATGTCCTTTAGGGGGCAGCTAAGAGCTTAGTGTAACAGCTGCAGTCTCTCATTCTTCTGTGACTATGGTTTGACTTTGTTGGTGGCAACAAATACAGCTTACTTCTCCAACTTTAAGTCTCTATTTTAGCTTTAGATCAAATTAGCTCAAAGATTTCTCCATGGAGAATCAAAAAAGGCAAAATTTGACCAAGACTAATATTCATAGAGTTTTAGCTGGTTTTTCATAAGAAGTGTCTAAATGAGGCACATAAAAAAAAAGAGCATAGTCAAAAGCAACCACCAGGCTGGTCTAGCCAATGCATTAGTGCTAAAACTGCAGTTCCTCAAGTGTCCACTTGGAGCATGTAGCAAATGTCTCCAACTCCACTCACACATACGACTCACCTCCCATGATTCCACTTTAGAAATCAATGGGTGACCTCATACTGTCTATAAGCATGGCTACAGGAACACAGTGTATAGTGGTACATTCCCACGTTGCTTACATGCAAGCAGATTGTATCAGAGGCTGATAAATTATTTGTTCTTCTGAGTTCATTTTAAACCCAAATGTACATCCGCAGAAAACTTATGAAAACTTTCTGCTGAGAATTTTTTTGCCAAAGTCAAAAGTTCTAGAACAAGCTGTAAACACTGAGTTAAGATCCTCCTGTCATCTTTAAAACTGTTTTCCCCAATTACGCCTCCATAAAGGACTCAATGAATTATTTCAGGACAGGCAAATCCTCTTTATAATCACCTCATAAACAACGCTCTGACTGACATGGGATTATACACTTCTGCTTTAGTCTGTCAAACAATTACAGCTCCTCACACTCCAGTTGAGCCAACACTTGGGCGTCAAGAGCGGGCTAATCCACTTTAATTATTGGATACAGAGGCCACAGTAAGAGCAGAGTCTGTAAAATGAGTTTGCCACTCAAAAAACAGAGCTAATTAAAGCATGAAAAAACAGCTGTAAACTAGTGTGTGTTTACAACGAGGCAGTTCAACTCGCAGAGCTTATTAAATCAAGAAGGAACTCATTTTGCTGCGTGAGGTCAGTTTATTCAGATAGGGGTGTTGCTGTGTTAAAACTGAAGAGTAACGTCTCAGAGCACTCGAGCAGATACAAGAGACTAACCTTGAGTGTGTCATCAGAATGTCATGTGGGATATCATCTGTGTGCTAGTGATAGGCGACAGCCAACTCATAACAAACAGCTGGGTTTAACAGAAGGGTGATGAGAAATGTGTCACACAGGGTCCAGTGAGAAGACACTTTTTAATTTTACAACAGAAAATTAGGCATCTTGAGGTTTTGTGTTGCCTTGGCCTCTTTTGAAGCAGCAAAAACACTGTAAGAGTTTTGACTTCAGCGGTGGCTGTTTTTTAAATTGTGCACTACCTCTTGACTGAAAATGAATACAGTTTATTTTGTAGGAAAAAACTGGGGTCACTGTGGCTCCACCCACAATGTTTATGGTCAAAGTTCATGCTGTTGTCAACTACTTCTGACAAAATTTCTCTAAAATGTCCAGCAGGATAAACTGATGTAATTACATATTTAAAAAAGATCAAAAGTCAAATTTACTGTGACAATACACGGTCCTTTATATATTCATGCAGCAATACTTTCGATGTAGTATGTTTCTCACTGTCTGTCATGCACATTCGAAAAGCAAATATAATTTATACCAGATAACTGGTTCAGTAAGCCCCTCAGTTTGTGGGTTGGGAGGCTTGTTTGTTTTTGCCAACATTTTCTCCAAACAGGGACAAATAACTACTTCAGGTCGGTCATGCAGTTGTGTTGTTCTCGCAGACTCAAACTTTTTTTTTTATTGCAAAGCTAATCATAGCAGCAGGCTACTTAAAAACAAAAACAAATGAGAGTATGCACCAGGGATAGGGTCCCTGGTCCCTGTACCAGGGACAAAATAAGTACGTAATTGTTTACTTGTCTTGGGACATGTCACACATGCACCACAGTAAGCCAGCAGGTGATTACAATAGCACTTAAACTAGCTAACTTGTGTACTAGTCTGCATCCATGTGTGTTCTTTTTTTTTTATTTTTTTTTTCCCAAAAATACAGTAATACATATGGGGCTTCTCTCATGAACATTCCCCCTAAGTAAGGTACACTTAATGATTTTTGAACAATAAGCAGAACTGCTAAACTTTACAAGAAAGATAATGAGTCTAGTTTGTCAGTTTTTCCATTCTTACCTGAGCTCCTCTTTAAAAACTTGGTCCCAGAGTGATTTCTACAGGGCGCCTATAAAGTCGCTTTACAATTTTAAAAAATACATCACAAAAACAATTGATGAGATATCTTCATCAGATTTGTTCTGTGGACTCATGGTAATCTTTTTTTTTTTTTTTTATAACACTGCATTTGTGTAATTGAGGTGTCCTGTTGATGAAAGACTTGCTGTTAAATTCACCACTAAATAATGCCTTCCTCTCATGAAAAAAAGGCAAAATGTGTGTCATGGTTATAAAACAAAATTCAATATGCAGACTCAGCAAAACTACAGAGCTTAATATGGAAGAAATCCACTGTTATGTCCATCAAGTTATGCATGGCCCAAAAAATGTATGTAGACAGGGATAGTGTCAGAAAAAGGAAGGAGTGGTGGACGATCAAGAACATCTGAGAAAACCATTGATCATGGTAGATAAGCCTTTTAATATTCCCCCACAAATTATTATTACCTCCGCCAAGAAGGTTATGTTTTTGGAAAGTTTGCCTATTTGTTTGTGAACAACATAACTAAAAAACTAACAAATGGATCTTGATTGTATTTTCAGGAAATGTTCAAAGTGGGATGAGGAAGAAGTGATTGAATTTTGGAGGTGATCTGGATCAACGTCTGGATCCAAGACTTTTTTAAAGGATTCTTTATCGCTGTGAGATAGGTCTGTTTTCACCATATGTGTATATAACTCCACCATAAATGGTCAGATTGCTTTGCAAAACAATACAAGACAAGGTCACCATAATTTCTGACGGATGTAAAAAGTTGATTCAGATCCTGGTAATATTCTGTATACCAAGATCTGGAATATGAAATATGTACTGGGTCATCATAATTTTCAACACTGTCAGGTAACATTTTATCGTACAAACCTGCAACTAACACCAAATTGTAGCAGACAGTCTGCTGAAAGGGAGTATAACATTAAAGTAGGACTAAAGTGTTGGTGACAATCACAGTATGCTTGGTGGAGATCTGCGCTCTCTGACTGCTTTACTAGTTTCATTTGTTGGTTCATTTGCTTGTGTTGTACTTTTTTTTTCTTTTTTTTTCAAGAGACTTTATTGAAACCCTCTATTTCCTCTTGTGCAAAAAAAGTGAAACTAGGGTTGTAGTAACTGCAAACTTCCAAAAGGTGGCAGCAGTAACAAAGCAACTGCTGTGTCTATCCAGATTATTTCTTCAGTGTGGAGTCAAGGCCACATGTGGGCTCATTTGAGATGCAGATAAAGATCAAGGGAACTGTTTTTTTTTTTTTTTTTTTTTTTTTTTTTTAAATCATCTCATTTCCAAAAGAAGTTAAATGTTTGATTGTTATGTTTGTTTCATTCTGTCAGATACATGTTGTTTCTGTTCCACCACACTGAGACACAACAGCATCTATCAAGAGCCAGAGTAAAACAAGCTTCTCTGTCTGACAGCAAACATCTCAGAGCCTCATAGCTGGACTAGATATACGGTCTACTGTGCTTTGTTCCATGGTAAAGCTGTCAAACAAGGACTACAGTATCATAAAAAGGTCATGACCCTGAAACCCTGCCTGTCATTGGCTGGCTGTGTGTTTACAAAGTGTCTCTGGGACAATGCTGAGCAGACAGAACAGAAACAGAGCAGTGAGCACAGACGACGTGTACTCAACACACTGACGTCATACTGAGCGTGTGCGTAGATACTTTAAAAAAACTCGTGTCACAGTCGGCGGCTACAGAGGCCGCTGCGTGTTGTGATAATGACATTACGAGGTCAGACCCTCGGTCAAGTGAACACACACAAAACTAAAATATTCAAATTCTCAGATTGGAGGCGCAGATTGGAGCTGGTTGTTTTGCCTGTGAGCCGTTGCCAGTAATTAACCTGTGTGTGTGTGTGTGTGTGTGTGTGTGGATGCCCCGGGGATATGTTATCACTAATTTTAGATGCTCCCTTGCAGTAATGTGGTTTGTTTTCGCCTAATAGGCAGCAGGGTGACATTTGAAAAGGTTGAGATAGCAGGCGGGAGGTCCGAGTGGAATCCTGTGGAAACATTAACGAGCACACGATGGGAATTTGGCACCGGCTTTTTCTGATCTTGAGAGTAAAAGTGACACTCCTGAGATAAAAGCCACTACTTTTTCATCAGGGAGAAAAGACATAGAGGTAAAAAAAAAAAAAAAAAAGTTAAGATGTTCAGAGGGAGACTGATGGTGCAGGGGAGGGAGACAGAAAAAAAGAGATGGAGAAAGGATAAGAAAGAGGAACCGTACTGTTATTATTTGGCCTCACACTGAGTTCCCCCTACTGCGAGCGTGTGTGTGTGTCAGTGAGATAAGAGTGTGACTCATGCATACCTTCACATAGACTCTAAAAGCAGCGAGGTAATGCTCCAAACTAGCTGCTGAAATTAGAAGTCAGGGTTCGGACCATTTCTATGCTCATTATGATGCTGTTTACTAAACATGAAAACAACCCAAAGATGAGTGTTCCTCTGTTTTATTTTTGTCCCTCTGAAGCTTCCTTACATACATTCAGATGTAAAAAGAAGTAAAAAATAGTGTCTTCCGGTTTTCTGTCCCCACTCATGTTGAGGAAGTAGCTGAAAATAGTCTTTCTTTCCTCCATCATCACCTTCTCATGCCTCCTTTCCCCTCCTGTGCTCTCTGTCACATCCTGAGGTGTTCATTCTCCCTCCAGCCTGCTCCTTCACTCCTCTTCGGAGCTTCTTTTGTTCTTTTTCTCTTCACATTTCCTCCGGTTATCAGCACCATGTTCCAGTTGAGGGAACAGAGTGTTCAGGTAGCTTTTAAAGAGCATGCGGTTTTGAGCTGTGTGGTCTGACAGCTGACTGAAACCATCGAGGAGTCTGAGGTGCTCTTACACACCTTTCACCGTGGGCTGAGATTCATGTCCACTACGTAAAGTGTGCTTAGTGAAGAGCAAATGACTTCATTCCTGTTTCGTGTCATTCATGTATTCGTCAAGTTGCATCTCAAGCGGACATGTTTGAAGTTTCTGGTCCCATCTGCGTTTAAACGTATCCTTTATTTGATAAATTTACAAAAAAAATAAAAAGGATGGGCGACCAATAATGTAAAAAAAAACCCACAAGAGCAAACTTAAAGAGGGGGTTTCCTGCTTTCACATATTTAAACTTGAATATAAAGTTACAATGCCGGATGTTCAGACTAAACGTGTGCAGATCTACAAACCAAATCTTCAGAAGACTTACTTAACTGATGAGGTGATCGCATAAGGATCTCATAGCTGGTTCTTGACAGAGTGCAGGGCCTCAAACACCAAGGTTTACCCAAAGCCCTGCCCTTGACAGACCTCCAAAAGGCTGGCCAATCAGAGGGAAGGGGGTTTGTGGAGCAGGGAGCCCAAGCAACTGTTTGCATGACAACAGTTTTAGGATGAAACGTAAAAATAAAGCTTAGTGACAGTTCAGTCAGTTAGGCTGGGTGCTCACTCTTCTGTTCCCTCACTCTATCAGCTGACTGAGGACATGTCAGCTTTTCTCTCTATCCAGTCATTTTGTCACAGCTTCAATGGTAAGCCAATCATCTCATAGCTGTCAAAGTTTAAATGCTGTCTCTTCTGCTTGTCAGTTGTCTTTCAGGCTCATGTCACGACCCTCCTCCTCCCCATTTAACTCCAGTCTTCATCGCTTAGTCTTCTACTCTTCAGCCCCGCAGTCCTCACCGGATCCTCCAGATCCAGCTTTCTCAAGACTCTGACCACCACCACCAGTGTGTAGACTCCAACAAGGGATATTCATAACTCATAATGTCACTGTACCCCCTACATTGATTACTATGCTTTACCCTTGATGGGGTCTAACTGCCAAACTTTATTTTGCATTTAATCATCTGTTCAGAAATCTTTCTGGGTGAAACGCAAAAGTTTTGTTGCGTTTCAGCCTTGCATTTACATGGAAACGGCGTTTCAGCTGACCTAAAACACAAACTTTTAAAAACACACTCCAGAGTAGAATTTTTCTGAAATGCTGCCGACACCGTTGCCATGCAAACAGTAAGCCGTGTTTTCAGTGGTAATGCTGGCGTCACACTCCGCTTAACCTGAGTGCATACAACACAACAGCGCAACAGTACCGTTGTTACAATCATCGCAAACTACCATGTTGTGCTTGTGCTACTTAATCTGATGTATCTGCTGACTGTCTTTATCAAAATGTGCATCTGTTGCTTCACTTTTTAACTTAGTATTCCCCAATACACCAGATGATTGGCTCAACTGTACTTTGGTGGACATCTCCCAAAAGCTGCTTCTGGACAAGACAGTTATAGCAACGACTACAGGCCTGACATGCGTAGTACAGTGTTTTCAGTCCCTCAGCTTTTCCGTGTAAACGCAGATTTTTTCACTGCTTGATTGAAGCAATGTTGTTACACAGAAATGGCGTTTAAGCCGACCTAAAGCAGAAAATTTTGAAAAAAAGCCTCCAGAATGGATTTTTTTTGGAAACACCAGTGTTGCTGTGTAAACAGCAGGCTGCTGTTTTCACTGGAAAACGCTCAGGTCACGCTCCGCTTTGCGCATTACACTTTCATAGTGGCACCTTAAATTGCCATGCCCTAACCAGACAACAACAGTAACAAAGGTGGACTGCTGTGTTGTTTTTATGCAGCTCAGTCTGCTGAATCTGCTGAGTGCCTTTCCGACAAAATGTGCATCTGTTTCACTACTTCTGCACTTATTCTGTTTTGTTTATTTGCAGCTAGCTGGAGGGGTGTGTCTCTGCAATTATATCTCCAACTACAGGCCTGGCATGCAAACTACAGCGTTTTCAGTCCCTCAGTGTTTCAGTTGTAAAGGCAGATTTTTTTCACTTCGTTTTTTTGTGTTCAAGGGTGAAACATTGTTGTGAAAATGTGGCCTTAAAGATATTGCAGCTTGAAAAAGCATTTTGACAAAGGAAAAAATAAGGGTCTCTAAAACACCAGTGAAAAAAGGTTATTTTTTGATATCTATAGATCTGTTTCCACCAAGCAGTTCAGTTCTGTTCGTCTCGGTACGGCTCGCTTTTAAGGCGTTTCCACTGACTAATCCTGGGACAGATCCCAAAATAACCAAGACGAGCCGTCCCACTTTTGGGCCTCTTCTGTAGGGGTGCCAGACTAAACCGATGTGATCCCAGAAGGTGGAGCTACAACACTGCAGTCCATTGACTGGTTGAAAGAATCGTCACTTACTGTGTGACAGCAGCCGTATTTCTCCTCCACCAGACACAGTCTTCTCTGAAACAAAACTTGATTGCACTTACTTACAAAGTTCCAATTACAAAGAGGATGAAATGCTGCATGTCTCCTATTGTTGCTCTTTGTTTACTGTGTTGCGTTTTTCCTCTTCGTTCCATTTATTAGCGGGGTACACTGTGTTGCACTGCGTTGGAGCTGTTGTCAAATTGATGCAGCTATTGGCGTCGGCTTACATGTCGCATACCACAGGGGGGCACAGTTGGCTGTGGAAACACAAACAGGACCAGACTTAACCGAGCCAACCTGTAACAAACTATACTGATCTAAACCAGACTGCTTGGTGGAAACGGGACATAAAACATGAAGGGAGAGTAGAGAGCCTTTAAACTGTGCTTGAGAAGGTAGCTTTAAATTCTCTACATTTTCACCATAGAGGTAATTTTTTAAGCTTTAAATAGAAAAAAAAAAACATACTTAAATATAAGCTATGGAAATATTGAATGAAAAGCCCATGGCCCACGTTTTTTAACGGTGTAACACAAACTAGCTTCAAACAGTCAACAACATCAGAACAGATGATGCATCTCTGCTGCTGCTGAGCGAATAGTGTGTGTGTCTGTGTGTGTATGTGTGATCACATCCTTATCTGTGACTGTGTACAAACTCTTCAAAAAGGCCAAAGAAACATTTTTTACTTTGAGGAATTTTGGCCTGTGAAGATATCTCTCTGCGAGATCAGGAGGGGAGACCTGGACATGTGGAGAGAGGAAATGTGAGCTTTGACAAGACTAACCAGGCAGGAGCCAGTTCAGGGCTCTTCCTCCATAAATTATGGATTTCTGCCTGTCTCTACGGTAGACAACTGGCCTCCAACCATCCATCTCTCCGTCAGCTCGTTCTGCCTCTCTCCATATATGCATATGCATCACATGTATGCATGGAGAGGAAGAGGAGCAGAGTGATGCAGAAATATTTAACCACTCAGAGCTGCAACACTGTTTGGCTTCCTGTCACGGCAGGTAAGGCTGAAGATACCTCTCTAAAATGTCTCAGGTATGCTTTTAAAGAAAACAGTGAGGATTTAAATAGCAGAGGCAGAGCGGTGTAAAAGGGAGATGAATAAAAAGTTGGCAGAACGTGGTGGAGAGGAGGAGGAGGAGGAGGAACAGACAGCGAGATGAATTGAAGTGAAGCCTCGCTGTCGAGAGGAAGCTAAATATGGATCCAGCAAAAGCAGAGTCACTCTTTACCCGATCAAACAAGTCATCAGCTTTAACTTTCAGGCTTGTTCAATAATCCTTAACAGGGCTCTTCCCTGCATTATTAAACAGCTCTACACTACATGCTGATGCAGACAAACGCTCAGCTGAGGGATCCATTTCACAGGAGCTTACAGCAGATCTGCTCCCTCCACACTGACTCCTCCATCGTCTTTTCATTCCTCTTTATTCCAACGCCAAGCAGTAATGACTCTGCATCCAGCACAGCCCAGCTTGTTGTCTTTTTAGAAGTTTATCCTGTTCAATAGACTGACTTTTGACAACACTACTCAAAGATCTAATGTCCATCAATTCCTCTGCCTTAGTCGTTTCCCTCTAAAAGCAGGAAGAGAGATGCCTCACGCTGCGATTATGATATTATCAGCACAGGCCGCTCTCTGTTGCACAACATTAATGGATTTTCTGTTGGTAGTGCCAGGGAAAGCCGGGCAGAGCTGAACTTTGATCACACAACAAGCTTTGTTGTGCTCAAAGCCAGCACGGAGACAGGCAGGGGGGTTTAAAGCCAGATCATCAGGACTCTGAACCAGAACCAGCGTCTGGCTGCCAGTTCTGACAACACGAGTTTTCAGAAGACCTCTGTGGTTCACTGGACGTTATCTGTGATGAAGAGAGAAGTTGATGAAAGATGTTTTTCCTCTCAAACCCTGTGCTTTCAAAATAACCACCTCTGTCAAATTTTCTTTTTTCACCCTTGATGTTTTGCAGTTTGTTGATTTAATAACTGGTGAAAACCTCCACGCAAGAGCTTTAAATGATAGGAAACCTTTCAGAGATTGTGCTGATTTCTACCAGAGATGTAGACTGATCAGCTGAGAATGCAACATGCTTAATACAGTTTTCACTATTTTATTCATTTTTTTGAACAAATTATAAATCACCAACTCCATCAAGTGGTTTAGTTTGGTTCATCTTGGTACCATAGACTGTATTATTAATGTATGTAGTGTCCCTGATGTCACCCATCTGTTATAGAAAATGATTTTTGAAGCAGATCGGCTATAGCAGCCAAATTGGAAGTAACAAGGCTTCGAGTAGAGCCATAGGGTGCACATTCTATGAATGGGTGAGCTTATGATCTTAAGCCGCATTTCCACCAAGCAGACCGGTTCGGTTCATCTCAGAACGGCACTTATTTTGTGGTGTTTCCACTGACTTATCCCAGATAAGATATGTAAATAACCGAGACGAGCTGTCACACTTTTTGGGATCCTTTTGTTTGGGTGCCAGACTGAACTGATCCACTCTCGGAAGGTGGAGCTACAACACTGCAGACCATTGATTGGTCAAAAGAATCGTCACTTACCCTGACAGCGTTTGTCATTTCTCCTGGCAGCACACAGACTAATCTGAAACAAAGCTTGATTGTTCTTTGTATCGAAGAGCTACATCCACCAATCACAGAGAGGATGAAATGTTGCATTTCTTCCATCTATGCTCTTTGTTTACTGTGTTGAATTTTTCATCTTGGTTGGATCTAAAACAGGGTACACTGTGTTGTGCTGCTACGGCGGCACGCCATTGTTCAGCAGCAGGAGCTTTCGGCATCCGGCTTGCACGCCGCCTACCACGAGCGGGCAAAGTTTGCTGTGAAAATGCAAAATGGATCAGGTTTAACGGTACCAAGCCATGCCGTACTGAAGCCTTACTGAACTGAACAGGACTGCTTGGTGGAAACGCGACTAAAGACTGTATAATCAATGTATGTAGCCTCCCCGACGTCACCCATCCGTATTTGAAACAGATTTTGAAGCAGATTGGCTATGGCGGCCACATTGGAGGTAACCAGGCTTTGAGTACAGCCATAGGGTGCACATTCTATGAACAGGTGAGCTCACGATCTTAATATCCACTAAACTGCTGAGCTATAAAAAAAAAAAAATTCACCCCCTGTACACTGTGTGCCGATAAAGAAATTAGCGACTCAGACAAGAGACAATTTTTGAACCAGGCTGTAATTAGGTTAATTTCTCTTTTGAAAACAGCTTTTTCTTGGCTTTTTGTGTATGCGACTTCAAGTATTTCCAAAGCCAGCCTCAAGTGGACACTTGAGAAACAGCAGATTTTTAGCACTTTAGCACTGTCTTATCTTCTTAGACCAGAGGTTGCCTCTTGCTTGGTACAGTACACACTTTGTGGCATTTCCTTTACAAAACACTGTGATAAGTCCTCAAATTACCGACTCATACTGTCCCACGTTTTGGGTCCCTTCTGTTGGGGCGCAAGACAAACCAATCTGAATCCTAAGGGTGGAGCTACAAACACTGCAGTCCATTGATTGGTCAAAAGACTTGTTACTTCCCATGCAACAGTGGTTGTATTGGGACCTTAGTAGGATGGTTGCACTTCCTTAACTTTTTAGGACGTTTGTTTTAATGTGATGCTTTAATGTTAAATGTGATTGACAGTGTGTTGTTTGCATGAGCTGGACGGTGCGAAACAAGTTTCCAAGTAATCGGACAACAAAGTATTATCTTATCTTATCTTAATAAGGAACAACACATAACCCTGCCATGTTCCAGACGACGATAACTTTCATATTTTCTTTTTAGAAAATGTTGCCACCAAACGGTATAAAACTTCTGTTGAAACTAAATTGTGACATTTTTCTTCTTTGTTGGATTTATTAGCAGGGTATACTGTGTCGTGCTACTATCCATAGCTGACGCAGCTATCTGCCACCAGCTAACACGCCACCTACCAAGAAGGGCATGGTTAGCTGTAGAAACGCTAACTGGATCAGGCTTTAACCATCCGACCTGTACTGATAAGTACTGGACCACTGGTGGAAACAGGGTTTGAGACACCCTAAAATCTGTGGAAAAACCCACAGAAAATCAAGACAGTGCAACTCAGTTCCTAAGATGTCCATTTTGTAATTTTTAATTTCTAGAAAACAAACAACAAGAGTACATCATGAGTTCAGTTCAGTTTATTCTTATTCACATTAAACGACTCATGGCAGCACATTCTTCCACCGGTACCTGTGAAACATCCGGTCCCACAGACAGATCTCAAAATCCAAACGCAGAACAAAAACATTAAAAAAAATCTCATCATAAGACCATCTTTAAAAGTAAATCATGGATGAAAAAAAACACACATGAAGGTAAGACGGTGGAAGAAGACAGAAAAGCAGCATTAAAACTCTCAGGGTGGGGACGGGACAGGACAGGACAGGACAGGGGGTCTTCTGAGACAACAGAAGTGTCATGTGCTTTTCTTTCCCGTGGAGCAGGCACATTAGCAGTCAAAGACACGGCTTCACTTCAGGATCGATCTCATTCAGCGTTACAGGAGCAGAGCTGAGGAAGGAACGTGACCAGGAGAGAAGTTTAAATCAGTCGGTTGTGGTTTTCAGCCTGTGGGTGGTGACTGCCAGCTTATCAGCCAGCTCCAAAAGTTGAGGCTTTGTTTCTTTACACTCCTGACAAACACACTCACAGTGTGGATGTATGTAACCCATGTGTGCTGCGGTGTGTACACTCAAACAGAAATAGACCTGCGTGTGGACTTTTCCCCTCGTCCTCCCCCTCTCCTCTTGCCTCCTCTCTTTCCTGTAGCTTGGAGGGATTGTTGCATCTCCAGAGCCTGCTGTGCTGTTGGGAATATAAATATAAACACCAACATGTTTGCCATGAGGCTTCCACAGAGACCGTGCAGAACAGCTGTCGGTAAACCTCAGCATTGTACGGTCTTATAAACTGAGGACACGGATTCGCCTTTTAAACTGATTCGCAGCAATTTTCTCTTTTCAATCTCTCACTCCTTTAATTTCTTTCATTAGCTCCTCTACGCATCAGTCCAGGAGAAAGACAGCAGTCAGCAACAACAAAAAACAACAAAAAGAAAATCAGAAGATTAAAAAAACAACACCAAAACGGAAACCCCCAAATGCTGTAAACAAACCCTCCTGCAGCGCCGTCTTCATCCCGTTTTCAAACTCAGTGTCATCGTCCACGTCCTCCCCAGAAGTCTGGGTGAAGTTCAGTTTTGAGGCTGAAGAACACGTGAGCCGCAGATTGTTCCTCTGTGTGTGTGTCTGTGTGTGTTTGTGTGGGGGTCACTGGTACTGGAGGTAGTTCTTGAGAGTCTGCGGCAGCGGGAGTGTGTCGATGTGATGGATGCGCTCTCTGCCCAGAGCCAGTCGAGCTACTCGTCTGCACAGGTCCATGAGGGGGAGGGGCTCCGCTGTGGAGGGACAGGAGACAAATATAAGTACAAGTGTGTCACACACCCACTCAGCTGTGGCCTGTTTGGATGAGTTTACTGCTTTCCCCATCACTTGTGTCAGAGGTGTTGACCAGCCTTGTCATCGTGTTATGTGGTGAAATCACAGAGATGAGGAAATGCCGGGCAATCCTCAGTTTTTATTTATTCAACACAGAGTTTGACTTAGTGATTCAGCAACACGGATTCCAGATTTGATTTCTCCATTTGCAGATGTTGTGTGGTGAAACTGTCACTAATGAAATAAGTAGATAACAAAGTATTCAAAGAGGGTGCTAATACTGCTGCGAGCTCATGACTCATTTCACGTGTGATCATCAGCTCATATTTTGGAGGCTGTTGCAAAATCTTGCATCAGTGACTAAAAATCAACTTCTCTTTTCTCTTTTTGGGTTTCAAAGCAGGCTGTCTGTGTTTGTTTTCTGTCTTTGAAAGTTGTAACAGGGGAACATCAGGAGAACTTTAGAACAATACATGTCTGCCATAATCAAAGTATTCATCATCGAGCTCAGCAGCAGGGATCAAAACGGCAGACCTTAGGTTGCGCATGGCCTAGAAATTTAACCCGTGCAACCTCAAAATAAATATGGGAGCATTTTGAGGGTGCATTCATTTTTATACAGAATGTCTCCTAACATAATCTGTAGTTGATGATAAAACCTGCTAATACAGTGTTATGATATCAGTCACTGATCAACCACTGTTCTTTTTGAGCCAATGTTTACATAACCAAACGTTTGTGAATCTGGCAACATCATCAGGGACACCAGACCACTTCCATCATTCAAATTCAGGCCTCAGGAAACCAGTTTCACCTTTTAATGTAGTATCTGAAAATGACTTAACTTAAGTCACACAAATCCAGCTGACCTCACTACCTTTTTGTTTTCCCTCATGGTTTCAGTCCCTAAGCTCAGTTTGGAAGTTTCACATCACCTGTTGTGACTTTTATGATAAAAACAATAAGGGTGTGCATGATAACATTGCAAAAATCTGAACTCTTTTCAAGTGTTTTTGACTTATTTTCAGTGAAAATGTCTTTTTAAGACTTAATATGATCCACATTCACCTGACCGGTCCAAAAAAATGTCTAATTCAAGTTATTTAAAGTAAAAAATGAGATCTAAACTGCCTGTAACAGATTAAAAAATCTGCCAGTAGGGTGAGAGACGTGCTTATATTAAGACATGATTTCAAATCTTGACAAGCACATTTTTCTCACCTTACTGGCAGATATTGCTACTTGTCACAAGCAGTTTGGATCTCAATTTTGACTTTATAGTAGGGGTGCCCTTGCTGCACCTCACATCTTAAAAAGCTGATACTGATACCGATTTGGGCCAATACCGATTTTTTTTTTTTTTTTGACTGACAGCATATACCCTCAATGTTCCAATATTATTTTATTGAAAATCATTGAACAATACCTGAGAAACAATAAAATATTTATGTTTAACTTAAACAATCAATAAAATGTCCTGAGTTTTAGGTCTCAGAGCAAAAAGTTACAGTGGCTGGCTGTCAGACCTTCTAAGAGGTATATAAAATCAGTTCTATATGTAAGGATGGGCCGATCACAGATCCCCAAAATTAAGGAAATCGGCACCGATTGATTGGCCAGCCAATCGATCGGTGCATGTCTACTTTAAATAACTTGTAACAGTACATTTTTCTGGACAGGTCAGGTGAAAGGGGCTCATGTCAAGTCTACAAAGATATTTTTTTTAACAAAAACACTTGATAAGATTTCTGATTTTTGCAGTGTAAAAATCATGGTGAAATGATTCTGTTTTGCTTTTCCAACCCCAGATTAGTTGTACACCAGCTCTTGATGCGTATTTATTTTGAAGCAGAAAGAAAAGCAGCAGGTGTTAAAAAATTTACACACAGACATATGATCACCGCTGTAAATAAATGCCAGTTAAACACACTGTCTCTCCCCCCAAAGGCTGTGGAGGAAAGTGATGTCTGTGTGTTAGACAGAGACGGACTCGTAACTGCTGTCCCTTTATGAATGTCAAGCTGCTCCACCTGGAAGCACCATCTGGACGGGCTGGATTCCTGCTGCTCACAGTCGACTTACACGCCGCGTGAAGGACACGAGCGGGGGCATTTACACTTGCACGCAGCACACGCTTACCCACAGGCAGAGGTTGAAAAAAAAAAGTTTCTGATAGTTTCTGAGCTGCGTCCTCTGGATGACTGCGTGCATTGATATTCAAAGGACAGCCATCACACACACACACAGAGACTTGTAGCCTTGATGCTATGACTTATTGATTGAGCTGATGTTTTGACAATCAGCTGAGGCAAAGACCCTGAACCAGTTACATCAATAAATAAATTACTGCAGCAAGGTCAGGAGTGATATTCAAATCTGTGTTCAGGCAGACATCAGCTCCCTGAAACTGCACGATATTTCATCTCTAATCTGTCCCGCTCTGCTTTCTGCTGCAGGTGACAAAGTTTAAAGAGTATTAAAACCAGTAACAACAGCATGCACTCTTTGTGCCAAGGCATTAGAAACCATCCCAAACCAAAGAAAAACACATGAGACTGTAGAATATGAAACCCAGATCAGAAAACCACTAGTCAGAAAACCACACCAAATATATCAGAATAACAATGATTTTGTAGTTAAGGATTGAGAAATAGCTGATGAGTTAATAGTTTAAGATAAATTTTTACTCTGAGCATGAAAACTTTTGCTGTTAGCCGTAATTAAAAAGTTCTCTTATTGCTTCCACTCAATAGTGGGTCCTTAGTGTCGCATTTGTTCAGAATGTCTGTTAAAAAAACAACTTTTTCATTAACTATACAATGTAAAAGCTGGATTTAGAATTTCAGCAGTTAGTTTATTTGTAGTCAAAATCTGATTGAGGTTAAAAACAGAAATCACATTTTATAGCTGCTGTTGTGTTTCAGTGTTAAGCCAGCCTACAGTGACTGCCCATTGCTTTAAGGATTGATTTCAGGAGTCTTTAATCCCATTTAAGGCCCAACTTGGACTTGGGAGCCTTACTTGATTTGTGTTGTGTTTATTTGAGTTTGTAACCCTGTATATATCGACATGCAGTCTGAGATCCTCTGGCAGTGCACTATTGGCTGTTCCAAAGTCTAGATTCAAGACCAATGAGCCCCTAGACTGCCAGAGATCAGACTTATTTGCTAACTGAAGACCTACTTTATCAGAAAAGCTTTAATTTTTTATATTTCATTTTATTTTTGCAATCTTATCTTATTTTATCTTGAATTGATTGGTTTTGCTTTTACTGATGTATTTTATTGCTTAGCTGCTTGTCTCATTTGTTTTTACAGTCTGCCATTCATTTTTAACTGTTTTTACTGCTTAGTGTGAATCACACCATTACTTGTATTAGAAAGTGCTATATAAATAAAAATGTTGATATTTCATCAAATATAAGTTTTATTATATTAAAGTGTGACCCTGTAAACTTATGACTGTCAGAAAACCAGTTTTTGATTTTGTATTTTAGGATTGAGAATTAGCCAATGAGTTAATGGTTTGATAACAAAATTTTACTTTGAACATGGTCACTCTTTACTCTATAACCGTTTTAATCATGGCAGAAATTCTGTAGAGCCTGAGTTCACATCAAAGTATTAATTTATACAACCAACCACAGAAGAACCAGACAGGTTTATGCTGCGTACAGTTTTTGAATCAGAGTTTATAAAACACTAACTTGTCTAAATGGACGGCACTCGATGCTGTTTTGGTTGTTTAAATATGTGAAAGTATTAATCATTGCAGGATTTAAAGAGTTCTTTAACCATGGACTTAATATCAGGTACACAAAGTAAAGGATGCCACACAAAATAAGCCTATTCTGTGACAGATTGAAAAGTGCACCACGTCACCACGCTGGCCACCTACTGAATGAATAAGGTGTAAATATGTGGGATCTAATGTAAGACATGTTAATTGAGCAGAAGCAAACTGAGTCTACAGAGACCTCAGGCATTCCTTTGGGCTGGACGGCTGCGTGACCGCTCCATGGCAAACACACAAACAGCCAAGAAGAAAACAGGAGCTTGTTTGAGGAGATTGGACGGGAATCAAGTGAGCATCGACTGGACTTCCATCAGGGTCCTAATTAAAAGCAAACTGGCCAAGAAGTCTTCACTTTGAGTCTGCATCCAGATCAATCCTGATAAACTTCCTGTTAGTTAATCACTCCTTTGTACTTTGTTTAGTGCTGTTATTTGCATTCGACTGTGAACTTTTGCATCAACATCTTACTGAATTCCTCTGCCACGCTCCTGTGAGTGACCTTTGAAACAGCAGCGAGGGGAAATAATGAAATCCGCCAGTGAACTGTGGCTGACAGCGTACAAAGAAATGGAGAACAGCTATCTCAATTTATTTGACTGCCGTGTGCTTCATGAAAAGGCTTTGAATGAGCACCTTGGGGACAAGTGTGGGCTCATTTGCAGCAACACCGACATGGTAAGTGCATGGATCGGAAAGGCATGTCGAATAAGCCCAGGCTGAATGGAGAAAAAGTGCATTGATGTGTACAATGAGGGTGAACAGTGGATAATTCCTCACAGCATCACACCCTGACAACATGTCATTAACTTGCAGGGGTGAGTGTACACTTTAGCACACCAGCTTACGAGATTAGAAACCATGACTGGTGGAACTGGTCGTAAATCCCGCCTGTGTTTATCCAACACCTTGTGACCATCTGAACTGTGGCGTCATAAAGACAGAACTCAGATCCCACTCCTGGTGTATGAGGGGACTGAGGAATGGTGGACCCCCTCTGAGATGGATTTACTTTCCACTGGGCCTAACAGCACCCATCAATCAGTCTACTCTAACCAGCACAGCCCCCGCATATAGGTAGTTTCCATAGTAACCAGCTCCTCACACTGCTGCGGTGTGATGTCACAGGGCTGGGAGTGTACAGTCACAGCCGCGCCGTGTGTTAGATGTGATGTTTGTGAGAAGATTTGTAAGTGAGACCTGAACTGTTGCCAATTTAAATGTTGGAGCAAATGCTGCGTACAGTACGGACAGCTGGGATCACAGGAGATCTAAAAACAAGGAGACAGCTGCACATTCCTCCGAATTACACTCAAAAGCAACATAACTTCTCAGGCAAGAGGGTGCAGGGAAATATCAGCGTGCTAACAGATTTTTTTCTAACATATGCCAAATGTGGAGCCTGTGAGCATCACTTTCTTTTAGTCACATTAGACAGACAGTGAGCATATTTACTGAAAGCAAGGCAAGTTTAATTGTAGAGTATAATTCACCGTCAAGGTAATTCAAAGTGATTTTAACATGAAAAGTGTTAAATCAAAGGGCATACCATGTCATGAAAGGATTTTTTTTTTTTAAGAGTTAGTAATAAGCATGTAACTTAAAAATTAGAGCCATTTAAAAAATGGCAGAAACAAAAAAAGGGGAAAAAACAAGATAAATCCAAAGTCATAGTGGATTGTTACACTATTAAAATAATCATGTTGTTATTGTCCAAAATGAAGAGAATGTAGGATACAATAAGATACACCTTATTGTCTCCTATGAATAGGGATGGGTACCGAATTAGGTACTTCTATAGGTACTGAGTACCGACCAAATTCTGTCAAAAGTACCGAGTACCGATTCACGTAAAATCAAAAGGTACCATGTTTAGGTACCTAAATCCATCCTTGTGACTGTGAGGGAGTGGAAGAGTAGGAGATTTTCCATGCTGGACATGAACACAACATTGCAAGGATATATACTGAAGATTGAATCTGTTAAACTTAAACGTTTGTATATTTTAATGTGAAAAAATTGATATACACAAAAAAGTACTGAAAATTGGTACCGTTAAGTACCGGTGCCGATTGCTAGGTACCGTGCATCGGTACCGTATCATTTCAAATGTGAAAGGTACCCATCCCTACCTATGAATAAATCTATCTTGGACCCAACTGCTCCATTTGTTCGACTGACCTCACAACATTTCTGGTGAATACTAATTTTAAGATTTAAATTGCCCTTCAGGCACCCCTGTAGTAATTTTACCTGAATTGCGTCTAAGGGGCCGTTTACACGTCAAAGGTTTTAGGGCAAAACGCAAAAGTTTTGTTGTGTTTTAGCTGACCAAAAATGGCAACTTTTAAAAACGGCCTCCAGAGTGAAATTTTCGGAAATGCTGCTGACACCTCTGCAGTGTAAACAGTAAAGTGGTGTTTTCAGTGGAATATCTGACATCATTCTGCTGAATCTGCTGACTGTCTTTCAAGAAAATAAGCATCTGTTGCTACACTTCTGCTCTTAGCATTCACCAATACACCAGATGATTGGCCCAACCCTATTTCAGAGGAGATCTACCAAAAGCGGCTTTTGGACAAGACAGTTACAGCGCCAACTACAGGCCTGGCATGCTAACTACAGAGTTTTCACTCCTTCAGTGTTTCTGTGTAAACACATTTTTTTTTTCACTGCGTACTCACTGCGTTTTAGCATTTTTGGATGAAACGGGGCCCAAGTACTTCTATTTAACAGCTGTCTCTTTAAGGCTCCCCACTTCACCAACCCCCTTCCCCCTGATTGGCCAGCCTGCCGGAGACTGGGCTGGGGACTGAGCAGATCTTGGAGCATGAGGCCCACCACTCCTATGTGTCATGAAGCAGTTAGTTATTTCAGAGATTCTTGAACATATCTCGTGAAGAAGTCATGTTATTTCTAAGAACGAACCATTCTGTGCAGTTCATGGACAGGTTCGGTGATTTCAACAACATATGATTATGTAGCAGTTTGAAAAGTTTTCCATTTAGCATTGTTAGCATAATACCCCCTCTTTAAGAGAAAGTGGAAGTTGAGCTAGCCCACAATTTTTAGTAAGCTTATTTTAAAAACATGAACAGGAACTGAATGCTGCTCCACGATGTTTGGTTCCTTCACCAAGGAAGGAACACAGACCTGTACCAAGCAATGTGTTCAGTCTTGATAGTTCTTACCATTTGGTCAATATAATGGTAGTTTTTTGAAAGATATGTGGCAGAGAGAGAGTCAGTGTAAAGACCTCTGAGCTAATGTGATGCGATCCACTTTCTTGGCCTTGCAGCAGCATTAGGAACCAGCTGTTATTGTCCAATTTATCTATCAGGGGGACCTGTGAAAACACAGTCACTGTGATCATGTACAGTGAAGAAAAACACTCCTCCAGATCCTGTTTGGACACGACTCTTTTAACCCTAGGTGCATTCTGAGGTTATATTTAATGGGGCTATATATGTGTAAACTTTTGAACCAATATAAGGTTTCTCTTCAGTGATCTGCCCTCAGGTTGAGTCAGCTGAACAAAGTTTGGTCCAACCACAAAACTTCCATTAAAATCCCAGGTAACAGGAGGGCCTGCAGTGAAAAGATGGACACTGTAACACACAATGTCATCACAGTTCCCTCCTGAGGGGGCTGATGACGAGATGATGATACAAACTTGCTGGAATCCAGCCAATCCCTGTCGACACAGCACTCGTCTCCATGGTAAGGGTTGCCTGGGGCGACAATGGTGCTGTCAGATGGATGTGATGAGCACAGATAGGAAGTGCACACAACTGGTAAGTTAACTAACACAGTAACTGACACGGACTAGTTCTGCAGGTATAAGAGCACCATGTGGTGAGGAGTATTCCTGATGCTTTCCTTAATGAGTCAGAACTAGAGACGTCTGATCGACCTTTTGAAGAAACATCAATGCATGAATGTTATTGTGTGACATGATGAGGTTTTACCTTGGTACCTTATTTTGAAACATTATTGTTACAGCTGACAAGTAACTGAAAAAGTAATTAATAAATCACATACTGGGGTGACAGCCTTCTTTTTACAGGTAGACATATTGCATGACTATAAAAGATGTTTATTTCTAACTTCCACATTTTTATTTTATCCTTCACCTTGCACACAGCTGCCTGCCTCTCCTGTCAGTGTCAGATGTGCTGTTGAGGTCGCAGCAGTTGATGTTTTTCCTTGGCACTCAGTTTTCACAGCATGTGAGACACGTTTTTGATGACTGCTGTTGATAATGACGAATGAAAAGTATCGTGAAGGACGAGGCTGTGAGTTAGTGAGCTTGAAAAACAAGAACAGGAGTAGTTTTATGTTAAACATGGGCAGTCTGTGTGCTGTTTTATTGATCACCAAGCCAACCAAATCCATCCCTGAAAAAGCTGCTGTGGGCTGCTGTTTGGTCAACGATGTGAGGGGTCAAGACTGTATTATCTTCATTTTAGTATCACTCTACAGTCAATTGAAACTAAAGTTGTAAAGGGCAGATTATTTCCACAACATTTCCAAGAGCTTTCCATGGGAATTTAAGCCTGGAAAATTTGAAATTTACATGTGGTGGTCCTCAAGTGGCTCATTTAATGATCTTGTGCTGTGGGTATCTTGCGCAGTGCATGAAGGGACTGTGGCTTCAATAGCCCTGTAGTAAACAAAGTGCTGCTATGTGGTCAAGGTATAGAAAACATACTCAATTAACTTGCATAATATGTGGTAATTTTTAGCCAAATTATGCTACGCTATCTGTACCCTGGCTATATCCAATTTTCTCATAAATTCCCATAATTTCCTGCGGCAAGTTTTCAATTTTGAAAATTCCCAGAATTTTTTAACCCTAATTGAAACCGTTTTGTCAGCCCTAAATAACTAATTCACTTATCATACGAATCAGGTTGCATCTTCAAACAGGCCACCAGAATATGCAGTTGTCTGTCTGTCTCTATTACACCAAGAATTATACATCACTTGTCCATGTGATCTACTCCATCCCCACACCTCATTGACAAGGCAAACTCCTCACTTGATATCCAAGAGCAAAATAAAACACCAAAGTTCTGCAGCTTTTGTGCAGTTTGCGCCAGTTTTGTGCCCAATTATCCATGAATCAAGGTTCTTCAGCTTCAGTCTGTGCTGTGCAGAGCTGCTCTGTGTGCTTTGATCCTTACTAGGGGTGTGCCATATCATACTGTTTATGATAATACAGGCACAAGTTTTTTGAAGATATAAATTTGTCATACCGCAATATTTACAGTGCAGAGGCACAATGACGTATGACGCCCCCTGCTGTGTACAAAAACAATTATTGCAGAGAGCGAAAGTATCACGGCAGCATCAACTTCGTCTTCACATGAGGATTTAGAGCCTAAAAGAGGAGCTACCTCAGTGATGTGGAGGTGGTTCAGCTAACTAAAGATCAGACACACAGCAAAACACATTAAATGCAAAATGTGCAAGAGAACTATTACTACAAAGGGTGGCAACCAAGCGGCAACCACCGGTCTGGGACAATGTGGAAGTGCTAAAATCTGCTGTTTCTCGAGTGTTCGCTTGAGGCTGGCTCCAGGAGTACTGGAAGTCACAAACACACCAAGCCAAAAAAAGCCATTTTCAAAGCAGAAATTAACCTAATTACAGCCTGTCTGAGTCGCTAATTTTAGTAGCGCCACCCACTGTACGGGGGGGTGAATTCTTTTCTAACTTGGCCGTTCAGAGGATATTAAGATTGCGAGCTCCCCCGATAAGAGGCACAGCTGAGGGTCACGTGACCCTCAGCTGAGACAGGCACCCTATGGCTGTAGGCGAAGCCCTTGCCACTACCAGTATGGGCGTTTTAGCTGATGTGCTTCATTTCCCATTTCAGAAACAGACAGTTGACGTCAGCAACGCTACATCCATGTTTTATACAGTCTATGGTGGCAACACCACAAACATGTTCCACCACCTAAAGCTAAAACACACGGCCAAATAAAACCAGGCTATGAGGACACGAGAAGACATGAAAGCTACGTTATCATAGGTGAAATTTTTTGCCTCTACGTCGGATGTGTGGTCGACCTGAATGTCCAAACCCTATATCAGCCTTACCCCTAATTTACACATAAAGCGTAAGCGCCGCGCAGCACAGTTTCGTGGATTTTGGCCATGTGCCAATTCATACTGGATGCATCTCTGGAGCGCTGCGCAGGACAGTGCAAGACAGCGCCTATAGCAGCTGATACCTGAGATCACAGGAGAACCACATGTTGCTGCAGGGATCCCACCCATGACAACAAACTTTCATGGTAATTGATTAGTACATTAAGCTCATCTGGTCCTTTCAAAACTTCAGCACCTTCAGTCCATGCCTTCTCCTTTCTGTTGGTGTCCTTATAGAAAGAATGTGTTGTGACAAATTGAAATCATAAAGTTTTTCACTTCTAAGATTAAATTCTCCTCTTCCACAACTGCAGATTTCCTCTGGATCTGACCTACTTGCTATGTTTACATTTCAAGCTTGTGTAGTAGTAGTAAGTGATTGGAAAAGTGGCTTCCATACTGTGTGTCATAAATATCGTTATCACAAATTTCCTTAAAATATTGCGGTATAATATTGAGGCGATATCGCCCACCCCTAATTCCTTATAACAGAAAATTCAGTTCACATACTTGATAAGCTGAATGAAGACGGACATCCTTGTCATATTTAGGTGTTGATTCATGAGACATGAGTTTCACAGTTTAAATCCAGCCCACATCCTGTACAGAATGTATAAACGTCTCTTAGAGCACTGATGTTATTTGTGCAGCAGCAGTGCAGTGTGTGCAGGCTTTGTGAATGAGACAATGCACATTTGCATGGGTTTAGCAAGCACAAAAGCTGCACATCCCTTTGTGCATCAAACCCTGAGTTCTTAAAAACTCCAGAGGGGGGTTTTAAAACATGACCTTATTCATATACATTTTCAAAAAAACAGAAAGATTTTCTTCCTCAGGTTCACACAATGCTAAACTAAGGCTTCTGTTAGCTATTTAAAGCAGCCAGTGTGTCACCAGAATAAACAGGCAAGTTAAATAATCAATCTATGCTAATTAGCTGGAAGCATCTTAAGTAAACTAGAGCTGAGCAGAGCAGCTTTTTGCCTGTTCCTTATCCATCCTCCTCCTTGCAGTCTGTCATGTGAATCCTCTCTCTTCCCTTTCAAGCACTTTTTTTGTGATGGCCAGAGCCTCTTTTTTTTCCTGACAGATTTATTGCACTCTAAAGAGGAGATGGAGTGTGGGAAAGTGTGGTTAAGGACGGCTGAGCGCCTGATGCACCGTTGGATTGCAGAGGCTTGGCAGGCTGGCAGGCGCACACACCTACCTAACACTTTACTGAGAACAAAGTGGAGGAAGGGGAGGTAAAGTTTTGGGATGGCGGCGCGTCGGTCTGTCTGCCCACACACAGGTGAGATGGACGATTCTCAGCCGGTGATAGTTCCTCTTCGTTTCCTCTGCCTTCAGCCTGATGAATCTATGCATATTCATCAGTTTACTGTACGACATAACCCAGCAATGTCCTACTTAAAAATCAGGGTTAGACAGGTCCGTCTTTTTGGCATATTTTATTCACTGTCCATCTAACTCTGCCCCCTTTCTCCTGTAATGTACCGAGGCAGCAAGCAAAGGTGCAGACTCCCAGTGGTGTGTATCTGGCACATTAGCATAAACTGACCCAGTTTTCAGATGACATGTGTATCAGTCTTACATATTCAGCCCTTTAGGTGCGGATAAACTACACCTCTTATTCACCAACAGGTCAAAGGGTACAAAAGGGAGGAGAGGAATATATATTTAGAAGTGGACGGATTTAGCTCCATGACGTCTGAGATACACAGGAAAATTGGAGCAGAACAGTAAGGTGAGCAGGGGAGGAAGTACACCACGGCTTTGTACCCTTTGTACTTAATTGGAAATGCAGGTGTTCAAATCGAATCGTCCTTTCCAGAGTGGAAACCAATTGCTCACTGATGGAGTGATTCCATCCACTGATAATATCTGATTTCCTATTACCTGCAACACCCAGCTCGCCAGTCCCAGACAGGAGCAGACTGCAGTCTATTTGTCCCTGCTGCTCTCACTTTGTCCAGGAAACAGAGCCGACACAGACATGGTTATTAAGGTTTCTTCAATCCCTGTGTCGTTTGTCCATACAACTTCACATACTTTCATACACATCAACATCTGTACGGTTTATAGGCTGTATAAAACAGAAGACAAGCTCTGGTGTTGAAAAATGAAGATAGTTTTGAGAGCAGGAGTCTGCAGTTCCCCTTAAGTCCACTTGAAACTGGCTACAAAAGCCAAGGGTATTAAAAGGGATGTTTGACCACAAATTCATCAGCACACATGGCGCAAATGGCCCGGTGGGTTAAGTCATGCTCCATGAGGTTCACCCTTGCTCAAGTGGCCTGGGCTCAACCCCTGCCTGTGGCCTCTTTCCTGAATGTTACTCCCCACTCTCGCCTTGTTTCCTACTCCATTCACTGTCCCCCTCTCCTATCCAATTAGTGGGTTGACAGCTGTGTTGGTGGACAGCTAGGTGAGGTGAACTATAGCAGTTGCCCAAGAGGTTAAAAGTATTCGTCAAATTTAACTCTTGAGGTTGACTGACAGAAAGGCTGAGTAAGAATTTACAACATGGTGTCATCTCTGGACTTCAAAATATCAGGATGGAACAAAAATGTACATGTTGTTTTAGTCGATAATGCAAAAAGAGGGATGGCATGACAGTTCCCAAAAAGTGAAGCCAAAAGGTTTGATGGTCCCCCTATCAACTGGCTGCAGTAATGGTCACACTGGCTGCTTCTTCAATGGTATGGAAAATATTAAGTCTTTTTTTTTGCATACTTTGGTTTAAATTGGCAATTTGATATCATAAAAAGATGTCCAACAGCTTTTTAGTTCATGTGTAAATTTCAGTGTGTTTTGGATAGTGGGAAGGACTATATTAATAACTCTAGATACAAAAGCTAGGCGCCGCCCTGTTTGTTGTGGCTGCCTGTTGCAGTGGCTCTGTCTTCTTTATCCAATTCTTGTTATTTCTTCGTCTTTTTAATCATTTTTGCATTTGGAGTGGATCATTACTTTGTGCGGTTCATTTGTTGGTCATGGACACCTAACTGGTTTTGTCTGCAGTGATATTTTTACTACTTTTGCTCCTGTGTTTGTCTGGAGATCCTACATGTAACCATGGCCTCATTGTTTACATGTGAACTCAGCTGTTAGCAGCCTGTAGCATGTCATTGCTAACTGGTGCAAGGCCTGATGATTTCCCACAAGGTGAGGAGAAGGAGATGAGGATGACGTGCTGGTTCTCAGGTGTGAGCTACGAAGTGACAACATCGACCTGTCGATCCATCGTTGTTGGAAACAAAAAGATCTGTCTTTAAGATGGACAAGCTAGCCATGCTAACCCAGCGACAGAGGGAACAGACACAGACATGGCTAACGGAGCTAACATCAGACACCAACGCCATGTTGGAAGAGCTTCACCTACTGTGGGCAGACAGGATCCAGGAGACAGAGATGGAGCATGACTGAAGAAGCTCAGTCCTGGACCCTGTGGAGGTGGAGGCTGGCTGAACTCGAGAATAATGGACAAGCTGTCATCATCTATTTTCATATGGACCTTTTTGCTCTTTCTATTCACTTTCTCACTTTTTTTTTCTTGATAGCTGCTGCGACTCCTCCTACATTTCCTCTCAGGGATAAATGAAGAATTGTCTATTCTAAAAACACCAGGACATCAGTGCCTGCTCCAGAGGTAATTTTGGCTCCAAGCAGGAAGTGAAGGAGCACCACTCATCTTTATACCAAGTCATAGTTAAAATCAGACTGTAAGTGGCACAATACAAAGCCAAGTTCACTGCCAAAATTACACGTCAAGCGGTTTTATTGAAGTAGTCTCTTCCAAGCTATAACTGACAACTATTTCTTGAGCTGATTGATTTCATTGTGAAAGCACAGCTGCTGAAGTACAGCTAGTTATCAATGATAATATTTAATAAAGATTTACATAGAAATAGGCCACCCAAAAATCTCATCAACTGACCTAGAAAGATAATCTGCGATCATATCAAAAGAAAAACAAACTTCACTCCATTTCTCAACATTTTCAGTGAGCAGGTTGTGGTTTTAGTGCATCACTGCTCCAGGCCCTGCCCATCCACCAGGGAAAGGTTCAACAGGGTGAGACTGAATACATGAGAAAGATTAAATTCTGACACGGATGCACCATCGGTCCAGTTTGGACGACAGATGGTCGGTCTGTGCGTCCAAAGCTGGACTCACACTGCAGGGTGACCGTTGGCTTCCTGAATAATACTGATGGTTTCATGTATTTCACTCACAGGTCACTTTAATGTTAATGATAACAGCTTCATTAAAACACAACAGCACGTCTTTGTTCACACCTGCAGGATATGTGGCACCTGGTGTTTGATGGATGAGCACTGTTTGATTATAAATGTGAATAAAGGTGGAAAGAGACATGATGCTGGAAAGCTTTTCAATGATTCTCTGCAGTTTGAGCCTGAATTTACATTTTGACACACCACTGACGAGGGATGCATGGAAGGATGTTTGTAGTGATGATTTTTTGGTAACCCGATGGATGGTTGTGATGAATCTGTTATTTTTTCCCCTTTTTTCTTGACAAAGTCACAGCACACGTTCTGCTAATTGCTATCACACTACATACACTGACGTCACTTTTTCTCACTCGTCAGCTTACTGCAGCTGCACTTTGTCAGTCTCTGTATATAATGGCTGATTGCTACCACCACCTACTGTGCCTGCATATATAGGCTTTACATGTAAATATAAGCAACTTTTATCAAATATCTATATTTGATTACATTGTGTTAACAGAATAAGAAGCTAGCAGGCAATTAGTTCGATGCATTCTGTGTAGCTCCGGATAATAATTTCAATATCCTTACAAAGACGCGGTGCTACAATGAGATAAAATAGGGGTTATTGTTACAAAGAGCAGCATCTGGGTATCTTTTTGGCACGTATAGCAGCAGACACTGTGCTCAATGATGCACAAGTGCTTTTATTTTTATCCCATTTTGAGATGTCTTAATATCAGTCACCACATTCATAATCTATCACCCCTCTAAAAGTGATGGGTAGGTTAACTTGTAGTTTGCACAGTTGTAGATATGAGCAGCTAAGTCTGCACTTTTGCAAGTTTGAGCAAAGAGACTTGTTGCTATGACAACATCTCCTGATATGTTTCAAGCAAGCTTCAAAGAACTTCAAAAAGCAGACATGGGTCAAAAGCAGTGAAAATCACTTATGCACATTTCTTTGAGAGGTCCCTGTAGGCCAATCAAAGTGCTGCTTTCAGTAACTGCAGTAAAGTAAAAGCTATCAGCTCTGTTGCATGTTTTTACAAGAAGCAGCACTGACTGGTTAATCTTTAACCCGATGCTCGCCTTATGGGAAGCAGAGGAAGGGTTCAGTCTTAATTTATGCAAGGTCTCAACTGTGCTACAGCCTGCATCTGTGCTGTGAATACTCCTTACAGCTCTGAATGCAGGCTGGGAGAAGGAAGACGTCCCATTTGCATAGGGCAAGCCCTCGCCCAGCAAACTAGTGAGCAAGCTGCCTGGTCAACAATTAACCACCCACCCATCCAACGAGAAGTCAGCTTAACTGTCTCCACAGCAACCTGCCACCACAATTGGGCGTGTAAACACGGAGAGGAAGGATTAGTGCTGAAAAGCATGAGAGGGGAAGAAAGGAAGAGTAAAAAGGGAGAGCAGGAGGGAGGAGATGAAACACAATGAGAGTAGGAGTCAAATAAGGTTCATTTGCTCAAGGGGAGGGGAGGCATGTGAGCTGATGTGTGTGAAACACTTCCTCCCCACTGGTCTGACTGGTTCAGGTTGAAATAAGTTTAGATCAGCATGTTGTCATTAGGGCTTGCTGGGTAATTGCTGTGTCACACAAGGCTTGTTTTTGGTGAAGGGGAAAAGAAGAACAGAGGACATCGTGCTCCAGGAACCCTGCTGTTAGGCTCTTAGAGACATAAGAGACAGGAACAATGGTATGAATCTGATTTAGACACATAAACATGTTTCAAGAGGGTTTCCTTTAAATGTATCTCAAACTGAGAGCAAAAGGATTTAAGTGGACAGAGTTTGAGAAAACCAAAGCAGGGTATTAAGAGACAGTACAGTGAGGACAAGTATCTCTTTTCTCTTCAGGGAGACAGACAGAGACACTGAGAACAAAAGTAGTTTGAGCAGGAAGGAGGAGAGGAGAGAATGAGAATGGATTCTGAGACAAGTGAAAGATCAGGAAACCAGAAGAGAGAAAAAGCGTGAATCCTTCTCTCGTTGCATTAAAAAGATGCATAGAAGTAAGATCTGGGACTAAGGGAGCACCATCATCTCCAAGCATACATATTGATGCTTCTATGAAAATGCTCTGTATGCCTGAAATCACTCACTGATCTCTCATGTGCATTCTGTCAGAACACAAGCTCTTTGAACAATCCTGACTCAAAACCCACTTTTACTGCACACATTGTTGGCAGATCTGAATGTGCCAGGGAGCAGATGACTTTCTTGTTGATTGAAATCTCAGCAGTCCGTCATCTTTTGAAGCTACAATAAAGTGCAAGAGACGTAAACAGAGCAGTGATTGACAGATTAACTGTTTTTGTTGATAAACTCAAGATTTCCAGCTTATTTGCAGACTTTCCTGACAGCTTCAAGGTATGAGCCGAGTGCGATGGTGTGTGAACACAGCAGGATACTGTCTCAAGACGGCAAGTGGGGAGGCTGATGATGCTGATCAGGTTGAGCAGGGATTTCCTTCTTTTTCATACTCACCTCTGGTGTTTTTATATTTCTTTCCTAGTCAGGAAAAGTTGTAGCTATTGTAACCCTCAAAAGGGACCATGCACATTTTCCTCCTCTACTGAAACCAGACAGACTTCTTTCAGCTGTGAGAACATGTCTAGCCCAGATAATCCCCTGCTGTGTGCGACATGTGTGGACAAAAATGTCAAGACTTGCAATGTGAAGGGCCTGTTTTCATGCACCACCCTTTAAAGATCTGTGGATTTCACACCAGGATGTCATTACTTTGGTCATACCCATCAAGGATGGGAAGACAAAAAGGAAAGGAAGTATACAAGAAGCAGAGGAGGGTGCAGCTTGTATCAAAATTTGTCCACACAAATATGTGACAAGTTGGGTTGAATTGTGATATCTGCACCTTAAGCTTTTTCTGTCTTATCAATGGTAATAAATGAAGGGTTTATTAGACAGACTACAGCTTCCAGCAGAGGGAACAAATCAGGGTCTGGGATTCCTTTCCAAAGGAAATTTTGATTACCGGCACGTTGACAAATTCGTAAGCACAGATGCACGTCTTTTCTGTACATACATTTCATTCATTGTTTATTTATATTTTGAATATTTAAAGCTAGCATTATTCATAACTTCATTAAAAATTTCATGTTTATGACAAATATCTTATTTAAAATTCACTATTATTCACAGATTTTAAGAGTTCTGTTAATAATATGGTATTCCCACCATCCCACCAGATGGTGACCGTAATGAGTAGGGAAGCTGGATGCTAACTGCATGCCATAATAGGAAAAGGAGAATGGTAACGGCATAAAATTGTGAAAAGAAGAAAAAAAAAGAGCAACAGTCTCTGGAAATATTGATGTGGTGCTGTGAGATCTAGGAACAGTCTAGAAAATAAAGACTGAGCATGGCAGTTAAATGTCAACAAATAACGCACGCTCCTGTGTCAAAGAAAACACTTAACGGAGTGCTCTGTGAGTTGCTGTTGTCTCTACTGAACTCTTAGACCAGGTAGCCTATTAATTGTCAAATAGATGCCAGTGACTTTCCAACAGAACTTTAGCTTGTGGCATCCACCACTCTGTGTAGTTTTATATCCACTAAGCAGGACTCAGGACTAAACTGAATTGCTAAAACCATGCTACTTGGCAGCCAAATGAAGCGTTCAAAGTTAGTTTTACAGTGTCAGACACTGAGGTAACCCAGTGTCCTGAGCCTGCATGGGAAAAAAGAAGAGAGAGGCTCAGCTACTGTCAACTATTACTACAGCTGTAGGTAGACTAAGCCTCTGCTAACTGAGCATTTTTAGCTGGCTTTAAATCTGAAAAATTCTACAAAACACAGAGACTATTAAAGAAAAAAAAAGTTTCTCTCTGTACTCTGACTACTTGTCATGCTATCTCCCCATTGGGAACAGCTCCACAAAAAGTGAAATGGACTTATGTAGCATGTGTACAAACTAGGCCAGTGCTAGCTTGCTAACATTCATCCATGATCACCTCACAGTCTCTGCTACAGTCCTGGTCTTAACCATAGGCTGTAAAAAAAATAAAGGACATCAACTCAAGTGATGTTGCCACAAAAACTGCTCCCCCTGGTGGCTGGCTGCAGTAAAGGTAAAAAGTTGGTCTCCCCATTCATTCCAGATGGGCTGTGGTCAAATTTTAAAAAGTAAAAGAAATATAAATAGAAGTAGAAATGTTTCTCACATCTGTATGCTGTGGTGATATGAATGTATTTTTGGGCTGACTTGTGTTTCAAGTCCTCTTTGTTATTAGACTTTAAAAACTGGTTTTACGTCACACTTCATGAAGATTGACAGCTGCTGTTCTTCAAGGTTTTTTTGGGAATAGTGAGGTGCCGGCTCTGTCCGGCTCTGGCGCCACACAGATTTTTTATTGCACAGATTCTGGTTGCACAACCCCATCCTCTGAAAGAGGTATTTTGGTTTCAACCAAACAATGCTAAGAGGCAGAGCCACGCTGTCCTTCTATAGACAGTCTATCAGTGTTGTTCCAGCTAACACAAAAAGTGAGCTCGCTCAAAGTTCAGTTCACACCAATTAAAATGAACTTGTTCACATTTCACTTTTGAAAATTTTGAACTTAGTTCATGGTCCAAAAAATGTATTATTTTATGTTCATTTTTACGCGATAAGTTCTCTTTGAGTGGAGCCATCTACTAGAGGTGACCCAGTCCAATATTGATATCGGGTATCGGTGCGATATTATTAACCCATTGGTTAATAATAAATGGGTCAGTTTTTCCTCATACCTACTGTTGCTGACTACTGTTCTTTGTTTGAATAATATCACTTAATCAAGCCTTTTCTAACATGACAGACATACTACAAAATAAGTAATAAAAGTATGCATGTTCAATGCTGGTATCGTATCGGATCCATATCGTTATCGGCCAATACTCAATGCTGCAGTATCGGTATCGTATCGGAAGTGAAAATGTAATATCGGGACATCCCAACCATCTACCCTTAAATCAATATCTGATCCAATGTCATATCTCATCCAAGCTAATTCCTCACATGTATGAACCCTTTTATGGTGTTATAGCACTGCAGACAGGAAACCTGTTACCGAATTGTGCGATTTGTCAGCAGGATGAGCCATGCTGAATGCACGGAGAGTGTCGTAGTAGATCTGAGCTCTGTTGCCATAGATCACAGTGCTCGGCACCAACCGTCACCTGTCGACAACTCCCCTCATCTCTCGGCACCTTTCAGTGCCTCTCAGACTGTAAGCAGCCGCTCACTGCCCCAGGAGCTCACGTTCCTGTTCATGAGTTATAAACTGAGCAGTTCACCGTTGATGAAAACTCCTTCACGCACAACACAGCAGTCTATAATCTTAACACTGCTAAACAGGCTGTCAGCGCTAAGGCACAGGAATGTATCTGAAGAAAAAACACACTAATCCAGCTTCAGGGCTCTAGGACTGGGTGACCTTTAAGGGACAGACAGCCCACAACGGACCTTTAAACATGAATCAGTCGTGAAGTGTTACAAATGGCAAATGCATAAAGGCATCCAGTTAAACCACCCTGCTGTTTGAAAGGCGTCAGAACTAAATCCAGAAGACAGGCATTGAGCAGAGACAGGACAGGAAATAGTGTGTGATCATTTTTAAATACTCTTACACTTTAAGGTGCAGGCATTTCATTCCCTGATCTTGTAAAATATGAATTTACACTTTCAAGCTGAGTGCAACGGTAACATATTTTGCTCAGAATCCAAAGCAGAGAGGACATCAAAAACACCAAAGAGGGCAGTGATGAATTTTCAAATGTAAGACAGGTTTTGTACTGTACTATATCACCATGAACCAGAGACATAAGACACTGAATTATGAGCATGTAAGCTGCTTAACACATACATATACACACACACACCTAACCTGACGCTTCCCACCAAGCAAGGCCAGACGCTGAGCTCAGAGGCACACTGGGACATCTTCCAGGATTCCTCCTCTGCTGGCTGCTGTCCTCCAGCCCACAAACACACACACACACACAAACACACACACACACACACACACACACACACACACACACACACAAACACACATGGCTCACAGCCACGGACATGGTGTCCATGCCTCACTGTCGGCACCGCCTCCAGCCTGCTTCGGGTCTTTGTGCATCATGCAGACTGGAGCGGGAGGGAGGACTGAGGGCTATTACACAATGTGAGGGGCAGACTGGATGGAGATGACTACGAGTTGGAACGATGACATTTAACTGGAAAGAGCAGCAGGGCAGAGACAAGCATGGAGAAAAGGGGACATAAGGACACTGGTGGGGAAACAGATATTCTAATTATACCAGAGAATTGAATACAACACTCTTGTTTGCCCTTTGAGTGTGTGAGAGTTGGAGAAAGACTTTGAGGACTTGAGAGAGCGTGTTAAAAAGCGATAGAGGGAAGCAGACTAGAAATAGTACACCACGGGCATGTTTAAGCTGCTTCCTATTGGTAAACAAAGCCGCAGTCCCTCTCATTGTGGGCTTTTTATAGATCAGTGCAGACAGAAATGTGCACTGCATTTCCATTCTCTGTGCTCTCTGAAGAAAAAAAAAAGACAAATCTGCTGGTAAAGCTTTCTCAGTCTTGCTTTAAAGCTGGAATCCTGAACATTTCTGAAGAGCAAAGATTGAGTGGAGTTATTTGGAAACTGGCTCCAGCCAGAAGAAGCTTTCATAAATCCTAATATTTCACACATATCACACAGTAAAGGGACCATTTCAACCAAACTGAGAGTTGCATCATTTAACTTTTCCACAGGATGAGGAGTGCAGAGCTGGCTGGCAATGTTATTGGCTCTTTCACTCAATATTTAAATCGATAGCACTTTGTTGTACAACTAAGACACAGCAGACCCTGGACTAAACCTCAGAGAATACACTTCCGCTAGAATCCTGCTCACCGTCTTCTGCACCCCTCTGGAATAAGAATTATTTTATGACTAAAACTCGTCCCAGTACACGTCTCACCCTGGGCCTTTACAGCTTTGACGAGCAGGTCTAAATATAAAACTGATCCAGAGTTTCATACATAAACATAATGTTTCTGCACTGTGAAAATTACCTACCACATCCACCTCTCCACTTTCCAGGGCAGGGACGCAAACAGCAGCACTAAAACTGGCTCTAATCCTTATATTTGGAGGATGATTTGGGAAAATTTGGGTTTCAAGTTGTTGACATGTGAAGTAGCTTTTACAGTTCCATATTAAACTCCAAGTGTGTGTCCATATTTACCAAAGTCATGCTGAAGTAGGTACCAGTTCACACATATCTTTTTGGGACAACTTTCAAGAGCGTCATCAAACTGTTTTCTGTTTGAAACACTTCCTGTGACAAGACGCAGGAAGAAAGAGCAGGTCCAGAAAAAATGTTCAAAGAGATACAAACATCAGAGCCTTCTGATTTCAATAGAGGCCAATCAGATGCTTGTATTCGCCCAACTGTTGGTTAAAAACATTAATTATACATTGATCAGTCATAATATTATGACCTCAAGCAGATGAAGTGAATAACATTAATTATCTTGTCACAATGACATCTGTCAGTGGGTGGGATATGAAAGGCAGCGAGTGAACGGTTTGTGCCCAGAGTTGATGTGTTCGCAGTGGAAAACAGCATGAGGGTAAGGATGTGAGCGGCTTTGACTAATAATGATGGCTAGATCAGCATGTCTAAGTATCTCTTTAAAGTTGCAGGTTTTCTGGGATTGTTCCCAGTTTGCAGGTTTGCACCAAAGGTGGTTCAAAGAACAAATACTAATCAATCAGGGTAAAAAAGGCCAAGGCTCACTGATGCTTGTGGAGAGCTGAGGGTGGCTTTCGTGGTCTGACCAAAAAGTAGACCCCCTGGAGATCCAATTGCTGAAATCTTGTTGTATTATTATCAACGCTGGTATTAAATGACTAAAAGAGCCTACAATGAGCACATGATTGTCAGAACTGTCTCCTTGCAATGTTAAAGAAAAATGTATAAAACCATGAACAGAGAAACGGACAATGATTGATAGTTTTCAAGATTTCTTCGATGGCACAAGACTTCTGAGGTGACCAGACTCGGACCTGTCAGGTTAATTCAGGGAACACAGCAATATGTTCACATAGGTAGTCAAGTTTTTTAACATCAGCTAAATGAAGTATCTTTGACCTTTTTTGTTAGTTTTTGTTTGATATTAGATTGGCCTTTCGGTCTGTTCTCACAGCATGGGGTCACAGACTGAAAAGTTTGGGAACTCATCAACATAGTTGACCATAGTCCCCTAATTCCCAAGATTTAAATCCGACTATACGCTAGACGAAAATTCTGATATATGAGGGCCACACCTTACAACTTCCAGGTCTCAAAGCATCTGCTGTTATGACTTGTTGCTGGTTGACAAAAATTGAAATAATAATCAGACCTTCAATTCTAGAAGAGTCTTTGTCTTTAGATCAAGGCAGTCAGACAAGTGGCAGGCTACGTGGTGTTATGGCAGTTGGTAATTATGTTTATTTGATTGGAGGATGCTGATAGTACAGCAGTTGCCTCAAAAGTTGAAAAGACTCAACAAACTCTAAAATATTCAAATGGCAGATTTTCTGTTGTCAGTTGAGAAAATAACCAGAATGCAGTCTATATGACTTCATGGATGGCAGCCACGTGTATGAGTGAGAGTGTGCTCTGTATTGTGTGTTACTTACGATCCAGTCCGTTGACGTAGCGAATTGAAACTTCACAGTGCCCCCACACAGCACTGACGATGGGAAAAAGTCTCTTGCCTTTCAGCCCTCTGAAAGCTACTCCTAGATACTGTCCATCGACCATGAAGCTCAGAGTTCCTTCGTCCATGTCCAGTATAACTGTCAGAGAGTCCGGGAGCACAAACGACTCGTCTGGCTCCAGGAAACAAGGGTATGTGGGCGCTGATGTGGAAACCGGGCGGTTCTTTCCATCGTGATAGAGTCTGTTTCGACCCAGGTCCCAGCCCCAGGACTCAGAGTCCGAGCCCACCAATGCCGTGTAGCCCACTGAGTGTAATGGTGCTTCAGCAGTGCCCACACCAACAACCGCGTGGGTGCCACGCTGCCTGGCCGGCCAGTGAATTCTCCAAACATGGAGGCCCCTGGTGTAACCGACCTTTCCTCTGATACAGTCTGTGCTCTGTGCCACAGGGTGTCGATGAAACGTCAGCTTATCGTCCTCTTTAACAAAGATATTAAGGGACCGGTCGTCAGGGTTCCAGGCGTGGCGGAGCTGTGTCTCAGAGCTGGCAGATGGCATATCCAGTAACAAGTCCAGCCTCGGGGGTCGACAGAAATCTGGGCCCCTCAGTTCACGGCGTACCGGGCGATAGGAGGGCTCCCCACGGACATCCACTGACTTGATACTGCCAGATATTTTCTGGCCCATGGCTGGGTGGGTCAGAGGGAGAAAGGGACCAAGGGGAGGGAGATGGATGGACCGAGGGTGGAAATGAGGGGGCCGTAGGTCCTGAGGTTACCTCATGGGCTCAGTGACGACACAGTGGGCCTTGGGCGGTGAGATTCTTCAGACACACAGGCTGTCTTCAGCCAGTGGGAACCACACTCCTGAAAACACAGACAGAATCAAAGCATTAGTGAGTGCATAGTCTCCAACTGTTCACCATCAGTCTCCCTTGGCTTAATATCAACAAAGCAATCTCAGAACCCATCTGCAATCATTGTCTGAAGGCCCAGCACCCCTGGGAACAGACACCAACTTTTCAGCGATCCCAGAGTAGGAAGTGGTTACCTAAAGCCAACAGTTTTTTTTTTCACTTGGTGCAAACTTTGAGAGATTTGTCCTCGTGTGGAAAGGAAACAACTCTTCAAATAAGTGTTAGTTTAAAGCAAAACTATTATTTTCTGCCCACTGATCGGCTCAGTCAACATAGTGTAAAAGCAGATTTTTCACTCAAGTTTCTGTTTTTTTATTGATAAAAATGTTCACTGTGCTTGCTTACTCGGTTACCACTGATAGGACTTGGGTTGTGACAACAATGGGGTGTTCTGCCTGCGTCTGCTCTCCAGAGATTGTTTTTTTCTGGTATACACCACAGCCTGCCAATTCACAACTGGTCATTGGTACTCTGGCAACAAACCAACAACAAATACAAACCGCAACACTTCCAAGCTGAAGATCTTGATCACCTCAAACAAAGTCTCTACCCCTTTTCCACCAAGTGGTTCAGTTCGGTTTGTCTCGGCATGCAATGTGTGGGGATTCCACTGAATAATCCAGGGACAGATCCCTAAATAATCAAGATGAGCTGTTCTTCTTTTTAGGGGCTCTTTTGTAAGGGTGCCAGTCTAAACCGATTTGATCCCAGAGGGTGGAGCTACAGCACTGCAGTCTGTTGAAAGAATCATCACTTGCTGTGTGGCAGCGACTGTATTTTTCGCGACACACAGTCTTCTCTGAAACAAAGCTTAACTGGACTTTGTAAAAAAAGAGCCACAGGCCAATCACAAAGACGACGATGTTTCCCATCATTGCTTTTTGTTTGCAGTGTTGCATGTTTCTTCTTTGTTGGATTTATTAGTAGGGTACACTGTGCCACCCTGCTATGACGTCATGCTATTGTGTAACTGTGGCTATTGCCATCTGGCTTACACACGACCACCACAAGGGTGCATGGTTTTGCTGTGAAGCCAACCTGTACCAAACTATACGGATCTAAACCGGACTGCTTGGTGGAAACAGAGCTTATAATGCTATAAAGAATCTGATGAGAGATAACAGATGAAGCAGCTGCTCTGGAGTTTTCCAAATGTTAATATTTATCATTTGCATTACTTATACAGATGGTATCTTTTAAATATGATTCTCTTCAAATTTTAATAAAAACTTGCAAAGTCCTCACAGCTGACTTAACTAAGATACCGCAGGATGTTCTCATTGAGTGCTCAACCGATCTATGCTTTTCCTTACTGCCTGGGAAAATGCAGTTTAGCCCAATCACAATCAAACATAATCATCCAAAAAAAAAAAAAAAAAAAAATTGTAAAATTTGAGGATATAGTCCAAAAATTTTCAATGAAAAGAAATATTTTGCGTGGCACTCCAGAGGAACAAGAAACAATCAGGACAAGATTTTCCATTTCCAACATTGTTCTTAAAAAAGGAAAAACCCCTTTCTCCTGTTTCCATTAAATGCCTAACTTTAATTCCTTAATGAGAGCTTTGCAACAGTAGATATCCTGGGTATTTGGCAACTCTTTTCCAGTGCTCTCTTAGAAAAAAATCAGCTGATTAATAGGAAATTTACTTGGCACTTCATAAAGGTTAAAAACACAATTCCCTTCAGCACAGCTTTCTTTTCACAGGCTGTTTCTCTCGTGTATATAACACACACAGAGCAGCAGTAACACAGGCAGAGTTATAGCATCAATGAGCTGGCTTTCCCCCAGAGCTGCTGAGAAAAAGGGAAATTACAGAGAAGAAGAAATGAAGGGTGAACTTTTCTTCACTCCAGAAAAGTATCTCCTCTCTTCAGCTGCCTCTTTGGAATGGGCACAAACAAATGTTTGACTTTCCCTATGTGCACATGCGTCTCTTTGTTCTGTGGTTAACCCTCTCTGTAATTTGTCTTACTGTGTACAACACAAAGAGATCACAGCTGGCTACACATGTGAGCCGGCTCATTACTAAACAACTGTAATGACACTGACAGCTGCGAGGATGAGAGCTCCCAACATTAACTGCAGTAATTACTTCTATTTGTCTCCATTATGGACCCCCCCACAGCCCTTTGTTTAGCTGCAGTCAGGGGCTAACTACACTCTTTTTAAGAAACACATCTGTACAATGATGCAATGCATTTTTTAACCAGTGTCCTGAGGGTGAAGTGCCTTTTCGGAAGTGAGTTCTCAAATAATGAAATATTAAACCTGGCAGAGTTGGGGGTTTTAGAGGAACTTGCTCATTTCTACTAAATGCAGAAATACGATTTGCACACTCTTTCGAGCCAATTCCCTCAAAACCAACCACAGACCATGACGTAATTTGTATTTTCAGTGGAAGTCTGTGAAGTGTACATGCTGAGCTGGGCCCTGCACATGCAGATTTTCCCTGAAGGCATGAAAAGCTGATCCAAATGTACAGTACAGTTCTTCTATCACTCTGTTCTACATGCAATCCCTCCCATGTTTTTAACCTCCCCTATAGTTTCTCAGGAAGAGACTCCACATGGTTCTTCCAGGGAAAGTACAGAACAGAGACTGGGACTGACCCACCAAGGGAACAGTGTGTGTCTGCATGACTGATACAAATAGAGTACCAGTGTGTGGTTTGTGCAAGAGACATCCAGTAGGACTGGGACGATATGGTATTCTCACGATTCGATTCTATAATGATTTTGGGGTGCAAATTTTATTTAAATTACGATTCTTCAATATTTATGGTTTTGGGGATTTTTAGTTCGCTTTTTTAAAACTCTAGACCACATGAAAAAGGTAAATGATGATAATGTCTACAGTCTATATCAGGAGCCATGTTTTCCCATTAAACGCACATCATGTGAATCAGAGAGCAAACATTTCACCTTCTGCTGGAGAAAATTCATTTTAGAAAGACTGAAATGAAGATTATGAATTTGAAGAAAAAAAAAAAGCTTTTTTATTTTTTTTTCTCCCACCCTTGACGCCAAGTAGTTTAGCCAAGAGCTAGCCATGTATGGCAGGTTGTAAGCATTTTTGTCTTCATAGTAGTAATAGACTGATTATCGGCTGGGCCAATGATCGAGGCCGATATTTGGCATTTTGGGGCATATCGGCATCAGCCTTTTTTTTATATTCTGACAGCCGATAAGAAACCAATTCAAAATTGTGTTGTACTGGCTCTGATGCAGCCGCGCCGCAGTCACTTCTCAGTCCCCAGCACTGTCCCACCCACAGTACCATCTGATTGGTTACAAGCAGAGCCATGGCTCGGGTAACAGCCAATCAGCAGTGAAAGCAGTGCAGTCCCTCTCACACACACAACAAAGATATAAAAAAAAAGTTTTTACCAACAGGAGAAACTCTGGATAGCAGATGTATGTTTCGAAGGTAAGTTAAGGCACAGGCTCTTCTCATATTGTAATAAACTTCCCAATCCTCTGTGACTCACAACTAATGTTAATGTAAGCCCAATAATGTTACATGAACATAACCAGCAGCTCTGCTCAGTTCCTCCAGAAGCGTCTGTTGATCACATGAATTAAGGTTGCTGATAATACTGATATGGAAATAGTCAGAGAAGAAGTATGCGTATGTGTGACAGAGTAGAAACCTAATGTACTCCATTCTCCTCTCCCTGAACATAAGTGCTTAGCTCGGCAGATTGCTGAACAGTTCATAGGAAAGAGAGACTGTTGTTGATTTGATCATTTATGCAGACTCAACACACAAAAACTGAATTAAATGCCTGTAAAAGGCAGCACAAACGCAGTTCTGTCCAGTTTTTATTGCAGTTACATTGACATTTAGGAAAACAGGAGACTACGTCCATGTTTTATACAGTCTATGCTTAAAAAATCTTGGTCTTTTGTTATTTGACTTAACCAGGGCTTGACAGCAACTTTTTTGCTCACCAGCCACTGTGGCTAGTGGTATACCTGAGTTACTAGCCACTCAGTATTTTCACTGGCCACAATTTTTTGTTGGATAATTATGTTCAATATGATTAAAGCTGATGATAACATGCTTAAGTTTACTCCCAAAAAAATGTACAACCTCTTTAAATGTAAATGGCCCCTATGCAAACTCAAAACAAGACTACATCAATGTTAAAATCCACAGGTCCTTAATCAGGCATTCAGCTCTGATAAAGTTGTGTGTAACATTGTGCTCCTTTCATATGAAAATATGCAGTCTATTAAGACATAGTAATTAAAATAGTAGTTTGTTATTGCCTATAATAAAATGGTAAAGGGGATTAATTGAACTGATAAAAACTCAGCAAAAGACACTGTCTGCTTAAATATTTATTAACGATTGTAATCAGAAAAACATTTATTTTTATGAGAATGACAATGAAGGAGAGGTAAATTAAATTCCTCAGAGCTTTCAAAACTTTCGCTATTTATTTTTTTAGGTTTTCATTTTACTCCCAAAACATGCTGCTGAGCCTGGGAGCTGTTAAATAAACATTTGCTTGAAGGCATTTGAAGGCAGTTAAGTATTGGAGTTTGTATTGTTCAAAATTTTTAAGCCAATATTTTCACTCTGACTGCAAAAGAATATCAGCTTCAAATATCTGTTATCAGCCTCCTTGCCTACTAATAATCTGTATCTATATCGGCCCTAAAAAATCCATATCAGTCCATCTCTACTTCATAGTGAAAACAATGGACAACTCGACTGCTTAAAAACAGTCAGCTGCAGCAGTCTGAGGTCAGGGGTAACCTTTATGGACAGGTTTCAGATTCATGTAGTTAAAAAGGAACTTGAGTTCCAGATTGAAATGTAATAAATGACAGCATGATAAATGTGAAACAGCTTTGACGACGCCCCACACGACTCAAAACATAATATACACACCTGCAAGCAGAGGAAGTTATTTGTAGTACTCTATCTCCGAACCACAACCCATAAAGAGCGACAAGCTCTGCATTACCATATTAATTAATTGACGGCAGCAGACATGACGTACGAGGCCATTTCATAACAAGTGACAGGAATATTCATCACACAGCATAACACAGTTACACGCAAAGACCAATCTCAACCGCTATCGACCACCCGTTTGACATACTTCAACATGTGCATGAAACACACATGACGAATAAGAGCCCTCGTTTTACATACACGCACATATCTCGCTGGTGATCGTTCATGTGCAGCACTAACTCATCAGGGAAGAAACCTCAGGTCAAACAATTAGAGGACAAGACAGAGAGGAATGATTCATGGGGATCAGGAGGGAAAATAGGATGAGAGAAGTCACATATGTTTCAGATCAGCCTTCCAGAAACACAGTGGCCAATTAATTTTTAATACATAACGTGACATACAAAGACGCCAGTGATTCACTGTTAGAGCAGACAAGACGGGGACATCGGTGAACTTCTAAATTTAGTAGATCTCATGTTCTGAAGTGGTTTAAGGCTGTTCTTTGAATATAACTGAATGAACAGTTATAATGTTGTTGGGTAGAAGTTTGGCTTGCCAAAGCATATAAGAGTATTATGATGTTATCAAAGATTGCATCATCAGTCTGTTTGCTTAGATATCTGGAATAATCCAGAGATTATGGAAAATTTTCAAATGTGTTTATAAGTTAAAAACATTGAAATGAAAACAGATTTTAAAAATCTACAAACAGAAATGATAAATGGGTGAATGTCGGAACCAAGTGCCCATGGAAATAAATGTTAGCGCAGTACGAGCCTTTTTACTCAAAGCTATATGATCTGATAACCCAGTATAAACGGGTGTGGAAGACCCCTGAGACTCTTTATCTGAGCTCTGCTGTAGTTTTATTTAGCTCTGACGACCTGTAGCTGTCTCTTGCAGTCATCAAACGCTTCTCTGTGTCGTCTCAGTCCCTGATACAGAACTGATCATGTTGCTATGCAATGTGGCAGCTCAAACTTAGTGAGTTGTGCACAGCACTTCCTTCTGTTCAGCATTACAGACAATGAAGCCAAAATATTCCCACAGAGCAGAAGTTGTGTTTTTGCGCCACCAGTTCAGCGTCTGTTTTTCAGCGTCCATCTTGGTTACTCTACTCTCTTCAGGATTGATAGTCGGGACCGAACATACTGCACATGCACACTGTCAAAGCATCTGGTTTTCTAACCAAACAGACTCCGAACACTAGGATGAGAAGTTGTGAAGCAGATGCACACACAGGTATTCAAACCTAAAATCACAACCTTTTGTAATGTGACATTCACACATCTTGGCTGTGCAGTGTGCAGTGTCAGCTGTTCACAACAGTTTTAAGTGAGGAGACCAAATGTCCCGCTTTTGCCTTCTCTGAAAATCAGTAAAAAATGTAAGATTATTTCACTTAAACTGAATTTACTTTTAAAAATATCAAAACAAAAAAAAGGTTGTGCTGGCTCCTGACTGTATCAGTACAGGTTCCAGTGCGTGGTTTGGAGAGTAAAAAGAGGAGGCTGAGAAGCAATCCAGTCTGTAAAAAAAAGAGAAAGATGGGAAATATTTGAGGCCATCCACACAGAGCTGCTGACAGGAACTTCCAGCTGGTTTGCATCAAACTTCAAATCAATTTCAGAAACAAAGCCTTAGATGGGAGCCATTTCCACTAAGCTATGAGGACATGCTGGTTGAAAATTGAGAAATGGACTAATTCTGGGTGCATTACAACCATTCAAGCCCTCACACAGACATCAAATCACACAGTAGCTCATTGGCTCATATTTTACCCTTACATTCCTTCAGCAGGCAGTAGATTAAGTCTTTCTTTGTCCCTTTAACCATAGTGGACTTGACAGGACAGCCACAGTGCAGTCATGATTCAACAGTTTAGTACACTCACAGTGAGCATCTGTCTTCCCAGCAAGGACTAATGATTGACACCAAGTGCTTTACAAATCATGTTTTATTTCACAGGCAGATGATGAATTTTAAGGCTTTATTCCTGTGCATGAATATGCTGTATGAAGTCTGTCCTTCCTCGGTGAAGCTCAGGGTGGTAAGGAGTTTAATGAAAGGAGTATTTAAAGGCTGGCTTCGAGATGGGTCAGAGTGGAGGCTTGTTTGTGCAGGGATTAATAAGTAAGGAGAAATAAAGGACGAAGAAGAGAGAAGTGATGGAGGACAGACATGATGACACAAGAAAAACCGTGATGGGACAGAGGAGTGACACGTGAGTACGAGGACCATGGAGCAAGGAAGACCGACACCTTTTCCAACATCTCTGTGGATTAAAAGATTTGTTTGTGGAATGGATAAAGAAAAGCCAACAGGGGCTGTGGGATAAATTGTTAAACCATCACAATGTGAACACGTGTAACAGTCTAGATTCGGGGTGGGCGGTATACAGGTTTCATCACCGCCACCGGTATCATGTGATGCCATGGAATGAATTTTGCTATACCGTAATTACCAGGGTAAAGCATTTTTACACTTAATTTAGTCCAAGTAGTGGTTAATCTATGTGGGAGATTTATTTCTCCCAACGTGAGAAGAAACTTTTCTACCACAGCCATTCTGAAAATACACCTTTAAGGCCAGTAGCACAATGTCAGTGACGTGACGAAGTAAACAATTAGTGCATGCAGAAAGCAAAACAGCTGGTGTGCATGACGGCAGTTACCCTGTTTTGGACACAGGCTGTATATCGCTAAAGGTAAGTGTCTATGGCCAAACCTCAAAATCTAAATTGTGATACAACCATTTTTAACAAAAGTAGTGGCATCAAAATAAACATTTTGAAGCAAACTGAAACCGTAGTTTGCGGACTATGAGCCGCTACATTTTTAGTTACACGCCTGCGGCTGTAGTGCGGCTAAATTACAAATTTTTACGTTCTAACAAGCTTCAAAGTCTCGTAGAGTTAAAAACGAGAAATCTATTGATTATTTTCGTTATCAATAAAATATGTGCTAATGAAAAAATGAGCTTTGCCAAGCTTTGACGGAGTTTAGGTGTAAAGCTTCGGTGCATCCGGACGGAGTAATCGCTGTCATGTCAGCAAGTGTTTCTGCCGATGGGAAAGGTACAACAAGCTTTGTGCTAGCTTGCTATAAGTTTGTTTTCACTTTATTTGTCCAATTAACATGTAGCCACAAAATGCCTTTCATAGACTCTTGTTCTGAGGACGAAGCCTGAGCGCTGTCCAGCGCCACATCATATATTTCAGCTGGGACAGGTTATTGTTTTTACTCCTTGTCAGTGATGATGATAAATATCTTAAAATGATTTAGGAATCCCACCTTGGATTGATAAAGCTGTAGACCGAGCACCTGCCTCAAAAGTTTTTGTTTTTTTGGTCGTGGTTCAGGCTCTGAGTCCCAACTGTCGCCCTCTATTCTTCAGTCCAAATCACCAATCTGTCAGTATCTGTGTATAAGTCTGTTTGTTGTCCAAAAAAACAGGATAGCAGTGGAAAAAAAACGCGTCAACAAAATTTTCAATCTCATGCAACAGCTGTCTGTATTACAACAGCAGTGTTAAGAGGAATAAAAGCTTAGAAATCTTAAATGCTTAATAGGGATGGGAATCGAAAACCAATTCCAGTTTAGAACTGTTAACAGTTCCATCAAAGAATAAATATCATTAATCTTTTTGCGAATCAATTCCCTTATACCCTTTATCTCTTGTTGTCTTGTTTTACTCTTTTATTGCTTTTATTTTAAAATGCTATTTCCTTCTTTTATGTATTATTTATTCTTATTTGTTGTCTTCTCTGCTGCTCCTCACATTTTTCTCTTTCTTCTCTGTTATTTCCTCTTTTAATTCTTTTAATGCCTATTTTTATTATGTAAAGCACTTTGTAACATTTGTTTTGAAAAGTGCTATATAAATTAAGTTTATTATTATTATTATTATTATTATTATTATTATTATTATTATTATCATTATTATTATTATTATTATTATTATTATTATTATTACAGGGCTTGAAGCAGGAAAAAATCCTGTGCCTGAAAGCGGGGGTGGGGGGGGGTGTTTACTGCATTTAATATTGTTTTTATCAATAATAATAGTAATAATAGTAATAGTAATAATAATAATAATAATAATAATAATAATAATAATAATAATAAAAACAACATTAAACACAGTAACACTAATTTTTTGTTCACACAAACGGTCAGTTAGCGATACAGCATAAGTACCTGTGGCCATCGCTTCTGGTAGGGTCCACAATTTTGTTGTTGGATAATTATGTTTGATATGATTAAGGCGGATGATGAAATGCTAAAGTTTACCTGAAATAGATTTAAAACCTTTTTAAATATAAATGACCCCTGTGCACACTCAAATAAAGACTACCTAAATCAAGTATTCAGCTCTGAAATGGTTGTGCTCCTTAAATATGAAAATATGCAGACTATTGAAACAAAGTAATTAAAGGAGGAGCATAATATTGCATTCAATGAAAGTTGTGAAGGTTGAAGATTAATTGAAAAAATAAAAACTAAACTGAAAAAGCTTTCTAGAAACACTGTCTACTTTAATATTTATTTGCAACAGTAATTTTTCACTAATAAACTAGTACCATACTTTCTGGACTACAAGTCACTTCGTATTACTATCATACATTTTTTGAGGTCGTATCAGTCAAAAAAATGCGTCATGAAGACGAAAATAACGTAGGCCTACATAAGTCACACTGGACCATAAATTTCATTTATTTAGAATGATTTGGTTTGTTTACAGTATTTCCAGAGTAAACTTTTTACATATAACTTTTAAAATATTTGTTTATTAGGAGGTTTAAATACTGTTCCTACGGCTTCTCATATCTATGATCAGTTTCACTTCTCTACGTGTCCTCCTGTCTTCTCCTCCTCCCCTGCTCTAGGTGAGTGTTGCTGGTAAGAACGGTGCACTGTGAGCTTAAATGAGCTCCATCTGATAAATGTCCTCACTTTTAACAAGTTACGGAATATTTGGCGCTAGATTGTTACTTAAATCCCGGAATCCGTTTACCATAGAGAGCAAACAAGACGCGAGTGAAGTTTTAAAACACGTTATCAGGCGCTAAACACCGGGAGCTGTCACAGTGTCCGAGACGAAGGCTGAAGACCAGCGCGTCTGGGGCGCCTCTCAGTAAAAGACTTTGCGAAGGGACCAATGAGCAAACACTGTGTGCAGGCAGTGCTCGTGGGAGTTGTGGTGTCGTAGTCTCATACTGCAATGGGTTTAGTATTTCAGATGCCGTTTCAGAAAACTACAATTAAATAATTCAACCCGCCGAAGTCGCTGGTAGGAGTGACTGTTTTACTGAAATTCGCATGGATGAAAAATACATCCATACGCGCCCGATTGCGTGATTACAGACTCGCTGGCGGCGCAGTTTTCGAGCGGGTATCCCGATTACGTGATAAACTTGCTCTCTGAAGCCAAGCTTCTTTGTTGTCCAAAAACATCTCTCAATATCACTGCTTCATTATAAGGGGTTGCTACGCTGCTTCTGCTCTCCGCCTCCGTCATTAATTACTCTCTTCACGAAGCACATTTATCTGACAAATTAGACGGACAGTGCCATATTGGACGATCGTTCTGCCAGTCACACTCATCATAGACCAATACGCATCAAGCCACGGTATGACGTAGCGGATTTGGGCCGCTGCTGCTTGTTTGTGAAAGAGAGGCGGGAGCTGCTCTCTGCAGCTCCCGCCTCTCATTCCTGACTGGTTCAGTCGGAACTCGATCGAGTGAAATCAACGGAGGGCAGCCAGACCGACCTGCAGGATTTCACAATCTGGCAGGTTTGTGTACGCCGGATTTCCGGCACTATGCCGGCGGTCTTCAAGCCCTGTTGTTGTTATTATTATTATTATTATTATTATTATTATTATTATTATTATTATTATTATTATTATTATTATTATTATTATTATTATTATTATTATTATTATTATTATTATTATTATTATTATTATTATTATTATTATTATTATTATTATTATTATTATCAATTCCATTCAATTTACAGGGTTCAGAAGCATCAGAATTGTGGTTTAATTTTAATTACACCTACTGCACAACCTTAAGTGAGTGGACATACCAGCAACTTGCAGAAGCAGTTATCTATACTGGGATGTATGTTTGGCATTGTTGCCACTGAAAATCAGACCATTTGCCCACATGCAAAATTTGCAGGAATCGATAAGGGAATCGTTCAAGAATTGGATGGATTAGCAGGATCATTAACAGCATTGGTATTGATAAAATCTTATCAATTCTCATCCCTAGTGCTTAATTAGACAACCTTACAGGCTTCAGAAAACAGAACATCAATTTAGGAAAACTCATGGAACGAAAAACTAATAACGTTAATTTTAACAAAGTTATTGGCATCCAAAATATAATTAGTCAATTGCTCACCCTTTTACAATAAAATGCAAAAAGTTATTTCTTTCTGTAAGTATTCTTTATTCCTCAGACCCAGTTTGCTCACCAGTATAGTTCACTTCAAGCTTGAAATGGGACAAGCTTTCCTCCAAACGCATATTGCGGGCAAAAGTCTTTTTCTAACCCAGTATTAGACATTTTCCACCTGCTAGGTAGGATGTGTAGTGTTATAACACAGAACAGAGTCAGAATCATGTTTTGAAAAGACTTTTTTACGTGTTGGAAAACCGTGATTTAATACAGTTATCGCAATATTAAGGAAAAATACAGTGATGTAAGTCTGGATGCAAGAGAGTCAAAGGTGTCACTGCAATCGACGCCCGACAAATATTCCGCACAGACTTTAACTCCAAATCATGAAAGTAGGCTTGTTTATTTACTACAAAACTGAATAGAAAGTTATTTAAAAGCTTCAGTTGTAAAATCAGACGCAGGAAGGAGCTTGAATTGTTTAAGATGCAGTTTGACCAAAGTCCTCTCTGAACAAACTTTTCAGGAAAGGAAAACAGTGACATGAAGAGGGCTGCTGGTAGCGTGACAACCATTGTTAGCATATCAAACATGCTCAGCCAGTCTTGGCAAGAAACCCACATTCAAAAACAAGCACAGACGTATACACAAACACAACACACACATGCGCACTACTTAAGGGCAAACAAATGCAGACTGGTAACGTGGAGACTTTGAAGTATCACCCACACACACACTTTTTTTTTTCCAGCGCACCCGCTTTGGAATATCAGCCAGGGGGGATGATGGGATATGCAGGAGTGTGTACATATGTCATCTATCTTCACTTCATGATAAACTGAAAGGCGAGGTGAGTATCCATTACAGGGATGAGGAAATGGACAGATGATATGAAACTAATGCGAACGTTGATACGAGAAGCGACCGTTACAAACCCGCTCGCTGTTTTGATTAGGTTTCCACATTTCAGCTCCAATTTCCTTTATGAGCAGTTTATTTCCCACCCACTCCCCTAAGAAAAAAAAATGGTAGGGAAGGCTTTTTGTTTTTTTTCTGCCAATGATTTAGTGAAAAAGGAAAATCACAACCACAGGTGGCCAAATCCTCAAGTGTAGAAATCTGCAGGAGGGTTGTAGATGTTTGCTGTCAACAGGTTGTGAGGAGAGTAAAACACGAGTCTGCAGCTGATGCAAAGAAGGCAAAGTGGAGCTAAGGACAGTTGCAGCAGCCTGAAGTAAAATACAAGGCATGCAATATTTATACTAGCTGGATTTTGACATAAAGATACACAAAACATTTCACAGCTGGCGCCCTCCCAGATTTCAACACATGGCCTCTTTGATCCTGTCGAACAGAGAGGAGCGGCTGATGCAAAGTGACACAGAAACTACAGCTGCTTCATTTCAGCAGCTGTACTGAAAACTTGAACTCATGTCATGACATTAAGAGTTTAATCCTTCTTTAGAGTTAGAGAAATTCTTAAACACTTATTTCAGTCATACCAGGTCTATAAATAAAGAAAGACTACGAGGTCTTTTCTCAGGATTTCACCGCCCTGACATTTCACTTTAAAGTGTGTTTAAGCTAAACTTGTAACAGAAGATGTAAGGCTCAGTGAGGACACAAAGAGTCAGTCTGTGTCTGCATTATTTATTCGGGTAGAGTCTAACTCAAGAGATTTTAGATTTTGTTTCAAATAATGGTGAAATAAACATGATGAAAATCTTTTCCCATCAATCTCAACTTTGAGCCAAAAATGACACACGTTTGATGACAGAAGCTGACAAAAAGATCACAATGATCGAGCTTCTGAAAGAAGAACAGAGAAACAAAATTCCATATCAGACATGTTTCAGTACATGTGATATTTTGCACAAGTGTTGTATTTGCAGACAAAACACTCCAACAAGGAACTGTCTAATCCACACAAAGTTTCCTACTGGTTTGTGGATGACTGTGCTGCTGTCTGAATAACTGTTTAAGATAAGATTATGGTTTGTGAACTATTCAATTACAACTTATCCAAACTACAACCTCTCAGACCTAAAGACTATTTTCACTTAGCTGCTTACTAATGCCACAAATCAAAAGGTGAAAAAAAATCCTCTAACATGCAAAAAAGGTTTATTGCCAACTTGAATTTTTCATACACTTCCTCTGATACCCAAAATGTAACATGTTTGGGGGTGCACCGGTCACAATTTTCTGGCCGATCACCGAACTTTAAAAAAACCTTACCTGCCGACACAGATTTTTATTTTTTTTAACTGACAGCATATACATTTAATGTTCCAATCGTATTTTATTGAAAATCATTAAATAACACCTGTGAAACGATAAAATCTTTATGTTGTAAGCTATCCTGACTATCAGACCTTCCTGAAGGTATACAAGATAAGTTTCATATGTAGAATAGGCCGATCACTGATCCCCCAAAATTAAGGAAATTGGCACTGATCGTTCGGCCAGCCAATCAATTGGTGCATGTCCAAACATGTTGTCACACTTTCGGGTTAGATATTACAATGAAAGTTGTGATTGTGTATAAAGATGAACAAAGGTAAAGCAATGCATGTCAAAAATATTGAATTTACAGACCTTAATAACACAACTTTTCCTGAAATAGCCAGCTAATGGTGTACTCCAAACTATATCCTAATGTAAACCTTGTCTACCTTGCAGACATGTCTCTACCTGCTGTTTATGTCATCTCTACACATATACACAGTAAGAGCAACATGTCGATAACATAGTTTTTACCTCTGACTGATGAATTATTTATTTATTAATGTATAGAATGCATTTGAATTGCCCTGTAAACTTGAACATTGTGTACATTGTTTTTAATTTTGTCTCTATTTATTACATTATTATTACATTTTGAAATATGAATGTAAAAAAGTATTTTGTTTTTTCTTTCACATTAGGTTGCTGTAACAACAAAATTTCTCCGTAGTGAGGATCAAAAAAGAGTATTTTATTTCTAGAGGTGCACCGATTACAGTTTTCTGGCAGATCACAGATCTTTAAAAAGCCAGACCTGCCAATAGCAATTTGCTGTCAGTTATTTTTTATAACTGACAGCATATACCCTCAATGTTCCAATCTTATTTTATTGAAAATCATTGAACAATATTTGTAAAACAATAAAATATTTTTGTTTTAACTTAAACAACCAATAAAGCATCCTGAGTTTTAGATCTCAGAGCAAAAAGCAACAATGGCTGGCTGTCAGACCTTCCTGGAGGAATATATGGTCAGTTTCATATGTAAGGATGGGCCGATCTCTGATTCCCAAGAATTAAGGAAATCGGCACTGATCGATTGGTGCATGTCTACTTCTTTTATAATCTATACAAATTCTATTTCAAATATTGTAAAAATGTTTGTTGACTGAATAAAAAATCCTACTACTATGTACAAATTTAAACATAAATGTTATTCTTGTATTGTACCAGAGTTAGCTTAAAGATACTTCACACCTACAGACTTATGACGTTGGTGAAGTGTACTTGCTGAGTTTGACACCTGAATAGCTGGATGAAGGCTGACACATGAAAGATGTTACAGCATGCATAGGAGTGCTCCAGTTTGCTGTTTAAAAAAAAAAAAAAAAAAAAAAAACCTGAAAATTAAGGAGTCACAAGAGTTTCACTTTGACTTTGTGCAAAAAATAGCGATTCAGTCAAAAGTGGTGAGTATTGATGTAGCTTTGATGCTTAAATCACTAAATGTTAGCATTTCCTGAACTCAGATGTGCATAAACTAAACATTTGAAAAATGTAAAAAAAAAAAAAAAAAAAGTAATTAAATATGTTGCTGATCTTACTGGTATCAATCAATAGGAGCATTTTATTTGTTATCCATTGAGCAATCCATTTAGACCAGATGCCATATATGGGCATTTACCCCTTTAAGACTAGATGTGATGCGCAGGTCATTTCAGACAGTGTTGTCCAGGTTAGCTGTTAGAAAGAAATAAAAATGAACACAAACTTTTCACTCCTTTCACGTGTATTTCTGTGCATATCATTAGTCATGTGTCTTGAAAATGATGACACTGTCTGAGAAGACCTACATGTCACACCCAGTCTTAAAGGTATATATGTGTATAAGTTGAATCTGGTCTAAATTATTTAAAAAGAAAAAAAAAACATACTGCAACACTTGTTTGAGTCATATTATAGTTAAAGACCGTCTTAGACAAAGTTAACTAAAGCACTATCTACTGTTATAACAACTGCAGAAATTGGTGTAAAATTCTTGTAGCTGAGGTTTATTTCCAGAAAAGCTCAAAAACTGCATCAAAACTGCTGGAATTTTCCTCCCTAATACCTTAGAAAAACCACAGTCTGGGCTCCAGCTTTTGTCACCAACTTCAGCAGAAAAATAAGCCACAGCTTTCCCACTCAAAACAACTCTCTGGAATCACTTCTAATTTGCATTTCCATCATTGCAACATTTTAAAAGTTGGCTTAAAATTTGCTTCACAATCAAAGTATTGTTTGTTCTCCTCTGACCCATGTTTACCCACCAGCTCCATCAGATGATGACCGGCCATGCCAAGAGTAATTACAAGCTGGGATTAGGCCTGCCTGGTGTGTCAGCATGGAGTAACACAACCCACAAAGTTGTTGATCATGTGTCACTGTCCCGCCTCTCGGTCACTCACGTGTGTGAAATGCAACACTGAGGGTGTCATGCTAGCAGCTTTAGCCATATTGGAGGAGATACAGTGTCAGGGCAGAGCAGCTACTGAAGTCAGTTTTCCTCTTTATGAAGAATCAAACCAGTAGGATAAAATGACTAGACAGGGCTTAGACTTTGGACTTTTACACTATTGACAAGCATAACACACAGAAACAAGAGCAGGTCCAACATGAGCTAAACTTTTACAACCAACAGGGTTTTATTTGGAGACTCAGGTTTGATTCATAAAAATGTTTCAGAGAACTGCACAAAGCTTTTTAGAATAATAAAGACTTTTGGAAAGTGTCAGCCAAGCAGAAGCTCAGCAACAGTCTTGCCAACAGAGAGACGGGAAAGCTAAGAAAATGTCCCGCACTGGAAGAAGCACAAACAAGAGGTCACGACACAGAAGAGGTCTCTACGGCAGGAATAAACATCTTACCATGAAAGCATTTCTCCCAACAGCCAGGCGGCTCTCACACAGCAATGTGAGCACACTATCACAGCAGCCAAGTGGAAGAGTTGGGATATTTGCTCCTCAGTCTGTAGTCCAAAAGGAGGTCAGTACGCAGTCAACAGCCAGATGAGTGTGGGACAGGGCAGAGACAGAAAAAAAGTGTGTGTGTGTTTATGTGTGTGTGTGTCGGTAAGTCGGTGAGTTCCTGCTTGTGACGCAAGAAATGGAGGGGAAACAGCCTGGCTCCAGTTCCCTGCTAAGGCAGGAAAACAGCTGCTGGAGGGAGGAGGAAAGAAAGGGAAAGACAGATAGAGAGAAAAGGGGAGGGCTCAGTGTGGAGCGCGCTCAAAGTCTTTCCCAAGCAGCACAAAACCACCCACTCTCACAGACGGTGGAAATAACTGCAAACACACACTTCGCCCATATTTGTAGAAAAACAGCTCCTTTCCACTTTGCCAGGAAGATTTAAGTTAGAAGCAGTATCCTGGAAGTCTGTCTTTGGTTGTATTCAAATAAAACCTGTAGATACAAGTCCCAAACCTAGCATGGGAGTTTGCAGACCTGAAAATTTAGATTCATACTTCAAAGTTCAGCTTCAAAGTAGGTTAACTGCAGCAGGTAAACAAATGCACAGTTTTTAAATACTTTCAACTTACCCCTTTCAGAATATTACAAAAAAACTTTACTTTTAGCTTTAAAAATACCAGAGCAACTAAAATCAATCTAATGGGTCCCAATATTTGATCACTTTCTCTATTATCTACTACCCCCTTGGTGATTTTTCCAGTTGCTTTTTCTCTCTTTGCTTCTCTCCATAAGATTTGACCCGCACTGCTCACTCTCTTTTGCTTGTAGCGGATTCAGGTTGAAAATTTGCCTGTTAATTTACATTCCACATTTTTATGCAGAATCTGGTCACACAGACCACAGCTTTTTAAATTAAAGCAGATACACCTCTGCATTAGAAAGTGTTTTCCATAATGGATCTGCTCCTCGCTTTTGTCTCTCTGAGTGTTTAGCGTTCTTAAAAACAATCATCATGATGCTTTAACCTACAGTACATGGGTAGGATCTTAAAATCTTATCTTTTGTCATTTTCATCCATTTTAATGTTTCTTATTATTATTTTTTTATATATTCATTACATTTTTATTTTTTATGTTTTCCTTTCCTTCATTTAGTGGTGGTTTTTTTAGCCTTTTTATTAAGTATCTTCTTTTGTTCCTCACATTTCTCTTTAATTTCTTATCTTTTATATCTTTTACTGTTTGTTTTATTTTGTACAGCACTTTGTAACATCGCTCTTGAAAATTAAAATCGAAATATTTTTTCTATTATTATTAGGGATGTCCCGATATTACATTTTCACTTCCGATACGATACCGATACTGCAGCATTGAGTATTGGCCGATACCGATATTAAGCCAATACGATATCAGCATTAAACATGCATACTTTTTTTTACTTATTTTGTAGTATGTCTGTCATGTTAGAAAAGGCTTGATTAAGGGATATTATTCAAACAAAGAACAAGAATCAGCAACAGTAGGTATGAGGAAAAACTGACCCATTTATCATTAACCATGGGTAACAGAAATTTTAACATTAAACATAAGAATATACTAGTAATTGAATAAAATAAAGAATAAATTAGAAGACCCAGAAAATAACCTAAATAAATCAAATAAAAACAGCAGGAGCGGGGTCTGGAATGGACTGCTTATATCGGAGATTTTAGATGCATTCCGATACGATACTGATATATTTTTTGCTGATATCGGACCGATATCCGATATCAATATCGGACTGGGACACCTCTAATTATTATTACTATTTTTTATCCTGAATGTGTACAGACAATGTGTAAGACCAGGATCAGAACTCATCTGTATTGGCTTACCAAGGTTTTTTCAGCTTGACCTCATCCTTACTCTTACAGAGTGTTTCCCCTACCATTAAATGGTGGGGGCAGCAAATAAAGCACCAGATCACAGCAGAAGTAATTTAGAGTTTCCTCTCTCATAAATCAGGTCCATAGCTTCTTTTTAACAGAATAAATAGCCTTATGACATTTTTCTAATTTACAAGATAGAATGTGGTTTGTACATTGTCCGGTTCACATTTCCTCTCGCGCTGTTTTGCGCACGGCAAAGTTCTGCCCCAACGTGTTCATAAACACACAAACACACAAACATATGTGTGCATTTACACACACAGACGAGCACATTTCGTATAGCGGACAGAGAGCTGGAGAAACACCACAAGAAACATCTCCCAGCGCCTCAGCGCCTTCTCTGTGAAGATGCAACACTTGCTCTCCTGCACTCACAAAACTTCATCTACAACTACCAAACGGTCACCAGCTCGACCAGTGAACTCACTATGAGTAAGAAAAAGGGTTAAGACCATCAGCTCTCAGAAGCACAAAAATAGCCCAGTGTGAGATGTTTGTGTTCATATTATCTACTAAATTAATAATCATCTGATTGTAAAAGTGTCTTGAGTTTGTTGTTGGTAATGGTGAACAGTGTTTTCCTACTAACAGGCACAGGCTGGGACTGTGGGGGCCGAGAACAGCAACACTTTCCACGCCAACACTGGTCTCCCCCTCATAAGGCCAATCAGAGCAGTTTATTAATGTGATCCCCACAGAGGATGTTCAGAAACTGAACAAACACTTGACAGAGTATGATTCATTTAGGGTCGATGAACCTGAGCACAAAACAGGAGAGAATTAAAGAGGTTCCCTTATGACTGGAACAGAAAAATTGGAGCTAATTAAAACAGTTTGGATGCAGACTTTTAGCTCCAAATCCCCTAAAATACACTTTTTTAATGACTGTTATTATGCACTCTTTTATAATGTATACTGTGCAGCTGTAATACCCAAGGAACCCACATAGTAGACCAGGAGTTAGTATTGAAACTAAATACTGAAGATAGAATTATTTCTACAGGTCAGATTTTGAGGACTCTCAGGCTCTGAGAAAGAGTTGAGCAGTTGCTTTTTGTTAATCAGACGTGTGTGAACGATCAGCTTTGTTATGACAAGCTGCCCCACCCAAACGGTCTTTCTTCCTCACTTCCTTTATGACACATCCCCCGCTGTCTACCTATACATCCCATCTTCCCTGCCTCTCATCTTTCTCCCATGGGAGACCAGAAAGCCCTCCTTTGACTTCTTACCTCCCCTTTAAGCTAATGCACAACAGCATTCCTCTCTGCTGCTTCCATCTAAAGAGAGTTTCATGCTGAGTCCTGCATACATTAACTCAGGCGTTAAGCGTGTTGGAGCTTCCACTGTATGAAAACTGCACACTCACCACATTCATAACAGATTCAATAACAGCTGCCTGAGCTGAACGCTGCTACAGGAATACCTTGTTTGATGTAGTTTTGTGTCAGTGATATGACTGCAAAAAGAAGCTGAATGAACTCTGATAGAGATCCAAAAGAGTGGGCAAAACTTCACTCAAGTGTTGTCTGTGGATTGTACGGTCATTTAAGGAAACTGTTTATAGTACCAAAGTAGAAAAACATTATTCCGTTTGTTGGTTCGTTCATTTAAAGAAGTGCAGAAATTGTGGGACATGCGCCATCAGCCAAAAACCATTTGGAGACAATGGACTTCAAACTGTCTCCAACTTTGAAAGGCCCTCCATTACAAGACAGCGCCTCAAAAAGCGCTTTTCAACCAGAAGAACTTATCAATGGAATGAGGGACTTTTCCTCAGATCTATGCACTTTTTTAATTTTCTGAAACTCCTCCACTACAGGCTCATTTTTTAATTCAAGACACAGGTTGGTTTCAGACATGTTCCTGCTTTAGAGGGTAAAGTGGTGGTCAATGTTGTTTGGGATCTTTTGAAACGGCAATGACTGTTGATGGCTTTGCCACTCATGCTTATCTCCCGTTAAGTGTCAACAAATCCAACGGCAGTGCAAGCACACACTCAAAAGCAGCACAGGCTGAATATATTCCATGTTATCTGTCAATTTTTGCTTAATGTTTAACATCACTGTCTTACTGCCCTCCACTGGTCTGGTGATGTGATGCAATAACATAATTTTTTTCTCTTTAGACAGAAACACTAATGGGCCACAGGAACCATGTAGTTCCAGGTAATGTTTGATCAGGAACTAATAAACTATAAACTACTAAACTACTAGATACTCATAAGTTACTTTCTTCTGTAAATTGCACATTTCTTTGGCATCTTATTTAGTGCACTATTTTAACTTAAATCAGTCTATATTTTTGTCCTCCTCTGTACAAATTCTTTATTATTTTTTATTTATTATTATTTATTTACCTATGTATTCATTTTTATTTATTTTTTTCCTTAATACTCAAGGTCTATTTTTGCTGTTTGAGCCGCGGCAAAATTTCTTGTATTCTTGAAAATACTTGGTGAATAAAGGCTATTCTGGTTCCGATATTAAAAGGTCCAAGAACTTCTGTGTAAAATGCATTTTAAGTAAGGATGGTACTGAATTAGGCACTTTGTACTGACCAAATTCTGTCAAAAGTACCGAGTACCGATTCGCATAGAATCGAAAGGTACCATGTTTAGGTAGGCTGGACATAAACACAGCATTGCAAGATTACATACTGAAGAATAAATATGTTAAGTTGAAAAACATATTTATATATTATTAAACAAATTTAGTCTTTTTTTTAACACATAAACACAAAAAAGTACAGAAAATTGGTACCGTTGAGTACTGGTACCAGGTGTTGGTACTGTATCGTGTCAAATGTGAAAGGTACCCATCCCTAATTTTAAGCTTTCAGAAAAATATAATTGATTACTGTGACAAAACAAACTGAGAAAAGAACAACAGGAAAATATCTGCAAACCAACGTTAAAGAACAACTGTTCGAAAAGATACTTAGTAAGGGTGGGACCAAGGAGGTGTGTTACCATTATAACACAAAGTAAAACATATGTTAGGGCTATAAAAGATAAAGGCTGCACTATGATTAAAAACATTACAACCTTTTTCCTTCCATAAAGCAGATAGAAGACTTTACTAAGAGCAGATCGAAGAGTCTAGTCAGTCAAGGTAGACGGCCGTTCAATAATAGATCCATTTGTCCAAATGACTTCCTGCTCTGAGCTGAAGATGAGCAGCACTTTGCCGTCTCCGTGTCTCCGTTTACTCAGGAAAAGAATCTGTTGGCAACCACGTGTTGGCAGAAGACGCCAGAAATCTCCTGCGTTCTTTCTTGTGTTCTCTGACACTCACACACATCCTGCTGTAATCCAAACACCAGATACATGAAAGGTTTACCTGCTTCCATGGTGATGTCTCCCAAGTGTTTGAGGAAAGACAGAAATCTTTTCGTGGCACGGTGTGATGAGTGAGGAAGCATTAGTGAGCAGTTCTTCAACCTTCAAGCACAAAATGGCCAGCAAAGCATAACAAATGATAACACATGAGTCTCGTTCACACACACACACACACGACGCTTTCTAGACAATTCCACAGATCCTGGAATTCTGAATCACAGCTCTTCACACCTTAGACATAAAACAGGGGATTGTCTGTTGGACACACCCTCACTCACACCCTGATTTCACATTGTGTTTAGTGCTTCTGGAGCGTGAGAGGTAAACACACAGCAGGAGTTTCACACACACACTCAAACACACTCACAGAGCTCCCTTCTGCCTGCCTGCTTGACCGGTTCACAGTGATCCTCTATCACCTCTTAAATGCCTCTCAGATGGCCTCTGATGCCAGCACAGAGGCTGGAGGACTGTGACCCAATATCACCACTCTGTGAGGCTCATATTACAAGAAAGGTGTTTAAAAGGTGTACGTATCACACCTTCAACTGAAAATATGATGTGTTGTGAAGCTCTTTGTCTTAATTGGCAAAGCTTTGTACCACAGGTCTGACAAAACAAGATAAAAGCAAACAATTAAGTGGTTAAGGTCTTCTTTTTGATTTAGTTTTACTGTTTTCTGATGCACTGTCCAATTAATTAATATGTTTTTTATTTCAGTCAAACAGAAAATTATCTGTAAAAATGTGTCACAATCACGAAGAAAATAGTTCCAACACACACAGAGTTGCTACTTTATTGATCATAGTTTTCAGTTTTTCCACTCTAACGCTCTTTCTAGGTTGCAGAAGATGACTGATCCCCAGAATCTGGACGGGCTCAGTGTTTCTGTCTGACTAAGCACTTTATTTTCCTGTTCCATGTTGCCAAGTGTTTGCCAGTAGTGGATTAATGTTGGGTTTCTCCAAACAGTATTCAAGACTTTGACTAGACCTGTATTTTATGTGACGCGACCCGTAGAGCGGTGTTGGGAAAGTTTCATAAACTTAATTAAGGTCCTTTGTAACTGCAGGAATTTTGGGACTTTCAGAGGAACTATATGCTCACCGACCAAAGAAACTAGCACACAAATTTAGTTAATAGGTAATTGTAATCTACTCCTCCCCACAGTGTTTTACTTCACCTGCTATTTATCCATTCATAATAACATCACACAAGACTGTGATGTGCTTCAGTTAAATAACTCCTAAATAATGCTTTACCTTGGGCCTGATAACAGCAAAGTGCCCCAGTGTTGTGTTGTTGTCTCTGCACTGCAATAAAGTGCAACCAAAACTAGCAAAGGTTGAATATAACCCATGCTAACAGACCAAGTGGGGTGCCGCACACGGCCATACCAGCATGTACACACCTTCTGTGGTGTCAGAAACTGTGTTTCCACCAAGCAGACCGGCTCGGTTCGTCTCGGTACGGCGTGCATTTTGTGGCGTTTCCACAGACTTATCCAAGGATAGATCCTCAAATAACCGAGACGAGCCATCCCACCTTTTGGGACACTTTCGTATGGGTGCCACACTGAACCGATCTGCTCTCAAAAGGTGGAGCTACAACACTGCAGACTGTTGATTGGTCTAAAGAATCTTCACTTAACCTGTGAGAGTGGCTGCATTTCTCCTGGCGGCACACAGACTTTCCTCAAACAAAGCTTGATTGTTCTTTGAGCTTCATGCCAATCACAGAGAGGACGAAATGCTGCATGTCTTCATCTATGCTCTTTGCTTGTTGTGTTGCGTTTTTCTTCTCCATTGGATTTATTAGCGCGGTAAACTGTGTCGCACTGCTACGGTGTCACGCTATTGTTTAACAGCTGCGGCTTTCGGTATTCCGCTTAAACGCTAATAGGATCAGACTTAATTGTACCAAACCGTGCCAAACCGTACCAAATCGAACCAGACTGCTTGGTGGAAACACGGCTTTACTGCGGTCTATTGGTCTGGAAGTGCAGTGCAAATCCTTTTTTTCTTTTTTCCATACATCACTAGCCTGATTTGAAAAACCGTGACAGGACCTCAGCCCTTAGTGGAAACAGAAAAACTAGGGGTCCCAGGTAGGGGTGCACAGATACCGATTGGTGGTGTCAGTTATTGGTGTATCTGTGCCCCTCGAGCTGGATCAGTATCAGTGGGAAGAGGTCCATGTTGCCGATCCAGGCAAACAGCTCTATGCCTTTTTTTTTTTTTTAACCCCAGTGCTCTTTGCTACTTGATTTAAAATGTTACGTCTGATGAACTTGCTTTGTTTTTTGCTGCATTACCAGCCAACAAGGTATAAAAGTTTGGAAAGAACTTGTGTAAAATCTGAAGAATTGTTTTAATGGTAAACATTGAAATATTTCATAGTTCAACTTCAGTAACTGCATATACTATTTTTTTTTACCTTTTACCCAAACATTACATCAGTCTTATCCCACAGTAGGGCATGCAGGTTATCATTTAACACTGGTATCAGATTGGTATCAGTTGATACCAAAGCTCAGGTATTAGTATCAGTATCGGAACCACAAAAGTTGGATCGGTGCACCTCTAGTCCCAGGAACTTAAAATTCTTGAAAGAGTAGATCAAAGAACTATCAGTTCCTGGAACCTCTAGTTTGAACAGCATAATTACTGCATAATAATAATCATCATTTACTATAGAGAGTAATTTGGCTTTACATGTCTGTTTTGATACTTTCACTGGTGTTTTCTAATCAGCCTCAAAAAGCTAGAGACTCATCAGCTGATGTGTGACACATTTCTTCAACAACATCCTTTAAAGCCATTTAAAAACAGGTCTTGGTTGTTTGGATGGTGTAGCTCCCAATGGAGGCTCTTGAAACTTGCTTAGAAGTAGAGTGTGGTTTGTTGTAGTCAGTGCAGGAGTAAAAACTTTTCCCACAGTTCCATATTCTTATCTCTTATTTCCAGGATGGAAAACAACAGTCAGGTATTTCCAAGATAGAAAGCTCATACCTGACTGTCATCAGCCATAATATAAGTTTACTGCTTGAGATGTGCTTTTTCCCCTGGGTGCTACTGTGCTGACACAAGCATGAACTGGCCCACTGGGTCAGAACCATAAATCTTTTGTGGTCGACGGATAAATAGGGTCAAGTTTGGAGTAATAAGCCCTTTTCAACTACTAAAATAATAACAATGTCAGGATATTTTAAAAGTAAACAGATACAAGTTATCAAAAAATAGCTACAGCTCGTCACTCACAACACCAGTCCTGGGATATCTTTCTGTATATGTGGAATGAATAGAAACTGATAAACTGAGCTTTTCATACAGACGCAGCCAGGTTTATCTTTATTAGTTTATAAAGTCTACTGTTTTGACATAGCTGAGGAGTGAGAGTGGAAAACTGGCAGCGCGAGATAGCGGTTCCTGAAGCACTGACTTGCATCTCTGTTATGCTTTCATAAGCCTGCATACACACGCACACACTGACCACACAAATCATCCTCTTCACACACACTGATGTGATTAGAAGATAGGCTGCACACATATCACAGTTTCAGATGCATTAAGCCAGAGAAAATTCCAGACATGGTTTCACGCTGGACTTCCAACTGCACCGTGCAAAGTCTGATACTATTCCACTCATCGTGATAGCTGAAGGATCCATTACACGTCCTCCAGTCTATTAGTGTGGATAACAAGGGGGCTGATAGGGTGGCGGGGTCACTGAGTTCACAGTAACGGCTTGTTTCCTGATGGGGAAATTCCACTAGTAGGGCTGCCACGTTATAGAAAATGCAAACACACTGAGACGGGACCTTATGTTGCAGTATGGGAGTGTTGGAGCTCCTGAAATGGCACGTCGCAGTGACTCATTCAGTGACTTCTAAGAGAACACCAGGTGGTTTTAATGAGAAACTGTCCAGGAGTGTTTCATTTCAAGCAGACAGGAGAGCTTAAAACAGAATTTGGTCTGTAACTTTGGGTAAATTACACCAACTCTGCTTCATAAAGGAGTTCAGTGCTGTCAGGAACTATACCTCCAAGGCTGCACACATTACCTCCAGCTGAACAATAAATCTATCAGAAAGAGTTCTGGTCAGAAAATGATCCATGAAAACTCTTCTCTTGTGTTTAGATCAGAGCTTTTGCCTACAACTCGCTGCCAAAAGACTTTTAGGCATTACTGTCTTTTTTTGATACAGTATCCGTAATATCTGTCAGCGGTGGCCACACACATCTCTTGTTCTGGCATGTCTGCTGCTGTTATTGTAACTTGATATAGTTGGTGTTTAATGTTTCAGGTCTGGCTTTCAAAGTCAATAAATAAAGCAGACTTTCACCTAATCTTTTTCAAACACACTCCACAGGGAGTATTGGTCATTTGGTCAGCATTGTGCGGAAACAAATTTCCAGTTTCAATAAAGGTTGAATGTGGTTCACATGTCCTGACAGCACCGCAGTAACCTCAGGAACATGGATTTATAGCGTGGTACTTTTGGTTTATTTATAGAACAATCATTCCTGTGAAAGCAGAACTCTTCTGTCATGTGGTTCTTGAGTTATGTGAGAAAGTTGGATCATATTTTTTTAATGTAACAACAGAGCTCCTGTGGGAAGCTGGGGGGATCTTTTTGTTTCATAACTTGATGAGGCTTTCATCTTTCACTGCTTTATTTGATCACAGCAGGTCATTGCTGAGTAATCTTTTTTCAATTGATCTTAAAGGTATCTTGAGGATTTTGTTTTTGGCTGCTTATAAAAAGCAGAATTTAATGATACCTGGCCTGTCACTGCAGCTAAAGGGTCTGATACAATGATTTACTTTGTGTAGATCTGAAGAGCTCATGTTTATATTTCACTGGGCAAAGTTTCACAAAGGCAGCAGGAAGAGTACACATCCTCACACAGAACAGGTCAGCAAAGGTATGCTTTGTCCAAAGAGATGGTCATATCAGAAGAAAACTTTTAACTATGTTATGTATTTAATCTAGTTTATCCTTATCTCTTATTATAAATATGTCATAAGTCATGCTGAAATGTAGGCCTGGGACAAAGTCAATAAAACAATTAATCATTCAACAAATGAAATGACCTCAATAATTGTGCCTGCCTCAATATTTTGCCATGTGCATTGCGTGTTTGTTTTTGAAATTCTGCAGTTTAACATAGTATTTTTTTACAAGAGCAATTTTTGACTGAGAGCCCATTTTATTTTATTTTTTTTGTTATTTTTTATATTTGAAAGTAATTGATATTCTAATTACATGAGTAAAAATACTCATGAGAAATAAATACTTTCTGCATTTGAAAGGGTTTATTGCAGTATTGTGATATAAATTTTTTATATCAGCGGTTAATTTGCTCTTAAAATAATATGTCAATAATATTGTTTATCATCAAAAATTGTGGGACAATAATCCAGCAAAATTTGTTAACAGCCCAGGTCTACTAAAAATGTTGATATAATTTGACATTTCAAAAAGACCAAACACTCAAAAAAGGTAGCTAAAAACTAGAGCCCGACCGATTAATCAGGCCGATTATGTCTTTCACCGATTAATCAACATCGGCCAAAATGTAGCCGATAATAAAAAATGTTGCTCCGCGGAGATTCTGTCACTCCTGTTCCTGTGTGTCTGTGTGTTGGGCCGCACACTGCCCGGGGGCCCGTCCCTCCGTCCGCCATTATGTAATGTAAGACTATAGAACAGCGTTTTAACTTTGTGTTAGTTGCTTTTTTGAAAGATAAACAGAGATAAATGGTACTGTTATTTCACACGTCCATCATTATAGAATGTAAGACTATAATACAGCGTTTTAACGCCGTTTCAGTTGCTCATTGTGCGTTTACAGTTTGACTTTTTTTTCTACTTACTGTGTTAAAAGTTTGACTTCTTTATTTATTATTGTGTTTACAGCTTGTTCTTATTTGTCACTGGTTTAAACTACAGTTCTTGACAGTTTTATAATTAAAGTTCCTTGTTTTAATTTAATAGTGTTCTGTCTCTGTCTTGAATCAAATGGGTATTATAATAATTTGTGTTCATATACAGCATATGTCCTGTGTATATCAATGAATTTATTATATATATCAGCTGATATATCGGATATCGGCCGATATATTGGATATCAGCTTTTTTTTGCCCCCAGTATCGGCATCGGCATCAGCCTCAAAAATCCCGTATCGGTCAGGGTCTAATGAAAACCTCAAATTATTTTCTGATTTTGAATTAGTTGTCCTTGTAACTGTTAGTCCATCTATTTATTCTAATTGTAGAGCAAAGAAGAATTCTGATTGCCAGTTAAACAACATTTTTTGGACCATTCAACATGCAACATCTTTTCACCAGCAACTGGGCTGAAAATTAAAAGGGCAAGAAAGACTATAATGTGACTCAGCTCAGACTGATAAGAATTTCCTCCTTACTCAAAGGGTGAAACAAAATCTAAAACGGCTGCTAAAATTAACACCTTTGTGCTTCCTGTTGCTGTGTACATGAGATGCAAGTGTAGCCACACAGGGCAACATTTGCAGCACGTCTGCTCTGTAATAATCATGTATGCACAGCCACAGTCCTAACCAGCACGGAGACATGGTGTTGTTGATAACGTAAATACATGCACTGAGAAACTGACTCAACTCATTAAAGTGACGTGACGGCAGCAGTGTCCTGTTCTTGTCTACTGTTGTGACAAGACGACTCTACATGCAAAGGGGTCAGCTCATCCTGTGATCTAATGAAAGGCTTCTCTCTAGAGACATCTCTCTTTCATTTGTCACAGAGACTGAAAAAGTGGTGAGTTTTAGATTAGAATTAGGGACCAAAAGGAGTAGCATCACTTTTTCTTCCGATTGCTTGACGTTGCATGACCTGTGATGTGACTAGCTAAAGCTAAAATGTAATTCCCAAGTCTAATGCAGCAGAATGGGTAGTGAAATAGTCCTCTGCAAAATGAAACATTAACCAGAACTGTAAAGCTGTGCTGTGTCTCCTCCTTTGGGTTAGGACCTGTTGAAATATTAAACAGCCACCTTAGATCATTTTCCCTGTGCCTACAGGTAAACCCAAACCAGTCAGATCAGGTTTCCACAGCTGGTGTATTGACCGTTGGATGGATCACTGACATTAGTCTGTCTGTGCATCACTAACAATCAAACACTTCCCATCACCAGTGGGATACTTTCCAGAAGGCTCATCACACTCCAGTGTGAGCTGAACAGACAGGATGTCATTCCTCCATCACCACCAGTCTGCTCAGAGCAGCTCTAGGGTTTCAATTAAGGCCGATAAGTAACGAGGACAATGAAGGCAGCACTCAAGCACAGTGTGTAATGAGTGCAGAGGTGCATGCTGGGATGGTAGACTCACCTCTTAAGCCATCTGAGTACAGGAGTGTGGAGAGGAGAGCATCACTGCTGAGTGGACGAGGCAAAGGTCAACAACAGGGTCTGGTTAGTTCCTGTGGAGGGAAGAATCAAAGGTTTGATTAGAGTAAAGCTGAGGCACATGAGGAAGAAGAAATGGTCTGAAGAGCATCTTAATCTCAAACAATGACCACGCAGTAGCAAAGGTCTGACAAAGCGTTTGCATTATGCATAATAAGTACACACAGCATTGCTCCGATGAGAAAACATCTGTCAGGTTGGCTCCAGTTCAAACTCAGGCCAAGAAAAAAGCAAATAAGAGCAGGATCCTCATCTGAATATTAATGTGCCAGTTAAATCTTAATGTGAAGTTTTATGACCACAACTCTTCAAATGTTAACGAGAGAAGGAGCAGGACAGTTATTGGGAACAAGGGGATGAAATCTTCCTGGATCCTCCCCCACATCAGCACCACAACAAACGCACCCAAAGGACTAACAGCAGCACTCAGTATTATTACTGAAATACACTGAATGCATCTCAAGTCCATCTGTGCCCCATCACAGCACCAGATCAGATAGTTTCCATTACAGTCAATCTGTCAACTTACACTGGATCTGCTCTGTTGTGGTCCAGCTGTGACACTGGTCTGGCAGGTCGCAGATAATACACAGCCATCTTATCTTTGCCGGACACTAGAGCCGGAGGTATAAATTCAGCGCAGGGAAGAGCAGGACAGGAGGTTGTGCAAAGAAACTACTGAAAAACGCCCAGTGACTTTCAAAATAAGATATACTGAGTCAAAATCAGTCCGTATTAAGCTTGACTACAGCAATAAAGTACATAATGAGCGAAGCCAGACCAGGAGTCAACAGGTTTGAGGTTTTACAGCCCAACATGAATGAAGAGACTTATCAATAGAGTTGATTTTGTGACCCAAGCTGTCTGTCAGTTTTGCAGCTTGCCAGGCTGAACGCGCAGCCAGTGTAAGGTAACAGACTTAGTCAACACGCAATGGAATGAAGTCGGACCGCAGACGCCAACCCAAATCTTTTTGTTGTTGAGTTATCAATCTTAAATTTTTGGCTCTAAATCTTTAATAAGTTTTTTTTTTTTTAAGCTTAACTCTAAATAGGTGAATTCAGGACAAGTAAATTCAGATACATGATTTTCATAATAAAATAAATCAATGCCATGAATTCAGTGGTGTTTTCATTTCAGTATTTAACATTCAATGGCTGTTCAAGCTCAAATAGTTATTATGTCTCTTATTTGCTTCCATTGATTTGCTTCAAAAATCCGTCACAGAAACAGACAGGTGGTGTCAGTGAGACCACGTCCATTAATTATACAGTCTATGGTGGAAAGGCCCATGATGTCTCACGCCTCTGCAAGTCAATGACCTCTTCTTCTTTATTTATTCATTTATTTTTCTATTTTCATTTTTTTGCACATATTTGGTAAAACTTATCATCATTTACTCCTCTTGGAAAAATTATGGCAAGGTGGTGTATTTCAGTTCTGCAGGTATCTTTTTGCAAAGTGGGTGTGTTAGGTTACTTCTGCCAGCTACACATCACGTCATGCTACTTGGCTGAGTATCAGTTTTGTGCTGTCTACATATTTTGCTTTTCAGGATGTGTACTTGTTTTATGTTTCAATGTCTTCTGCTGCTATTATTGTGTCTGAATAAAAATTTTTTTTTTCTAAAAAAGTGTCTATTGTTCTCCCACAGAATCCAGCTGTTAAAAGAGGACGTCAGCTCGGGTAGTGTTGGCGCTAGCTCAGCATGTTTGAGTTGGAGTCATCAAGTGTTCATTGTTTTCTGAGTTTAAACCAGTGGTTAAATTATCAAGACTTCATGACCTCATGTTTTTGCACAGAACAAAAACACATGGGATAGTATCACCACCTAGTCATCTACCGTGAATAAATGTCGGCTCACTGTTTCAGTACATAGCCCCAAACAATCCAGGTGGGAATACACACTTAGTATTGTTTCTGGTATGAGAAAAAAAGTAAAAGATTTGTTTAGGACTAATCCATAACTGAAAAAGATTTCTAAAAATATTTAAAATCTGCATCTCTGACAATGAGCAATGATTGTTTAGAGTGCTTTTCAAAAATAATGGTGTTTTTTAATCAAGCTTCACTTGTTTAACTTGGAATCCAGGAAACTATTTGTAATGTCCCTTTATGCTTTTTCCTGCTCTTTTTAGAAATGTTTGTGTTTTTTAGCTGCTGATTTGAGTGAATTTTACTTTGTAGGTCTGCTCTACATTCACATCACAAAGTGTTTAAGCCGTTCCCCCATCGGCAGTGGATGTTGGGTGTTAATACCAGTAGGTATACAAACATTCAAGAGGTCCTTCAGATTCTTTAGGACTTCCCGGAGGTATGAACATAATGAGAATCGCTGCAGTCCAGAGAGCCCTATGTGACAGACACAGGGGAGGCCCTGCTGCAGTATTTGTGCCAACATTTCTCCCTGTGGTCAAGCACAGCATTACTCCTCTCAGAATCCATCTGTTAAAAACAGCACACACAGTGCTGGCGGATATCAACAGTAACTTCAGTGGAGAAAAGATTCAGTCTGGTTAGTCTATAAGTGTTGCTGGGCAAACTGGACCACTTGAATAAATTAATAGCATCCAATCATCTATATGTGCTCACAGCATATTCTTAGCATTTGACACTAACCCAATTCAGACACAAGTAAATGAGAAGAAATGTTTCTTTCATCAGGTTTTGTAATTAAAAAACCCAGTTTACACAGATAGCTCCATCCCATTGACCTGGTTTCCAGTGCTTGTGAGCAGTAAATGCACCAAATGAGACACCATCACTGATTAATACAGATTGCCAGTCTACCAGTCTCTACCCCCCTCTTCACTCCTTTTAACATGCAAACATAACTGAGCAAAGGGTGTTATCTTGTTAATTATGCATTCAAATGAGCAGCAGAGGGCATGTTTGGCATCGCATGAAGAGCTGGATTGGTGCAGGATTGGTTTGGATAGCACCAAAGTTGTGAAATTAATTTGTTATCAATGAGGCCTTGTGGATTCTCACACTGAGTAAATGATTCACAGAGCACAAAGCAACAGCCCCCACCAGTAAATCTACGGGTGGAAACCTAACAAGAAGATCAACAAGGAAGACATTCACTTTGACTTTATCTATAGTGTCCCTGGGTGAGGAAACAACTTGACAGGTGATGGCACAAATTAACCAAAAAGTGTGAGCATTTTCGGATTCAGATGAACCAAACAGCTTATTACAGCATAAAGAGTGAATAAGTTAAAAAATCTAAAGCAACATAAGAAAACATGTCTGAGATCACACCAGCAGTGAAGCAATGTTTGAGCAGAGAAGTCTTCAGCATTAAGAGGAAATCATGGAAACCACGGTACAAAAAATGAGGCTGTTAAAGTAAACTCTTCCTCAGACAATAGAGAAAATGAATAACAAAAAATGCACAACATTAAATTGGTGGAGACTTTTTTAGATTCATATGAAATTTCTCAAATATTTCAAGAAGCTCTGGTCCCAGAGTTTTTTGTTTACACGTGTCCCTCGCAGCATAAAAAGTCTATTTTCTTTTTCTCTCCTGTTTTGGACAAGCTCAGGGGAAGTCAGGGAGGAATTCATTTCAAAGCTGCAAACATGTACATGTAAAAATGTTTTCAGGGTTTTCTCCCAATCACACTTTCTATTTTTTGAGTTTGAACCTTACAGCATGTCTGTGATGTCACCCATCTATTTTCCATTTGGAGTTTTTTATGCCCATCGTCGACTGATGATATACCCAATGTGAAACACAATGTAGCTATTTTTGAGTTAGAATGAGGTGGGTTTTATGCCTTCCTGCAGAAAGCCCCATTACTCCTCTTTCACGACACATTGTGTGCTTACTAGGCGTGTTTGACACACACTATTTTTTTCTTCTTTAACCAACAATGCCTGATTTAGTGTTTCTCTGGTTAGAATTGTACCAGGTGTGTTTGCTCCAGGCAGGAGGAATCCTCTTGATAATTTAACCACTGGTCTAAAACTCAGAGAACAATGAACACTTGACGACTCCAACACAAACATGCTGAGCTAGCGCTAACAGTACCCGAGCTAACATCCTCTTCTAACAATTGGATTCTGTGGGAGAACAATAGACACTTTTTTTCCCCCTTTTTTTTATTCTATTAATTTTCAGAAACAATAATGGCAGCAGAAGACATTGAATCATAAAACAAATACACAACCTAAAAAGCATAATAAGTAGACAACACCAAAACTCATTCCCAGCCATGGAGCATCACATGATGTGCAGCTGGCAGAAGAAAAGTAACACACCCACTTTACAAAAAGATATCTGCAGAATTGAAATATACCACCTTGGCATAATTTTTCCAAGAGGAGTGAATGGTGATAGGTTTTACCAAATACGCGCCAAAAAAAAGGGAAGGAAAGAAAGAAATAAAATTAGTTAAAAAGTTAAACCTCCCCCCCTCAATAGTTCTGAAATCTCAAATGGTAAGTGAACTAGAACAGGCTGCTGAATTTTCAAGTGTGCATTGTTTCTCTTCAGTTTTCATGTGTATAACTTTGTATATCCCTCTATACCACGGTGTTAGAAGATTTGTCTTTAAGCCATTGAAAAAGAATACATCGTCCAGCTAGTAACAGCAGTTTCAGAGTGAAACTGGGGGTTCAGACACTGTTTTCAACCAAGAATTGCTTATATCATGCTTTTTTGTTGTCTTAAGGAATAGGGATAGGAATCGAAAACTGATTCCAGCTGAGAATTGTAAACAGCTCCATCAAAGAATCAATATCATGAGTCTTTTTGCGAATCAATTACCTTATCAATTCCTTCCACTGACAGGGTTCAGAAGTGGTCAGAAGTCTGGCTTAATTTTTTACAAAAGGCTGCGCAACCTTAAGTGGGTACACCAGCAACTTGCAGAAGCAGTTATCAATGCTGTGACGTGTTTCATATTGTTGCCACTGAAAATCTACAGGCTAAAATTTGCCCACACTGAAAAATCTGCAAGAATCAACAAGGGAATCCTTAAAGAATTGGATCAATAAGCAGGGTTGTTACAGCATAGGTATCAATAGAATCTTATCAATACCCATCTCTATTAAGGAATGCAGTCTTGCTACTTTTCACAACTTCACTAATAAATAGTCATTTTAGAAATCTATGTTCATCAGAATGAGCTTCTACTAGGCTATAGCTTAAAGTAGCACATATTAGTTGACCATACTGCCTGTCATTCCTAACCGTCCTAAACAAGTGACAGTATCGCTATGGAAACTATAGTTCGGACATATCTTTCTGGGCTATGCTGCAGGTGTAATGACTTCTTAAATGATCCACCGTGTCAGTCGGATAGCAGCAGGGGACTTTTCTGCCAAATTATCAGTCCAAGAGAAAAACAAGTGAGCACATACAGGCACACATAAACACATCCAACTAACTGATCCAGGCTGTGGTCTGATGAGACAGCAGGGGGGCTTACATGGCTTACGCAGTAGCCTTCCTATCCAACGCCCCTCACTCCTCACCACCTGTTTCATCCCACTCTGCCCACATGCAGCCGCAGAAACAACCAGTGAGCTCTTACTGTGAGCTGCTGTGGAAAGATGAACAGTCAGGATGAACCAGAAATGTTGATTAGCTGCTTCAGAACAAGTCCTTTCTTTGTTGCTGAAGCTGTCTTTTACATGCTGTTGCACTTAAGTCATGTTCACTAAAGTCATAACACTTGCTGAATTTTTTAGAGTGGGCCGTCGACGAGAATGAAAATTTTTAGCTAAACTTTATCCAGACATTTCCTGCCAGCACCCAAGCAGGACATCCACCACAATTCTGGCTGAGCCAATTTGAGAATGCATACATTTTTATAAAATACAAAGCAAGTTTTGAAAAGGGTGACTTTGTATGAGGGGACATGTATGAGCAAAGATCTGAGGCTAAAATTGCAGCATTGAAATATATGTGAAGTGTGGGAATATTTCCTGTCCATTTCCTTTGGGCATGAATCTGAAAATGCTGAAATTTGTGGGCTTGTTTGTAATCCAGGGTTGGAGGTCATCTTGCCCTCCAGATAAAAAGAGAGCGACTTCAGTTTGGGTCACAGAGTTGGTCTTTTTCATCAACATGTTGCCCGATGCAACAATCTCTGTGTTAAATTGCTCCTATAGGATCTACAAAGCAGAAAAAGTTCCTGCATTAAAAAGAAAGCAGCACAAGGTTACAGCTCTGTCTCTGTCCTTCTCCTGTGCCTGTCTGCAAAAGTTTGCAAACTGGAAATGAGAACAGTCTGCTGTGTGGCGGTGGTGTAGAGAGCTGCAGGTGTGATGGAAAGCAGAGCAGAGGACACAGACAAAGGGCAGGATTAAAAATGGCTTTGGATGCATTTAAAAGAAAAAATCCAGCACCTTGTGGAGAGGTGTGTGTATGCAAGCCTTATCTGAGCTTTTAAGATGCAGCAGATGCAAAACAGGCAGGTGTTAACATCATATTTTTCTCAAGACAACTATGTCTGCTCTGTATCGACCACCAGCTAAATTATCACTGGACTAAGAATTATCCCCAATGAAGTGAGCTAAAATAACATTTTCAAAAACTGTTAAAGAAAAGGTTTAAAGGGGTGTTTTGACAACTCTGTTCTGTCTGTGTGCACCCAATTAAAAGGTTGATCCTTAATGTCACCACTGTCCCATCACTGCACATTCATACTGTTATACCGTGAATTTTAGGTCCTTTAAGTTCAGAACTACCACCATTTCATTTTCTCATCATTATTAAAAGGACAATCAGTGACACGAACCAGGATAACTCAAATTTATTTCTCACACACACACACTTGTGAGAGCAATACAGCATGTTTCAGCAGAGGAAAAATGAGAGTTAGGAGGGAGCAGAGAACTGCAGCCTTTAATGATTTGACATTTTTAATGATGGTTAGAGGGAAGAGGGGTGAACCATTTATCAGTAGGAGGCCCCTGGGACACTACAGCCCAGAGCCATTTCCGCCTCATCTACTTTCTCCACTTGAAATCCTGTTGTTTTTCAATTTAAAGTTATTCTTGAGGGGCCAATTGCTTCTATTGTCTGATTCAGCTTTGAATGTGGGCCTATAGTGGAGCACTGTCTTTCAGTGTGAATATTAAAAAGTACTATAAATCACACTAAACCTACAGGACTTCATAGGGGTTCAGTTATCTGTTATACAGCTTACAGTAGCAGTAATGGTGACAGTTTGCAGTAATAAACACATCTGAATTTAACCGTTCCAAAAATCCAGACTCAGTATTTATTATTTACCTGCGACTAGTTTGGGCTGCAGGTTTGGTTTATGGCCACTGCCACAGTTCAATAATTCTCTGCTATTCAGGTGTGAATAAACCAAGTTAATAACTAATACCTATTAGTAGGGGTGGGAAAAAAATCGGGTTTTTTTTCCAGGATTTTTTGTTAAATGATTGTCTTTTTCAAATTCAAATTCTTCATTTCAGTCTTTCTTTATAAACTGAATTGTAAAAAAAAGTTACCACTTTTCTCCAGCAGAAGGTGAAATGTTTCTCTTTGACCCATGTGATGTGCAATTGATGTGAAAATATGGCTTCTGGTATATTCTGTAGATATCATTTAACTTTTTCACATGGTCTGGTGTTTAAAAAGAAAACTAAAAATCACAAAAATCGTAAATATCGAAGAATGGCAATATAAATCAAATTGGCACCCCTAAAATCGTAAAAGAATCGAATCACGAGAATACCATTTTGTCCCAGCCCTACCTTTTAGCGTGGGTCAGTTTGGCAGCAATTTTAATAGGAAATGGATGTACAGAGCATGCATGCGGAATTTGATGTGTGAGGGACTCAAAGCTGGTGATGCTAGCTCTGCTAACATCAGCCCAAGCTGTGACCTCCATCTTCTGTGTAAGTGCTCAAAACTGCAGTTCACCACCCAAAGCTGACTTCATCACCTCATTTCTCTGATAGCTCAGACTGTACAGGGATCACTTGTTTAACAACTCATTATTTTAAAAACTATTCACCTTACAAGGCTGCCCATTCAAGGGCATGGTTAATATGACTGACAGGCAGGCGCTCTGTAGCTGTCTGCAAAGAGGGAGAAGGCCCACCCCCTTACTTCATTTAAACCTAAATCAAGATAGGCTAAGTTAAACATTTCCAGCATGGCTCCCAAAAACTCTGCATTAGAAATGAGCAAATGATATCACACAGTCTATGCATTAACCACACTTAGTAAGTCAACGACGTTTATGCCTGCAGACTCATGTATCATCATCATCATAAAACATGTTACATTTCTGAGATTTTACTTCTGTTAAACTAGGGATGAGTTGTGATGCTCAAATTATTGTTAAAGGGGACATATCATGCTTGTTTCTCCTTTTCACTATGCAAGACTATGATGCCTGTAAAGCATTTCTGCCCTCAGTACAAGTCATTTAGTTCCTCCATTGCCCCACAATAGCGGTCTCAATATCCTCGTTTTAGGCCATTCTGAAGATCTCGTTGAAACACTCCGTTTCGAGAATAACCTCCAGTAATCTCGCATCGTCACAGCCCTTTGTGCTCTGATTGGTCTGTTCTATCAGAGGGGCGGAAGGGGTAGAGCCAGGGGGTGGTTTTTGCAGCATGGCAGTATTTACAAAATCGCCATATTAGATGGGGCAGACCGAGCGAGTTTGCTGTTTGCCAAAACTTCACCGTAAGGCATTGATAGCACTAATAAAATGGCAGTGTAGGATACGTCCTTTTGTATTGGACCCCGAGTCAGACCTGGACGGTTCTGCAGCTCAGGAGGAAGAAAATCCTCCTCGACACAGATCATCTCAGGACGCTTCAGTGTGGTGAGTCAAACTGGTACTGTAACATGTATAGTTTATACGTGGAAATATGGGCAGACTTCACCAATAAACTATTTCTATAACAGGGCTCCATCCTGCTCCTTCACTTTTCTCTGTCCGTTTTATCCATCACGCTGAAAGTGTAGTCTAAAGATCACCTCTACCGTCAGTTCGTCACTATGTTATTACCACAGCATTATTGTGGTCCAGGTTCACAGTGCATGTCAGAACAAGCATGCAAATATCACAGTCTCACAAGTATTACGACGTCTGCTAAAACTACAGTGTTTTAACTGCTAATTCACCATGTAAAGCCGAGCTGCTCAGCAGAGCAGAGTCCCTGCATCCAGCACTCAGTCAGTCGGCTCTTGGTGGGTGTATCCCTCGGTGGCGGGTGTGTGACTAACTGACATCACAGAGGAGGAGCTGCTTTATCAGATTACTCCAATAAAAAGAAAGGATCCTTGTGTCATCACGAAGGTCGCAATCTCGCGGCCAAATGACAATGACCTATTTTCAGAGGCATCAAATCTCGTATTAAGATATCAGAAAAAATACAATATCTCATTTTTTGAAAATTCCGGGGGTGAAAGGTCTTGTTTTCAAATTTATCATATTATATTTAAGTATTAAATCAGGGATCACCATGATAAGTCCCCTTTAAATCAATGAACAACATAATAACATAATAAAATCTCTATAATGATAAGACAGAAGAAGTGCCAGTTGCCGATGAAACAGGTGCGGCACTGGGAGATTCAGATACGGACAAAATCTTCTGGAAGAAAAAAAAGAATAAGCAAAAAATGGCGTCAAGTGAAAACTTTTCTTACTAACACCTGTTCAATAATTATTCAAAGAATCGTGGCAGTGACGACTGAATGATATCTTAGCTTGGAAAGCCCCATTTGCCAGTGGACTACAAGTTTAGAATGGATGGTCCACTTTATTCTTGTTCTTTCACAACTTCATCTTTAAAATTAAAAGCTGTTTTCTATAATGCAAAATGCTTTATTGCTTATTCACTTTATGTTTACTCTTTCTAGACCAGAGCAAAAATGGAAACAGCAAAATGATACCAAGGCTGTAAATTTAAACTCTGCTAGTGAGAAGAGATCAACATTGTGGTTTCCATTCTAACACATGAAAAAACCCCAAGCACACATGCTAATGCTCCTCCTGCTGGTAAATAAAACCTTGGCAAAGAGCTCCAGTATACTTGGATACAAGTTTTAGCACGTGTCTAAAAACGCTTCAAATTTTGTGGTAAAATGTTTACAGCCTGGGGCCCTGAGTTTTCCTTCTCTGCAGAGCAGGCAAGAAAGTTCCTCTTTCAACAACATATTTCACCTCCGCTCAGACAGCCAACAGAGCAACAGGCTGAGCCCAGGAATGGATCTGACAGGCTCTGCGTGTGGGCCATGGGATGGTTCTGATAGCATGGAGCTTTACTGGGAGGACCGTGTTTGCAGATCAATACTAACACGTCACTTCAGCTACACCAGCAAAGTGTTGAGGTTGTGGTTTTATCGCCCCCTGAGAAAATAAGTCATTAGCTTCATTCAAACATGGTTCAAATTGGATTGGATAATTAATTTGCCTCTGTGCTCAAGCGGTTGATTCAGTTGTAATTAAAAATGCAAACAGCGTTTAGAAAAGAGAGGGGGAAACAGATAACAGTATGAAACAGACTGTTTCATTTTTGTGTTGCTTTGATCTAACCTCTTCCTTTCTCACATGCCCAGAAATACTCAGCCTCAAAGAGGTGCTAATTTGCTCTAACCTCAGAAGAACTCTGCAGCACAGACACAAACAGTCTTCTGCTCACCTTCAACTCTGACGAATAAAGGAGAATTAAATGTGCATCCAAACTTCAACAATTTGAGCCATTTGTGACTTCAGTTCTCTGTAACTTTCCAAGCACATCCCAAACTGAATAAAATTCACAACCTTAACCAACTCTTGAAGAAATATAGAGTGAGAGGAGATTACAAGAGCGCTTTAGATGAAGCCGACTGCTGTGAACAGAGATCCTGACATGTTGCAGGGGGGCGCAGCAGGCAACAAAGCTGCAGAATGTCAGAGCAGCAATAAGATCCCAGCAGAGCACATAGGATAACTTAATTATTCATGTTAGTGTAGAGTTGCTGAACAACGGGTGAGTTCATGTGATGACTGAAACTAGAGGTTTGTTTGCGAGTGTACTGAAGAGAGGTCTGTTGATGAATGCTTCCTGTCGTTTACAAGCTCCTTTTAACATTTACTTTGCAAAAACACAAAGGTGTCTCATACTTTCCACATGAAGGGTTGGTTCTGACAGTGTGTGCATCAGTCTTGTCTTTGACGTCACTTTTGCTGTCAACATCCAACTTGTGGTCAAGCTGACCTTCACAGAGCGATCACAAAAACAGTTTCTGCAGCAGGGTGTCCCAAATTTGTTCTGAAAGCACAGTAATCGTCATGTTTTTCATGAAAGCGGTGACAGACAAGGACTGATGGAGTGGTAGATGAAGGGCAAGCAGGTAATACAGGGTTGATTTCTCAGCCATTAGCAGGTAATGATGCAGAGCAGGAAGAGTGGCTGAGAGGAGGTAAACAAGGTTCAGCTGGAGCCAGAGTTCACTTGTTACCAATTTGTTGGAAGGAACAGTGGGAGGCAGAAATACAGGTGTGAAACTGTTCATCTGATCCGTGTGGAGTTGACATCCAGGTGATCTCTTAGTTGGTGGCTCCTTATGTTTATCTTATCTTAGGCTTTAAATCAAATTTTGATCTTTAAAGTAACTGCAAGCCTTTCAAGAGACTCTGTTTCAGGAATATAAGACAGTCTAGTAGAGTTTTTGTTGCAAAAGAAAGGGTGTACATTTACATTTTATGACAAATGCACAAACAAAACCCAAGTATATCTATTAACGTCTCACTACACTAAATTTAAATATGGACTGTACAGAGGCTACTTATATAAAGCTAAAGCTCCGTACTTTCAGCAGAAACTCAACCACTCTCACAGCAGACATGTTGAAATAACTGTATCTATCATGAAGTGAAGATGCAAGAGTTCAAAAACACATCAGAGACTAGATAAAGAAGGAAAACATGACTACATTGAAGTTACAAAATGGTGCAGAAAAGGTGAAAACTGGTGCATAAGTAGGGATGTCCAGGTCAGATCATGTGATCAGAAATAGGGGCCTATCACGTTTACAGACTTGATCGTAATCGGACATTGCATTCCAATCAGGATCAGTTGTGTGTGTATGTTTGTATTTATATATAAAACTCTATTATAGATTTGATTTAAAAAAAGTCTAAAACAATTGGGAAAAACATCTTAGTACCACCACATAACGGTAGGAAATACCGAGTCAGACTGTCTCAACCCCACACAGAAACAACACAGGGCATAACATCATAACAGTGACACTATTGGTTGAATGCCTTAAAGTGGAGCAGAACATGGCAGAAGCTTTGAGCTTGGAGCGCGATGTATCAAAGTAGAAGTATTGGATCAGGACACAGTATCGGCTGATACTCAAAATCAAAAGACTCCGAGGCAAAAATACCTGATCAGGACATCTCTATGCATAAGTATTCAAAATTCCGGGTAAGAAATATTTTGTGCTACAAATAATGTTTGCAGGTTAATACAATAGTTTGAATTTGAAAAATAAACTAATTCAGATCCTGATCCTGCCATGAAATATCCTGACACTTTTTCCCCACATTGCCCCCTAATGGACAACATTTTCCTTGGTCAGAAGCAGAGTTTGCTGATATTTAAGCAGCATGTAACACTGCAGGAAACTGACCACTGATCATCTGGTATCAAGAGACACCTGAGGGACAGGTGAGGTGATTTCATCAGTCTGTAATGATGGCACAAAGATGCCAGACCACATGCAGTGACTGATTTTCACCAGAAATCACTAAAAGAGTTAACAAATAGATCATACATATGTTGCGTTCAAAGTTAATAAATAGCAGTAAGAGCTGCAGCTAAGGGTCACTGTCACAAAATCAAATGTGGCTTTCTCCCAAATCTTCCATGTATCATATCTGGGGACGGGTACCTTTCACATTTGAAACAATACGGTACTGATGGACGGTACCTGGCAATCGGTACTGGTACTCCAGGTACCAATTTTCAGTACTTTCTAAGTGTTAATGTGGTAAAAAATATCAATTTGTTTAAATATATATATTTTTAAATTCAACGTTTTTATTCCTCAATATGTAACCTTAAAATGCTGTGTTCAAGTCCAGCATGGAAAATCGCCAACTCTTCCACTTCCTCACAGCCACAAAGATGCATTTAGGTACCTTAACATGGTACCTTTTGATTTTACATGAATCGGTACCCGGTACTTTTGACAGAATTCAGTTGGTACCTTTAAAAGTACCTAATTCAGTACCCACCCCTAATCATATCATAAATGATACAGAGTTACCCTGCATGGATGGAGTGTCAAAGTGTGGACATGTAACACTGACGGTTTCTGACCGGGATTGGTCTGAAGTAACTCCTTCTCCTGGTTACACACTTTAAATTACAACTAGACAACAAGTCCAAAGGTTAGACAACAGAAGCAGTCCAGATTAGACACACTCTAACATAGTGGTAACATAAAACTGTTATTTCAGGCCGACGAAGCTAAAAAAAAGAACAACTTTTTTCTTGAGCCTATGAGCAAAAGTGATGACATTAAATCATTCAGTGGACTGAATGTGTACACCCCTTTTTCACACTAACACGGGTAAAAAAAAAAAAAAGCAATGACAGAGTAAAGCACTGAACACATGGCGGATCAAGTCATTATAATGTCACGCTTCAGAGCACAGATATGTACATATGCCTCGCTCCTTCTCCTTCCACACGGACAGCAGCAGTCACATATGACTGCATCACACATACAAGACTGTGCAGGAAGTCACCTGAGGTGACATGCATCACATTCGCCGTGTTGGAGCCAACTCTGTCCGTGCGTTGACCCTGTGCTTCAGGCGCACTGTTTTGCATGGCAGGAAATAAGATGGAGATGAAGGAGGAAAGAAGAAGGTTTGGGGGGTGGGGTGAGACAGCTGTTAGGAAGAAGCTGAGGTGAGAGAAAGAAGGAGGATGTCTGGTTTAAAACATTAAAGAGGAAACTCGTGTCTTCCAGATGAGATTTAAGCTTATCTTTTACAAAGATGAGCTCCGAGCTTTTATGTTAATCTATGTAAAGACCCTCAGGTTCTCTGAGGATGACGAATGAGAGCAAAAACCAGGGGAAAAGCAGCGGATCTTTCTGCTCAATGGTGCAACAGTGTGTACAAGCAGAAAAAACACTGTTCATGACTTTATACAAAGCCTGTCGCTCTTTCAAAGTCTTGCATAACTTGTCGAACTGGAGGAAAAGTGCTGCAGACACAACCTCACACAACAAATGATGGAGTCTATTGTGCTGAGTGTCATGTCGGTATTGTGCTAACTTAGAAATAAGAGAGCTGCAAAATGAGTTTGTCAAACTTGGATGATCAAAAGCAATTGACGGTTTCAGCACATCTAAAACTTAACATATAAAAGGCGAGGTCGTCCCTCATCCTCAGCCCCCTGCTGGGCTGAACTCACATCGCTCTAGCAAGCTTTGCATTCACTACTACACAATGTTTATCTGTCGCAGTCATCTCCGATTTCTGCTGTTTACTCTTGTTTTCTTCTCTTTAAATCAACAGAGACATGATTTTTTTTTTCCCTGTGTTTGTATAACTTGACAGCCTGACAGCATTCAGACCGTACTGGTTTCTCTGTGCTATGGATGTGATGTGAGACAACAGAAAGATCTGGTGTTTTCCTACACCATGCTTGTGCTTGTGCATGAGCAAACATACCATGCTGAGGCCTTCACCTCTTCAGAAGCTGTGCCAAAGCAGCACTCACACTGGTCAAAATGAACCGGTTTTCGAGGATGAAACAAACTTGGGCACGGCAGAGACTTCTAAGTGGGGGTGCACGGACAGACTCATGAAAATTGAAGGTGTTCAGGGCCTGAATTTTATTGTGTGATAGTTGGCAGTGCACAATTCAAATAGTTTCTTTGAGTTCAAATAGACTAACCCAAGGTTTAGCTCCGCAGGGACCAACTTGTGACACACAGTCTGGACACTTCTTGCCTGCAGTTGTGTCATATTGGCATTTAGTTCAAGCTAGTGGTTCGTAAATTGAAAATTGGGGGTTGCAAATCACTGATGGGGGGTCGGGAAGAACATCCAAAAATACAAAACTATTTACAAATACATATTTCTTCCAATATTATAGATAGATATGAACAAAAATGTGGTTGAATTTTATACAAAAACTTGCAAACAATAACTGTTTCAACTGTTTTACGATTCTTTGGCCCCTGAGGTGACTACACCAGGCTAACAGTGGTATTGGTTGCTGCGGGATTATTTAAGCCCCGTTTCCACCAAGCAGTCCGGTTTAGATCAGTACAGTCTGGTAGAGGGATGCACCAATCTGATCCTGGTATTGGGTATCAGCCCTGATACAGCCTCTTAAAGCTGGATCAGGTATCAGTGGGAAAGGATCAGGACACTAAGGCTGAACTATGATTTAGTCTATGGGCATAAAATTTACAACTGAACTGTCATTTCTAGGGGTGTAATGGTACATGTACCTGCGCTGAACCGCTCCATAAGGCCGTTCGGTTCGGTACAGTGCTGTATACGAGCGAGTACAGAAAGGTTACGTTAGCCGATGCATATGGCTCTTCAATATTCACGTGAGTACTCGTCTATGATTGGCTGAGCAGGGAAGGCGTTTTAATACTCATGAGGAAAGTGGTCTGTGATTCGTGCTTTGTGATCATGTGCATATCATGTGGACGTGACTTCTCACGGTGAGCCAATCAGAGGATGAATATCAAAGAGCTTCTTCCATAGCCACAGGAGCTTGTGTCTGAATTGTGCATCATGGCTGCTGCTAACGACCAACCGGAGCTTGAAGATCCTCCCCTCTCGCTGTATAATGGCAAGTTTTTGGTTTAATAAAAATGCTAAACAAGAAAATGGTTTTGCATTGTTCCATACTGTACCAAAAATGTACCGAACCGTGACCCTAAAACCAAGGTACGTACCGAACTGTGATTTTTGTGTACCGTTACACCCCTAGTCATTTCTGTAAGTTCTAAAACTTTGTTCTAACCAAACTGCTGTTAAACAGTTTAACACTTCTAGTTTAAATAAACATCAACCTCAGTAATTCCATATGTACCCATTTTATGTCTTTTGCTCAAAACATTACCAGTCTTATCCCACCGTAGGACATGCAGCTCATTATTGAACACTTTTATTAGATCAGTATCTGTATCGGTCGATACCCAAAGCCCGGGTAGCAGTATCTGTGTCGGGACCACAAAAGTTGGATCGGTGCATCTCCAGTTTGGTACGGGGTGGCTCAGTTACGTCTGATCCTGTTTGTGTTTCCACAGCCAACTGTGCCCCTTTGTGGTGGGCGGCGTGTAAGCAGGATGCTGATAGCCACATCAGTTACATAACAGCTTGGTGCCACAGCAGTGTGACACTGTGTACCGTGCTAATACATCCAACAAATAAGAAAAACACGACACAGTAAGCAAAGAGCAGCGATGGAAGACATCCAGCAATTTGTCTTCCTTGTGATTGGCATGTGGCTCTTTGCCACAAAGCACAATCAAGTTTTGTTTCAGAGAAGACTGTGCATCGTAAGGAGAAACGGTCTGCAGTGCTGGAGCCCCACCTTCTGGGATCATATTAGTTCAGTCTGGCACCCTAACAAAGGGTCCCAAAAAAAAGGGACGGCACGTCTCAGTTACATGAGGATGTGTACCAGGATTAGTCAATGGAAACACCACAAAATGTATACCAAGACGAACCGAACTGAACCCGTTGCTGGAAACGGGACTTCAGAGAACACATCAGTATGAGCACAGAGGAAGTTTAATTTTCTACCAATCAGCTACATTAAGTACCCAAGGCCCTTTTTTGTTTGTTTTTCTCTGTAACTGGATTGGCTGATTGGTGTATCCCCACAGCAGGGGGTCACTGGTCTCTGGCACTGCTATTTCAGGGGGTTGTGGGAATCCCTGGTTTGAACGCGGCCTTCCTGTTTCCTCTGTTGTGCTTAGTGAAACATCAAAAGTAAGATTGCATCATGCAAGTCCATACTTACATGAGCCTTGAGTAATTCAGGCTTGTTACAAGAGGCTGTCTTAACCTAATTCATTAACTACATGATAGATTGACACTTCACTGATGTAAGCCACTCCAGACCCTCCTCCTACGTCCCTATCCCTCTTCTCTTAATGTAATTTGACATGTCTTCTTAAAGGCATCTCTAAATTTGCAGTCCTTCTTGTGTTTTCTTTGCCACGTGCACACAAAGCTTCTTAGATCAGTAACTCTGGTGTCAACTCATTCTAGTTAGCGTGAGCACCGAGTAGTTTTTCATTCACAGCAGTTAGCAGCTCATTGCAGCTCACAATGCAGAGCTTTCGGTGTACCAGTATAGAAACATGTGGGTGGAAGCTTCTTCCAGGAGGAGCGCTTTACACCACATCCTTCTCTGATTTGAAAGATAAACAACACTGGGTCCTCTTATGGAAAAAGCCCTTTTTAGCCTCTTCCCTCTGCCTCTCTGTCCATCTCACCCTCTCTCCACAGCTAAGGACAGCAGTCATCTGCCTGAAGAGCAGGGTGAAAAACAGCAACACATGAGCAGAAACCTTTGCTGTGATCTGCAAAACCATTTCTGAAGATGAAAAGCAGAGATCTGCAGACAGTGTAAAACAGAGACTATCTTTCTGCAGATTTTTGTTCCATCTAATCAGCACTGACAGTTTGAAGACATTGTACTACGAGCAGAGACGAACTGGTGACAGGGTGTGCAGTTAAAGCTCTGCACTGCCTGACTTCACATTCCTCCCAGAACACGATAAGTAGCCCTCCTGACTCCTGTCTCACAGAGTTTGAAGTGAATTGCTGGTACTTTGCATGCATTTCCTGCAGCTGTTCAATCAACCTTATCCCAGCAGACTGATGCAAACATCTGACTGTGTTTGTTTGCTTTCTTTCTTTCCCCTCTAACTGTTAAAAGAGGCAGCTAAGCAGGGCTGGTTAAGTGTAATTGCAACTCTCCAACTACAAATTATTCCAGACCGGTGACACTCATCCAAAATCATTTAAACAGCCTTCAAGAGCAACTAAAGATGAGTGGCAGTGATTTAAACGAGCGATTTAATTCAGCTTGAGCCACTCGAGTGATTAGATTCTGTTACACACAGTGCAAACACGAGAGCACTGCAGGCCTTTTAAAAAGGACCTACTGTCCCGTAAAGCCCAGGCGTGGCCCCGCTCAGCACCGGATTGCTCTTAATGGGATTTCACAACATTAACATTCTACTGAGTCAGCATCAGACACACTGGCTACAGTGCCACTCTGCTGAAACAGCCTCTGCCGTGGGCGTGTGTGTGTGTGCAAGTGAGTGTGTGTGTATGAGGCAGTGGGGAATGGCTGGACTCATAGTGGAGCAGGGGCTGGACTTTAATCGCTCATCCTTTGACTTTAGTAGAATCCCTTGAAGAGGAGAACACTTTATGTAGATCCTATAAAACACTGAGGATGAAGCGTTTGTAAGTGGAGGAAAAAGAGATCCTGGCGGGACGTGGCTCAGATTCATGAGCACAGTTACTCTTGTTAAAATACATGTAAGTGTCAGTTTTTACAAATTTGCTTTCAACTTGCATCAATAAATGGTTGCATTCACATCATATCAGACTGTAAATTCACTCCCACAAGAGATAATCCTTAATATGAGTAAAACTAGGGATGGGTATCGAAAACCAGTTCCTGTTGAGAATCAATAAGAAATGTTTCAGTCCATTGATATCGTTAGCTTTATGCTTAACGATTCCCTTATGGATTCTTTACATTGTGCCAGAGCTGCCAGACCTTACATCGACTAGTTTGCTGCAGCTTTCTTAGCTTTACAGATTGATAACAGTTTCCCAAGAAAACTGGATTTTCACCTTGAAGGTTTACTGAAGAACTGGTAGGGATGGGTACCGAATTAGGTACTTTTAAAGGTACCAAAAGTACCGGGGATCGATTCATGTAAAATCAAAAGGTACCATGTGTAGGTACCTAAATGCATCCCTGTGACTGTGAAGGAGTGGAAGAGTAGGCAATTTTCCATGCTGGACATGAACACAGCATTGCAAGTTAATATATTGAAGAATAAATATGTCAAAGTGAAAAAAAAAACTTAATTATGAAACAAATTGATATTTTTTAACCACATGAACACAAAAAAGTACAGAAAATTGGTACCGTTGAGTACCAGTACAGATTGCCAGGTACCGGGCATCTGTACTGTATTGTTTCAAATGTGAAAGGTACCCATCCCTAAGAACTGAACACACAAAGAAATGTTCATTACTCTATGGCACAAGATTCTTGCTCAATATTGATGAAGAATTGGATCAATATTAGGGCTGCACGATATTGGAAAAAACTGACATTGCGATTTTTGCGATATATATTGCATTATTAAAGATAGAAGAATTTTCACCAGATGACTTGAATATCTCTGTTTGGGAAGAATTTGGTTGACTTACAATGACACAATTGTATTCCTGTAATACCATTTAATCCAGGCCAAGGGAGTATATCTGTGAATGATGAAGATTGCTGTATATGAAAGGGATCCAGGAGGCCAATAGAATAGGTTTCAATTTCAGTTGCTTTATGTTCATTTCTCCAATAAATGGGGAAAATGTGATAGTCACATCACATGCGCGATGTGACTATTGCACATGTGCATATTGCGATGGCGATGTTCAAACGATATATTGTGCAGGCCTAATCAATATGCAGGATTGATAAGGGAATTGGTTTCGATAAAATCTTATTCATACCCATCCATAGTAAAACTGCAGGTTACAGATGACACAAACATCAAATTCATCTCCCAACCAATTAGAGGAAAATGTAACGAGAAACTGCCGAACACTCTTTACTTTGAGCTTCAATGGTTTTGTTTTATCAGTCAATCAGTTTTGTCTGTTTGGTCAGAATTTCATGTTTGATTTGTTTTTCTATTGAGCTCAACACAAAACTATATTCAAACTTTTTGACTTATCTGATTGTCTCCGAAAGCTACCAATTATAAATTTGTTTGGGCTCTGTTTAAACCAGAGATGTCTTTCATTTCTTTGATGCTGTTTTACTTCAGAGTCAAATCCCAGGCTGCAAATTTTAGTGCATTCACAGAACACTTAGGCCACTTTTGTTGAGTTGCAAAAATGCAACACGTCACATAATCAAGATCTGACAATGCCACTAGTGATTGTCTGTACGTTACGCGTGGCTGTGGCATGCAGGTGTTGCTAACTTAGCAGCTCTGTCGATGTATTTAGCGCCTTTTCAGACCCCTCAAAAAGTGACCAGCGACAAATCCATAGACTTCTCTGGAGTTTGGAGACTGACGTGAAAGCATGTATGGATCTCCAGCATGCGCTGCTTTTCAACCAGCAGTGCTGAGCGTAGTGCTGAGCCCCTTCCCTTTCCAAAACACTCAGTCAAATCCTCCTCACTCTCGTCACGCAGCAGTTCCTCTCAGCGCAGTCACACTGGCCATCCTTACCATGCCCAAACACGCTTCAACTCTGAAGTCCAGCTTGTTTGGCCAGCATGACTGTTAGTGTGCCGTGCTCAGGCACAATTCACCTCTCTGCTTCAGCACTCTTCATCCTAGAATACTTCATGCTCAAGAACAAGCTCGCAGACAGCACATATGACACATGATGTATGCTGCAGTCTGAGAAGACATCTGCATGTAATTGAATAGTGCTTAAACTTATCTCTTTTGGTCATTTTTGGCAATCCCAAGGCTGGATAAAGAACAGAACAGAACTTTATTTGTCATAGTAAAAAGTACAACAAAATTGCAAAGGAGGAGGATTGTTATATTGACTAAAAAAAATCAGCAAAGTTAATTTACAGTTGTAAACACATTTAAGGTTTACTTGGTATAAACTGACCTGTCACTTGTTTGCAACTGCATTTTTGCACTGGAAATTTGTTTATTATCGATAAGAAAACTGCTCAGAGTGGAAAAATACTACAGCTAAAAAGACTGTAATGTGTAATATAACTTCCTTTTTTGTTAAAATTTGTAATTTATTGTTATAAATTAGTATCAAAAAAGTGTCTTTCAGGAGTCGGTAAGAGGAGGTATTTGTATGGGAATTCAAAATCTTAAAATGATGCCCAGCTCTAACCAAAAACAGATGATCTGACAACTATATAAACATCGCCCCCATGTGTTTTGGAGGAGTATTGCAGAGGGGACACTTTAACACTGAGGTATGTACAGTTTATGACAACTTCAGCCACCAGGGCCCAGGGCCCTGTTCTACGAAGCAGGATTACTGCCTAGCGAGGTAGCTTTGAGGATAGGTTTCAGATTCCCTGTTCTACGACACGGGATCACTCTTCAGCCAGGCCAGTCTCCATGGCAACGTACGCTGAACGGCTAACCTGCTCCGAGGCAGGTTAGGTTCCAGATTGAACTCGTGGACTTTAAAAACCCCGCCCACTGACCAATGAGCCCTCACGAAAAAATGGCTTGTCCGTTCTTAGAGGATCCCGTGGACATCGGAGCCCGACCCACTCTCTTTTTCTGATGACCACCTTTATAAAAGGTACCGGTTTTTCAGGGAGGGGTTGGTAGTACATGACACTTTCTACAGGTAGTTAAAGGGAATGAAGAACTCTCATTGCCGTAATAAGATCTTCAATGCCAACACTTCTGTTCCATGATAATATTTTATTGCCCGTATTAAAATTGTGACAGGAATTCATGTAGGGCTCATGCATACATATCACACAAAAATATTAACACGATAGGAATGAACAAATGAATAAATTCATCTTAGAAATAAATTAGATATGTTGCATGTTACAGTAAAAGTGCATGGTGAACTGTGCTATTTCAGGATGATGATGGCACAAAAGATTTTATTTGCACAACACCACTACACTTACGCATTTAGACTGTCAGCAATTTTCTGCCAGCACTCCTTCTGTGCTTTAGCAGCAGCGACGATGCTGCTTTTAACGTTAATTACATGTTTCACCTCATCATACTTCCTCATGATCACCTCCTGCTCCTCCTGTGTGAAGTATGCGGTCCTTCAATCTCCGGCCTGCTCTGACACTCTAGACTGGTCCATGTTCGCGATTGGTCAGATGCAGCGGGCTCCGCCTTATGTGCGTGCACACGCTCATTGCCGAGCTGGATCCACTTATTAGGTTGATAACCAGCGTCATAAAACCGTGTAGCGAGACCGCCGGCTATCGCACTCAGTTCAGCAAGGTAGCTCCAAGGCTATCTAGCTAGGCTGAACTTGCTTCGTAGAACAGGGCCCACAGCAAGGCAGAAGTCAAAACCAGGCTTAACAAGTTTACGTCAACTTTAAAAGTCCAGTTCTCATGTAAAGCTGAGTGGCAGCTTGTTGTGCAGTCAATCAAAAAAGTGTTTTAATTCTTCTTTCACTTTTAATAAATCTGAGAAAAAATACTTTTTGCACCGTTAACGCAGTATGTATCCTGCCAAGTGATTGCATTGCTCTGTGAGTACACATGTAATGGATTTGGTTGGATCAAGTGATAGAAATCAATATTTTTGGTGTTTAAAAACTTGTCTAACAAGTTTTGAAAATAATGCATCTCCCCCATCCATGTCTTGAGCCAAGGAAGTAGAGCACAACGCAAACTGATTTTCATGATCAATATCAGAGCAGTGTTTACATCCACAGCAGGAGGAGAGTGGAGAGGACAATAAGCTGTTGTTACCTGGGTGTCACCCAAAGCAACTCATTAGAACTGATTTGCTACTTGACTCTGGAGGAGCCACTGAGGAGCACAGCACTCGTTTCTTACCTCATGTCTGCATAAATCTAAAACAAACATCCTGACAGTGTTGTGAGCACCAACGGCATGCAGTGTCCTTTTGGCGCGGCTGCAGCTCAACTTTTGGAAAGAGATGATGATTATTACAGTCTCTCAGGCAATGTGGCCATCATGTGAAGATTAACCATGTCTGGCCTCAGCTAATGGGTCCAAAGTTTTAATATGCAAAGATAAGGGATCAGCTGATAAAATTAGGTCAATGTTATCCTTCTACAAGACGAATAAACAACAGGTTTGACCTCTTTACTCTTAAGAACAAACAAGGAGAAACTGGACAGAAGATGTGTAGCTACATCAACTCTATCATCAGAAATCTTTTGTTTTATGAACTTAATGAATGTGTTCCAGTTAAAAATGGATATCATCAAAGTAATCATTAGATTATATATCATTTGTGAACTGACACTGGTATTTGCTACACAGGTCAAGTATCTATGAGGCTTTGGCATAGATAGGTCATGAGGACCAGACCCCCCCAGTCATGGCCTCTTAAACTGCTGGAGAACAAAGTGACATTTGTTCCCATGATCTCAGCCAAAGCTAATAACATCGTAGCAGTTGCTACTATAGATTTGGAACGCCAATCAAAAGCAGGTCATTTATATTCTGTTCATTTCTCCAGTCAGCAGATGAATTTGGACAGCAGTGCTAGATGAACCCCATCATAAGGATCATTATCAAACAAGGCATGGACATGACCATGGTTCTGAACCGTGTTTCTACTTGGAAAATGTAAAACAAAATAGAAAATTTACTCTTACTGACATTGTTCATTGAGTGAGCTGCTTTCTAAAGCTGTTTTCGAAAGGGATTTTTCATACATTTATTCTCATCAGCAGTCACTGGGAACTATTCAAAGGTTAATCAAAGAACCACTGCCCCTTCTGCCTCTCTGTTGTATATTTATGCTAGTTTAGCCTCTTAAAGTTCGAACTTGATCTTAGTTTTGTTTATTGTGTCTAAGAAGCAGCTCTTCAGAGACTTTTGACAATCCACAGTCTCTGTGGTTTTCTCTGGTCCAAATCTCAGAGACACACCAGTTTTACCGGAACCTGACATTTACTATGTCTTCTTCTTCTGTTTTAATTGGCAGCTTGCAAACAGCTTTCAGGAGCGCTACAGTCTCTGTGTGCTAGGTGAACTTGCAGACCCCAATGAAACTAAGGGATTTTTTATTTAAAAGGTAAGAAAAAAAGTCATATGAATGTATCAGAATCTTTAAATATTTGTGGATATTTGGAATTCCTTACTCATCCCTGGTTTTCAACGGCTGCTCCTTGAAGTCACAACTGGAGTAGATGCAAAATCGATGCAATGTGTTGACATCAGGTTTCCTTCATTGACTGATGGTTAAAAAAAGGGGACTTTGGCCTTAGGTCTCCAGTAGTCCAAATCACAGCTTATGTCCACTCTGCAGTTAAAGTGACTTGAATCTGAATTTTCACTCTACTGTGACCCACGTCTGCTTTGTTTCTGACAGTCTGAACAGTACAAATCACATTTAATCTGGCACTTTTCCGCCATAATCAAGCCATTTTCAAGTTTGGTACTGTATCAGACCCATATCAGATTTTTTTTAAGGCACCCTGGGTCTGAACAGCCAGGTTGTATTTAATGCACCTTTGACATCATTCTGGAGTAACACAATCTGTGCTGCTGACAAAAAACAGAGGCAAGAGTCACTCAATGAAAACAAACACTGTTCTGTACGTGACACCATTAGTGTTCAACTACGCATGGGGGTAACTTCAGAAGTGTGAGCCATTCACGTAGAAGTCTGCAGACAGACCACATTTTAAAATGCCATTTGAACAGCCAAACAAAACAAATCAGATTGGAGCATGCCTACATTCACACTGCAGGCCCCAGATTGGGCCTGCAGTGTGAACGTAGCCTGAGATGCTCTTTTGTCAGGACTTCAGGCTTTAAGAGGCTGAGGTGATGTTACCTGCCATAGTTACTGCAAACTAGAGGTGAGGGATATATCAAATATACTCGATATATAGTAGGTTGTTGGACGTGAGATGTATAAAATGACTATATCTCAACTTTCGAGTACAAATTGTCTTGTGAATGTTTTCAGATGTCAGTATGGAATTCTCATTTTAGTTTTACTTCGTTCACGTTTTGCTGGTGCTCCTGTCACAGCAGGCAGCACACTCCCCTGCCCACCCAGAAAACTTGCCTGCACATATGTGTTTTTTGTAATAGGAAAGGAAAAAAAGTTGCTTGCATATCTCATCAGATGTAGATTTGGGATTTGCAAATGCAAATTTTAACAATCCAACTGAAGGGTCTGCCTACTTGTTTTCACTGAGAGCCAGATCAGCAACTGTAAAGCCCTTTGCACACCAGACGCGTATTTTTCACGGAATATTTCACACGTTATTCATTTTTTCGAAACTACTGTTTTTCAATGCAAGCTCTCACACCAGCAATGTTCTTTCGCTGAGCAAAATTGTGGCTTTTTGGACCGAGGACAATTGTTTCCAAAGTACACATGCGACCAATCAAAATGCTCATTGTTGTCAAGTCACATACCAAAACATTCAACATTGATTGTGGTCACGTCCCAGCACCCGGTTCTTTATGTCAAAAGACAAAATAATTACAGAGACATTGTTTGGAGGACAATAGCGAACATGACACCTCCAAATTTTTTGCAATTTTGTGCCGTTTATTTGGTTCACCTTTGGTGTGCAAAGGTTTTTGAGACAGTATAAAGTGCAGCTTAATGTAACAAAATGTCCAGTAAAATAAATGTAACTACTGCTTCAAAAATGCACCCTCTGAAAAGACTTTGCGGTGCAGGAAATTTCTTAAGCCACAATAAAGCTAGCTTTCACTGCTGCGTTGTTTTTGGTTGTGGCTTTCTTTAACATTTGCAGTGTGCATTTTAAATTTTGCATTTGTTATTTTTCTTGAAGGCTCACTTTAGCAAACTTAGCTCTGTGTTCGGTGTCAAAATGCTGACATAGATTGTACTCTTTAACTTTTTGACAATCGGCACGGCCTCACAACACAAAAGACATACCAGTTTTCCTCCTTGAGGCACAAACATATATTGGCCGTCCCATCTTTCTTGAAACAGCCTCCATCTGCAACTTTTCTGGACATGTTGGGATCATGTTTTATTTTTCAATTCCACTAGTTCGGAAAATCACGCTGATGTGAAAACACTGCAATCTAGTGGCGGGATGCCGTCACTTTGTGGGTCACATCACCAGTATTTATTATGGGAAACATGGTTTATGGTCAATGCACCCTTTTGACTTATCTATTATGGGACAATCAGACCTTTTAAGCGCTCTCTGGCCACATAAAATGGCATGACGGGCCACATTTGGCCCACAGGCCTTAAGCTTGACAAATATGTTCTTTGAAATGTTTTTATGAAAGCCTTTTGTTATTCAGAGGTAAAACGTATACAACTGCCATTCTTAGTTGTATCACATTACAAACAGGGGCTGGTAAAAACACGTTACTTTTTGTGTTGGTCGTTAAAACATTATTTGCATATTCAAAACCTACAACTTAGCTAACAACAATTCTCAATGGAGGCTAACATGATATGGCTGCCAACTGCCTTCATAAACAAGCTCCAACAAGGCACCGTGGTGAGGCACCAAGGCGTAAGTACCACATTTTAAAACCAAATTAGTGTCTCCATTCACTGAGGAAGGGTTGAATGAAATCAACTTCAATCTGCACCACTCGGGTTAGTAAGAGCTGTGATCAAGCCTGTTTTCTTAGGAGTATCCTGGAGTGAGTAAGTAGCACTGTGAATAAATTAGACCTGATAGAGAACCCCACTGTTGACCTCAGCATCCTGCAAGCCCAGACACGTTCCTGCCACCCACCCATGCTGATACAGGGAGGTCAACTCATGTGGAGGGGTCAAATCCCAGATGGTAAAAAATAGAGTGCAAGGGTCAATGGTGCTTGTATGACCTGGCTTTCAACAGTGCCGGAAGACAATTAAGATTCAAACCATACCAAGAAAGCAAGATGGTGAGGAAGTGCTGAGATGTTACAAAAAAAATGGTTATTGTTTACTGCATGTACCACAACTAACAATGAAGACCATAAAAAACCACAACAGTGAGCCTCGCAACCACATCAGCCGTCCATGTTCTCCATCGCACCATCTGTTGTGGTCCTCCCACACAGATCTCTCATAACACTTGATCTGGACAGTAGCCTGCCAATACCCAGGAGGGCAAAGCAGATGGTGTGGTTACAGGCAAAACATTTAGCCTCTGAATAGAAGGCAAACTGCTAATCAAAGGAGCACTGAATGAAGTCAAATGGTTCACTTCAAAATGCTCTAAAAGCTTCAGGCTGCCGTGTTTGCTCACCTGGAATCGTGTCAGGTTTTGATTAATCAAAGGAGGAGTGAAGAAATGGAACTTTCTGCTCCTGTTTAGTTTGAAATAACTCAGAATATAAACAACTCACAAAAATCTGGCAAAGAGCTGTGCAAGAGTCATCTTTCCCCTTCCAGTGAAAAACATAATCGCTGCTTTGGTGTTGTTTCTCTGGGCATGAATGAGTCATAAATAGAGGTGTTCCTTCAAGGCAGCTCAGTGGGTTACAACAGCAGGCGTGAACAGAAGTCTCCAGCAAGGACAAAAACAGCGAAGCAAAATCTCTGGATGGATTCTGAAAGTTTTATGTTAACATTACAAATTTTGCCCAAATACATGAAGTTACTGCTTTATACCGTTTAAACTGATTCTCAACCATCTTATTAAATTACCCAGGCTATTAATAAACTATTCACAAATTGAGTCATGCTTCAGCTGCAGCACCAGTCTGGGCTGATTGGTGCGTGACTAAAAAACTGAATGACTTGCATTGTTTTAATTAATAAAATAGTGACTTTTTTTTAGCAAAATTATCCACGCCGAAGAAGTACACTGATGTAAAACGATGAGTAAATGCCGTTTAATAAACTTACTGACGCTGTCTTTGTTTCAACGACACAACGAACTACAAAAAGCACAAACAGCGAACAGACTTTGGTGAACGCCGTGTTGTCCTGGCAGGGTGCGCAGGGAGTTTATCGGTGCTGTTGTTACCTCAGAAAACACAAGGGGAAAGTTTGAGACATGACTTTTGCTGCGTCCAACAAAGCAAAGCGACAACACTGCGCAGCTCTACAGCTTTCACGGCTCTTTTTAACGTAACCGTTTTGAAGTGGTGCGTACAAAGAGGGAAATAAACTTACCGTGTGTTTCCTTCAAAGCAGCGCATCCAAAGCAAAAAAAAAAAGGTCTCGCTTAAGACGACCCAACACGACGCCAAGTTCCCTCCTTCCTCAGCAAAACCAAGCAGAGCGACTTGACTCACTGTGTGACATGCAGTAGTTATGGGTCGGTGTTAAAAGAGAAGCAAAAGCAGCATCTACGGAGTCGATATTTGTCCGCGTGAACGAAGTGAAGGGACGTTTTAACGCAGCGGCCAGCTTTCTTTGTTCCTCCTGCCTCCAGTCTGCTCCGTGGATATTATCACCGTTCATGTGTCCCTGACTGCCGCTGATTGGCTGGAGGTGCGGGATCAAGAAAAGGTGACTGGTGTCAAGTTACCTTGAATAAAAAGACATTATCCGATCACGACGTTCACAAAGAGACCATCTGTGAAACCACTGCATTCATATTCAGTGAGATAACCTCTTGTGTGCGGGTATGGCGTTGTTACCACACATTATAAGACGACTTCATGTAGCTTTTCTCTGATTTGGTGTCGCTGAAAGCATGAATGATCTACAATGTTCTATTGACATGCTTTTATTTTGTAAGTTTCCTGTTAAATTCTACCTTTTAGCAAACTTGACGCTGGGTGGAGGCTACTTCATGCCTCAAATAGTTTTATTCTGAGTATTATCACGAGGTGCCTGTAGCTCCTGTGGTTTATTTGCTTGCGTTTAAAGCAAAAGGTTAAAATCTGGATGACAGATTCATAATGCTATAAAGTTGTAGATTGTACATAATGATATTACGGAGATAAGTGTAATAATGATTATGTAATCATGAGGTTTAGACTTGTTTAGCTCCCATTAGCTTGCATTTCAGTCATGCTTGGTGGCAGAGTACTCTTTCTTTAAGCAGCTTCAGTGGATAGAAGCTGGATTTATAGAGTAAATACAAAGTAGATTCGAAGCAATTTCTCACTTGTGCATCAGAAAAGCAACAGTATGTTTGTAATTATTCCTCCAATACCTTTTAATATTGAACCAAACTTAGGCTATTGGAAAAACACTCAATGTACATTCACAGTCTTTTCAGTTATTTTTTTTATATATCATTTTGCCTCCTTTTAGATGATTAAAAGTTGAAAATCATTAAAGAATGATAAGCAAAAGGAATAAGAACATATCTCTGTGAGCTGATGTGATCTTTCCACAATCAAAAATCTGAAAGAAAATTGTGTAGCTTTTATAAATTTCCAGGAAACATGTTTTTTTTAAGTGCAGTTGTAAGAGAAACCTTTACATTTCACATATATTTCTGACAGGGGATCTCTATCAGCTTGGTCCCCTTGTTGAGAAGTGAACAAACTAACCCAGAGGCTAATCAACAGCTTTCACTGTCAACTTTAACACTGGGTCAAACTGTCACATCACTCACCAAAATAGATTGTTTTTCAGAGCTCCAACTTTTTTTAATGAGAAAGTCAGTTTATTTTGCACTATTTGTTTTATCTACTTGTTTATTTGACGGGGACAAATGCTTGAAACAGTGATTCATAAAGTGCACGAATAGATGCCACACATACACGTGTCTGTTAGGCTTCAAAGGTTAAAACACAAGTTACAGAGTTTTGGGTTTAAGATATTATTAGAAAAAGGATGACTATGCATTAAAATATAGTACTCAGAAGAAGTTTAAATACTGATAAAAATGACAAGTAATAACACAATAAACACATTTTTTTAGATTTAAAGATCCCAAATTGTCAGTTTTCATGTTCTTGCTTCAGCCAGGTGGTAAAAACCTTCATTTCTTTTTGTTCATTCACCCGGCTGGGTCAATATTTCTTTTGCAAGGTTGTTCACGCATTTCAAAAATGGTTTTAGAAATGGAAAAAGTAACAAAAGTGTTGAAGACAAAAGCAAGCTTTGAAGAGACAAAATGTATCGAAACCCAAAGTTTTACCAACTTTCTTTCAGATATCAGAGGTTAAATCCAAATACAAATGGACATTTGTCCTTCGCTTGGTCTTAGGCATTTACAGCTACTGCTGACTGATCCAAACCATAGTCTAAATAATGTGTTTAACTGATTAAGATACACTGAGCTGAAATAACAGACTCCAGATATGACAGCCCATTGTATAAAATTTGTTGCTTACTTGTCAAGTTGAGATTCCTTTATTTTGTACCTCATAACATCTCAGTTCACTAAGCAAAAATCCAGTTGATTCATGCATCATAGACTCATACATCAGGTGATCAGTGCTTTGCAGAATTGTTCACAATTTGTGCAAAAACAAATGAGCTTTCTGACAGCAAGGTGGAGAGAGTTTAGAAATATTTATCCATACTTTAAATTTGGATTAAAGTCTTTCAAATTTGTTAAGTCACATGGTAGAGTTGTGCCTGTCTGAAGTGGCTGTTAGCCAAGCTTCTATGCTGGGTCTCTAGCTGCTCTGCCAACAAAGGAGACTGACTGGCATCCCCTGTGGTGACCACACTAACCTGTTGGTACCATGTTAAAAACACCATGTTAAAAAAAAATAAAAAAGAAAAAAAAATAGAATGTTTGAATAAAAAATAAAGCAAAGTCAGCCGGGCACTGGTGAGGCTATGTAGTGATGTATTTGTGTGAATCAAGCAAACCTAATACGACACGCAAAGTTCTGAGCTTCACTGCAGCTGTTAGCTGTAATTTCCTAACACGTGGAAAAAGCAAGGCGAGCTGTTTGTCTGTTTCCAGTCCCCGTGCTAAGCTAAGCTAATACCTTCCTGGCTCCAGATGAAAAAGTTTTAAGTTGTTTTGAAAGTATTCCTTCAAGTGTATCTGTCCAACAAGCTGTCGCCACAGACAGAGAAATGCCTGTTACTCATAAATTCAGGGAGTTAATCTTTGTGAAACAGTCAGTCTCCACTGAACATGACTCAGGGCTTGCATGCTGTGTGTGTGTTTGTGTGTGTGTGTGTGTGTGTGTGTGTGTGTGTGTGTGTGTGTGTGTGTGTGTGTGTGTGTGTGTGTGTGTGTGTGTGTGAGCCACAGATTTCATGTTGTGTAAGAGCAAGCTTTGTGCATATCAAGGCTGTTTTTTTTTTTTTTCTTGTATGAGGCTGTGAGTGTGCAGGTTCGGATGCATGTGTCTGCCTGTTTCCTCTGCTTTTTCGAGCAGACTTCAGAGGAAGCTGCTGGGCTTTTCTCAGCAGCTCCTCCAGCAGACTTTTATATCAGATGTTTTCCTTCTCTGCCTTTCATTACGATGTCTGCCTCACTTCCCGCTGCATCTACCCTACTCTTTCTCCTTCCATTTCCCCCTGGCTGTCTGTCCCAGCCAAGCCTCACGTGTCACTACTTCATCCTGTGGGCCTCTATCTCTCCTGAACCGTTTGTGAAGCCGGTCATAATTGGATGGTGCACTGACAGTCAAACAATGTCACTGAATCACCATGAGGATTCCAGCTTGTTAGAAAATAGAGGGGAGTACTTTGTCTCAACTTGGCTGAACTTCCTTTCACTTTCCCTCCCATATGTACGTGATTTGTGTATGTGTGTGTGCGCCACAGAGAGATGTCCCTGAATTCACCCCTGAGGCAGTGTGCTTCTCACAGCCTAGCACAGCGGGTGGGGAGTTCAAACAAAACCAAAGTTAAGTGCACTCTTTGTTGGTGCATTTTCATATGATTTTATTCTTTTTCTGAAGTGAAATGACTTGTGAGGTTCATGCCTTTGGACTACACTAAATTAATTCTGCTTGAACAGAATCAACAATTTGTTTATGGGTACAAATTTCTACCACTTCTAGGCAGAGTGAAACATTTCTACAACTACTGAATGGATTAAAATTGAATCCTGCACAGGTGGCACCAAAAGGATGAATACCGCAGGCTTTACTGATCACTTGAATTTTCCTCTTACATGATCCACAAAAGCAAACCAGAGCCTCCTCCAAATGATAATGACTTTACTTGAAAGTAAAGTTTGAAAGAAACCAAGATAACAGCTGAGCGAGGAGGAAGTTTTAAAACTTCCACAAACAAAGTTGGGTGCAAACAAATATGAAAGCTATCTGATTGTTTTTACATGTGGTGTTAAGAGTTTTCATGTTATAATGATTCTGGTGACCCCTTTGGACAAAGTTAGTAGTGTTTTTCTGTTATGCAAACTACATTTCCCATGAGCACCATCAGATGCTGTTAGAAAAACATGAATCTTGCTGATGTAATGCATGCGGTTGTTGTGGAAGGAAAAGAACTTTACAAACCTTTCAATAACATTTTTACTTTGTTCAGAACTTTTTGACCAGAAAAAAAAAGCATTATCTAGTTTACCTTAAATTGCAGAATGAAAGAGTAATGAGTTCATATATCAATTTTTAGTTACATAAAATTATGACGAGGAAACAGCAAAGAGTTCCAACGCATTAAACTGTTGGTTTCAGACATACTATTATTTAAGAATCTAGTCTCTGTGACATCATCCATCTGTTTCTGATACACAGTTTTGGAGCCCTTCATCAGTGGACACCATATTGGTACTGCTGAACTCAACCTCACTCCCTTTGAGGTTTAATGAAGTAAAGACGCTTTTAGCCTTTTTACTAACGGCTACAGGGTTTTATTTTAGGGGCAAAACTCACAGATTTAATAACTTTGGGAAAAAGTTGTAAAAAGATTCTCCCACGGTTCAGTGTGTGCCAATAAGGAAATGAGCTGTCCAGACCTCGGATTTTTTTTTAACCAAGCTGTAAATGGTCAGTTGGTGTGTATGTGGTTTCTGTTTTTTCTTCAGCCGGCCTCAAGTGGAATCTTAAAGAACTGCAGTTTTGGGTACTTTTGCACGGGCTTCATTACTCACAGCAGGAGTTTTCTGCTTGGTTTTAACACAAGTCCAGTCCAGTCCAACGTTTGTTATTGTAAGATTTTAGAGGGTGTTTTCTGGGGATGGCCCATGAGATTTACAGTTGGGGGCATGGCCACCCCTCTCTACTCCTTAGATCAGCCCCTGTTCAACCTCTGTTTTTACCTGGTTTCCCTCTTTTTACTTTTCTGTACCTAAGGCTGCCACCTGGGCATGACCCTTGACCATGTATCTTTCACATACCACTGACATATTCAGAAACAACAGCCAAGATTTGAGTTTTGTTTTCATTTTCTAACTTCTGGCCTCTCATTCCAACTTTGACTTTTGACACCAATGTTTTAGCAATGGCACTAGCTTGCAAACATTAGCCACCTGAAGTCCTGCATTTCTGCTGTTCATACTTGAGGGTTTGAGGTTAGCGTCATAGTCAGTCCACTACTATCACTAATAGGATCCATCTTCTTGAATGACTTTATGTGAACAGGGGACAAAACAATGGTACAACACAACTCTAAAATGAGAACAATCTGTTGACTTTGTATTTCACTTCTACCATTTGAAACTTGATATACCTCTGATATGACTGGCATAACCAAGATATCACAATGACTGGAAACTTACTCAACTCAGGAGCATGAATGGAATGACAAACAAAAATACAGTTTTGTTTCTGTCATAGGAATGAGTTTTGAAGACTTCTAAATTCTCCATGTAATATCAAAGCATCATGTTGACAAAGAGTCAAGAGCCTTTTGGAGGGACAGCACTCGAACCAGGGAAGCAGACTAAAGCCACTTTCTTTACCCATGCATGCACTGTGGTGTGCATGCTCCCCATATGCTTAAGTTGTTGTTTCTCACTTTGACAGGGTGGGCAGGGGAAGTATCTGAAGCAAAGAAAGGGCAGGATTGTTTGTTTGAGCGTGCAGCCTGGCTGCTCACCATTCAGAATTACTGTTTCACCCTGGGCGGTATCTGCAGCAGAGAGTCAGCCATGTGCTGGGCAGGCTGCTTTGGCTCCGTCTGAAGCTCATGCATTCATCCGGTCAGTGACCTGGAGGAAAGCGTCTCTGGAAACAAGTGAGACTCCTTTAAAATGAGGCTGCGCATCTGACAGTGTAGACTGTCGAGAGATTTCCCAGAGAAACTGAGAGTCAGTGAGTTTTTCAGTTACTTGTGTGGTTTTTTATTGTGGCTTTTAGAAGGATGATAAAAGTTCTCGTTGTAAGGGATACAAAGAGGACGGGTATGAACTTGGTTTTGAAGGGGAACTCCACAAGTTTTACTTATAAAAATCTGAATACTGCTCACAAAGAGCCCCATTCAGATGTTTCTGCACCTCTCGGGAGAGCGTTCATTGTAATTACTTTTTAACTTTTGAAAGAAAAGCACAGAGTTGACCTGACCAGTGTGTGAGGGTTAGATAAGGACTGAGAGATGAATAATCATCTGTGTTGGCTGTTCATTTGTACTGCAAAAAAATAACTTTATATTGTTGACAACCTTTCTTCAGGCTGGGTTTTAGACTTCACATTTCTTGATAAAAGCCTGGGTTATGAACTCAAGTGAGAACTCTGAGCAGCAGCAAGGTTATTAAAGAGAGGGTTGCATCTTCTAAATAAAGACTAAACTGAGAATAACTCACCCTGCTCACTCCCACCTTTGACCGTTTCTTTCTCAATCTGTCTCTTGTAAATCCCAGCTGAAATTGTGTTGCTAAATAATTGTAATGCCCTTAAGTGCCCCTGCTGCATGCTGCCTCCCTCCACACAGGACCTCAGACATGAGAAATCACTTCAGTGGAAGTGGAAATTGGAACGCATGTTGCCAAAGCAAAAGGCCGTGAAGGAAATAGGCCAAAGGAAGAAGATGAAAAGCTTGATATACATGTAGAGACTTTAATCTTTACACACAACCCAAATACAGATTAGTGCCCAGATTCTCTTTTTCGCCGGATTAAGGCAGACAACAGAAAAACAACAACAACACAGAGCCAAAAGCCCGTCAGAGATGGTGGGAATGGAAAACAGCATTTGCCGCTCTCATCTTTCTGCCCTTGTTTCCTCGTCCTCTTTAGTTCAGAGGTAAACAAGGTGGCAGTCAGAAAACCAACACCCTCCATCAGGTTTGGTGCTGTCATTTCACAGTGTGTCCCCAAAGCTCAACGTGAAAGTGAGGCACAACCAACAGCCGGGGGCTCTTTGTATTATTCCAGGAACAGTGGCGTTTTTGGCAGATTGTGGAGCATGATTTGGGAACGCACTCCTCCCTGTCAGTCTGACACAGAGTAGAAACGTGTGGCGTGTGACTCAGGCTGGTCCTGCTGGAGTTCATGTGATGACGTGATGCCATCATTGAGGTCAGAGAATGAGCTGTGAATTAGGTAAGTGTGTTTTTCAGCAGGGCTGTGCTATCACTTATCCGACATCTTTTATTCATTGTTTGTCTCTTACGCAGTAAGTATATGCTCTGCTTTAGCTGGAAGAATTTACATGAAGCTGTCGGTTTCATTTTTTGTCATAAGTGTGTCTAAGATGTGTGAAACAATCACTGTGGTTCTGTTTTTTAATCTCTATCTTTTTGATGAAGAGGAACGAGCAGCAGGCTGTCTGAGAGTATGTGCTACAGTAAGCAGGTCAACACTGCCACCTGCTGGACAAACACAGACCTACAGCACGCTGAAGGATATCAAAAGAAAAGACTTTGGGCCTCCTCACCACCTTCCCTTCTTGGAAGAATCAACTTGCTTAAAATGTACGCTCTTCCTTGATCGCTATTTGACCCCTGCTTTTTAGGTCTCTTAATTCACACCTCATGCTTTATTAGGAATAACAAACACCAGAGAGTTACGTTTTCTTTACTTACTCAGCCAAAAAATTTGGGAGGCTTGTCCCTGCCTAATCTACAACTATACAATTGGTCAGCACAACTTAAAATAATGTCAACCACTCTTTGTGGTTGGATCTTGAATCCCTGTCTTGCTTTCCCAGAAGGCTTAACTCTCTTCCTTTTTTAAACAATGTAGATCAGCTAAATCACATTAGAAAAATAACTCAGTAGTTTACAACACATTACTGGTTTGGTGAGATGTGAAGAAACACTTGAATATTCCTCCTATCATTTCTGCATTCTCCCCTGGCTTTCAATCCAGATTTGCCAATACAAATAAGAAGTATTGGTTTGATGGAGTGGACTTCTAAGGGCCTATCAAACTCTGCCCACCTGCTGGTCTCAGACTCTGTTAAGTCATTCGAACAAATCAAGGCTGATTTTAATATTCCCCACGAATATTTTTATAGGTATCTCCAAATTCGTCACTTCTTGGGGTCTCTCTTGAGGGCAGGCAAGTTCCGCATGAGATTGTCAGAGCTGGAAAATATTATAGTTTTGTCCAAATTTCCTAAAGGGTTGATTTTTAAGGTCCATACCAGGGGTGTGCTCTTTGCCTTTTGGTGTGCGGCTCTTTGATCCATTCCTTAAAAAAGTACAAATATATATATAAATAGACTGTTTTGAGTAGTGGTGTGCCAATCAATCTAAAATATTGATATATTCATGCCAACGTTGGGATCAGTATTGATCAATACTTGGATAAATACATTGATACTTAAGTTTCAGTTTTTTTTCTCTACATGTGCTCCTCTCAGTTGCTCATCTGCTCATAGCTATCTAGATAGCTATCTATCAATCTAGATAGATAGATAGATAGATAGATAGATAGATAGATAGATAGATAGATAGATAGATAGATAGATAGATAGATAGATAGATAGATAGATAGATAGATAGATAGATTTAAACACTCTTACAACCACAATAAATCTCGCTTTGAAAATTGGAAATGTATCGATTTTCATTTTATGTCATATCGCTGGAAGGAAGTGCGTTTCTAAGACCACCTGTGTTATGTGGCTCTTTGTAGGACCATGGTAATTTTTGTGGCGCTTAGTCCTTTACTGGTTGGCCACTCCTGGTCTATACTTTTCTGCTTTATTCTGATTTCTCAAGCTATGACTCTCTGAAGCTGTCATGGGAGCGTGATCTGGGGGTGACGTATAACTCTGTAGACTGGGATAAGATTTGCAGCAGGGTTTTCCCTAAATGTACCTCTATCTCTATTCATGAACAGAACTTTACATTTTTTCATCAAACTTACTACACACCTGTTCACCCTCAGAAAATTTTCCCTGACACATCCAATCACTGTTTTAACTGTAATATACATAAAGGTACATGTATTCACTTGTATTGGTCATGTGACCACATTCAAACTTTCTGGAAGGGGTTTCTCTCTGTGATCCAGGAGGTCACTGGCAAACAGTTTTCTGGCTAAAACATGAATTTTTCTGTGGTGGTCTACTCCCCAGGCCCCTACAGTCAACATGTGGATCTCACAGATCTCTGCTCTTGTTCCTCTTGAGAAGTTGACTCATGACCTTAATCAAAAATCAGATAAGTGCTGGAGGATCTGGGAACCACTGCACTATTTCTTATAGAAAAAGTAACTTAAATCTCTAACTGAAGGACAAGGACTGTGTTCTCTTTTATTTATCTCTTGTATGTGCTTTTTGATAACCTGTCTCCTGTTGTCTTTTTATTTTCATTCTCTTTTTTATCTACTTTTTTTATCTTGCGTATATGTACAGCGTAGCACGCTCTGTTAGTATAGGGTGTTTTTTTTTGTTTGTTCTGTTGTGCTCTGTGTCTTTTTATTTTTTCCAATTTTTTTCCAATGTTTGTGCATTTATAATTGAAAAATACTGAAAAAAAGAAAGAAAAGACTTTGCTTATTGTTCCAACAAATTTTCCAAATTATAAAATAAAAATGGAACAATGAAGTCCTATCAGACTGTTCTGCTCAGTTCTTACCAAACAACTCAAAATCATAACCAGAAGTCCCTGTGATCAGAAGTGAGCCCAGACTTTCTTTTTGCCTTGGATGGCCTAACAAGGTTGCTGACTTATTCAGGGTGGCGTGAGTCCTGTGTGTACAGCTGAAACATGTGGCTTTGTGCTGTGGCCCAAACAGGCTTCATTTTCTGACTTTGCCTTCTTTCCAACATCTTTCATCATACTTCTCTCTGTGTTTTTTTTTTTTTTTTTTTTCTTTTTTTACTCTCATGTCGACTCTGTTTGGTTTGCGCTTATGGTGAGTGATGAGAGCAGGAATGGAGGGATTTGGTTCTGGGATGCTGTTGCTAACTGTTCAACGTCGATGAAGTATAGGTGACTCAATTAAATGTAACATAAGCCCCGCCTCTGATATCCAAGTAGCCAATCATGGTTTGAGATTTTTGTGTGGCATCAGGGGAGCCAATCAGATATCAATGAGAGCACTTTCTAACTCTGACTAGTCTCATGATAGCCTTTGTTAATGATACCTATTTCATGCTGTGTAATAAAACGGCTGGGTCTTACTGAGGCAGAGGTGTCATAACAACAAACAATATTTTTGTCACTTAAAGCTTTGGACACCTGTTACAGCGTTGATCATGCAGAGCTAGATCTACTGTTTGACTCTTCAAAACCTGCAGGTTTAGTCCAGACTGGAAAGTCCACCTAGAGCCACCATGCTTAAAATGTGGAATCATTTAATCACACTTAAGAAAGTGACTCTCAGTTCCACCACAAAACTTCAAATGGGCTCAAACATTTTTAAACAGAATAGAACGTAGGTATGGCCTGGATCATTACTTTGTATGGCTCATATATTGGTCATCTACCAAACTGGTTTTGTCTTCAGTGATATTTTAACTATTTTTTTCTCCTGTGTTTGTCTGGAGATCCTACATGTAACCATGGCTGCATTGTTTACATATGATATCAGCTGTTAGCAGCCTGTAGCATGTCAATGCTAACTGGTGCAAGGCCTGATGTTTACCCACAAGGTAAGGAGAAGGAGGTAAGGACGCTCACTGAGGTGAGAGCCAAGAAGTGACGACATCAATCTGTTCTTCCATCCATTGTTCTTGGGAGCGCAAGATGTATCTCCAATAAAATGGACAAGCTAGCCATGCTAACCCAGCAACAGACAGAGGGAATACCAGAAGGCAGAGTAGCATCATGCTAGCACATCCATGGCTAACAGAGCCAACACCAGACACAAACACCACTTTGGAAGAACTACTTTAATATAGACCTTCTTACTTTAGTTTTCACGATTGCTGCTGTGACTCCTGAATTTCCCCTCAGGGATAAATAAGGTATTTTCTATTCTATTTGATTTCAGCTGTGTTGCCAACTGTTTTTGTTGAGTTATGTCAGTACAAAGAACAAGCAGCTTTGTTAATGCAACAGAGGATTCAAAGTATGAAGTTTTACCATAGTAAAACTGAGATACACTTCATTTTAGTGTCATAAGTCTTCTAACATACTTGCTAGATGCAACTATTGTTGGCATTTTATCTACTTTTTTAATCAAGAGACTTTATTTTGGGTAGTAAAAGTATTTCAGAGAGACACACACACACTTGCACTCTTTCAATTTTATTGGCTTTTTGTTTTACAAAAACAGGTATGAGAGAATGCATAGACCGAGCCCCACTCATAGTGGGCTCACCGACGTCAACATGGGAAAAACAAACAAAATGACGAAGGGTATAAGGAAAAGGCAACGATCATTTTCAGATAAAAACAACACTGTTTGCAGCTATCTTCTACATCGAGTGCACACATACTCTTCTGGACTCTTTCGCACAGGACACGACTGACGAATCATCGAGGCAAACTTGCGAAACATGAACACACATACTGGCACACAATGCAAACATGTTTGTGCGAGAGAATCAGCAGGATGCAGAGAGAAATGCATCGTATGATACAAGTGAGAGATGCATATAAACATACAGTTAAAAGGTGATTTGACCTCAATAAAGAACGTGTTTGTTTCTGTTTATCTGGGTGAAATGACCTTTTAAAATCAATCCACACTACATGCATAAACAACATGTCCTCTTCTGCAACTCATGGAAATGTAACCAGCAAAGTGTTAAAATGTCCAGTTACTCTTGCACAAGTAGTGTGTGTTGATGGTTTTGTGCGTAAGCAGATTTAACAACACTGTATCCTTTAGACTGTTGTAAAACTGAGGGTGTTCACATTGAGGAGCACTCCAATAAATCCAGTGAAGAAAAGCACCTGAGGCTGCTCAGGCAGGACGCGTTAACTTCTCTAACATCAAGTATGAGGAAAGTCAAGCTGTATCTTACACCCAAACTGCATCCCTCATCCACCCTCATCCACATCACTGCATTACAGCAAGCGCTTTGCATAAAGGTGACAGCTGATGCTGTGAGATGATCGTGGGCTGCAGTTTGAGGTGAAGTTATACACAATTTTAAACAAGCTACGTTTCTGTGCGTTTCTGTGCAGTTACAGAGGGGTTACCTCTCTGTTTCCTTATGTGAATGAGTGAAAGCAGAACACTAGCTTTGTCTTTTGTATTGTTAGAAAAACAACATAAACGCCACAAACAAAAGAGAAAACTTCAAAGCAGAGAGCACATACCCTTCCATAACAAGACAAAAGACGTCCAGAGTACAGAAAACACAAGCAGAATGAGCTGGTTCTTTTTGAACTGGTTGAAATGCAGTTATTCTGTTTTCCCAGACAACAAGGAGGAGAGGTAATCAACAAAATAATCACTCTTTTGTTTTTGTTTTTTTTATTACTGGTCTGTGTTATAATAACATGCGCTATGAAGAGCATATTTCCGGCAACTTCCTCCACACACTGGCTGAACTGAAGCTTTCCAGAGTAAACTCAAGAGGATTGTCCTCGCCTGTAAAACTAGCCTGGATTCTCACGCTGAGGGGGGGGGGGAAAGGAGGAGGTGAAAGTTTCAGAGAGACATTGAAAAGTGCTTTAAGAACGACAGATTTTGTTGAGAAAGGGTTACAACGAAAAGGCAAATCCCCCTCCGTTAAAGAGGGTGCACTACATGTTTGCATTTCGCTGTTACAGGGCAGACAAATGCAGCACAATCACATTTTGTAGATACCTATTTATAATATAACTATCTGTTAAAATTTGTTAATCATGTTTACTTTCAATTCACAACATTGGTCAGTGTTATAGAGAGTTCTCTCTTGACTATATACATTCCAGTAGTTAGAAATTGGGGTTTGGTGTGGAGATTGAGTTAAGTGAGGACCTTTTTCTCAGGGTTACACACAGGCTCAAGTTGATTATGTTCCTGACTTCAGTTAGTAGATTCTTAGGGTTAATGCAGAAACATTACATTAATATCCTGACTCAAACTGCAGGTGCTGAAAATATTTAAGTGAGTGTGTTTATATTTTTTGATATGATGTTCACTGAGGGCTCTTGAACTCTCACAGTATCAGTGCATGACTTATGTATCCATCAATCGATGGCTGTTATGAGTCAACCACAGCTTCTCCTCCTCATGCAGCCACCATGCATCTTATTTTGCACATTTTCACTCAAGGCACATCTCCCTCCTCTCCACCCTTTCCTTCATTTATCCTCGCCGCACAAGCCTCAAGCACTGATTTCTTTTCGCTAACTTCAGAGCCCTCCAAGATACTTCAGCATTTTACTAACTCTGGCATATTTGCATTCTGGTCCTCTCGAGTGATGCAGGGAGTACTGCATGATTCTATTTAAAGATTTCAGAGCTGATCCTCAGCCTGGCAGCTAAGTCTTAAAGCTGGGAGAGTTACTTATATCCACTTGGTAGTTCAGATTGGAATCATTGTATTTCTGTCTAATAATTTATATCGTTAGAGGCAGAATATACTGTTTTTAGGGTCTGTCTTCAGCACTCTAAATTTGAGCTTCCAAAAGCAGAAACATGAAGAACCCAAGGGAGCGACGGATGGAATTAAATTGAAAATAGGGCAATCATTTCTGAGCCACGCCTGATCCCAAAACCAAAGTGAGGAACTCTTCATTCCTCTTCTCTGTGCAGGACCCTTTGGTTAATGACAAATCAGCCAGCATTTTTTTTAAACAACCACTCTGGTCTCGAGGTCACTGTGCAGCCTCAGTCTTCTTCAGGTGAGCAGGTTGTCGTGCTGGCTGGTGTGCTCTCATTCTTTTCTTTCTGTGTCCGAACAAGGGCAGGGTAACATGTACAGTCAGCAGGGTTGGAGGTGGGTGGATTAACCGTTCAGGAGGTAGACCACCAGCTCATAGGTGCACATCATGATGGCGGTGTTGGGGATCTGTCGTACCAGGTGGGTGGTGAGGCCGCGGTACAGGGCGCGGTAGCCCTCCTCTTTGGGCACTGTTCTTAGAGTCTGGAAGAAGGAGTTATACTTGGTGCCCTCCTCACGTAGCCGGGTACGAATCACTTCTGCAAAGTGAAATGAAGAGAAAGGTTGAAGGAAAAGAACTCATGGATTTCCCAAAAAGTCAGCTTACAGCTTTTCACAGCACACACTCTCACCATGTGGATAAGCGATGGTGGTGGCGCAGGTCTTGGAGGTGGCGGCAGCGAGCATCATCCCCACAAAGTCTGAGGCGTCTCTGGAGGTCTCCTCCTCCTCATCCATGTTCTGGGGTGCCTTGGCCTCCAAGAGGCGCCGTTTGATGTTTTCATAGATCACAAAGTGGATCACAGTCTCTGAGATACCGGCGTAGGATGCAGACATACCTCTATAGAAGCCTTTCAGACCGTCTGCCTGATACACACGTTTAACACACTCAAACGCACTCATCCTCCGCTCGCCTCGATTCCTGAGGAAAGACAAAGGGGAAAAAATAAATAACTTATTAAACATTTTCCTTCAACAGTTTTCAGGCTGACAGAAAAAAATGGATGGAATGAGGATTTCACTTTTCAGTTTTAGCAAAGAAACTAAATGTAGAGGTGTGCTAAATATGCTGTACTATCTGCTGAAAATTTTCTTTCTGCTCCAGCTCACTGTGTTTGTCAGGAAGCGTGCATGACGAGCTCTGCGAGCAAACCGTTTCATTGATCAGGTAACCTGAATTATTTTCATGTTTGAAAAAACTAAACAAAAAAAAAAGTCCTAGTCTCTGATTATTTTTTTTTGTTTAATTGCTTTTCTTTGGAGCCTATTCTGCAATGCTCCCAGAAATAGGAATCTTTCAGTACAGAGCCTCTCAAACATTTTTTACTCAACAAAATTTTTTGCCAAAATTCTATACAATGCAGATATAAACCATCAGCCACAGAAAATGAGAACTACAAATGGAGGCATACAATAAGTACTGGTTCAGAAATTAGAGTTTGGTAAAAAGTTTTTTTTGTCTTTTTCAATGAAGAAGTGAACCTTCATATTTTCTCCATTATCAACACAAAAATTAAAACATTTCAAAACATTTTTGGTTACATTTTGAGTAGGGCTGGGATGATATGCTACTCTCGCGATTTGATTTTATCACAATTTTTGGGGTGCCAATTCAATTCAAATTGGGATTCTTTGATATTTACTAAATTTTAGTTTGCTTTTTTAACACCAGACCATGTGAAAAAGTTAAATGATGATGAAAATGTTTACAGACTATATAGGGAGCCATATTTTCCCATAAAATGCACATCACGTGAGTCAGAGAGATAAATTTCACCCTCTGCTGGAGAAAAGTGGAAACTTTTTTCCAATCCAGTTCATGAACAAAAACTGAAATGAAGAATTTGAACTTGAAAAAAAACAAAAAAAGCAGATTTCTTTGACAAAGAATCCCAATTTTGATTCTGTCAAACAACAAATCCTAATATATTGATTTATGATTTTTTTCTCCCACTCTTACTTTTAAAGGGTTATGGCTTCTAGCTCATGAAACCAGGACCCTTGTAGAATTTAAATATTTTCTCAGATCATTCACAAAGAGGATTTAAAAAGACAGAAATGTTTAACTTTAAAAAGTGTGTCAATTTTTTGCTTAAAAATGGTTCAGGAGGCTCTTGTCTTGAACAACTTTTATAATTAGCTGATGGAAATTTAGAAAAATTCTTCATATTCTTATTTTTTCTTTTTAATGAAGCTATATCAGGTTTATTTCTGGCATACAATGGCCTTAAATGTAAAAAAAAAAAAAAAAAAAAAAAATTCAAGCCACAGTAGTTTTGCAGCTGTGCTAAAGTGACTTCATTCTTACGTAGCTTTTCAAGCTAAGCTAAGCTAAGCTAAGCATTTATTGGTAGCAGCTTCAGACGTACAGTCAAACATGGTGTTTAATACAAATTTGATACTTTCTTTTTTTAAAGGAGTAGCCTGTGTAAACTTCACATTTTTTCAGAAGGGATCAGACGTGTTGACGTGTACTGCCTCTTAAATAACTTCTACGCTCTCCTCTTCTGAGCTTTAACTAGCAAAGCACACACCTGTTCACACTGCCGTATTTACCTTGCATCCAGCTGTAGACGGGTCTTTATGAGCCATATCGGGTTTGTTGCTGTGATGGCTGTAAAACCTGAAGAGGAAAAACCAAGTGAATCACATTTTGTACCAAGAGGAGAAAAGAAATCAGAGCTAACATTAGCTTGAGTATCAAGCTGCTGCTGGTACGATACATGAACTGAACTAACACTAGCAGTCTAAGTAACATGTCAGTGTTCTTTAAGCTGCATTTATGTTTGTGAGATAAAACAGAGTAAACATGTCCTCACAGAAAGGAAATTAAAACGTCACAAAAGCAGCTTAGAGAGAATGCTAGACCCTCTACAGACCAGCCTATGTGTGCTAGTAGAGAAGCAACATAATACCACAGAGATTTAATGTTTTGCTAACAGCTGTAAAAAAAATAAATAAAAACCTGCTTCTTATGCAATGACCTAGATGGTTGTAGATTTTTGGAGAGAGACACAGAGAAGAGAGAGAAGAAGAAGAACCAGAGATCTGTGGTGAGTACTCACGCAGACCAAAGTAACTCCTCACAGATGCAGCTAGAGACCCCTGGTGGTGCGGGGGTCTCATGCCCTTGCGAAAGGAGAGCTACGGTAGAGTTAAAGCCTAAAACAGACACAGGCTTGTGTGTAGCAAAAATGACCTGCATGAAACCACTTAACTCCCCGATGTACAACCCACCGTGGCCTAACCTCATGTGATGACAACAGAAAGGACATGTTGGTGAAGACTCCTTCACACCAAAAATTCCCTGACACAAAATGAGATTTCAGCCGCCTGCTAATCTACTAGCCAGTTTTAGAGCATGCGTTTGACATGCAAATTAGAGCCTGACCCAGCCTGGATTCTTGACCTGGATATCTCCAGCAATGGAAAGTAAATGCATCTATTGTTGGCCCCGTCAGAAACTCTCTCTAACATCTGCTGCAGGTGTCATGTATCTTTGCACAGGCGAGATTAACTGCTGCACTGTCAACACCTCATCACCTGTCAGATCAGCTCAGTCAGGGCTGCTGAATATGGGGATTGCCACTGGAGATAAATGCTCTGACACAAGATGACCTTGGATTTGTGGTTGAGAGGTCTGTGTCATGGTCTGCTACAAGTGGCCCTGTCAGATCCAGACTTATTTATAGGCTGACGGCCTGTAGCTGAACCTGCTCCAATGACCCATAGTGGAACAGTTTTGCTTTCCCATGTGGAGCAGTGACAAGAAAGGATGACCTAACTTTGACATACAAAGCATGAGATAAGAACAGTAACGGTAGTTAAGACTGGGTTTTCAGAACTCTTAATGAGTCTGTTTTAAGCCTGCGGGACAGTGCGGCCTGTAGAGAGGTGACCAACGCAGGATAGCTTCAAACACAGGGTTGATATCACTCAGATTATTTCTTCCTCTTTCAAAAATCTAACATGAAAAACTACTTGGGTCAACACTTGCTCTCAACATTCTTTATGCAATGCAACCTTTCACCTTTGCATACAAGCTCTGAACCAGAAAGAGGTCAATTTATTAATTGGTAAGTCTCCCAATTGAGTTAAAAAGCCTTGCATGATGCTTCATGTGAGCATGTAAGCTAACATATATGTGTATAATTACCTGCCATTCCAGCCGACATCATGTGTACCTGTGTGGAATCAGCTTCCAGTACACCGTTCAGTCGCTCTTTGGCCGTGGAGTACGCAGCAAAGTAGATTGCTCTGTTGGAAGTAAAAAGGACAGCGGTCAATTTCTCCATCAGCTGGGGGCAAAACTTTGAGCCTCCAGTTAAAAATACTTCTCCCTAAATCACAGTTTAAAAACTTGTGTTAGGTTTAGCTTGATGAGCTTTGAGATCATTCAGTTTTAAGCTGCAAAAACCAGCAGCCTCTCAGAAAATGCACACAGTCAGAAAGAGAGACACCATTCATTTGTTTCCACTGATTAGACAGCTCTTGGGTTTACTTGTTACATTTATGTAAATAAAAGTGTGTTTTTCCCTCTAAAAGCGTAATGTGGACTTTAACTTTTACCCTCATTTACCAAATGGGCTTCATCAGGCTGTTCCCGCTGCTCAAACTCATCAGTTTAATGATGGGTCAGTGTTTGTCTGAGCATTCACCTTTAAATCTGCATCACAGCTCAGGAGGCTGTGTGGCATTCATTCATGTAAGCTGCTAACAAAACACTCCACACACACACACACACACACACACACACACACACACACATTTAGCAGTGGGACCAGCTTGCTGCAGCATTAGGGCTAATGGCTACCCACAGCCATTAGCGCTGACTTGCCTCCTATCATTACCAGTGAGGGGTAATAACGATCATGACGGTTATATGTCATTACCTAACTGCAGTCAGAAAAGGACAGAATCCTGGTTTTCCTCAGCTGCTACGTTGTTCCTGTGCAGGAACTGCTGAGACAGCCAGGAAGATGAATGAGACCTATGTGGGAATTTATCTTTGATGTTTCTTTGTCTCCGAGTAACCTCCAGAAGCCCTGTGGTGCTTACATCACAGCGAAGTTTACAAAGCCACGTCTCCTACAGAATGTGTCAGTCTCACACAGAAACAGCACAGAGCTTTTACGTATGCTAACATAATCAGCTTCCACAGGATAAGAAGAGTTTATTTTAAACTGTGTTGTTGTAAATCAATTTGGATACAGGTCTAAGGTTTCTGTTTTAACCTTAAAGCGCTTTACAGTGCTAGACTCTTTCCCCATCCACACCACATCCACTGATGGTAGAGGGAGTTCTGCAGTAGAGACCATCTCTTCCATCTACACCATTCATTCCCATCCACACACTATTGACCAACAGTGGGAGCACTTTGGGGTGTCAGTGTCTTGCTCAAGGACACTTTGGCATGTGACTACAGGTGCTGGGAGTGAACCCTTGACTTTCCAAACAAGAGAAAGTACCGCTGACTGTATGACTGATGACTGTAACGCTGAGACGGTATGTCCACAAGCATGTTCAACTTAAGACTGGTACATTTAGTAAAATGTGACTTTGGTGTAAACAAACATGACAGACTGAAGTGAAAAAGCAATGGTGGTTGTCTTTGGCCTCTCAAATTTCAAAAGACACACTCAAAAAAGAAAAACAATTATGGAGAAAGCAGTGGGGCTGGCATTGACATGGGCTGTTTGAATAACAATGCGAGTTGAAGGCGAGTAAAGTCGTCACAAGCTTTACAGATAGATTTATCATGTCTTCTTCGGTCAGTCAGCTTGCGTCTTGATTGGCTTTGCTCCAGTACATGTGACATTACACGCTGTACCTGCTCGGCTCCTCTCGCAGTGCCCCACACACTACAGGATTTTAAGTTGCAAATATTAAGCATGTTCGTTCCCTATGATCACTGAATCGGAGGCCTTCAAAGCAGCTCCAACCGGACGAAATCACTCTAACACACCCACACAGCAGGAAAATCACACAGGATGTAATTTGAAGGCATCAGACGATCGGGCCTTTGCTGGCTTTGGAGGAGTAAGGAGGAGATCGGGACAAAAATTAGCCTGAATATCCTGCAGTGTGTACCTGCCTCCAGATTATAAATTGCTGATGAAAGATTTTGTAAACTTAAAAGAACAAAAAAATAAGAAGAGAGGTGCAAGCAGGCTGGTTCTAACAAAAACTTGAATGTATTTTTCAGGTTTAGGGTATCTGTTTCCCTCACAGCCCCATGTGTAACTCCTATATTTGGGATGACTGACTCTTCTGCAAGCACTCCAGTTTTGGTTCCTTCAAGTGACTTCAGGACTAGACTGACTGCTACTGCTTAGTGAAATCATTTTGAAAAGTTGCAAAATTCTTGAACTTTCAATTGTAAAAAGTTAAAGCACTTTAAGGGAAGAGATTATAGAAATAGTGAAGCAGCTGCAAGGCATTTGTTATCCTAGCATCCCTACTGGGTCAAAGTTCACACTGATCATTCTTATTCTTATGTGCCCCTAAAGTGACATGGAAAAAAAAACCATTTTGATCATGATAAATTATTGTATGCTCACTAAAAAAGTTAAATGCAAGATATTTTCTTGCATTTATTTATTTATTTATTTATCTATCCGTATGTTACTGTTGGGGCTTGGAATCCATTGTTGTGCTTTGATTCTGAAGTTTTTAGTGATTCCTAAAAGAAATGATGGTGTGTTTTTGATTTCAGTCTACTACTTAACTTGGCAAACACCTGGCTCCCAAGCTCAGAGAACTGGCAAAGGTTGGTGTTTACACCATTTGGATACGAGCTACAGACAGCCAGGGGGTAGATGTTTTAACGCCCAGGGCAGAGGGGACGCAAGGGGCAATGTAGAGAATGAAGAGAGGACTGAGCAGTTTCAAACAAAGAGCTAAGACTTTAGAAGGGATAAATTGTGGATTATAATGTGCCTGGTTTAATTTTGGACTGTGCTGTGAAAATAGACGACTTGCAGCAGCCACAAGTTAATGTTTGGCTACTCACTGATGTTTGGGAGTTGGGGAAGAGGTTTCACATGAAGTCTGCTGTAATTGCATGCCATAGGCCTGTGTTACATGCCAAATGTCAACATGCTGATATTTAACAGTCGACTCATTCTGTAATGGTTGGCATGTTAACAAAACATCAGCATTCAGCAGGAGGGACAGCTATGACCTATGTACAGCTTAAGCTGACAAAAGCGCTGCCATGGTTAATGAGAGCTGAGGAGTGATAAAGTAAAGCTGATCTCAACATGCTTAAAGTGCCTCATTTTTTCATCTGCCAAAGTTATTTTCAGGTGTGTGATGGTGACAGAGACTTTTCTAGGTTAAAGTTCATGTTGGAGACTCCAGGAACAACTAATACTCTGCTTGACTGTTGAACTATTTTTGGAAATGTATGTGATAAAAATAGTTATCCGAGGTTTAATATTTCATTTCAACAAACAGTTTGTAGGCCGATAAAATTTCACATGGAGACCCACTCAATGTGAGAATAGTGGACACTAAGTTTTCCTTTTTGCTCAGGGGAAGGCCACGAAATATTTCATAAAGAAAAGCTACTGTTTCTTTTTTCAGATTGGCCAATCACATGCTCACCTTATGAAATGCAATGACGATAATAACACAAATCCTCTGGCACAACCATGTGAACATAGTTTGGATGCTCATCACCCCCAAATTAAAAAGAAAAATACTTGTCATCTTTGCGTCATATTGATTGGGGCACGGATCTCTCTTGATATGAAAAAGACAATAAGTATGAAAGCTTACCTGGAAGGTGCCACGCCCACCAAGTTAGGCCCCAGGCCCCTGAAGAGAGAACGAGGTCCTTCTTTCTCCAAGATCAACCTGAGTGTGACATTTTAACATGTTAGCAATAACAGAAAAAGGTGCATAATTCCCCCTTATATTCCAGGTATGCAGAGTATGGGTGTGGCTGTCTGTCACTGAAATGTCACTGACTTGACCAACAATAAAACTAGGACAGAGATGATGACATGAATGGCTGTAGTGGCTACCCCAACTTTTTTACAGTCTTTGGTTTGAACTAGTCGTGGGACTTGATTGAAAAAAATAATCGAATTAATTATGCCATTTTTAATTAATTAATCGTAATTAATCACATTTTAATCACATCAATATTCAACATCAGAAGCAACACTTCAATTCAAACAGATTTTGGTAAAACACTAAATCATTGAATATTCTCATACACAAGTTTAAACAGCAAAATCCTGTTTATTTTGTTCAGAAGATGCTTTTTTTTTGTGGACACTACTTTCAAGTACATTCATCAGCCATTATGTGGTAAATAGTGCTGTCAGAAGATTAAAAAATAATCAAATTATTTACAGGATTTGTAATTATTTGATCTAATTTATCACATTTTAATCTTATATCTGCCCTACATCAAGAATTTGAATTCTAGGACATTACAAAATTATAGTGCATGACTAATCAAATGAATTCACGAAAAAGACAAGATTTGTGAATCCTTTTTTTTTTTCAACTGGTCAATATTAATTAAAATGTTCCTGTTCCCAGCCATTGACATTCAAGTACTGTTTACTGCATCTATAGAAGTAAATTATATTTTTTCAGCGGAGGGAGGCGGGGTCTGCTGGAGCTTGTCAATCAAAATCCTGCTCGTATATTACTGTGTGACAGCGGTGCGCTCTTTGGACGAGAGCTCAGCATGGATATGAGGAGAATTGTGAGATGACAGAGACACAGAGAGACGCTGCAAGTCAGAAAAGTTCAGGCAGCTCACGCTCCAACTGAGGATGTGTCGAGGTAGCTCGGAGAGAAAGAGCAGCGCCATCGTGAGAAAAGACGACAGAGATCATGGAGAGGATCAAAGGATGGAGCACCTGAGATGAACACGATCAAGAAAGTTTGATATTTCTATTTTTTGGATCAAAAACAGGAAGAGACATAAAAGAGGAGAGTCCACTCTTCTTAAGTAATTTTGGTGTTTATATAGTCATAGAAAACAAGATTATTTGGGTCTTAAAAGATCATTCAAGATTCTCTGAAAATGGCTGGCAGCCAATGAGTTAATCTTGCGTTGATTTTTATAACGCGTTAATGTGCGGTGTAATTAATTAATCTAATTAACGCATTAAAGTCACAGCCCTAGTTTTAGCACATTGTGGACTGAGAAAGAATTATACAGCCCTGAGTCTCTTCATTATGGTGACGCGTTAAGTATTACATTAAGTGATGATACCAGGAAATCAGAACACCTCTTCCTGCGTTTGCCTGCAGTGCTATCCATATTCAACAGCAGCCTTGAATTAAGCTGTGATTGATTTTCTCTGGATTATGAAGCCAGCCCAAAGGCCCTAAAAACAAAAATCATCTGCCACAGTGTCTGGCACTTTATTTAAATTTGACTTGGTTCAGTGAAGCTGACAAGCGGCATGGTGCCATAAAAAAACCTCTTTCCCAGAGGCTCAGAGCAGACGTGACCTCTTTAGAAGAGACCAGGCCTTTGTATTCCCTGTGGAGACGATTATTGTGCCCTCAGCATCACAACTGGAAATCTACCAAAATCAAAGAGGCAGTCCTTGGCACAAAGCAGATAGTGAGCTAGGTAAAGGCCCCTGATCCCAAGGGAGACAAATCTATAATAGTCTCACTGTCAAGAACTAATAAGAATTTGATTGGTCTCCACATTTCTTTCTGGGCTTAATAAATGATGGGTGTTCTGCATGAAGATTTCAAATTATTTTTGCTTCAGTTTTTGGTTGACCAAATCAAGTGGCATTATCAGTCAGATCAAACAGCAGCAGCAGGACCATGGGGCCTCCGGAGGAAAGGCTCTGTAGGCAAAAGTCCCAACAGGAACAAGTGTAGTACTCTAGTCCAGGTCTCATGACTTGAATTGGACCCAGCAGTAATGACTCAGACATGTACTCAGGCTTGACTCCTTTTGGGCTCGAAAGATGAAGAAGAGTACTCACACTTGTTTATAAAGACTGTTTTAATATTGTCTTAATTATATTTTTTAGCAAAAGACGCACATCAGTTTTTCAGTTTAGAGCAAAATGGGTAAAAAGTTTCACTGTATTCCTGTTGCTATCTTGTGCATCGTGCATCTGCTTTCAAATATTTTACAGCATCCAACAGCAGAGCAGTATGTGTAGAGAAGGAGATACTAAGGTGACTCAAACTGTTAGCTAACACTGGACCCAATATGTTTACTCAGTTAAAATTCTGATCACTGGCCCAAGGGCTGCAGATATTTCATTGAGAAGTCTCCAGACACACTGACGGGATTGGACTTTGGAATGGTTGGAATTTGATGTGTTTTCTGCATCTCCAAAAAAGGCTCAGACAGTCAGTCCAGGTCTTAAGGGTTAAGAGTTTGTGGTGCAACAGGTGAATTTCTTAAAAAACAACAAATCAAATCAGTGAATTACTAGCGTAACATGGGTGGGAGCTAAAATGAGCTGTGAGCTGTTTATCTAAATACGTACACACCCATAAAATAAAATCTTAGAAATGATTTCACTCTTGATGTTTTTTGTAAGGTTTAAGCAAGTCTATATATAAAGTAAACAACATATCTTAATTTATACTTTATAGTGATACTCCGGGATGGAACAAGTTGGGTCCTATCACAAGGTTTAGGGCAGAAATTACCCCTACAGCAGTGATTTTGTGCAGCAGAAGCCCAGGGCACACGCACCAAACACCCCCTCCCTGCTCCTCTGCTGATTTCCTCTGCACTCAGACAGGGCCATTTTTTACTTGACCAAAAACACAAATAAACAGACTCCCACTGAAAAAATCTGATATCGGTCTGCATTCACGCTTTATTTAGAGAATTTTCAGGGCGTTACTTTCACACAAAAACACCGCTAAATAAGGCTCTAGTTCTCATCGTGTCTCGTCGTCCTGGCAGACTACCTGCGTTTTTTTATATCTGGCACGCCACGCGCGCACTGATACACTAAGTAGCGAGCGCCTTGTAGCCAGCTGTGGCTCTGCAGCGGAGGTAGCGCCGTTTTACGACACGGTGAGAACTTGAGCCTTATTTTGCGGTGTTTTTGTGTGAAAGTAACGCGCTGAAAATTCTCTAAATAAAGTGTGAATGCAGACCGATATCAGATTTTTTCGGTGGAAGTCCGTTTATTTGTGTTTTGGTCAAGTAAAATATGGCCCTGTCTGAATGCAGAGGAAACCGGCAGAGGAGCGGGGAGGGGGTCTTTGGTGTGAGCGCTCTGGACTTGTTCCATCCCGGAATATCACTTTAAGTGTTGCCTTTCAATCCCAGATCTGATCATTAGTGATTTAAAACATTTATCATGTCTGGGGGATTTTCTGTTCAGCTTTTATTCAAGCAACCTAACTGCAACATATGTGCAGCAGTAAATGTTGCTTTGTATTTTTTTCTGATCGAGGGTGGAGAAGCTTTGCGTCTCTTCTATTAATCTTTTTAGCTCTGCATTGATGTCTGTAATAGGGCAGGGCTGACATCCCTCACCACATATACCCACACTCACAGTGAGCAGCAGAGCACAACAGGGGAGACTTAGTCTTCTTATTCATCTGTTTTTATTTATTACACATTTAAAGGAAGTGTCAGTTGAATCAGGAGTAAATTCTTACTGTGCTCTAAATAATAATTTGATGATGAATGGTATTCAGACTGTTAATATTAGAGAGTATTGATTTAGTAGCAGTGTGACAAAGAGTGTTTTTTAAGGAAATAAAGACATATTCCTCATGATGCATGTTAACTGATTTAAAAATTGTTGGTCAGGGGAGATTAGAGCTGAAACGATTCCTCGAATGATTCGAGGTACTGGATTACAAAAAATACTCGAGTAATTTTCTCTGCCTCGAGGAATCGTTTCATTTTTAAAAAGATCAAAGAGTGGTATTCCAAATAGAGCTGAGGCCATATTAAGAGAGTTTTCAGACACCTCAAGCTACCTCTTATACAAAATAGCAGCTAGCAACAAATCTAGCTTCTTTTCTGGAGTTTGGAGACTAATGGGTCATTCTACGAAACGGGTGCCATTTGGGTCCACAACATTTGATGAGATGTACAAAGCACAAAAAATGTGTCAAAGTGTGTATACAAATTTTGGAGCTATCAAAGCAAGTGCTCTTATTGACATGCTGTATCAGAAAATTCTATTTCTTAAAAAGAAAAATGTTCATTTGAAAAATAACTGTTCTTTAACTAAACAAAAATTTATTTTATCCGATTACTCGATTAATCGATGGGATTTTCAGTAGAATACTCCAATACTAAAATATTTGATAGCTGCAGCCCTAACGGTGATTAACGTTGAGTACTCACTTGAGACAGTGCAGGGGTCCTGGTGGAGACATTCGAGTCACGCTCGCCCCATTGACAGTACTGAGCTGAACCTCAGACACATAGAGGGTGATGGAGGACGACTGCAGACGGGTCTTCACTACTTCCAGCGGACACGTCAATATAGCACCTACTGTGCCCCCACATCTGGCAGAGAGACAGACAGAAAGGTGATGATGACATGGAAAAACTCTTCAGTGTTAAACCAAGAATCTTTCCTCTATGTCTGCAATAAACAGAATATTTATAAGTCTGCAGATTCTTCTTGTACTTGTATAAATAAATTGGCCAGTGACGTGTTGTGAGAATTCTAACAATTCCCGGCACGTAGACAAGAAATAGCACAGTGTGGGAACAGAAAAACAGCCAGGAATGCTTTGTATTTCTTGGGGAATAACAGCAAGCTTCTGTTCAGGGCAGCATTAAGCCCCAGCCTTGCAGAGTTACATAAGTATTTCATAGAGGTATCAAACAGAAGAATCATATAATAAATTACATACTTCAATGTAAAATTTAACCACCAACTTAATCTTACTTGTTGGAGTTTTTTTGCATCACTATTACACTGAAAAAATAAAAATAACAACTCTGTGAGTCACAAAAAAAGAAGAAAAGGTTCAATATTTACAACTTCCTGAAGCAATGATTCAAGAATTCTTATAAGGCATAACATTCATCCGTTTATGACCAGCTCAAGTTTTTTAGGACAGTAACCTGCACGGGTAACAGATATAAGACTGATAAGGTAGAGTACAAAAACAACTTCGACATGAACCCTATAAATAAACTGAACCTGACTGAACTGTAACAGCAAGGCAAAACCAGGCTAGAGGATATGACAACAAAGGAAGAGAGATGGCCGTTATCTTTGGTTGGGGTTAATTTTCAATCAGCACCAAAACAGAAATAGACAGCTCTGTCTACATCATTTCTGGCAGAGATGGGCTGATCTGTGTTGAGCTGTGACCCCACTGAGCACAGGAAAAGCAAAATACGGGCATCGGATGCACATGGGTGCGTGAGGAAATCAAAAGTAACTGTTGATATTATTTACCTGGACACATAACTCTACTTCCTCGTCCAAGCACATTCAGTTATCACTCAGAAATTTTAGCTTAGGCATCATTCAGCCCAAACAATAGTATTAATTTCCAAGGATCATATGCACAGTCTAGACAACAGATCTTCTTTTAGTAGATACAAGGATTGAATTGTGTTCAGACTTGGGCCAAAGTCATCCATTAAGGATCCAGTTTTGGCAGACCTGTTTGGCAGTTAGGAGCTTAATTTCACTTTTCAGTGCCACTCCTCTGCTGAGCCATTGGCAGAATGTGAATATATGGGGTTTACACACTTATGCCTGAGTGGCAATCAACTTATATTTTTCCTGGTGGGCAGATGATATGGTTGATAAATACAGTTGTGGTAATATTTTTTATACACCCTTGCAGTAGTTGTGAAATAATGGCCATTTTTGTGAAAATATAACTTATTGTGCAGAAAATCTGTCCTTTAGCTTTCATACCCTTGAATGTTTGGCCTGATAATAATCACACAGGTTGACACGCAGGTTTAAATGGTTATTGGGGTAAGTAGCCCTGCATATTTCATTGGAGCTGCACAGGTTTGCTGGACACTGAGCGATTGGGAATGCAAAATAACAATCCAAGGACCTGGGAGAAAAGGTAGTTGAACCTTACAAATCAGGAAATGGATTTACAAGACATAATTTGAAAAAAAAAAAAACAATCAGTCGTGTTCAAACTCTTAAAAAAAGAGCACAACTGTCGGTGACACCACTCACGTTTCACATATTAGCTACATGAAACGCCCACCTGGCGAACATTAAGTTACAAATATTGCATTCAAAGTAGCAGCTGCTTTAAATATTGCAAAGACCGAAGATGCCGGCTTTTATAACCCAACTATTGTACTCACAATACGTCAAAATGTCATTGTAACTTATGACATTGAGCGCAACTCCTACGGGTACACGTCTGAGGCCAAAATTAGTAAGCCGACATCTGGCACACTGATGCTAAAACGGATCCTGATGTTAGTAATCGTGCCACTTGCTAAATCATGACATTACGAACACATCAAAACAAACAATACATCCAGTGGAGCTGTTACATGACTGCCTAACGACAACATTGAGCCCTTAGCGCGGAGCTAACTGGCTCAGCCCCCTGCTCGTAGCTCGGTGACATGAGAATATACTCACCCTCCAGCAAACAGATGAACTAAGGTATCTCTTTGACTCATGATGGATCATATTCGAGAACCTTCCACGGGGCACCGATACAGGACAAGTGGTCTGGGCAGGAAGAGACTGCGGGGAAACGACCCCAACCTAGCTTGTAAACGATACTCAGTGCGTGTGTTGTAGTGGAGGTCAGCTGCGTGGAAAAAAACGAGGCTAACACAGCTAGCGTAGGTTAGCTAACAGAGCTAACGGCTTTCCGTGGGTAAAGGTCGCCGTCAGAGCGACAGCTTTGAGTCTCTTCCTAAAGCAGCATATGGTTTTAACATACTGAGCGTGTGAGGCTTAAATATTGGTCAGTAATTCCAGTCCTGTAGTATTATCAGCCACAGTGGAAACTCCTCGGCCCCTTTCACGTTGACGTGCGTCTCCTCTCTGAACGCCCAGGGGGTCAGGTCGCAATGTTTATCGTCGAATGGGAAGCCGCACAACAGAGACACTGATTGGCTGAAGTGGCCCCTAAGACCCGCCCCATCACTACTCCTTCACGTGATAGTGCTTTTATTTTGAAGGGCAGAGCAAAGCCATACGGTAGCAGATGCAGCAGGATTTAGGATTCCAAATCTGTAATTCAGAGTTTCATGAGAGATAATACACTTAAAAAATGTATCACAAAATGCACAAAGTTATTACCCAGAGGTGTCGAGGTTTTTTTTTCGATTGACTTTTTGATGACAATGCACTGGGATGAAGTAGCCTACCTGCACTTACAATTTGTGTATCAGTTCTGTTTACATCCTTGTCTTTTCTAATTTTACTACTCAGAAAAATTCCATCACTGTGTTACTTTTCCTGAGCCTGTTTTTTAATTTTAAAATATTCAAAAGGAATAGAAAGCCTATGCTGACAAAACATAAATCTCTTATGTCAAATGCTGCTTTATAAATAACTCTTTTAAAAATCTGGATTCATAAAACAGTACAGCCATATATTTGAAACATATAACCTAAAAACCTCAAATTTGATCATTTCCTGGATTTATACTTTTAACAGAGAAGAAGTAGAACAAGTACAAAAAAATGCATTTATAGCTTCATTTCCTTTGTTATCCAAATAATTGTAGTTTTACAAGGAAGCATTGCAACACATTGCAAAAGAAAATACATGCACTTTCTTTTAAGTTGCATGCATATACACCCGTTACCAGATAGATAACAGGGTTAGCTGGCTGGTAACAACTGGTTTTGTTTTCTTTAGCCTTCAACGTATGCACTGTAAAATAGATCATCTCCAGTATGTAGGCCACAGCCTAAATTTCAGCTCAGAGTCTAACTTTATTCCTATTAAGTCAATGTTGGCTCTATTGTTGTGTCTTTTCTTTTAACATGCATTGCAAGATTGCTACTGAAAAACTTTCATTTTTGAGTCAAAGGGTTGTGGTTGTAATGCAAATGACTACAACCTCATCTCTTTGGTTTTTCTCTTTTATCTTTTATGTAACACTTCAGGACTTGACATGAATCCTAAAAGGTTTGAAGAACCACCTGGTAGTTGCAGCTGGAAAAATGCCCCTAAGTTAGGTAAGATATGATGAATTTAGACATCGGGGAAAATGTTTCTATTCACAGACTGAGGAGTGACCTCAATCTATTTATGTACATTTGACCCAAATATTCTACGTTTCATACAGAAGATCTTTGTGCAGTTATGTTTACTAACTGTATGTGTGTAAATGTGAATGCCCGCTTGTATGTGGCGCAAGAAGTAAGAGAAGAGGGAGGTGAACTGAGGCTTGAACCTCCTGTGTAAACAGAAAATGAAGTTTTCCAATTTGGTCAGCAGAATAAAATCCGTGCGCTTCTTCATTTCATAATTAAAAATGTAATTTAACCAGACCAGATCATGTGCTACAGTTTGTCATGTTGCCTAATCATGTTACTCTCTGACTATATGAAAGGCAAAGGAGGTACACGAGCATTTCTGCATCAGTCTACTGTCTCACTACAAACCAGGTTTACCTTAGAACAAATAAAGTTAACTTTGAACCTTCTTTCAAAAGCTATGGGAAGACCATGTTTTTGAGTTGTGGGTGGAAGCTGGTACAGTGAATGTTTCCAAAAGTCCTGACCTTTTTAATGGTACACCAAACCCTTTAACATCCTGTGTCTGCCAGACTTAAATTAACATGTTCACCTTAAAACTCTAACCCATGCAATAAGAAGGGAAGAGAAGGCAAAAAGTAATGCAGAAACGGCAACAGATCTCTGGGTTCATGGGCCGTGGGTGTCGGTGATATAAAAGGAAAGTTATTTCCTCTAGTGTATATTTTGGCAGTCAAGTCAGAGGCCGGCATTGTGGTGTCTCCCATGCAGGTCTGTCTGGAAATAGTCAATAAAAAATGTTAGCCTGAACTTTGAGAGCAAACACTTCTTCTTTTGGTTGGCCTCTGAGCACAAACACTAGGGCTGCTAAAAAAGCTGAAACAGAGCATGTTTTGGACGATGTGGACACACTGTACTTTGAATCAGATCATTTTTCTGTTCTTCTTTAAAGGCGAGGAATGCTTCAAGTATTCTGGAAAAATGCTCCCCAAATCAGTAAATCATCAATAAAACACAGACTTTCTTCATACTTAGATGGACTTCCAGATGATGAATGGTAATTTATGCATATGTTAGCAGGTTCTGACTAATAATTGCCGTATAAATGACAGACTTATCTGTGGCATGCAACTCCTCTTGTAGCTCTAAGTAACAACAGTGATTTAGTAAAAGCTAATTAGGCCAATTCAAAGTTTTCTTTTTTACTTGTAGTTGCTGTTGTTTTTTGAAAATTGGTCATTATGTTCCTCCAACTCTCTGAAAACCATTTTATATCCCACATGTTTTTTAAAACTGACATAAAAAGCAGTACCTGTGTTGGCTTTAGATTAAAATACTCACATATCTGCTGATAAAAACACAGCAGTTGCTAAACTTCACACATCAACCCCTTGCTATCATGATGCTGTAAACACAGCTGGTAAGGTGTGTGTCTGACTGAGCTACTCACAGAGCTTCCTGTCACTCCTATATTAGGGGGGAAACTGTGACTGTGTTGTGGTGTGGCAACCATATTAGGGTGCTCCCTTATATAGGAGATTGATTTGGGGAATCCCTCACTGTGAAGTAATCCTTGGCAGCTTGTATGTGTTGCAGCCACCATATTTGGAGATGAATTCCCCAAACAATGTTCCTAAAATTTGAGCATATATCCAAAATGACTTGTTGTTCACCCTGTCAATTTATATTAACTTGGTCTAGATTGCCATTATGAGTTTTGTAAATTAATTTGCAAAAAAACAACATAAAATAACAATACAAAACAAAAACAAAATGAAATAAAAAGAAAATAAAACAAATTATATATTTTAAGTTCAAAGAAGCAAATAACACCAACACAATGACCCTAAAGAAAATTTAGGCTTTCATTGAAATATAAACCACAAAGTTAAAATATCAAAGACGGTAAAAATCTTTGAAGCTTTCCCCTGAATCTGTTTTAGGTCAGCACAACATCAATCATCAACTACTGTTTGTCAATCCAGGGTGTCTGGATGATTAGCTGTGTTGATAAAGGCAAAGGTGCCCCTTCCCTTATTCCTGCCATCATAGAGCACAGGTGTTTTATTTTTTATTCATTTATTTATTTATTTATTTTTTAACAGAGTTATTTTCTTGTGAGCACCTTTGAGTGATTATACAAAACTCTGTGAACAAGTACACATACGTTTTTCTGTAAGAAAAAAAAAATCTTTAGTTCATTTTGTAAACAAGCCTCCAGCCTGATAGGCTATCAGTTAAAGTTTAACCACTTTCAGGTCACTGCATGCGGTCATCAGAGATACCCATGCTCCGCACGCGTGTGCACTGGCACCCTAACTGTACCCACCCAGGACTAATTTCAGACTTTTAACTCTGTTCTTATTTAACTGTACCCTTCTCCAGTAGTGTAGATAGCTTAAATGTGCTGTTAGATGTGGAAATGAAAATTTACCACGTGCTTCGTTTATTTCATGAGTGAGATTTTATTGGATAAGTATGGCAGGCTGCAGTGATTCAGAAACTACACTTTCTCATAAAGCAGGCTAAAATGACTGCTTTAAATAATAATAATAATAATAATAATAATAATAATAATAATAATAATAATAATAATAATAATAATAATAATAATGAATAAATAAATAAATAAACAAATAAATAAATAAATAAATAAATAAATAAATAAATAAATAAATAAATAAATAAATATTAATTCAGCAAATGTCCAGAATACATTACTTGTTTTATGGCAGTGATCATCTCCATGGTTTGATCCAGGCATTAAGACTTTTTAAAAATCATTTTATCAAAATAATTGTGGTTCAAGTTAATGACAATTAAATTATTTGATATTTTTCATAGAACAGTTTTTTTGTATGTTATAATCATTGTTTTTAATGTAAGAAAGCTGGTGTAATGGCAAATAAACAAATAGAAGCAATGTAGGTGAGTAAGAGACAAAGAGAGTTTCACTACTCATCTGGTTAAAGTTAGATAATAATTAATGATAATAAAAATAAAAAACTAGGACAAGAAAATCATTTATGTCCATTAAAGATAAAACAATTCAGCTTAGAGAAATTGCACTGTGTGAGGGTTTCCAGTGTCAACTGCATACACACAATTATCAAAAACAGAAATTAATTAAGTCACAGCACAATGAAAACGATACAACTATCTGAAAATAGCGTCAGACGTTATACTTCTGAAGTTAATCAAAATAAGACCAAATGGTTATTTAATTATTCTTGTGGGAAACCTGACGAAACTTTGTTTACATACATACAACTCATACCCCCTGGTTTCAATTGAGGCCCCAGTTTGTCTTTATTTCAAGTGTGCCCCTTGATCTTACAGAGAATTGGGACACCCCTTCATGAGACGCATGCGCAAAACCAAGGTTGATGGGTAAATCAAGGGTGTTGTGGTAGAATTGGGATTACCCCTTTAAATGAAGCCATCTTATTAAGATAACTGGCCATTACCAAATGACCTGAATAAAAACGAGGGATAAATATCACTCAGGATTTGCTAACTAAGCTAGCTATGCCAATAAACCCCCAATACCTACTATTGCTAATCTTTATACTATTCTTGATGACCATGTGAGGAACACTGTAGACCTGTTTCCAATGGATAAATAGAAGTTACAAGTCCGCTCTCACGCAAGAGGCCTCCTTATGAAGTTATACTCAATGTATTAACAATGTTAAAGTTTGTCTCGGCTGATTGGGGAACTGAAAACGCCATGTGATCTTTACATGCCAATAAGAAGAATATAGATCACTTCTGCACACAACTTGCAGATGTTTTGGGACACCCAAATTCAGTAATGGCAGCTTGTTAAAAAAAGAAAAAAAAAGAAGAAGAAAAGAAAATAAGACGTATGCTTTTGATGCAGTTGTGTAAGAGGACAAATTGAAGGCCAAAACGAAATAATTTAGCTCCATTCATAGGGTACAGTGAGTTGAAACTCATGACTAAGTGATAAAGAATGAAAGAGACTACCAGGCATGCTTCCACTACAGGCTGTTAGTGAACTCAAATTAGTATCTCATGACATTCACACACATTCGCACATCACATATTTGGCAGCTGAGCACGAGTTGGATTTTCTTAAAATGATATCAATGAGTACAAGCTTTGGTCTGCCACCACACCTACATGTGTAATGGGCATACATAAAGATACATCACAGATCTATGCTTACACTGCACTCCTTTATGCTATCAGCTTGTCTGTCCCAGAGCAGTGACTATGTACACACCCACACACTCAGACATACTTTCACCAATCAGCAGCACCATCCCAATCATCCCTGTCCCATGACTTCTATTGGTGCAGAGTGGAGTGGGAAGGAAAAAGGTCGAGTTTAAGTGGTTGCACGTTCAGCAGCTGGGCTCATATGACTGCCGTACCTTCAGAGATTACTGCAGCCAAAGAGGGAGGATCTCGAGACAATGATCCGCTGAAGGTCTGGGAGCTGTCTTTGGGATGCTTGATTCAATCATCAATAATCACAGACTGAGCTGAGTCTGTTACAGGACCTCTCTGCTAACGCAGGAGCCACAGAGGAAGCAGCAATGAGCCAATCTAATTTCTTCAAAGGAACAGACATGTCACGAGACTGGAGCGGTCTAAGCAATTACACTGATGAAGTAGCTGAAATGTCACGTGCATTACAATCAGTTTAGCTCAGTGGTAGTTTTGTTCTGTTTAAGCTTCTTTAACAGTATTCCAATATCAAGATGCATACGATAACAGACAAACGCATTTGTGATGGAAATATGAAGATGAAACTGGGAAATAAACATGGCAAGTTTAATATTTTTGAGAGAACACCTTTGTATGCTTTCTTGTCAAGAGTGCGATATTAAGATCGATTTCACGAAATGGTCATTCACTGAGTTTACGCACAGCTTTTTCTTAACCTTTTGACCACTCAAGCGCTCTTACAAAATATCTCACACTCGTTTATCTACGCCACAATCACAAACTGATGGCTAAGACTTTAATGTAAACACCATCAATATCAAACTATCCCATCCATTCACAGGGATGTTTTTGTGGTTTAGGGTCTTAAATTAGTACTGTGGGACATGGGATCGATTGCTGGTAAGCTAACTGAGCTTGGTGATAAGCTAGCTTTACACAACCTAGTGCCAACATAATCTGGTCATTAAAGCAACAAAATTTTCTTAATAGATCATTCATTCATTTTCTATACTGCTTATCCTGTTCAGGGTCGCGGGTGGCTGGAGCCTATCCCAGCTGTCACTGGGCAAGAGGCAGGGTACACCATGGACTGGTCGCCAGCCAATCACAGGGCTCGCACACAGAGACAGACAACCACACTTGCACCTTGGGACAACTTAGAGTGACCAATTAACCTGATGAGCATGTTTTTGGACTGTGGGAGGAAGCCACAGAACCCAGAGAGAACCCACACATGCACAGGGAGAACATGTAAACTCCACACAGAAAGGCCCACCGGCCGAGGTGGGAATTGAACCAGTGACGTTTTCGCTGTGAGGCTGCAGCTGTAACCGTTGCGCCACCATGCAGCCCTCTTGATGTGATATTATGAATTATTCCTTATATCAACTTTTTAAATGAAATATCTGAACAACTGTAAAATCACTGTACTATACCAGATAAATCTTCAGGCTGCAAATTCATCTTCTCTGTTTTGAAGGTTCTGTGAGAAAATTTTAGTTTGTGCTGAATCTGGCTCCTCCTCTGGACTACATGCTATGTCTCATCTCTTTGCTGGTTTTGTTCTGTACATGAGGTCATTATTATTTTTACCTCCGCCAAGGACGTTAAGTTTCTGGGAGATTTTGTCTGTCTGTTTGTTTGTTTGTTTGTTTGTTTGTTTGTTTGTTTGTCTGTGAACAACATAACTCAAGAACAAATGAACAGATCTTCATGAAATTTTCAGGAAATCTTCAAAATGGGATAGTGCAGAAATGATTAAATTTTGGAGGTGATCTGGGTCTGTCTGGATCCAGGACTTTTTTAAAGAATTCTTTATCATCACTCCATGATAAATGGTCAGATTGCTTTGCAAAACAATACAAGACAAGGTCACCATAATTTCTGACAGATGTTAAAGTACGATCCAGATCCTGGCAATATTCTAGATACTAAGATGTGTAAAATGAAATATGTACTGGGTCATCATCATTTTCAACACTGTCAGGAAACAAATTATTGTACAAACTTGCAACTAACACCAAACTGTATGGTATAAATTCATTTAGTTGTTATTACTTTCATGTTACTTGGCACAAAATTCAATGGGTTTCATTTGTTTTGTTTGTACTGAGATAAATCAGGAGTGCGCTTCCAGAAACATATTTACATTTTTGAGGATTTCCTGTATTTTCATACAGAAGTGAGAGTTTTGAAAACAGGAACAATCAGTCTGTGTCTGGTATCTATTATATGGGGAGTTAAGAAGAGGGAACATGTTTGCCTGTCTGATTAGAAACTTCAGGACTGGTCTGAACATGAGGTGACTGCAGCTTCTCAAGACTAATGTTGTGACAGACTTTTTGGAGGGCAAATATAGTTTTTCTGAGAAAAGAAAAGAAAAGAAAAGAAAAGAAAAGAAAAGAAAAGAAAAGAAAAGAAAAGAAAAGAAAAAGCATTTCAGATAAAACAAAAACAGTAAAAGTCTTGGTTGACTTTTCCTACATGTGTTCGTCTTTGTTCCCTAGGCCCCTTCCTCTTTCCTCCCCTTGGCTGTGTGATGGTGAGTCACAGCTGGCCTCAGTCGCTTTACAAATATACAACACAGTTGGTTGTAACAGGCGAAGACATTTGATAAATAAACCCAAACCTCAAAAATAAGATGGTCTCACCTTTTCTAATGTGACTTATCACCTTCTCTGAAAGGGAAAAAAACCCCATCTTGCTTCAAAACAGCAAGAAGCGTTTTCAGTTCTGACTCCTGTAATGTCAACATCTATGAGGATGTTCCCTCAAAGCAAACACATCAGTGGAGAAAACATGATAGAGATGTGGAAGTGAACAATGTGATCACTCCACTTATCCTGAAAATATTCAATCTTTTAGGTTGGTTGAGCCACGTTCACCTGACTTGTCCAGAACGTCTTGTTTCAAGTTATTCAAAGGCAAAAATGAGGTCTGAACTGCTTGTAACAAGTTAAAAAATAATCTGCCAATGGAACATGAGAAGAGTTACTTGAATTGAGACATTATTCTAGTTAAAGCAAATATTAGAGCAAATTTTTCTAGTTCCATTGGCACATTTCTTTTTTTACTTGTAACAAGCAATTCAGGCCTCATTTTTGTCTTTAAAGAACTTGAAACAAGACATTCTCTTGAACTGACCAGTTGAATGTGGCTCATATCAAATATGAAAAGACAATTTTTACTTAGAATAAGACAAAAACATGTGATAAGATTTCAGTTTTTTTGCAGTGCGGGAAACGTCTGCTCTGAGTCAAGATGAACACATTTAGCTGTGTGTTCACACATGCAGGAGTTGGAGGGTTTTTCAGAGGAGTGTGAAAGTAACTTATATCTGTAAAACCCTTCAGTTAGTTCTTTCAATTTTAGATTTGATCTATTAGTTTTATTTTCATTTGACTGTAGTGACTTGCAGAACCTGATGCCAGAAGATTTCAGTGAAAACATGACGGATAATCTCTTTAACTGTGATAACATGGATGTTATGAAGTTTCTTAAAGCAGTATTCATCTCTCACTCCTGTGGCTTCAAAGTTAGCCTAACAACAATGAGATGAGTGATGCAAAGTAAACTGACTGCTCCCCTCCAGACTCAAGCTGTCAGTCCTGTAGTGCTGCCGTCTGTTTGTCACTAATCAGTGTCATCCTCCCTGCAGGCTGCACGCCACAGTCTGCTCATGTGGTTAGCACAGAGTTTACTCACATTCAGCCTCAGTGAGAGGGAGATGAGAACTGAGATGTGACTCAGAAGCTGGAATGAGCTTATAATGGTGCTCAGTTATCAACAGAACAACACAGTGTCTCATTGCCTTCTTAGTCAGCTTTCTCCATGGAACCACAAACCAAAATACTTTTATATTCCAGCTTTATTTGACTGTTATCAAACACTTCAGTCAGCGCTTTATGTGTTTTTTGTCAGTCAGTTTAAAGCTGCTTATAAACTGAGTCCCCAAGTCATCAGCAAGTTCAGAGATCTAACACAAAAGGGCTATGGCATATATCCTGACTTTGAAAGATGAAAAATGTCTCAACAGTAACAAAATTCCAAATGCCATTTTTTCATCGGCCTACAGAAACAGAAAAAAAAAAAAAACACTCAGGAAAGACATTATATTTCAGCACCGATGGAGCTACATTCCTCGACTGAAAATCAGGCCTTGGTTTACAAAAAGCTTCTTATTGCTCAATTTGTTGCCTTGTTAATGTTGATGCAGAGCTGCTGGCAGGATGTCAGGCAACAAGCCCAGATACTGACTAAAAGATCTTGTCAGATTATGTTTTCTATTTCTGTCACCAGGTAGCATTTCTTAGCCTGTGTAACTGTCAATAACAACCAAGTGGTAGCAGCAAGCTGGAACCACAAGATAGACCCATACAAGAGCCATTCAGAGATACTAACCAAGAAATTGTAAATTAAACTCACTCTGAGGAAAGCAACTGTAACATTTACAGCTTACCGTCAGATTGCCCATTACACTGCAGCAACACTGGTATGTAATAGGGCCTGCAAGAAATCACAAAAAGTTGCCAGTTATCACCACCACCATCCTCATTTGTACAATAAACGTGACAACACATCAAGTCAGATGCTAGCATTTTATAAAGCATTCCCAGTACTTGCAGTTTAGGTCAAGAAATTGGCATCATTGAAAGCATCTTTTATTATTATTACTATTTTTATTTTTATTTTTTACAAGAAAGGGGGAAATGGAGAAAAAGTTCCTATGTCATACAGATCTTATCAAAATGTCTAAGGAATTAATACACTGTGAATCAGCATTTTTTTAAAAAGTACACAAAGGAACACTTTGATAATATTATTTTGAAATATAAAAGCGCTTCGAGGAAAAATGAAGTTGATTCATTAAACCAGAACAAGAAAAATGTCAGTGTTAAAGGGCCTTTTATTCTCCTTTACGATTAAATGCTTTTAAATAAACCGTATCTAATAGACTCAGAACAAAAACCTTGAGGGAAAATGTGCATTGTCGTTTCAGTACCAGTAGATGGGGCAGCGAGTTTGAGTTTTTTTCACTACTTGACCAGAAGCCAGTTGGATAGACACACTTTTTCCACTACCATCAAGCTAAAAAGAAAAACTGAAGGGATACCGGAAACTGTTGCATTTTGCGTACAAAATAAAAGCACGTTTTTGAACGCTATACCTTTTTGTATTATCATCTACTTTACAGTTTATTGTATATGGAAATTCTGCATCTTAAATATTGTGACTTATCATATCAAACTAGGGTTTTCTGAACGCTATCACTGTGAATCACTTTTTTTTTTTTTTTAGTTTTTACTGTATTGAATAAATCTTTGTGGTGCTGTATCTAGTTTCCAGATTTTCAAGCTGTTTTGACAATATGCTGTTTTAGTAGTAATATCCTGTAGACATTTTTTTGTAAATCACATTGAACGACTGAAGCCATGTGATCCTCATTCTTATAACAACATGATATTGAGGTACTTTGGAACACGCAGACATCACTGACAGAGTAATCTGGAGGTTGGCCACACTGCAGGTGACAGAACAGAACACATGATTTGACATATTTAAATGATGACCTGAAATGGCCATCTCTGAAAATATTACACTGCCAACAATAAATATTAAAACCCGCTATAGTTTGCAGATGTATTATTTTGAAAGCAGATACCGGAAGTCTTGCTTCCTGTTTTGTGAATTTGACACCGGTCTGCGCCGCTGTGTTGGCAGTCCGTTGTATCGAAGACAGCGAAGCGCTGGATTCAAGTGTTTAACCTGGTCCCCTATGGTTCTGAAATACTCAGTCCTTGCAGGTAAGAAAGATGTCAGAGAATCCGAGCATTGGACGCTTAGAAACACGCATTTACCTGTATTTTTCATGCTTTGTTCGTGTTCTGCGGTTGAAACGGTTGTTGAAGTGTCATTTTAATTTCACGACTCGGTTGGTCTTTTGTTGAATAGCAACACAAAGCTACACATCAGCACCGTTGCATGTTTCGAGTCCTATTTGTGCAACAAGTCAAAAGAAATAAAGTTTGGAGAAGTGCGCACTAATGTAGAAGAATAATGTGGCAGCTCTGTCAGCACCGTGCAGCGCTCTCCTCTGGGATCACGTCAGTTAGCTAACGTTGATTAATGAACCTAAGTAGCTAGCTAACTGTTAGCTGACTAGTTAACTAGCTGAGTGGTAACCAGACGATTATTCTACAAACATAAGCTTTAACATTGAAAGCATGCCATAACTCGGTTATTCATTGTTGTATTGCTTCATCACAATCAAAGTAACTCATTGTTGTAACAGGTAACATATTATAGATTATAGTGTCCTCTTGTGTATTTGGCGATCAAACAATGCAACAATGGTATGTACAAACAGTCCTCCCGATCGTAGATTATGATTTGAGATAATGTGACAGGTGTGGATAAAAGTTGACGTTTTATTTTATGGTTTTTTGTATATATTGATCAATTAAGAAAGGTTTTGTTGGGAGCTTAAAATGCGTTGAGAATCAGTTTATATACATACATACATATATATATATATATATATATATATATATATATATATATATATATATATATATATATATATATATATATATATATATATATGTATATATATATATATAAAAAGCTTTATTGTGGTAGAAGGTTGAAATAAAATCTGTTTTTTTTTTTTTTTTTTTTTTTTTTTGCTTACATTTAAATAAATGCTTAGCAGGGAACAGCAGGAGACACTAAAATCTGTTAATTCTGTTCAAAGTAAAGTCTAACGGTAGGCTCCTCCTTCTGCTTAAAGATTACAGATTCTTATTAAGGATGGGACAAATACCAATATACAAAATATTTAAAGTTCACTAGGCATGGAGCCTTTTTTTTGGGAACTTGAGTCGAACAGATGAGCCCAATGCACCAATTCTTTGCTGCTGATGACTGATCTAGCTTCTTGATCCCTGATATCAGAATTGGATCAGTACATCCCTAGTCCACATTGTCTAAGTGAAGTGCAAACTCATTAAGAGCCATGGTTCACTTCATATCCGTGGTGGCGGTATGCTCAAACTCCAGCTGTCTGTGCTCTTGCCACATAAGAATACAGTTTCTTCTTTCTCAGTAAACAGTCTCAATATAGGCTCAATCTTAGGCCCCATACTTTTTAACGTATACATGCTGCTGCTAGGAAATGTCATCAGGAGACATGGCATCACTTTTCATAGTTACACTGATGACACACAGCTGTACATATCCATGTCTCCTGATGACACAGGGCCAATTGATGCCCTTTTAAATTGTATTTCTGAAAATAAAACCTGGATGGCAGAAAACTTCCTACAGCTCAACCAGGACAAAACTGAGGTTTTAATTATTGATCCTCAGGCTCAGGGAGAGACACTTGTGTCAAAATTACAAAAACTGTCTTTAAATCCTTCAAATCAGGAAAAAAAAATGTGGGCGTTATTTTTGACTCTGAGCTCAGTTTTATTCCACATATTTAACATGTAACTAAAACAGGATTTTATCATCGCTAGAGTCTGCCCGTTTCTCTCCCGTGCTAACACAGAGACACTGATGCATGCTTTGATTTCCAGTTGTATTGACTACTGTAACGCCCTGCTTTCTGGTCTTCCCCCAAAAATATCTCAAGCTTACAACTTTTACAGAACTCAGGAGCTCGTGTGCTGACAAAGACCAGGAGGCAGACACATATTACACCGGTTTTAAAATCATTGCATTGGCTCCCTGTGTGTTTTAGGATCAATTTTAAGGTCCTTTTAATGGTTTTTAAATGTCTTAAGGGTCTTGGGCCTTCTTATCTTTCCGAATTGCTTTTACCATATGAACCCTCACAGACCCTGAGATCCTCTGGCACTGGCCTTTCAATAATCCCCAAAGCTAAAACTCGTGTTTTCGGTGAGCACTGTGGCCCCCGTTTGTGGAACATCCTGCCAGAGGACCTGAGGGCCGCAGAGAACATTCATATTTTTAAAAGCAAGCTCAAGACCCACCTGTTTCATTTGGCTTTTAACTAACATCTCCTTTTATGCTGTTTTGTAATATTAATTTTTACTGTTGTAATAATCTGGTGGGTGGGTGGGTGGGTGTCTGTGAAAGTTTGTATGTGTGGGGGTCTTGATGGGGTGGGAATGGGTATGGGTTATTTTTAGACATGTAAAGCACTTTGTGCTACATTTTTTGTATGAAAAGTGCTCTATAAATAAAATTTGATTAATTGATTGATAAACGCTAGACCCTTTTTAGTGATCCAGATCATCCAACTCAGAAATAAACGGCTCTTTCAGCTCCCAAATAGCTGTTCACAGCACTGGCTTGTATTGTTAACATAAAGGGAACCAGCTCTCAGTGCTTGTCCTCTGTGATCAACACATAACTGTATGCACCCAGCCTCAGAGTGGATGCTGTCTGCTGCCACAGTGCTGCCTTCCTGCTGTGTAGTGAGGTGAAAAAGCCCATTTTCAAGTTATTATCAACGTTAAAAGTCAGTTCAATAAATTGATGCAGTTAGTTATCAGTTAACAGATGTGCGCCTTGCTCTGGTAGGGATGTATGATGCACAGTAATGGATTTTTGCAGCTATTTTCAGACTTATATCAGTTGATATTGATTTTGATGTGTGCACACATCTTTATTTCATTCTGAGGAACACCAAGTCTGTCTTAGAATGAAGTTGTTACTTTTGTTATAGCTGTAAAAGAAACAAACATAAAACAAGAAAAAACATTTGTTCATACCTCAAATGATATCAAATACAGAGGTAGTAATGAAAATCCAGTGGATTACATGTTGTTGATAAATTGTGCAGGGTCACAACACAACACACTGATAAGACCCACACTCTGTTTCCAGATGTCTGTGATGAGGCCACTATGAGCAGCATTAGCGAGGAGCCTCTCTTCGTGACTGAAGCAGAAGCTTTGCAGTTCAGGTGAGGCTACAGCTGAGGAGTAACCCCAGACAGGCACAGCGTAGCGAGGCCCTGGGTACATCATTAGTCTGCAGAAGAATGCATCCTCCAGCACACTGAACGGCTGGCTATCAGGAGCAATGAATTCAACGATTTGTATGTGGAGCTCCCTCATCTTTGCGTGGTTCTATACTTACAGTTAACACTTAAAGTGAAATAGAGACTGCTGACTCAGACTTTTCAGAAACTCTTGGTGTTGTTCAGTATTTTGTTTCTTGAAATGCACGGTTAAATTGGTAGTGTTAAAAGACTTGTGTAGCTCCTTCCTGCACAAACCATATATCACATGCATTTGTGCTGGTGCAAACTAGTGATGCTTCAGTTTTTGTAAACATTAGCAGATAATTTCAAATTCCCCAGAAGTCAAATTCTGAAACTTTTATGCATCCTTAGTATTTCATCAGTATCTTTATTGGGCCGTATTTTCTCAAGTTGTGCATCTCAAATTTTATGCAACTAAAGCTCAGCAGTTACCCTTAAGTCATTGGTTGCCAACTTCATTTGTCTTGTGTTTCCCCTGATCCTTTTTAGTCATGCTGAGTTCCCCCTCACTCATGTCTGTTGATAATTCTTTTAAAGTAGAATGTAACACAACTGACCATTACATGGAAACCATTTTAATTAGGAGTGTAACGGTACACAAATCACGGTTCGGTACGTACCTTGGTTTTAGGGTCACGGAGCGGTACATTTTCGGTACAGTATAGAACAACGCAAAACCATTTGCTTGTTTAGCATGTTTAGTAAACCAAAAACTTGCCATCATACAGCAAGGGGGGGGGGGGGCTCTTCAAGCTCTGGTTGGTCGTTAGCAGCAGCCATGATGCACAATTCAGACACAGGCTCCTGTGGCTACGGAAGAAGCTCTTTGATATTCATCTTCTGATTGGCTCACCGTGAGACGTCACGTCCACATGATATCCACATGATATGCACATGATCACAAAGCACGAATCACAGACCACTTTCCTCATGAATATTAAAACGCCTTCCCTGCTCAGCCAATCATAGACGAGTGCTCACGTGAATATTAAAGAGCCATATGCAGCGGCCAACGTAAACTTACTGTACTCGTTTGAATACAGCACTGTACCGAACCGAACAGCATTATAACCTCCTCTACAGTTGCCATGCTTGTTTTTGAGTTTCATTGTCATAAACTCTTGACTCTGGGCTGCCCCCCCCTGGTGGATGCATTGGTTGACTGCAGTGCCAACATAAGGGATGCGTGGAAGTATGTGAGCAGTGGCGGTAACATTGTTTGAAAAGGACAGATACATTTTCGTACGTTAAGGGAGTATAATTGGGGCTTTATTGTCTCCCTTGTGGAACAAGTTGTAGCGCACACGTCCCATTTTATTTAGGGATGGGCGAGTACCGATACCAGGTATTGGTACCAGGCCGATACCAGCCATTTTTAAGGGTATCGGTACTCATGAAGGCTGCAGATACCAGCAGCAGATACTCTAGGCAAGAAAATCTCATGCTGAGCAAGTCCTCCTCTCCAGTAGTTGCTGCGATTAACACCACAGCAAATGTGCATCAGGTTCCATTTAGACGACATTAATGAACCAGGGAGAGTTAAAAGAAAAATGGTTTTATTTTGCGCTTTTAATATTATAATTTTTTAAATATTTATCAAAAAAAAATCTAAACTCAGAGAGAGTTGTTTGTGTTTTATGTTGGCCTTAATGGCACAGTGACTGTGCTGTCTTGGATCACAATAATCTGTCACTGTTAATTGTTAATTTGAAAAGTACTTGTGGTATCGGTACTCGGTATTGTTGAGTACTTAAGAGAGAGTACTCATACTGGTATCGGTCTGAAAGAAAGTGGTATTGAACATCCCTAATTTTATCAATAGGCTTATCTAAATACTTGGAAATAAATTATTAAATGTTTCCGCATACCCCCTGCAATATGTTCCTGCACCCATAGGGTATGCAAACCACTGGTTGGGAATCACTGCCTCAGGTGATAATGTTTTAAGCTTTTCATCTCTTGATTTTAACTTGCTTTTCTCAGTGAGAAGTCAGACTACACTGAGCCATTTGACTGGACTCTGCTGTGACACATTCAAGAACTACAGGTTAGTGTGCACATGCCGTGAAAGCGTTCAGCTTCATTTTACAGCACCTTGGTCAGACATAGGCTGAAGCGAGGGGTATTTTTAGACTGCCTAATGGTAGGTTTTATTGTGTAGGGCAACATTTACTGCCTTACTCTGAGCTGGTTCCTCCCCCGTGTCTCTGTTTGGTTTCCAGCCCTCTGCCCTCGCGCAGACTTTTCATGGAAACACATAAGTGCTGTGTTTCTACTGGAAACTGGCACAGACCTTCACAGGGCTGTGCTGACAGGAAACAAAAGACACTAAAGAAACAGCATGTCAGCCATTATTGAGATGAAAAGCACATTTTTACTTGTGTCAGTCAAAGCTGGAGAATGGCAGACAGGAAAATAAACTTTAATTTAAAGTAACCGAGACATATGAGCAAGGAAGAAATAAATTGTTGCAGTATCAAAGATGTCTTTAGGAAAAATACCTGAGAATATTTTTATACTCCACACCAGTTCAGGTTTTCCCTGCATGGTCTGTATCTCTGGTGTTTACAATCTTAAATTTAAACAGCACAGGTTTTAGCTGCACTTTTTTTTTCAATCTGTCAGGTCAATCACTTCCTCTATGTCTGTCTTGTGGATGGATCTGACTGCCCTTCACTCTTCCCTATCTATGTCAGAGCAGATGTTGTCAAGCTGTGAGCTGCACCTCTCAGGCATCATGGGAGATTTGATGGCAGGGTTGGCAGTATAGAGCGATGTGAGGCAAAGATGAAGTAAAAGGGAAAGGAGCATGAAGTAGTTCACAAACTCTGAGCCAGTTACTGTCTTCTCATTGACACAGCAAGAAGGTCTACATTTACCTAGAATTGATAATTATAGTTTCCTTTAAATGAGTCACTTCCTTGCTTTGAAAACGACAGCTGCTTTTCAGCTCAAATACAGAGTTGTTTACTTTTCATATTAGAGTCCAACTAGTCTCTCTGTGCTGAAATATTTTACTATCACTTATGTGTCTTATCAATAAGTGTAGTTTTCATTTAGCTCTGTAATAAAGTGAAAAACTCCATGACAGGCTGTGACTTTCAAACTGCAATGATGAAATTATGTGGGATAAATCATTTACCTTAATGAAGCTTAGCACATAAAAAAGGACATTTGTGTGTTAGATTATTTCTTTTATGTAACAATGCTTCTTGGCAATAAATCTCATACCAATGGAAAGCTAGTTTATTTGCTATTGTGTATGGTTCTTCCTCAAACTACTGAAACCCCTGTTTGTTAAATCGATAAGTTGTTAGATCGCCAATATATCAAGTTTCTTCAGACTTTGATCATCTAGCCCATTAAAGAAGAGTCATTAGCAGAAAAAGCTGTTTGGCATCTTAGACTGTAAAAAAAATGGACGTCATCTTGCTCAGCTCGAAGTCAGGTCTCTACAAAAACTGCTCCCCCTGGTGGCTGGCTGCAGTATAGGTCAAAAAATTTGGCTTTCAAGTCATTTCAGATGGGCTGTGGTCAAACTTTAAAACAGCAGTACACCTCGTAGAAATGTTTCTCATGTCTAATTGTTGTGGTGGTTTGAAGATAGCATTTGGCTGCCTTGTATTTAAGTCCTCTTTATTCTGAAATGTTTCGTTTTCATTAGTTATACGAGGTTAAAAAGGTTTTCGGTCACGTTTAACAATGATTGACAGCTGCTGTTCTTGTGTATTCTTTTCGTGGATTGTAAAATATGTGAGGTAGGGTCAAGAAGTGTTTAGACTCTCGAAAGAAAAAAACAACGGTAAATGGCAGAGCCACACTGTCCACTCTGTACAGTCTATGTTTGGCATCGGCAAAGAAGATTTGGCAAATTTTTCCTGAGTGTAACCCACACACTCTGCCCAGCTGCTCATCCTACAAGTGTTTTTTTTTGCAGCTGTGGCTCCATTTGAGGGAAGTTCACAGGCTTTCCAACATTGTACCATTTTTTGACAAGAAACATTGCTAGAAATGGTAAACGGACCACTCAAGACTCTTTACACTGCTAGTCTCATTCACCACATTCACACACTGATGGTGAAGAGAGTTCAGTTTGTACCTCCACTCATACCTATTCAGACACCACTGAGCAACAATGGTTACGTTTACATGTAGTCAGTATTCATGTTAAGGCCAATATTCCAGTTTCTGAAACATTTGGAATAACCTGTTTACATGCGTAGGCCTTCCTTTTTACATGGCACAGTGATCAAAATAGCGACACACAGACAACATCTCGACGCACGGAGAACTCCATGACACAGTTTGTGTCATTTTCACTCACTCACTCACTCCCTACTCACTACTCACTATGTAGTGAATAAGATGTAATGGACTATATAGTCCACTCAATCAGCTAAATTAAAGCAACATTTTGGACACTACACTTTCACTCACCAGCTGCTGACAGTGAGGTAATTACTCTCGCGACATTCATGGATGGCTGGGGATTTGCAGTTATTGTTTTTCTTGAACACTGCAAAACGGTATTTATTTCGATGATTAGTAACATTATACTTAGCTTATTTTCCACAACAGCCAAATGTAATAGAAACATTTATTAGACATTACTTTTAAATAAATAAACCATATATTTGCGCGGAACTTATGCTGTGTTTGAGAATTACAAGGTCCAGTGAATGCATCACCCATCACCCGTGATGAAAGGTTCAGCGGCTACTGTCCGTGTTGTTTGTTTCTCTGCTCGAAGTTGAGATTCGGATTTGTCTGAAAGTTAAACAGAGAGCTAAGTGTTATTCTCTGACAGTTTTTAATGTTGTTTCATGGTATCAGTAATCACTAATCATATAATCAGCCATTTCTTCTGTTTGAACCGCAATGCATGATGGTATATATTGCTCATATAGTGAGCATCGCAAATACACTACTTTTCAGAATGCATTGTGGGACACATTGAGTGGACTATATCGTGAATGACCACGCTCACTCAGATTTCAGACAGCACTACAAAATGGCGTGTTCACTAGTGCACTATATAGAGAGTGATTTCAGACACAGCCAAAGATTCCTTTTGAACACGACATGCGCAGAATACAAACTAATGTTCCTTTTAGTGGGGATATGTGGGCGTATACGTGACCAAATATTCAGGTTAGTAAAGGAGCAACCTTGGGGTTCAGTGTTTTGCTCAAGGACACTTCGGCATATGACTGCAGGGGCTGGAATCGAGCCCTTGACTTTTTGATTGAGAGGTGTCAACTCTACCACTGAGCCGCTTTATTACAACAAAGAAATGATCCATCAAACACAGATTTCTTTGCTTTTCGTGCAACATTTAATTGTTTTAGCAAATATAACTTACTGTGCCTTGTCTTCTGGATCCATAATAAATTCATGCACTGTTGTTTTTCACTTCAAGTGCTTGAACCATTACATTTTCTTCATTCCTCCCTTGTGTCAGCCAGCTGACCTCACAACTGCCATCAAATTGACACCAATTATTCTGATGAAAGCTGACATCTGGGTTTCATCTGACTGGGCAAATGTTGTGGAAACACAGCCAACGCATCTTTGGCTCGGCCTGATTTGGTCAAATGTTTGAAAGCTGCTCATGAGTGCTTTTGGACTGTGCATAAAAGAGCTTTGTTATTGTTTCCTTTGTGCATGTTCAAATAGCACTGATGATGGAATTAGTTTTTCTTTGTTTGCAGAAATAATCAAGTGCAGAAAAACAAAGCTTTGAGTGGTTTTAGAGTTAATCATCAAGAAAGTTGACGGGCTGGACAGGATCTGACTCAGCAGTTAATCTGTCTCCGCGTCAAAGTTGAACTGACAGTTTTCTGCCCCAGAAGTGGTTTGCTATGTGTAGTTTCATTTATTTGAGTGGTATTTAAAAGGGAACAGCCTTTGCATATTCATATTTGTGTTACACAATTCACCATGCTGGATATGAAATTTTACTTCTATTGTTATCAACATCAGTGGATGAGTCTCAAGACGTCACTGTCTTTCTGTTCAGGCTGCAGGGAAGGGATGTGATCTGAATGGCTGACAGAAAGGGACGTGGACCAATCACATGATAAGATGCTGGCTCGAAACCGCTTCCTCCTCCTGGTGATGGTGGGCGGAGCTGTGCTGGCCATCATCAGCCTGAGCCTCCAGTTCTGTAAGTGTTTTAACCAACACAACTGTTTTTTTTGTATTTGACCCCTCCCTACTCGATCCTCTTTGAAGTCCTGGGCCTGCATTCAGATTATATTATGGGAAAAACCCTCAACAGAAAAGGTGTTCTGCTCTGTTGTCTGTATTTGTGTTGTAAAAATATGCATATCCTCTTTCTGCTTCCCCATTCACGTGACCCTATTCATTTAAAACAAAGCAGAATCCTCTATAGACCTCCTATAAATATCCAGCACCAACAGAGGCCCCTGGATGCTCTGAAGCGGTTTTACTCTGAGCTGCACACTCACATCTGCTGGGGAATGCATAGGTGTACACATCATTGTGCCTTTTCCCTATTAGGTCATTGTTAAGCATCTCCTGGGGGTATTGTCTAGACAGTTTCTCTCTGCCAGTCGCAGTGAATGCAAGGAAACCACGGCTCAGTGAATGGAGACGTCTCTTGGGCACTGCAAACCTCACAGTCCAGGTTCTAAATAAATGGTTGATAATGCTGGGAATAATTATTTTTAAAATGTTGAGCTGAGTGTCTCTCTGATGTTTTCCTGTGAACTGAAATGCAGTGGGGATGTGTGAGTGGTGATGGTAAGCCCGTGTCTGGACAAGTATAGGATTAAACTGGCATAAATCATGCTCCAGCACACACAGGATTACAGCGACGTGCAATTTGCAGTGCATGTTTTCCAAGATTTTGTGGGCTGTCTTTCATCTGTCTTTTTAAGATACTGTCCCTTCATTTAATTAAAACATGTAAGCTCAGCTTATTAATTTTTCTTTTCATCTTTTCTCTTCTGTAGCTACAAACGCCACACAAGATCAGTGGTGTGAAAAAAAAGAATAGAAGAACAAGCTCTTGTATTATTTTGTGTAAGCTCACTCTGTCCTAAAGTAAAGGCTTGCCTTCCCACTCATCACTCCCTACCTCCTCACATCCGCCCCCCTCCTCTTCCTTCACTCGATGATAATGCTTGACCATGTGAGGGGAGGTAGCTGTGTGCTGTATGTTATAATTACCTTCCTCTTAAACCAGCCCTGACCTCCTGCTCTGTAATCTTCTCCTGCTGTAAAACACTCGAAGGCAGAAAAGGACACACATGAGAGACAACCCCCTTTGAAATCAGAAGTGTAGATACATCCACACCTGTCTGTGGAAGGTGATACCTTGTTTTTTTCCTTAAAGGGGACATATCATGCTGATCCCTGATTTAATACTTACATATAATATAATAAATTTAAAAACAAGACCTTACACCCTCTGAATTTTCAAAAAATGAGATATTGTATTTTTTCTGATATCCTAGAACGAGATTTGATGCCTCTGAAAATAGGTCATTGCCAGTTGGCCGCGAGATTCCGACCTTAATGACGACACGAGGATCCTTTCTTTTTACTGGAGTAATCTGATAAAGCAGCTCCTCCTCTGTGATGTCAGTTAGTCACACAACCGCCACCGAGGGATACACCCACCAAGAGCCGAGCATAAACGGATAAACTATACATGTTACAGTACTGGTTTGACTCACCACACTGAAGCGTCCTGACATGATCTGTGTCCAGGTGGATTTTCTTCCTCCTGAGCTGCAGAACCGTCCGGGTCTGACTCAGGGTCCAATACAAAAGGACGTATCCTACACTCTGCCATTTTATTACTGCTATCAATGCCTTACGGTGAAGTTTTGGCAAACAGCAAACTCGCTTGGTCTGCTCCATTCAATGTGGCCATTTTGTAAATACTGCCATGCTGCAAAAACCGCCCCCTGGCTCTACCCCCTCCGCCCCTCTGATAGAACTGACCAATCAGAGCACAAAGGGTTGTGACGTTGCGAGGTTACTGGAGGTCATTCTCGAGACGGAGCGTTTCAACAAGATCTTCAGAATGGCCTAAACTGAGGATATTGAGAACGCTATTGTGGGGCAATGAAGGAACTAAATAACTTGTACTGAGGGCAGAAATGCTTTACAGGCATCCTAGTCTGGCATAGTGAAAAGGAGAAACAAGCATGATATGTCCCCTTTGAATTTTATATTTAGTTTTTTCATGGCACTGTGAGGACTAAAAGTGATTTGCTCAAAATCCACAATTCAAGATGAGATCATCAGCTCCAGAACTGGTTATTTCTGAATACTGTTTCTCAGCATCTGCGGTTAGGATGATTTTTCCTCAGAGAACATGAATCTGTTTAGACCAAAAAGTCTCTTTTTCAACACAGGCTGGCAAAGTTTAGCTGTCCAGAGCAAAGCTTGTCTTTAAGAAAATGATTTTGTTGTAATGTAAGAAACTGGAGATGGACTGGTAAAAAGGAAAAAGGAGGTCAGAGCAGAAGAAGCTAAATAGGAGAGTGATAGAGTAGCTCTGAAACACAGGTTAAGCTGTGATAATGTTGATTCCAACCCACAGTCAGCAGTTATTCTGCAGTGGTCTGTTCAATCTTGAGAGTCTATCAATAAAATGAAGAGCCAGGTTACGTTAGCTCTGCTGGTGAGTTTGGTGTTGGTAGACAAGCAGGTAGGTAGGGATGGGTACCAAATTAGTTCCTTTTTTTTCAAATTAGGTATTGAATTCTGTAGTACTGAGTACTGATTCATGCAGAATTAAATAGTTCCATGTTTTGGTATCTGAACTTGTCCTTGTGACTGTGTGGGAGTGGAAGAGTAGGTGATTTCCCATACTGGAAAAGAACACAACATTGCAAGTTTACAGTAAGAAATACATTGAAAAACTTCGAGATTTTGTCATTAAACAAATTAATATTTATTACCACATAAACACACACACAGAAGTACCAAAAAATGGTACCCTTGACTACCAAGACCGATTGCCAGGTACCGGGGATCAGTACCGTATTGTTTCAAATGGGAAAGGTACCTAGACTAATGTTACATGTTATGGACATGTCTCAGAGCACTGGGCTGTGAGTAACACTAAACAGAGAATAGAATTACTTTATTGATCCCAAACTGGGAAATTATTGAAAGTTCACAAACTTTGATCATTGTCACATTTCAAACAATAGCGCTTACAAATAAATACTTTACTTTGTCACTTTGCTCCAAGGGGTTAGAAAGAGGCTCTAGATTCATTTGCTGGCGAAACAAATGCACACCCCTTAAAGAGTCCCATCTGTGCTCATGGTAAGTGTAGTCCTTATCCCAGAAAAACATGACTGATTCTGCACAAAGATCTCATTGGTCAACAGCAAATGCATGCATGCAGAGCCGATCATGAAACTGTCCCAGCATGAAATACAACAGCATTAGCATCTATGCTATCACATGTAGCACTAGTTTTGGGTGGCAACATCCCTCTTTGATATGTGGCCAAACACTTTAAGACACAGAGATCAAATCAATACCTAATGACCTTCCATGGACGTTAAACATTATATGGAAGGATTAAGCAGCCTTCCTCAATAAAGAAGCTTTTCCTGATGCCACAGTTTGTTGAAGAGCTTCACAGAGGAACCAATTTACAAAGTGAAGTTTTACCCACTGATAATGGAATCTGGACTAATGGATGCTATCTGCAGGTTTTTAACAAAATACGAGTGCTCATTAAACTAGATATAGTATTACCCCCTGTATTGTTATCATAAATTATATCATCTTTGTTAAGTTCCTGAAGCTGAGGGTTTTGTTGAAAGTTTTGCATGATTGAGGTTGTCTTGCATACTGTGTTTCTGCATCTTTTATGGAGAACTGGAAGGCACACTTACAGGCTTAAGTGTGCTATCGTAAAAGGTGCTGTTGTGTTTTTTTCTTCTTCCTTGTTCAAAACAGCCTGTCCTTTATTTTTAGATCAGTAGTACTGTTGGAGGAAAGCTGCTGTCATCATTTATTCATCATACACACTGTAGAGAAGGATTCAAGCCATTATCCATGAAGAGCATGTGATAATAGTGTGTCGAAGAGGTTCAGTTTTGGTTTTGGTTCCACATTTGTGGTTATTTTTGAAAACATCATCTTTATTCTTTCTTTTTCAATCTGTCTTATCTATCCCACTTGTCCCGTAACAAAAGCAGACTCATGTAGTTGTTATTGTTTGAGGACTATTATCACGAGAGCCTGAGAGGCGGATGATACTCAGTGGTAGAGTAAATGTCACATTGGCCCCAGGCCACCTCAAATTAATACAGGACTGCTGCAAACACAGCGAGGGGCAAGATGTGCTCTCTGATTGTCACATGTGGGACTCCCAGAGGTAAGTGACGACAGCTCGGAGCCATTTCACAAAGGATGAGTGTAGAGAAGGAACTAGAGTGACTGAAACACAGAGAAAGGGAACTATTTTGGGATGTTGGTGGTGGTGGTGAAGAAAAAGGTGAAGCAGAGCTTGATGTGAGTTAAGTGCTCTAGGAGTGCTGCTGGATTCACAGTGAGGAAGGATGTCATTGGCAGATATAAAAGGAAATACAGAAAGGTTAGTTGCCTGTGAGGAATAACTGAGAGAAAAGGAAAGGGATGAAAAAGCTGGAGTGAAACAAATGAGATGTGGCATTTTGAGGGAGAAGATTTGAAGGCACCCATTAGTGGGATGTCAGGTGATATTTGGTTTGACTTTTTTCACGTTTCCTGCAGAAACAGAACAGTAGGCAGCACCTGCCACAGATCTTTATTGGCTTTGTATCAAAAAAGGTTCAAACAAAAACACAGAAATACTGGATTAGCAAAAGCAGCTGCGATACAACCCACTTGCTAAACCACAGAGGACTGACACATTTAGTCCTTTGGAAACATGATTTAAACCAAGTACAGCCGGTTCTGTTGAAAATGTGGTAGAATTGGTCAATGTTAAGTGGAATTTATCTTATTTTTGTTATATTATGTTATGATATGTTATGTTATGTTATGTCATGAGGAGTTGTAGAAACTGAAAATTCAGAATAACAATGATAACAATGTGGACAGAAGTAGGATGTTCAAAAGTAAGTATAGTCTAGCTAGTATGCTAGCTTGTTGGCTTCTACTCTATTCTGTAACTGAAATATTAGCATTTTACTGTCAGGAGAAGTGGTTTTTAGTTAGAATGACAAACCAGTTTCAAGAATACAAACAGCTATTTTGTCATTGTAGGACTTAAACAGGTTATGGTTGATGAAAAATCTGAGGTAACAAAAACAAATACACAAAACCTTTTTATTTCATGTACTGAGGACTTATCTTGAACAGTTTAGAGCTGTGTTAGAATAGACAAAGCTCAACAGACCGTGCATCGTGCACCTCACAAATTCTTCCCTTCACATTCCTCACATTCTTACTTCCTCCAGTGTTCACACTCACTGTGGGCTCAGATAGAGTGTCCCTGGGCTCTTCAGTCAGGGACAGATAAAGACCTGATGCAAAAGTAATGCAAATGTGTGTTCAGGTCTCGGAGCAGGTTTTCAGTCTTGTTTAGTAATTGTAGATGGCAGCTCCTTTCTGAAAGGATCCCGAGCCCAACCAATGACCAGATGAATGTACAGAACTCAAACATGTCTTTGCTTAAAGAGGGGGTATTTGGCTCATTATTAAGCTTTATATTACCCTCTGGTACCCTCAGTATTTTTATATGATTTGCTGAAAAAATCCCAAGTTTTGTCAGACTGGTGTTTCAGAAAACCCTCTGTCTGAAACAGAGTTTTAGCTGCTGTCGCTTTAAGGCTCAAACCCCCTTCCTTATGTTTGGCTAAGCCTCTGGAGGCTTGTGATGTCATTCTGGTGAGAGTTCAGGTTTTTGTGTTATAAAGTTTTATTGCCGATAAAGTTGAATGATTAATGACCAACCAGGCATCTTTTTGTACAATTTGTAAAAGTCTTTCTCAGTTTAGATTGTTGTTGAAAACATTGGTGGCACTGATATTTAGTTATGGGTACCGAATTAGGTACTTTTATAGGTACTGACCAAATTCTGTCAAAAGTACCAGGTATCGAGTCATGTAAAACCCCAAGGTATCATGTTTAGGTACCTAAATGCATCCTTGTGACTGTGAGGGAGTGGAAGAGTAGGTGATTTTCCATGCTGGACATGAACACAGCAAAGCAAGGTTATATATTAAAGAATAAATTTGTTAAATTGAATTTTTTTTTTATATTTCATCAGTAAACAAATTGATATTTTTTTACCACATGAACACAAAAAAGTACAGAAACCTGGTACCGTTGAGTGCCGGTACCAATTGCCAGGTACCGGGCATAGGTACCGTATCGTTTCAAATGTGAAAGGTACCCATCCCTACTGATAATAGATCATAACCGTTATGCTCTACCATTGTGGAGCTCCATGAGGTAAACAACTACTAACAGACCGACTCAAATGAAACAAGAAACAACCTGAAAGGCTCAAAACTGTAGGATTTTGATAAGACATATCCTGCAGTGAATCATTCAAAAAGTATACTCAAGGACTACACGAAACACAGACACAAAGATCTTTCTTCTCTTGGAGGTAAAAAGGCAGCCCCCCCTCTCTAGAAGTCTGTTCTTAGGATGTTTGTCTTCCTGCAGTTTGCTGGTGGACAGAGTTTCGCTGCACCTGGGATCACCTGGTCAGTTTTCAAGGTTTATTTAAGATACAGCTGCCACCTCATGCTCTTTTTGTCTCATCTACCTAACCAATCTCTACGTGGCACCATGGTTTTGTGGGGTTGACCTCAGCTCAACATGTCACACAACTTCCACCCATCCTGACCACTGACACACACCTCTTCCTGTTTGAACAGTTTGAGTCAGGGGCACATTCTTTTGTAAGACCTTTAGCATTGTTTGGTTTTATGTGTGTTTCTCTTGTATTTTTCATCTTTTGTGTGGTGGTTGTGACATGGTGCTGATATTAAGTCCAGTGTCAGACCAAACATGAGCAAAATCAAACACAGCGCTTGCTAAATATAAACATATTGAGTATCTTTGTGCACCAGGGTGAGGGTTGAGCTGAACTACACCCGTTGATTATGGTATTAATTATAATCTGAACACAGTTTGGGATTGCTAGCTCACATAATGAGTACTTTTGAAACTTAAACATCCAATAAACCCACAGGAGGGCTTATGTTTGCTACGAGGTGACTCTGCTCCCTCTGACTCTTGGTACCACTTCACATAATCATAGACTATAAGTTAATTTCACTTTGCTCTCAGCCAGAGAAGATACTGTATATTAAAGGATTTGGATCAGCATGGGGGCAATCAGGGGTCTTATGAGTTCATCCCTGGGTTCTGCAGCATTGCAGAGCATCATGCTTAATTAAAAGTGCTGAGGAGGATGTTAATCTTTGCTCTAATACCAGTGGCAGCACAGCAGATTGTTTATAAAGTGGAAACGTTCAAGTTCTCTTGATTAGTCCCCTGTGAGCTTAAGTGTCATTTGTATGTGTGCATGAGACTGAGAATGGATTAGATTAAAGCGTGTTGAACGCTGGACAGCTGCAGCAGACCACTGCCATCAACACACACGATACTTTGTGTCAACATTTGTTGTACCTTCAGCCTGCTTTGTATTGACTCAGGCACAAAACATTTGAAGTCACATATGTGTGGACACACCTTCCTAATTTCAGGTTGGAGCAAAGTTTGAGAGTTTCCATCCCATAATCTCCATGGCATGAGCTGGCACAAGTGAGTTTGTGAGCATTTTTGTGGCAGGGCGGCTGTTTTTGAGTATTCCCCCAGCCTGAAGTGAAGCTGTGTGTTTTTTCACACATTGATGATGGTCTCAGCAGCATGTGAGATTGCATGAGGGAAATACAGGGTAAATTAAACACAGATCTTCATTTGGTGGATGGTGCATGCATGATTGCACGTGTTTGTGTTTGTGTTTGTAAGTGGAGGGTAGTAGCATTAATTAAAAAGTTTGACATCTGTGCCACACTAACATTGCCTTCATGAACCTGGTGGTTTTCCCCAAAGATGCTAATTAGAGTCAGATACAGACTGCCAACAAGAAACTAAAAAACTGCAGGTTGAACTTTCATATTGCCTCAAGATATTGTTTAAATATAGTACTTTTTTTTTTTAGCTCTATGAAAAGCTTTTTGTCAGTCAGTAAACTAGAGTTAGCAACAGCGTGTCTTGAAGCCCTTTAAGCTTCACACCAGAGCATCAGGAAGAAACTGATTTTTTTTCTTAACAAAGTGAAATTTTTAAAGAGTCAGAACTTCCCATAACTTCTGCTTCTTGTGAAAATCACATGAATAATAAAAAACTGAAAGAATCCAAATCTTGCAACACTATTTGCACCCAAGATCAAGCTAGCTTTAGCTCATCTAGCATCCTTTCTTGTGAAGCTGATAAAAAACAAACTTAATGAGGAGAAATGCAGGGATTGGACGGACTAACTGCAGGTCAATTTGCGGTCTTCTCGACTGATGATTCAGTTTCTCAACCTCTGGGAGGGGGTATTCTGAGTTCAAGCCCCTCGGACAGCTTCTTATCTTGTGATCTAACTGAGCTTGGTGTAAAGATGGGAGCAGATTTTATCTTCTAAATCAGTTCTCATGTGTACTCCAGCCACATTGAACATGTTCACATGAATGTGTGTGTACTACTACAGTGAGCTCTGTGTGCCAGCGCTGTGTTAAAGCAGTTGGGCAGTGAGTTACAAAAGCCCTATTGTGTAGGTGACTGTGACTGAGTGCTCCCAAAAGTTTGGTTGGTCCAGGCAGACGTGTAGTTGTGTGTGTGTGTGTGTGTGTGTGTGTGTGTGTGTGTGTGTGTGTGTGTAATGGCCGGTAAAGAGGCACAGAGCAGAGAGGGGGACAGGTTGTGGCAGTGAATGCTCCAGTGTGTGGTTGAACTTCAGGGTACAGAGTAGTCGTCAAAATGTTCTCTGCTGCTGCTGGACACCTTTTCTTCTGTCTCATCAGTGGTGAGTTATTGACAGATTATACAGATAGATTTATCATTTCTTACACATAACCTTGTTTTCCTACTAACCTAGATGTCTCTGTAATATTTTAACTGAGATTTCAAATGTGATTAAACTTTTGTTTCTCTGTGCAGTTACTCAAAACCATGCACTTTAAGTGTGTCAGCTCCCCTGTCAAAGTTTTTCCTCTCCTCATTTGTGATCAGGACTGAATCTCTGAACCCCATTGACTGAATTTGTCTGCCTAGTTGCTTTATAGTTTGAAAGAAACAATCTTTTTTTGCCTTATTTTACCGTCAAATGATGGCGAGTCTCAGTCAGTCCCTTCTCACATTTCCCTCTAAAATTACAGTAGAAATGAGTAACATTTCCCCTGATTCCTATCCCTTGTGCCTGATGTGTTGGCTGTTGGAAGAGGTTGGGTAGATTTTCTTCCCTCCATCTCTCTGACAGAGGGGCTCTTAATTATCCTTTCATAATGTATTATCATTATTTTAATGTCTGTTCTGAGCATTTATTTTCAGAACTCAGCATTTCAAAAGACTTGCACTGTGGGGAGAGTTGAGTTTGGCTATCATTAGTATTTACTTGTTAATGCTAAGCATATTTATTTGGGTAAATTACTACATGCCAGTGCAAACCATAGACTGTAAAAAAAATGGACGTCCGCTTGCTCGGCTCGAAATGAGGTCTCCACAAAACTGCTCCCCCTGGTGGCTGGCTGCAGTATAGGTTAAAATTTCTGCTTTCCAGCCATTCCAGATGGGCTGTGGTCAAACTTTAAAAAATGAATACACCTCGTACAAATATTTTCCACTTCCGATTGTTGTGGGGATTTTAAGATACTATTTGGTCGCCTTGTATTCAAGTCCTCTTTTTTCTGAAAAGTTTTGTTTTCATTAGTTATATGAGGTCAAAAACGAGGCTTTACGTAACGTTTAACGATGATTGACAGCTGCCATTCTCGTTTATTTTTTGGGGGGGGATTATAAAATATGTTGGGAGGTAGAGTCAAGAAGTGATTAGACTCTCGAAAGAAAAAAATAATTATTATATTTGTCACCCAGCTCTACTCAGATTCTCCCAGAATCCTTCATTGTCTCTACTGGCTGCAAACTGCTTCAATGGTTGCGCCTGAGACAGGGAATTTTGGCTTCAAAACGGTACAATGATAAATGGCGGAGCCACACTGTCCACTCTATATACAGTCTTTGGTGCAAACAAGCTAGACTTTGCTCACACTGCCATTGGTGGACTGTAGCAAAATTGACACTGTAAGTGTAAGTGATTGAGAGCTCCATCTGCTGACTGGCTGCAGTCAAGGTTATAATGTTAACAGATGGGACAGAGGCAAAACTACAAAACTAGGATACACAAGTAAAGGGTTTCTGTCTTCATGTTTAGTTTTTACTGATTTATGTCCAACGGTTCATTTCTCAGAAAGGGTTCACTATTAAAAAGGTGATTGATTGGCAGCTTTGTTGACACAGCACAGGCTCCTGTTCTGGATTATCACAGTCGAGGAGGAATGGCATCAGAAAACGCAAAACCATTGACATTAGAGTCATTGAACTTTCTGTTGCAATGTGTGTCTGCCTTAAAAACAACAAGGAGAATCTGCTTTTGGCTGTACCCATCTGAGGGTTTTTCAGCATTAACATTTTGGTTAGCAAAAACATTTTGAGTCCTGCAAGCAAAATATAATACCCAAAAGATACAATTTCCCAAACCACAGGTTTACATCATTTCCCCCTTTTTTAGTAGTGGACGGTGAAAAGCTAACTGATTTGCTAACAGGAGGCTGAACAAAGGCAGCAAGTTTTCAGATGGAGATTTTCCCCTAAACTGTAAACTTTAAACTCAGCTGGAGGTTGATGGAGGGGAAGACAATAAAAGTTTTCATGGGGGACAGTGAGTGGTGTGTAAAATGTTCAGTCGTACTCAAAGCACTCACTCTAAGTATTCATTTACGTGTGTGTGTGTGTAGGCAATTACATCTGAGGGTTGTGTTAGCAATGAGAAACTACCGGTTCCTTTGCTTTGTGAGCAGCCAGGGCCTCTCTTGTTTCTCTGCAGCAGGATGTAATATTTGCAGATGACTTGGCAGCTTGGATTTCTAATGTGAGTGTGTGTGTGTGTGTGTGCATGTGTGTGTGACACAAGCAGGGTTTGAATGTCCATCCAACCAAAGGTTCATTTGGGTTCAACTTCTTTTTCTCCCAAGTTAAATCTCTGTGAATGGGCCTTCCTGTTCCCACAAGATCTTCATTCTTATTGGACCATTTCTCCAAGGGGTTGGAGGTTACTGGTGTCCAGGCAACTCACTGTTAGCTCTGAGGGGTTTGAGAGTACAGAGCGGTTGACTTGGGAATGAAATGTGGTTAGATTGCTTTACTTTGTTTTGGGTACTCGGTCATTCTTCGCACTCTACCCCCATATCCTCAGTCTCTGTTTAGCTGTCCGTTCTACAGAAAGCACAAATGCCAGAGAAAATAATCTTAAATGTTGGTGTTATAGTTCCACAAAATTCAAGGGATGAGTAAAAGGCCCTTTTCTAAAAACTTCTTGTTGTAATTTGACAGTCATGACTGTGGAAGATTGTGGTTGCACACACATTTATTCACCCTGGCATGGGACAAGCATCACTTCCCTCATTTGTACTTGGCCTCCACTCTTCATCCTGCTTTTGCTTCTTCATTCCTTCCATTTGCTCTCTCTGCAGTGAACCTGATGCCCACCACTCCAGTCGTGGAGGATCGACTCTTCCAGGGTGCTGATGGAGGTGTTGGCGTGGCTCTGGGAAAAAGCAGGAAAAGAGTTTTCCCAGTGCCTCACACCCAAGAGCCTGATGCCATGGCGGGGGCTTCTGACTACTGCAACCCTCCCAACCGCAGTGAACAGGCAAGGGAGGGTAAGACTGTCACATCTTAAATCTATCTGATCTAACTAAAGACTGCATGCCTGTGACATCAATGCCTGACGTTGAGTTTGGCTACGCACAGTTCTTGTCTCTGAAGTGACGTCCTGGTACAGGGCATTAAACAGAAACTTTAATCAGCCTCTGGATCTGTCTGTTTGATAGACAGCATATAAATACTTAATGTAGCAATAATGTCAGATTTAGTGTGTCAGGACTCAGGGGATGTGTTAATTGTGTGAAAGTCATTTGCAGTAGATTGCATCATCCATAATACTGCAGCACTCTGTCTCTACAGCTCAGCACAAGTCAGTGAAGCCTGGGGCAATCACACAAATATCCCTTTGCTGCCAACGACAAGTAACACCAGCTTCAGCTAATTGAATCTAATTCTGTTTGGATAGCAGTTTTGTGTCCAAAGAAAAGAAATCTATTAGACCAAGAAGAGGTAGATTTGAAGTTATAGAAAACCAATTGTTCCTAAAAAATCCTGACTTCTCTCAGGATCTTAAATCACTCACTTGCAGTTTTAGCTTATTGAGTTTATTTATTGTGTTTACTTTTTATCAGTTCCCTACTTTGAGAAGTATTTTCTTCAATTTTAAAGGTTAAGTTTTTTAAGACAACTTCAGCCAACTTTGACCTCCTCTTGGTATGAGTTATTGGTTTGCCTTGGAGTATTGTTTCTTGAACATGGTAGATTGTTGAACAGGCTTACAGGAGGGTGCCTGACACATTAGGGTACAGAGTTTAAAAAAAATGTATCTCAGTTGGTCAGTTCCCATGAAAGGAAGGTTTGATAAAAGGGCTGACACTGGGCCAGTATCAACATTACAGTTTGTAGCTAAATCGTTGGCTAACATTTACTTTCTACTAGAGCCAGACCGATAGGGGATTTTTGGGCCCGATACCGATACTGGGGGCGAAAAGAAGCCGATATCTGATATATCGGACAATATCTGATATATCAACTGATATCTATCATAAATTCATTGATGTACACAGGATAGATACTGTATATGAACACAAATTATTACTAGCTATTGAAAAGTTCCATCTTCCATTTAATGCATGGGACTAAACTAGATTTTAAGTAACAATGTAGCTGCTTTCAAAACATTCAATAAATACAATTTCAACAAAATACATTGAAACATTTTCAAAAATTATTTCAACGAAGACAATAACTTGTGAATTTATAAGCCCAGGTTAATCCTGCATAGCATTATGAAGTGAGACGCTGTGTTAGTAGCCTTATGTTAATTAACACACAGGAGCAGGAGCGACAGAATCTCCGCGGTGCAAAATTTTTTATAATCGGCTACATTTTGGCCGATGTTGATTAATCTGTGACAGGCTATAATTGGCCTGCCCGATTAATCGGTTGGGCTCTACTTTCTACTTATTACATTGAAGGCTACATTAGTACATTTTTCTAACTAGCAGAAACAATATGTTTAGAAAAACTCATAAGAAAAATTATCATGAATCTTTAAGCCAGGACATCAGGTCTTTCCACCACTCCTGTGTGCTGATGACACTCTCCTCGCCCAGGTCACAGTCCTGCAGACTACAAGCTGCTGTCAGTCCAGATGATGATTCGACACGGTGATCGTTACCCAATCTACTCAATCCCCAAGACCAGAAGACCTCCCATAGACTGCACCTTGTCCAATAGCAGGTACACATTTCTACTTAACATATGAAAATATCCTAACCTCTAGCATTTTTTTCTCATCGTCATCATGATCTCATCATCATCATCCTTTTTTCTGCAGTCCCTTTAGTGCAGTTCAGAAGGGAGGTTGTGGTGTCCTCCAAATGTTTCCATGCTCAAAAAAATATTTTTTGCATGATTTATGGCAATTTCAACCAAGACACTGTATCTGTGGGGGACAGAAAAATGTAGTAAACAAATTCTTAATCAATGTGTTCTCAATTAGATTGTGCTCAACTCACTGTAAACGGAGAAAGTAGACATTACAAAACTAACCAATAAGGATGGAAAATGCCCTTTTTTTAACATATACAATATAAAGAATAAAGAGGACTAAAATAAAAATAAATTTTTGATGCTGTTTCAATTAATTTCAATGATTTGCTCTTACGTTTCTCACAAAGATGCCTTTTCAGTGGTGTGAATAAATGAGTGGTTAACCAGTATCATCAGACTGCTGAAGAGCGTTGCTACAGAAAATTACTTTATTTACAAATACAGGATGACAATTGATCAATTTGATCTATGAGACACAGACACATTCACACCATTTTGGGAAATACAGTTTGCAGTTAGCAGTGAGCTACATTCATTGGTATCAAATTGGTAGTGGTTGCTGGGTGATTTAGCATCTTGACTGTGGAAGAAGGTAGCCAATAAGAATTGTTAGGATTGGAGATTCTGTGGTAAAAAGGAACATCTGTGTGCTATTTTTTTGGAACCAGCAAGGGCAGTTTAGTTCTTACAGAGCTACACACGCCAAACCCCGGGGACACATGCAATTTGATATTCAATTATCTGTCTTCAGTCTTTTCTTAATTGAAATATTTGATGTTTTCTTACACTTATTTTTCATCATACATTTTCATCACCACCTGCAGCTCCTTTGCACCTTTGTGCTCTAACCAAAGTATGAAAACAACAAAAATGAAGACTATGGAAAGCCTTAAAGAGTGTTGTGACACTTTTCATAGGCAGTAATTTAATGACTGAGGTGTAAAGGCCGCAGGAATCTAAGCTGACGCCCTGAAAAGAGTCCTAGCTAAATTAAGTAGTTGCTGTATTTCAAATTAACTGTCACAAATTGAGCTCTTTATGTGAAACAAACTATTTCTGAGGCTTAAAGAAAGAGTGACTAATGCGTAGTGTTTTACATTAAGCTGATCTCCTGTTGAAAGCTCTGAACCAAAGAACAAAATGTGGGAGAAGATGCATGTTCACAGTTTCCTTGTGGTTCCAATGTGGTTTTGGTTAACTACATCTGCTCTGCTGTGCTGCAGAGCAAACGAATACACAAATATCATGATGAACACACACACATTAAGAGTGTGTGTGTGTGTGTGTGTGTGTGTGTGTGTGTGTGTGTGTGTGTGTGTGTGTGTGTGTGTGTGTGTGTGTGTGTGTGCGCGTGTTTGCACATTTGTGTGAATGGTTTGTTGAGTTGTTGGCAATCTTATCTGTCCTGATTAGAGCAACATGCTTTCTGAGCAGCTCTGTTCAGGCAGAATTGTTGCTGCCACAGCAACTCCAGGGAGAGTGTGGGCGGAGAATACACACATACACACACATATGCACTCATACACACTCAGATAATTTGCATTTTATCGTCTCTGATTTGTTCCTTTGTCTGTATCTTTTTCTCAGTTTTCTTTTGTAAGCTTCCTCACTCTGCTCCTCTTTCAGGAGAGCGTGATGAGAGCATCTGGCAGGATCTTTATTAAAAGCCAGCACACCTCTGTGCTTCAGCTTTAGGAGAAGTCTAAAATCAGCATTTCCCCCCTCTACTTTCTGTACTGACTCAAATTTATGCTAACGCCTCATGTGGGTCCTCCAGTGCTGTGAAAACAAGCTGTCCTATTTCTGAAACCAGAAAATGTAGTTTGGGCAGATTGTTTCACTGTGTACACTCAGCCTCTCTTCAAAGATGTATTTAGACCATATGGTTTTAAAACATCCCAAAAACATTCACTTCCTTTCTTTAGAAGATGCACCTGAGTTTAGATTCAGACAGTGACCTAATTTAAATCGAAGCTTTCGCTGCAGCTCTATCAGCTCTGCACATCTGGACAGAGAAGACTCACTGTAATCTTTGGAGCTGGCGGTTGTTTTTCTGATTGGAAGGATGCAGGTCAGCTACTGGACATGTTTAATTATCTGGATTCTTTTTGACCTCTGCAGTGGAGTTCAAAGTAGGCCAGTCAGTGCTAAAGCTTTTCTCAATAGTGATTGGTTTTCAATAAATAAGTTATTGACAGATACAGGATACATATTTGCTTCAGTCAACTGATAAGCACTAATGTGCTCATGAGTAAGCAGCTTCTTCATTTGCTCATAGCAAGTGTTCAAACAAATCAAAGTGAATGGAAGCAGGTCACACAAGAAGGATGTTTTGGTTCAGTATTCTAACAAATGAACCTAAAATTATGTTGTGATCAAGTGTTTAATGTGTGAAAATTTAAATGAAGGTATGGTTGGTTTGCAGTTATGAAATGAATTTTACTGTGAAGACATATTGGCACACAATAACATTACCTGCTGGAATATCCATGAATAACCAAGCGGTTCAGTTTAATCGACTTGGTACGGCATGCATTTTGTAGCATTTCCTTTGACTAAAACCAGGACAGGTCCCCATATTACTGACCCATACCGTGCCAAGTTTTGGTGCCCTCCTTCTGGGGTGCCAGACATTGATCTGACCTCTGAAAGTGGAGCTAGAAAGACTGCAGGCTGTCGATTAATCAAAAGAGTTGTCACTTCCTGTTGTTGGTGTATTTCTCCTCTCTGCACACAGCCTTCTCTCAACTCAGCTCAACTCAACTCAAACTTTATTTATACCGGTGCAAATATAAAATAGAATAAAACAAACAAAAATTAAATTAAAAATTATACCAGATGACCGTTCAAGCTTTAATCAAAAGCCAGGGAGAAAAGGTGAGTCTTGAGGGAAGATTTAAAAACCTCAATTGACCCCCCAGAGCGGGCATGTAAAGGCAGGTTGTTCCACAGCCGGGGGGTCACCCTCAAAAAGGCTCTGTTACCTTTAATTTTGATTTTCGTTTGGGGTGACCAGACGCAACTGACCAGTTGATCTCAGTGTCCTGGCAGGGACATGAGGAAAAAGAAGTGCGATCAGGTATTCAGGGGCATGGCCATTAAGAGCTTTAAAAACAAACCTAAATCTATTCTAAAAGCAAATGGGGGCCAGTGCAGCGAAGCTAAAACAGGCGAAAAGTGGTCCCGCTTGTGTTTCCCGGCAAGGAGATGGGCAGACGTATTCTGAACTGGTTGCAGACGATGTAAAGGTGAGTTTTCAAGTCCAAAATACAAAGAGCCACAATAATCCAATCTAGTGTCAATAAAGCATGGATCACAGTCTCAAAGTCTCTGTATGGCAGGTACCCCCAGTACTTTTTTATAAAATCCTCAAATGATAAAAGCTGTTTTTGATGACTGTGCGAACCTGGCCGTCAAATTTCAGCCTGTCATCAAAAATTACACCAAGATTCCTCACAGAAAGCAGTGGTGTGAGGGGCCCCAGAAAACCAGGTGGAAAATCCGATGGACCACAACCAAACACTAACAATCCAGTCTTTTCTTCATTCAAGTGAAGAAAGTTTGCGCTCATCTAGGACTTGACATCTTTTAGGCATTTAAGCAAAGTCCTCACAAAATCAATGGATTTTGAAGTCAAAGGCAGGTAGATTTGAACATCATCAGCATAACAATAAAAGGCAATGTTGTGTTTCTTAAAAATCAACCCAAATGGCAGTATGTAGAGCAAGAAGAGAATAGGCTCGAGCATGGAGCCTTGGGGGACCCCGGAGGTGAGAGATGCTGAGAATAAGGTGAATTCACCTGCGCTTTGTACCAAAGAGCTGCATGGCAGTCACAAAGAAGAAAAAGTGCTAGATGCCTTCCATCCTCTTTGTTTACTGTGTCAGATTTTTCTTCTTCTTTGGATTTATTAATGCAGTAGACTGTGGGTTGCTGATATGCTGTCATGCTATTATGTAGCTGACGCAGCTATCGGCATCTGATTTACACGCCACCTACCAGGAGGGGGCGAAGTTAGCTGTGGAAATGCAAAAAGGATCAAGCTTTACTGATCTGACCCATATCAAACTGTACTGATTCATACTTGACTGCTTGGTGTAAACAGGACTCAAGTCTGTTCCTAGGTCACCAAAGTTGTCCCTGAGCATTTCTGCTCCCCTTTTTTATTATGTTTGTTGTGAAATATTCTGTATGTGTCATTTTTGCTTTAATTAAATGAAACGTAAAAGCAACTGTTATAGATTAGGGTTTCACAGCAAGAAGGGGGCTGGTTTGATTTCCTGTCTGTGCAGATGCCGTCCTGTGCAGAGTTTACACGTTTGCTACACAGTGCAAAAACATACACATCTATTTGATTGGCCCATGAAGAATTGACCATGAGTGTGTGCTTGTATGGATGGCTGTCTGCCTCTACATGTTAGCCTAGTTATAGCCTGTTCAGGGTGTTCCCCGCCTTGTGCCCAATGACAGCTGGGATAGGTTCCAGCCCTCTGTGACCCTGAAGGAAAACAAGTGTGTACATGGAACAAAAGTAAAGTTCAGATCCTGGTGTGAGTTCTTGGGCTTATACAGAGTGAAAAAGTGTGCTTGGGTATCGCACGAGGTCTATCCATAGACAGATCTAGTCTATTCAGTTCAATGTTCTCATGTGTTTAAATAATAAAAAAAGCCTTAAGTTTCAGTTTCTTTCTGGTGTTAAGGAATAGTTGCCTCCACGAAGGAAGTTTTGTTTTTGGGAGGGCTTGTCGGTTTGTCTGTGAACAACATAACCCAAAAAGTAACAAACTGATCTGAATGAAATTTTCAGGATATGTTCAAAATGGGATACGGAAGAAGTGATAGCATCTTGGAGGTAAACCGGATCACCGTCTGGATCCTGGATTTTTTGGAAGGATTCTTTATCATTGTGAGATAGGGTCATTTTCACCATTGTGTATAACTCCACGATAAATGGTCGGATTGCTTTGCCAAACAATACAAGACAAGGTCACCGTAGTTTCTGACAGATGTTAAAGTACAATCCAGATCTTAGCAATATTCTGGATACTAAGGTCTGATATAAAATGTGTACTAGGTCATCATCATTTCCAACACTGTCAGGTAACAAACTATGGTACAAACCTGCAACTAACACAAAATTGTAGCAGACAGTCTGCTGAAAGGGAGTATAACATTAAAGTAGGACTAAAGTGTTGGTGACAATCACATTATGCTTGGTGGAGGTCTGTGCTCTCTGAGTGCTTTTCTAGTTTAAACTGCTTTCAACTGAGGGTGCAGTTAACGCTAAAAGTGCAGTGAAGATCTTCTTTACGACAGGACTGCATTTGTTTTGTTTAGATTTCGTGTGTCATAAAGAAGTTCTCAAATTTTACACAAAACTGTTTTTGGATATATGTCTATATCTAGGATGTCTGTCAGCATTAAACCCAGGATGCGGCTCTGCTCATCAGAGCCACTTCCACAGCTGCAGCCTCTTGTATGCATCATTTCTCCCTGCGTTAGTGTTGAATTTTAGAGACAATTAAATGCAAACAGAAACCAGAAAAAATGATTTTATATTTCTCTGCATCCTTGTTGGAATGTTGGTAGTTTTGTTTTTATTTACACAAGGGTGTGATTACAGGGATGTGAACTAGCATATGCCCAGGGCTGGATCCTAACAGAGAGCTCAGTCTGTGTGTTTATCTGTGTGTGCTTGTGTGTGTGTGTGTGTGTGTGTGTGTGTGTGTGTGTGTGTGTGTGTGTGTGTGTGTGTGTGTGTGTGTGTGTGTGTGTGTGTGTGTGTGTCTCTGTGCTGGCACCAGCTTGCCGACCCACTGTCTCCGTCTGCGGTTAACTGAGCTCTGTTCAGCAGGGAACATCACTCTCTCCTTTTCATCTCCCTGCACTGACGTCTTTCTCAAGGTTTTTGCCTTAGTGGATGTGGACCAGTCCACTCCATTTACTCTCATTTCTGTCCCGCACTCTCCCTCATGTTCAGGGCCTTCTACACCATTTCATTACTTTTTCCTCTTGTTTTTTTCTCCCTTTTTTTCTCATTTCTCCACCCTTTCCTTCCTCCCTCTCTGTTAATCTCTCAGCCTGTCCTATCACTGATGATAATCCCTGCTTAATGTAATTGGGCTGTAATCTTTGGTTAGCAACAATCAACCTAATAGTCCGCCTGGCTGTCTCTTTGTCCACACCAGTGCCCCCCAGCTGCTGACATCCTGTCTCCCAGCACAGCCAATTAAATCGGGATCGTCCCAAACTCCCCTCAGCAAACTGATCCGCTGATGACAGTGCAGAGCAGAGCACTGGTGGACAAAATTCCTGATGCACGTCACCACCCTGATGTCCTCACATGCCTTGTGATGCCAATAAAAGTGAATTATTCAGACATAATCCAGCAAACGTGGCTGCAGATTGATGCTGTTGCAACAACCACTAATGCAACACGAAAACAAAAACACTGCATTCCTCTAAAATTACTAAATGTTTTCAACTACTTCCGTCTACATTAGTGGTTCTTTGAAGCTTTTATCTGGACACAAAGAGAAATGCAGAGATGTGTCTTTATTCTAGTGTTTTTTTTCTGTAGATCCAGATTAACTTTTCTGTTTTTGATCTTTTTCCAAAATCCAGTGCATGATTTAGCAACGTGAGGACATTTTTTATGCCGTACTCCTGAACCAGTACATGATCACTATGGAAACAGTGTGTGCGCTTGTGTGTGCGAGAGTGAGTGTGTGTGTGAGTGTGTGTGTCTGTGTGTGAGTGCGTCTCTTTAATCTGAGCGAGCTGAGCTGCAGCCTCCGCAGATTTGTTTTATTAAACTGTAATCTTCAATCATCTCTAATCTATTAGATAACCGACTGCTCCGACTGCTGCCCTCATCTCTTTGTGTTGAGTGCGTGTGTGTTTTATTGCTCTTGTACAGCATGTGTAGGTGCGTGTGCATGTGTCCTTTAGAAAAAAGAATCATTCTTTCATCTTTTTTATATCTCCATCTCTCCTTCATCCCACACGTTGAGCTGTAGTGTTGTGTCAGAGCGACACCTGGTGGAGGATCAAGAAAGTGCCCAAACATGCAATTAACATGGTGCACATGGTGATAGTCTGATGTCACAGTAAAAACAAAAATTAATGTAATGTTTTTTTTTTAAATGTATTTTAGTTCAAATGGCTTTTAGTTTTACATTTGATTTTTATTGAGATGTGTGCCAGAGAAATACATTATCTGAAGACTTGTTATAGAAGTCTTGGGGACCATGTTTTAGCTTTCTGTAAGTTTATCATAGGACTTTCATATTTTATTTAAAAGGGAAGGATAGTGGACAGAGTAAAACACTGGTGGAGTGGAGAGCAAAAGGACTATAGTTTCATTACTGTAAATTCAGCCCAAGCCACACAAACACCCTTAAATCCTTTTTTCTTTTAAATAAAAGGATATGACTTTGTTTTAAACCTAAAAGATGGATTTACCTTCGATGAAAGTGGCCCTTAGATAAGATGTATAAACTTAATTTGAAGTAAAACAAATCTCATGTAATGCACTTTCGAGGAATAGATAACAGACAAGCTCACAAATGATCAAGAGAGCAGCTTCACACAGTTTAAAAGGCTATCAATCTAAAGATGGACCAAAACAACTTCAAAATACTTCACTGTGTTCAGTTAACATTGTTAGAGCGGGTGAATTAATTTCTTGTCGGTTAAACCACTATAACATAATTTTTTCATAGTATTGTTAATCTCCATCCATACACAAAGTAATAAACAAAAGAAACAAGAAAACACACAAAAAACCTACACACAACTATATAAGATCAATAGAAAAAACACAACAACAACAAAAGGTAAAGAATAAAACGTAATGCCCTGGGAGAAGAAACCAGTGAGTAGTTCCCATATAAACTGTATTCATCCCAATCATAGTGTAAACATTTTACATTCACATATACACAGTGTTGCTCATAAAGTTGAAATGAAATATCATGTGCCTCTGAGGCACATGAAATCATTGTGTTTCAAATGTTTAATGTTTGGAAGAGGTCAATGAAGTTTTGAGAAGTCATACACACTTAACCTAGTCTTAATCTATAAAGACTGAATCCTGTTGTCACAGTCATTTTGTAAGACAAGGTAGAAAAATATTTTATTCCAACTTTATTTGTAACTGTGAATTTATCCTCTACTATAGTTTATACAGCGTCATACTCTACTATATGTGTATATATGAACCTGTCACTCAGGTCAGCTCCTATAAATATCTTGGAGTTCATATCGACGATGCATTCAGCTGGAGGGTCCACGTTGAGAGTCTCTGCTCAAGACTACAGCAGAGATTGTACTTTCTGCGCAGACTGAGAGCTTTTGGTGTTGAGCAGAAGGTCATGCTGTTGTTCTACCATGCTGTCCTGGAGAGTATTATAAGGTACGGAATCACAGCCTGGTACGGTAACTTGTCTGTACAGCTGAAGACACAGCTAAACCGTCTGGTACAGCAAGCAATGAAAATTATGTATGTCAAAAATCACACTTCTCTCCAGACCATCTTTGAACAATCTATCATGACCCAGGCACAAAAAATTGTGTCAGACGAAACCCATGTTCTCCATGCAGAGTATCACCTGCTACCCTCAGGGAGGAGATTCAGAGTCCCCCGCTGCAGGCTGAACCGCTTTAAAAACTCTTTCATCCCAACATCTATTAAGATTATGAATGAACTGATGTAGTCTTAATCTCTCCTGACTCTTTGGCCTTCATACTGGTTTAATGTATTTTATTTAAATTATTGGTACTGTGCAATAGGGATGTTCAGAATGCAATTGTGATGTGTTTGTGACTGTGATGTTTGTGCTATGAATTCATGTTGCTCTTTTATGACTGCAGGACCAGCAAGGAGCCCATGACAAATTTCCCCGTGGGGACAATAAAGTATATGAAATGAAAATGAAATATTGACTGATAGAGCAGATAAATTGAGGGCATTATAAAACAATCGAAACTGGCAGATTACTGCACTTATCAGGCAGATTGGGAAGAGGATCGACAACTTATTTGAAGTGCAAAACCTTCAAGATGACCAATATATTCATTGTATTCTCAGAGTATTAATGCAAAGACAGAAAAACCTCAGTAATCAAAGTAAATTTTACGAGTAAGAAAAACAGTTCTCATCTGTGTTTACCAAAGATCTTCCATCGTAAATTTTATGTCAGTAAATTTTGTCCTCAATAACATGTTGATTTTGTATTTAATTCACATAGATGATATTGAACAACCCAGGTTTATTTTATTATAATTTCTTATCCCCTCTCCTAGCTCAATAAAACAAACAAATCATGGCTCAAATGTTCTGTTGTGTGGTTTTGACTGCCTCAGTTATCTGTAAGTATTCCTCATTATATCACACTCTTACTTTTTTAAATCATCCTAACTATAGGAAGCCTTCCCATCCTTTGCTGAACTCCTTCATCAGTCACATGGGCAAAGGTGGGCATGGACACTGGGAGTCACCACTGAGCTCTGTTCCCCGTCTGCCTAACCACAGTGCCTGTGAAATGGGAGAACTCACACAGACAGGTGGGTGAACGAGTGTGATTCAGATTTTGGTCAAGCAGCAACCTCCGCCGTAAAAATATGAGACAATGCGGAAGTGCTAAAATCTGCGGTTCCTCAAGTGTCTGTTTGAGGCTGGCTCTAGGAGTACTGGAAGTCACATAAATGCCAAGTCAAAAAAAAATCTGTTTTAACAGCAGAAATTAACCTAATTACAGCCTGGTTCAAAAAAACATCTCCTGTCTGTATTGCTAATTTTGCTATCGGCACACACTGTATGGGGTGTTGATTTTTTATTTGACTCAGCAGTTTAAAGAAAATTAAGATCGTGAGCTTGCCCAATCAAAGGCACAGCTCAGTTCATGTGACAGGCGTGTGCCCTATAGCTGTACTCGAAGCCCCCATCACTTCCATTATAGCTGTGAAAGCCAATATGCTTCAAAAATCTGTTTAAGAAACAGACGAGTGACATCAGGGAGACAATGTCTATTGATTATACAGTCTATGATTTTGATCATCATGCATCTCTGTGTAACAAACAAATCTTTCTCTTGTTATTGGACAACTTAATGTTTTATGAACTGCAATAAAACCTTTGTCACACTGACACTTTGTAAGTCTATAGGGAGAGTCTGGTAGAAATGACAAACAAGCTTTCATCTTGTTTTACTTTCAGGTGTTGTTCAGCATCTGCGCAACGGGCAGGTCCTTCAACAAGCCTACAGACGTCACAACCTCCTCCCCCCTAACTGGTCCCCGTCCCAGGTTTGGTTTGAGACCACAGGTAAGAGTCGCACCCTCCAAAGTGGACTGGCCCTGCTCTACGGGTTCCAGCCGGACTTTGACTGGACGAGGCTGACCGTGCGGCACCAGCTGAGCACCTTGTTCTGCGGCTCGGCTTGCGACTGTCCTGCTAGGAACCGTTACCTGGAGGAAGAGCAGAGGAGGCAGTATCGAATTAGAGTGAGCGATACTGAGCTGGAGAGGACGTATGTTGAAATGGCTCGGACTTTGGGTTTGCCCACCCGCCAGCTCCGAGCTGCAAACCCCATCGACTCTCTCCTGTGCCACCTGTGCCACGGCATCCCTTTCCCTTGTGTTTCCACGGGAAATAGCGGTACGAGTGGGTGTCTGACTATGGCGCAGTTTGCTGTGATCCGTCGACAGCAGCTGGATGATGAAGTTGATCGTAGAAAAGAAGGGTTGTATCATAAATATGCGATTCTAGCCATGTACCCCTACCTTAACAGAACAGCCAACAAGATGGAACGTGTTGCGAGGGGCAATGAGGCTGGTCGGCTGCCCCGGCCAGGAGGCGAGGAGGTCTTCACTCTCTCCTCAGCTCATGATGTCACTGTGGCTCCATTGTTGAGCGCCCTGGGACTAGAGGACAGCCGCTTCCCACGTTTTGCAGCAAGATTAGTCTTTGAGCTGTGGAAGAGTCCCCCAGCTTCACAAGGACAGCTAAAGAAGAGAGGTAGCAAAGGTGAGAAGTCAAAGGCGAAGGATGGGGAGCTGTTCCTCAGGGTACTGTACAACGGTGAGGATGTGACATTTCACACCACCTTCTGTCGCTTCTACGACCACCATGCTGGCCAGCCCCTCTGTCCTCTGAAGAACTTCCTGTCTTTTGTCAGGAGAGATATATTCAGGGCTGTCAACGCGACGTCCTACCAGGAGGCCTGCCATGGGTCTCCTTTGTGAGGACAATGAGCTGGCTGACGGTTGTTTCTTCTCGTTTTTCTTCCAGTTAGAAGACGGTGCACTTTCATGCTGCTCATAGTGTCTTAAAATCTTTCGTACTTTGAAATGACGACATTCCTGAGCACAGAGACTGTAGCAGACACAGTACTGTAAGTCGTATCTTTGTCTGGTGTTTCACTTTCTAACCTTTTTCTACAAACCTTTCAAAACACTTTTTGAACAAGTTTCCTTGACCATGTCTGGGAGAGATACATAAGGGACGTATGGCACTTCGCCACTTTATTTCTACACTCCACAATATCATGGGATTTTAAAATTCCAGTATGATAGAAAAAGGGGACTTGATGCTTGAAAAACTTCGCTGGATAAATCATTCCTTGAAATATTTTGTGTATATGAATACTTTTAATGAGAATCACACTATGGGCTTGATTAGTGCAGACGACCCTCAAGGACATGTTTCACTTTGGGGTTTTTATATTGATTTTTTGCAACATTCTGTTTAATTTCGACACTCCTACTTTTTACATTTTGTTTAAGCAACAAAAAGTCACCGCATAGGAGTGTAGAGAGCTACAGTACATCTGTATTTCTAGCCATTGGTGAAATGATTACACTCCACTTGTTGATTTGCTTGAAGGAAACTGAATCTAATAAAATTTGATTCTGAGCAGGACTCTTTCAATCTGTTGTGGTGGTTTGACAAGGAATGGTCAATACATGTGATGATTTATTATGTTTGCTGTCTGAGCACTGATGTTTCTGTCCCGTCTCTTACATCACTTTACCACTAGGTGGCATATTAGCTCCACAAACCTCAGTCAAACAGACTCTTCACCATCTGCTGCAATCAGTTATCTGCTTTGTCAACAGTGCTGCAGGGAACGCAGCACATAGTCAATATATTTATATAAATGTAAGAACCTTGAGTGCCTATCCCCCCGCCAGCAGACAAGTCATGTGTCATCATCATTAGGGACACAATACGACGCTGACAAGACATCAATTGTGCAGCTCATTTTCAAAAGTGCCTCAGCTTGCTCGCACTATGTTTTTTTTTGCTCTGAATCCCCAGAATCAGGAGAGTATTGACTGAAAAATGCAATAATACAAATAAGTTTGGTGAATCACATTTGCAGGGTATGGGCTTGAAGTTGTCCTGGCAGGAGAGAGCTCTTTACTAATGATTAAATTGCTTCTCTGTTGATGCTGTGGATGAATTTCAGCTGTCATTATCAAGGACACAAGCTTTTTATTCTGGTACTGTGAGGACAGGTGTGCTTATAATAATGATTTTAGACCTCTAAATGCTATTTTCATGGTTTCACTTAGTTTGATTGTTTTCTGAAGATGGTTTCCACCGCTGTAACTTTCTTCAAAGAGCTGCTCTGTATCTTTCCACCCAAAGGTTCAGGGTCAAAATAAAGTCTCTGGGATTTTTTTTATCCTTCCAAATGATCCAACTTTCCAACTTTCTGAAAGTTCAGGGACTTTGGGCAGAGAGTTGCAATGCTGAACATTATTGATTGGAAGATAACAGCAGCATACAAAGACTCCTTCACACTTCAGCAGACTAGTTTTCACAGTTCTAAGTAAGTTAGTGGAAACCAAGCAGCGCCTTCTCATTGTTAGAAACAAAAGTTTGTTGTGGCTGACAGGTGGGCTCATTGTAGATGTTTGCAAACAAGGCAAGCTCTAATTCTTTTTCGATATTCTTGATTAAATGGAAGTTGGTTTGAGTCAGCATGTTCGATGCGGTGACCTTTGTCTTTTGGCTTTATAAAGCCCATTCAAAAACCAAAAGGTAATGCAGCTGAGACTTTGTTTTATAAGATTTATTGAAGAAAAACAGGCACCAGCAGGCTCAAGGAACCTTTAAATCAGGGCTCCCCAAATTATTTTCAGTGAAAGGCCAAAGACAAATCAGGGTGAAGGGCCGAGGGCCAAAACTTAACATTCATGTTGCAGTGCATCATATTAAATATGCCTAGCATCCATATGGCACAAATACTAGATCTATGTCTTTAAGACATTTATTATAACCTAGACAACACTGGGCACAGCATGCTCCTATGAAAACAAAATAGTGCATGTTTTATCTTTTTGAAACGAGGAATAGTTATAAAACTGTACACTTGCTTTAAATCTTTTCCCCTATAAATTACTTCTGTATTTACATTAAATTATGAAAATTATACTCTTTCAAAACAGCAACTTTCTGCCTACATATTAGGCATACTGCAGTGGAATCAATTTCTGTAAAAAGTCCTCATGTTCCCAACTATTTTTTTTTAAACTTTCTCTTGTCATTGAGCCACTGTCTCACACACTCCATCCCAGCCATGACTCTGCATCTTCTCACTCTCTGGTCATTGGCTTCAGATTTTAGCTGATAGGACCAGCACAACCCTACTCCCAATGTAACACAGTGTTAATTTGTAGTCAAGAGAGGACCAGTAAATAAGTAACAGTGCAATAGTAGTAATGATAACTAAAACTATATATATAAAATAAAAATACGAACACAGGCAGCGGGCTGATAAAAAAAAAAAAAAAAAACATGGCGGGCCAACTTTGGCCCATGGGCCCCAAATTGGACAGCCCAGCTTTAAATCCATTAAGGAGTACAATTTTTTTTGTAATATTAATGCTGTATTTACTGTCTTAAACCGACTATTAATTATTGTCTTTTTCCTGTAATACTCCTGGCTACAGAACAAATTGCCCCTCGGGGATAAAAAAAGTTAACCTTGACCTTGAGTAGCTAGTACTGCCAGTCCCATGAATCTTTACTATTGGTTAATACTAGAGCTGCATTTAGTCCAGAGGGACTTTACCCTGAAACTAGGGACTTCTGCCAGAACTAAGTGCATTTTGACTGTTGGAACTAGGTCGAAAATGTAGTTCTAGGGTAATAAAGTCAACCCCTGGAAATGGCCCTGCTTGTGGGGATAGTACTGTTTTCATGGCCAGGAACTCAGGGAGGCGGGGCCTGCAAGCTGAATGGTTCTGATTGGTAGAAGTGTTTTATTATTACCCCTTGTTTTAATATCATAATATACACCTAGCTGTGATTTCCTTAGTTCGATGACTCCTAAACAATGGTCTACTTTGAGCCTGAAAGTGTGAATGTGTCTGTCAGCTCCTGGTGTTCCACATTAAAGAGTGACCCTGTAAACTAGAGACCTCCAGCTGAACGTGTCAGTATATAACCAGTTTACAACAGCTCGTGAAACATAGAGGTCTTTTGGAAAGCATCCTGGTTAAGTTTTATGTACATTCATGTGTGTCAGAATATACTTATCGGATAGGTATTTAACCTTGATCTAAAGCCATTTGAGAAGGATGCATCGCTCTGAAAGTAACCATTGGGCTCATTTTTAAGCCAGAAATGGGCCAACCTCTGCCGTCTTCATTCTCCAGACAGTTTTATTGGTCAAAGCTGTTTCAGGCTTTCATAACAACTTTTTCACTAGTGTTTGTCTCCTCTTAAGTGTCAGCAAACTCATCTGCAGTCTCAGTGCTAACAGGCTAACTGCAGTGCTACACAGGAAGGTGGCCTGGGTTCACCTCCAGCCTGAGGCCTGTTTCTGTCATTCCCTTACACTCTCTCCTGGTTTCCTGCTCTGTCCGCTGCCCTGTCCTCTACAAAATGAAGCCCCAAAAAATGAGACAAAATAGAATAAAGTTGAAAAAAAAAGGTCTGAAGATGCTGAATCACGAGTCGCAGTCTCAATATTTGTATTGTTATCAGGGCTCAAAAAGTTGAATTGATGGATCCCTACTTGGTACCCAGCTTAACTGGTTAAAGAACACAAATATTTCTGTTCCTTGCCTCCTGTTTCACCCTGACCTCCAGCTAACTTCTCACTCCCAAAATTGAGTTAAAACACAAATCAATGCAAATTTATTCCCCAACTTCCCTCGCCATATTCCAAACCTCCCAGGCCATTTCCCATGTTACACTATGACATCAGGGTTGTTAATGATAGGAGCTAACCTTCAACGTCCAATCCGATCCCTCCCCCTCTCGTCCTGCCCTCTCCCACCAACGCCTTTCCCTCCAGGCTCCAACACCCCACTGCCACCCACGCCTCTGATGTCATCCAGCCAGAGCGAGGTGGAGCAGCAATTTTCTCCCGCCACAACTCACTTAATCTTTGATGTTGTTACGCTGCCTCCGGCTTTGGCTCATACACCGGCGTCTCAGTGAGTGTGTGTGTGATGAGAAGGGTAAAGACGGATCAAGGTGAATGTAACGAGTGTGTGTGTATGCTTTCACATGGCTAAATGTGTACATCAGCCTGTTTGTGTAGCCCCTTAGCATTGCCCATTTCCAATCTGGCAACACAAAACTGCTCACAGATTTCTATACTATCCCTAAGCTGTTTGGGATCCTTGAAGCAGACGTGTGTGTATCTATAGGGAGATGATGGAAAGACGGGTGACTGACAGCTCAAACAGTAGGAGAGGATAATTGTGGTCAGGAGGGAAGATGGAAGAAAGGGAGAGGTTGCGGTTTGGGTTCAGCATTAACTTCATGGAATCATCCCAGACTCTCCTCTTTCCAAGACCGCAGACACAGCCACAGGTTGGAGGAATTAAAGAGATTATATTCCATGTTTTAAAGACCTTTCAGAGGAAGAGCAGCAGCTTCCAGACTCTGGGTTAAAGAAGTTAACTTTTGACCAGAGGGAGCAGCTCGAGTTCAGGACAATGCCACCAGTGAAATGAGTCCATCTTCCCACGGTGGGATCTCCTGTTTCCATTCCTCTGTAATTCACAAAGAGGGCAGTTTAAGAATGTATGAGAATGACATTTATTAAAGGCTTCAATGATCTTCTCTTACACAGCGGTAAAGGTTAGACAATTCAATATAAATTCAACAAAGTGAGGCTCCACGGGAACCTGAGATGTTTTACTTTGAGATTTTTAAGCCATCCGGATGACAACTTTATAAAACAGTTCAGTGATGCTGCTTATGTTTAAAACAAAGCATGTCTTTATAACTTATCTGCCAACCAAAAGACTTTCAGGGCTATTAGCCCCTTAAAACCATAACAGAGTTATTTTGCCGCTGTATCTGATGCATATTTGCCGAATAATGGCTAAAGCATATGTTTGGTTCATGATGGTGTTCTTCATTTGGCTCCTAGCTCCTAAATGTGAATAAAAACATGGATAACCAAAGAAAAATAAAAGATGCTGCAGCTACTTGGAGTGATGGGAACTGAAAAAGGTCAAGCTTGGTAAGCAGCTACTTAAAGAAAGCTTTCTGCAGTTCATGGCATCAGGTGTTTTTAACAGGCCACAAAGGTTAACAGGATGTCACAAAGCACGTTGCTAAAAGGATCAACACAAGGCCCACAGAAAGTAAAAGCATCATCTTATGTAGGAATATTCATAGCCAGGCCTGGGAGTCAGTCAAAGATTTAGGTCCATTTTCATATAGCTTCCAGCTTAAATCAGTGATACAACAGTTTTTTTTTTTTGTTGTTTTTTTCTACCTTCGCCAAGGAGGTTGTGTTTTTGGGAGAGTTTATCTGTGAACAACATAACTCAAAAAGTGAGGAACAGATCTTGATGAAATTTTCAGGAAATGTTCAAAATAGAATAAGAAAGAAGTCCTTAAACTTTGGAGTTAATCCAAATCACCGTCTGGATCCAGGATGTTTTTTTTTTAAGTATTCTTTATCATTCTGAGATGGAGCCATTTTCACCATATGTGTATATAACTCCACCATAAATGGCCAGATTGCTTTGCAAAAGACAAGGTCACCATAATTTCTGACAGATGTAAAAGTTGATCCAAATCCTGGCAATATTCTGGATACTAAGATCCAGAATATGAAATATGTACTCGGTCATCATCATTTTAAACACTGTCAGGTAACGAATTATCATACAAACATGTAACACCAAATTGTAGCAGACAGTCTGCTGAAAGGAAGTATAACATTAAAGTAGGACTAAAATGTTGGTGACAATCACAATATGCTTGTTGGAGGTCTGCGCTCTCTGAGTGCTTTTGTAGTTTTTGTTTTCTTTTGAAATTGTTAACAAAATTTCTAAGTTTCATAGTTCTTACTTTTGACTGTTAAAAATGTTATTTTTATTAATTTCTTTTACATTTTTCAATTAATCAAAATTAAAATAAAAAAGGTATAAAATGGGACAGAAAAGGGAAAAAATGGTATTTAAAATAGTTAAGAAAGCAGGATTTGAATTAGTTTACTTTAGTTTTATTTTAGTTTATTCATGCACATATTATCACAATACAAGTGTATTACAGATATACCTGTACATATATTTGTACAGTTCATATGTACAGTTCATACTTGATGCGTGAAAGGGTAACTTTGAAAAAAGTATTTAAAGGTTGCAGCAGGGGGCCCAATTTTTTTACAAACAAAAACAAAACATCAACATACAGACGAACATAACAAACACATAGCAGACGATCCCAGATTAGTAAATACATCAGGATGGATTGTGACATTTTCAGTGTGTTGTCAAGCTCATTCCATATCTGCGGTTCTCTGCATGTAATACTGAAGCTGGTACTTTTTAGTTTCCTTGTTTTCCCCAGTGATTAAATTTTTGTTCCTGGTGGCATGGATATGCAGAGGCAGGAAGATAGGAATGAAATATTATAGGCTTATGCTAAAAATGTTATTTTCCGGTGAAATTAATTGTCATGAAAAACAATTATGTAAAATCCAGATCCTGACCCTGCAATAATGAAAACCAGACATTTTTTTTCTCATATCGCCCCCCAATGGTGAATGGTGAATGGTTATTGATGTTTATGCACGTAAAACTGCAGAATGCTGACCACTTATCATCTGGTCACAAGAATAGCCCGAGGAACAGGTGAGGTGTGGAATAGTTCACAATTTAAGCATCTGTGTGTTACTTCAACAGTTCATAAACATGTCAGTAAGAGCTGCTGTATCTTGGTCACAAAACCAAATGTTGCCGTCTAGAGGAGGTTTGTTGAAGTAAACTCACCTGATGATGGATGTTTGATACAAGTACAGACAAACTGCTCTTTTCTTGCTCATTCACTACAGCTGCATATCATACCCACACAGCTGCGGCACTGAGCTCCAATGAAAATATTTTGTCCTTTATTTGGTACTGAAAAGTTGGCAGCCCGAGTCCCAGGTCTGCTGTTTCTCTTTCACAGTGCTTCAGATCATGTAAGCTAACCAGCTGCTGGCTTTAGCTTTACATGTACTGTACAGACATCAGAGTGGTACAGATTTTAATCATTACATGGCTGCACATAATTCCCCCAAAATTTCAACCTACTCCCTATAATCTGTTTGTAACTACAGGAGGACCAAAGTGTGAGAGCCACTCAGCTAGCCTTGAATCTGCTGAGCCAAGAAAAGTGATATTCTTGGCACATAAGGAGCCATTTTTATGAGATGAGGAGACGTGTGCAAGACAGAGGGAGGCCAAATGTGTGTGCGTGTTAAGTCTAGGGTCAGCTAATTGGGGTCTGCAGTGTGTGTGTGTGTGTGTGTGTGTCCTGTCCATCAGTGTCTAGACTGTGCCACTGGTTGTTTTCTCAGATGTGAAGCTCTATTAAACCCTTTAGTAAAGCAAACAGCCCAGCTACCATAAATGCGTGCCTTTTCCACGTACTTGTGCATCCTGCTGCTCACACACACGTGTTGTGTTTTTCTCCTTGGGTGTGCTCTTACCTGTTTGTGATTTACTGAAGTGGGATCAGGCTCTTGTTAGCAGAATAATCAGGATTTATGACGCTCTCTGCGGTACGTGACAGGACAGAAGCTTTGGCCCACACACACACACACACACACACACACACACACACACACACACACACACACACACACACACACACACACACAGCTGGGCTAATTGAGTTTGGTCATTAATGTCTCACTCTCTATCAAAGTCCCGTTTAATTGGTCTTCTATCACATCAAACACACGCACACACACACATGCACAAAATTAATAAGAGTGGCTTTAACTTTTCTTCCACACACACATTCACTACTTTGTCCAGAAGTGCCTGGCTGCCATTTGAGTGTCCCTGTAGCTTCCAGACCGACGTCTCTTTTTCGTTTGCGATACTCATGTCTTTATTACCCCTTCTTCCCTCGCCTGTCTTCTTCTATCTTTAGACGTTGCACTCACTGCATGTCTGAGTGTGTCTTGAGCTGGGAATAAGTGTGTGTGAGTGTGTGTGTGGCATCATGTAAAACACCTCCTCGAATGCAAATAGCTGAGTACCTCTTTGGTGAATCTTGGGGAGAGAAAAAGAAAGAGAAAGAAAGGGAAAAATAAGATGGACAGAGGAATGGAAGAGACATACATACCAAACACAGCAGAGTGAGAGGGATGCATACAAATGTAAAGCTGGTCCACGGTGGGTAGAGAGAGATGGAGTGAGGAAAAAAAGAGGAGATAGAGGTGGTGGAAGAGGAGGGGAGAGAAGCGCTTGGTAAATGGGTCAGGCCTGTCTGCCATCTTCTGCACATACACACAGCGTGCAGCCCCCAGAGACAGAGCCAGACTGTACAACACGCTGCTGAGAGGAGAGACGACGGAGAGAGGAGAGGAGGAGACAGGGAAACGCTGTGGACAGAGGAATGCAGATGGATTGCTGGGAAATGGTGTGCTACAGACAAATGTGATGGCTCCGAAAGTTCACTCAAATCGCACAAAGACAAATGTTATCAGCTGTGCTGATGGTTCAGATTTGAACTTGTGTTATCATGAGATGACAGTTTTTCAAGGTCTTATACAAGGCAAGGTTTTCTTTGAAACTGAAACTAGAAATGTCCTGATCACAGTCTCAACTAGGGATGGGTACCAAATCAGGTACTTCTACAGGTATTGACCAAATGTAGTCAAAAGTATCAGGTACTGATTCAGGTAAATTCAATGCTAATTGGTGTAAGGCCTGATGTCTTCTCACGGGGTGAGGAAAAGGAGGTGAGGACGACGTGGTGGTTCTCAGGTGTGAGCTAAGAAGTGACGACATGGACCTGTCCTCCCATCCATCGTTATTGGGAACGTAAGATCTATCTCCAATGAGATGGACAAGCTAGCTGTGCTAACCCAGCAACAGAGGGAATACCAGAGGGCAGAGTAGCATCATGCTATTCACAGACATGGCTAACAGAGCGGACACCAGCGCCATGTTGGGGGAACTTCAGCTGCTGTGGGCGTACTGGATGCAGAAGACAGAGGTGGAGCATGACTGAAGAAGCTCAGTCCTGGACCCTGTGGAGGTGGAGGCTGGCTGAACTGGAGGATGATGGACGGGCTGTCATTGTCAATTTTTTTTCCGGACCTTTTTGCACTTTCTGTACACTTTCTTACTTTTGTTTTCTTGATTGCTGCTGTGACTTCAATTTCGTTGTACTTGTTACAATGACAATAAAGTTCCATTCTATTCTATTCCATTCTATTCTATTCTATTCTAAATGCATCCTTGTGACTGTAAGGGAGTGGAATAGTAGGCGATTTTCCATGCTGGGCATGAACACAGCATTGCAGGGTTATAAATTGAAGAAAAAAAAAATTAAATTGAAACATTTTTATATTCCTTTATCAAACAAATTGATATTTTTTTTTTTACCACAGTAACACAAAAAAGTACCAAAAATTGGTACCATTGAGTACTGGTACCAATTGCCAGGTACCGGGTATTGGTACCGTAAAATGTAAAGGGTACCCATCCCTACTCTTAAATCTGGCTAGAGTCAAACAAAACATCTCAAACTGACCTGGATTGTATACATGTGAATAGTTCAGCAGCTAACTCACTGCTAAAGTCAGCTGTCTGCATGGGAATTTGTGTTGATTGAGTCTTTGTTGTAAAAATTCATGAAATGTACATTTGTGGGTTGAGCAGCAGAGCTGAGTCTCCTCTGTTACATTCAGTATGACCAATTTGGTGTGACTTCTGGAAACTGAACATGCAACGTTACACAGTTCATTGCAGTGGAGCAATGGAGGAAAAAGGCTGCCAGAGCAACAAACTCTGGACTTGGGATTAAAGGATGAATTTACGATTTCCAAAACGATTTTGTTGGATGGTAGTCAAATTTATCATACATAACCTGTCTCTGTAGTAGAGAATCCAGGTTTTGCCATCTTTTGGATCCACGGTATGTTCTGGTCTCTGGACTCTTTACATTATTAGACCTCTCCTAATCTCCTCCTCCTTGAAGCTGTACAATGTTAATAAAAACACCAGGGTTGGTTTGAAAAATGATGTGACAATTGTTAGACACAACTTATTTCTTAGTAGTTAAAATGCAAACTCAAATTATGATTGATTGACGAGTCTGAAGGTTATAAGTAGGGTTTGATATGACAGGCAGGTCGGTGTGTTGCAGCTGTTCATGCAGTTAGAGACCCCACCTCCATGACAGTTTCTTGATAGTCAGGAGTTAGTCTGAGCCAGCATCAAATATCCTGGCTTGTTGTTACCTCTAGTCTGGTGGACGTTGTTTACAGACTTCTACAACTAATCGTTGACTCCAGGTGTCTTTTACAGTGTTTAATAAAAAAATGTAGCTGTCTTCCAGTGATTGCAGATCACTTCCAAGACTGCTATTCACCACGGGTCAGTTACTACTTTGGCTGTAAAACAGAAACCAGAGTGCAAACAGCTTCTGCATTCATTAAAAAAGTACCTGTTTGAAAAGATTGCAGACTCTGTTAAAAAACAGGGAGCGATTTGCAAAACTCTCCTAGTATTTATTGGCTGGTGTTCCCTGAAAGTTTCTCTCCATCACCAGTGACTTTTTGGTGTATTTATGTTTTTCTTATAGCTGCAGATAGTGGGAGTGCTGCAAATGCCAATGCATTTATATTTGTCTCTCACTGTCTTTTTTTGTCAGCTTTAATGTTCTCAGGATGTTGTGACAGGACTGTGTTGGCCTTTTCAGCATGAACTCAGGTTTACAATCTGAGCACACTGGTTACATCCACTTTGTGATGTGTACTGGATAATTATCTTAAAGTAGACTCATTATTTAGTCGTGTGTACTGGATTGTTCGCAGGGTGACACTTTGGCATTCTCAGCTGTCAACATGTTTTTCATAATGCAGCCGTATCCCTGACAAGTCTTGCATCATTTGTGTGCTGTTAGCGAGAACACAGCATTTCTGAGTGACAGGACTTTCTGCTGGTTGTGACCTGTGACTGAGGTCCTGGGTGAGTCTCTGAACCACGATACTGAATGAGCTCCAGCCGGCTGCTGAGCAGGCCACACCAGTCATTTTTTATGGCGCGCTGCTGTTTGATGAAAGGACACGGTGAGTTTGTTTGCTGGACTGGAACTGCATCAAAGAAAAGCAGAGAAGAAAGGAGAACCAGCCGGGCTGTCACCGACGTGAGAACTGCTCCATGGACGCTTGGCTTGAACAGATGAAAGGGTTAATCTTATTTGACAACACACAACAATGAGTAATGACTCCAAAGCCTCCTTCTCCCCCTGTTGCCTTTACGTTGTTTCTGTCGCAACTTTTCCCTGAAGCATGGCCTTATTAGCCGTTGAGCCTCCGCTGCACTGTGCCTTGTTTGCCTTTATAGTGAGCGCAGCAGCTTCCCGGCTGTGTGTGCCTGGGTAAACACGTTTTGGGAAAAGCATCAAATCCATCACCAGCGTCATGCTGAAATGTTTCTCCCCTGAGGCTCTGCAGTGCCGCAGTATCAGGTGGAAGGGTTCCACTTCCTGTCTTTGTAGGCAGGTTCCTGGCCGAAGGGGACAATCTCCATATTGGCCCCTGGAGGTTTCAACATCCAGCCCATGGGCGACACTACCTGTTCCACCAGAGCTCCAGACGGCGCCACTCTGCACCCTGTGGATGTGCGTGTGTGCATGTGTGTGTTAGTATGCACCATGTGTTCATTAGCAACAAGGATTTCTGCAGCCAAGAATAGAACTTCAAACCTTTCACCAACATTTCTGCCGCCCTGCCAGTGAGATTACAGCACCACATATACGAGGCAAGTGTTGATTTGAGGAGATTGTGCAGCGTGGCTGTAAGTCATGCAGTATCTCTCTCTGCGTCTCACACACACACACACATACACACACAAACACATGCACACTTGTTCCTCAGTGAGGTGTACAGATTTTAAATTGAATCTCTCTCGTCCACGCTGTGGGTGACCTTCCCATTCAGCGCTGAGGAGTGTGCCAGAAAGCCAATACAGCCGGCCTGATTTCATTCTCCCAGGGACAGACAGTGACGAGCAGGGGGAGAAATCCAACGAGACACAGGGAGTGAGACGCCCGGCTCAGATTCCTCAGACCCTGTCCCTAACTCCTCTCTTACTCATACTGTAGCAAAATGGGATGAAGTCTAAATTATTTCTGGCCATATGTCACAAGGAAATGAGATCTATCAAGTTACAATCTTTTTTCTATGTTTTATTTTGAGCTTTTTTTTTTATTATGCAGTAACAAAAAATGAACAATCCAACATTTAGAATTCCCTTATTGAATACGTCGCATTAAGCCACTTTTGGTATCCATTTTCAGTCAGACAGATGGAAAACTAACTTGGCTACATGGTGGTACTGTGGTTGGCACTTTAGCCTCACTGCTAAAAGGTTCCTGGTTGTAACCCCCCACTAGGAATGGAGTCCAGTCTGTTCTGAAGTGTCATGTTCTCCCTGTGCACACATGGGTTCCATAGACTGTATATATAGTGGACAGCGTGGCTCTGCCATTTACCATTGTACGGTTTTGAAGCCAAAATTCTCCTGTCACAGATGCAGCCATTGAAGCAGTTGTGCAGACAGAGTCTGCGCAGTAGAGACTGTGAGGGATTCTGGGAGAATCTGAGTGGCGCCGGGTGACAAAAACATATTTATTTTCTTTCTTTCAAGAGTCTAATCACTTCTTGACACTACCTCCCCAACATATTTTGCAATCCCCCCAAAAAATACACAAGAACGGCAGCTGCCAATCATCGTCAAACCTCGGTTTTATCCTCTTATAACTAATGAAAACGAAACATTTCAGAAAAAAGAGGACTTAAATACAAGGCAGCCAAATAGCATCTTCAAATCACCACAACAATCGGACGTGAGAAACATTTCTACGAGGTGTATTAATTTTTTAAAGTTTGACCACAGCCCATGTGGAATGACTAGAAAGCCGGATTTTATGACCTATACTACAGCCAGCCACCAGGGGGAGCAGTTTTTGTGGCGACCTCACTTCTATGATGGGTTCCTCTGTGTGTTTTCTGGCTTCCTCCCACAGTCTGAGCTCATGCTTGTTAGGTTAATTGGTTGCCCTTAATTGCCCGTAGGTGTGACTGTGTGTGTGTGGTTGTTTCTGTGTATGTCAGCTCCTTTGGTAGACTGGCAGCTTTTCCAGGGTGTACCCCGTCAGTCGCCGACTGAGAGCTGAGCCAGGCTTCAACCTCCTCATGACCCTGTACGGAGTAGGCAGTAGCGTGGAATCTAAAGGCTGTATTATACTTCCCGCACAAACATGAAACATGAAAATGTGATGCACAGAGTAAGAATGAGGAACACTTGTAGCTTTTATACTTTTGAACACTCTGCATGGCATTCGTTCCCAGACTGCTGGGGGCATGCACACCTACCATAGTGCTAAACTAGAGAAGAAAAAGTTGTTTGCACTGTTTACGTGGGCTGTTTTCCAAACCACCTACTACATACTACATGTGAAGGTAGTATGTAGTAGGCACTACACACTACCTACTGCTTTTGCTTGTAGTATGTAGTATGACTGATCTGTTGGGTCTGTTTTGTAGTAAACTACTCCGGTTTCCGGTTTCAGAAGCTAAGCTACAGATTATGTTTTTTTGCCTTTATTATAAATGTACAAAACATTCTATGGACAGATCTCGACCATTTAGTTATTTCATTTCATATCACACAGAATCATCATACTTGATTTCTAATCTTACACCAAAAGTTATATCATTTACTGAAAATAAATCTAAAAGGGATTTTTATTTTTTACAGCTGATGGGAAAAACACTTCTATATAGTCCACGTATGGTTTAAAAAGTGAATTAGTGGTTTATATGGGCCAGTGAATTTGTTAAAGTAAACACCTCTTTTTAGGACTGGAAGTGACAAGATTCAGTGGTGTTTCTTCACATTATTTCACTTCTATGTCATGGATGGTCTAACGTTAGTGTTGTGTTGTAGTTGTAATGCTGACTCATTCCAGTAGATGGCGATAATTCACCAAAATCTGTCACTTGCAGAGACAAAAAGCGTTAGCGCCGAGCGTTGTGGGAAACAGTATGCCAGGTACACTGGTCCATTGCATAGTGAGAAATTTTCCTGGATCAGTAAGACATCTGGGGATTTTTAGTATACTGCAGATTTTTCAATTTTTGGCATACTTCCTACTAAATACTGAACTGTGGCAAAAAACAGTAGGCACTGCTAGAGTAGTAGGTGCTTTGGAAAACAGCCAACAACTTTGTTTTTGCCAGTTCCTCTTCTTTGCCAAGTTTGGCTGCAATTTCACACCAGCAATTGTTCATCACACAGTTTTCATGGTGATCTCTGTATGATGAATCATATCAATGTCTGTATTTTTCTACTTCAGATTGTAGGAGCTCCTGTTCCTCCACATGTCTACGTAACAAAGTTCTGAATTTTTGGAGGTGCTTAAAAAGGACTGTGTAAAGGGGCAAGGCTGCTAAATGGATGTCAGTCCTCCGCACAAAGTGGACGTGTCAAGCACAAACCAAGCTTTGTTAAAAGGTCAATTGTAATTTTTTAACAGAAACTTAAAAAATATAAATTAGAGTCAGAATCTCTTTATTTTGATTTTAGCAGAATACAACACACAGGCAGGCACTGGATTATTTCTCTTTTTTCTAGCGAGCGGGTCAAATAAATTGCCTGACCTAACTTTAATCCTGAGTAAAAGACAAATACTGGTTGTATTTTATATTCCACAAAGATTGGGAATTAATCTGTCTCATATTTTGAATACATATATAAAGTAACAATGCTGGATGCTCAAACTAAACAGACACATTTTGGAAATCTCTGAATCCGACCGCAAACTGCTCTAAACCATCAAAAACAGTATGAGATACTATTCAAGACTGACAGAAATGATGAGCTCTTCATATAAGGATCTCCTAACTGGTTCATGACACGTTTGAGGGGTGGGTTCCAAACACTAAGGTCTACCCATTGCTCCTCCCCAGACAGGCCTCCAGAGCACTGGCCAATCCGAATGAAGTGGGTTTGTGGCATGGGGAGCCTTAAAGAGACAGCAGCTAAAAGTGTTTCAGACAGATGCTGAAATAAGAGTTTTCTAAAACACCTGTGTGAGGGAAATGGAGATTTATTTGAGCTTAAAATGATGCACGGGGAACCAGAAGGACAACATAACACCCCTCTTTAATATCTCCTCTTTGAGCGTAAAACTGTCTCATATTCTTAAAATTTTATCAGAGGGCTGCAAAGATTTGTAAATACAAAATCCACATTTACTTACTTATTGACCCACTTCACCTAGCTGTGAATAAGAAGGAGGGGAACTTCTTTTCAGGCTCTTGTACATCTTCAACAGAAGCTCTGTGCAAAATCCTCTGAGAAACAAAAAGAAAAAGTTTAGTCCTTTTGTAAGATCATCTGTTTCTGGCTTTCTGAACATAACTTTGATTCATTTGTGTCTCTAGCTGGCTGTAAACTTTCCTGACTTTACACATGTTTGGAGGACTTTTCACATATTCTCATCTAAACTCTCTGAAAGCGTAAATACAATGCAAAGACCTTCTGACTCAAGGCTCAGTGGTAATTTTGAACTGCTGTGGCCCTTTAAACACATCAGAACAACTCCCACCTTTGACAAGAACAGCGTCTCTACAGATGATTTCTCAACAGCAGCACACAGAGACAAAAGTTCACACAGTGATAGCGCTGTGGGCGGAGTGAGGAGGATGAAAACATCAGCATCAAGACGAGACTGACGCCTTGAAGCAAGGATAATCAGAGGAGTGAGACAGCAAACGGAGGGCAGAGGAGGTGTGCTGGAGACACAGTAGAACATTTTGATGTACAGTGTCAAACATCTTCTGTCTTTGCAAGTTTTCAAGCAGAAAGGAGTTTCCCTTTAAACATCAGTGTGTGGAGCTGATGTTGAAAGTCAGAGACTGAAAGAGATCGGAGAACGTATCAATGCAAGGTCAGACGAAAGAAAGAACAAAGTGAGAAACTCCAAAAGGAAATAATCTCTCATCAAAGCAGCAGGTTAATGGGGCCCAAACAATTTCAGTCAGGTCAAACAAAGCAGAGACGGCATGTTAATGAGTGTCACTCACCACAGCAGCAGCAGCAGCATCTTTACTCCGTTTCATGCTCCATAATTTCAGCTGTGTCTCACCTTGAGCTGCAATTGATGTGTCTGTCTTAGACAAAAACTACTCCTGCTTTAATGTGCTTCCATTAAATCCCTGCTTTGGTTATTTCAAGCTCATTTAACAGAAAGGCTTGAAGTCATTGTTGTCCATACATCATGATAAGGCTCTGTGGGGTGGATTCAGGAGACATCATCGCTATCTCCTCACACACTAGCTTCACCTCAGCTATGTATGTTCCTGAAACTACAGACCAAACCAACACCAAGCTCTACATGAAGCATGCAACATTTCATGCACATTCACATTCTTTTTACAACCCTTAAATAGAGCTCTGACCATCGTTTCCACAGATTTCAAGAAAGACTATCTATTTCTTTTAGTGCTTTCTGCAAAAATCAGTTACTCCGTGTGGTCGAACATCCTTGTTCCATCATAATGAAATCAAAGCTCAACTGTCCTTCAGGTGTCTCTTGATACCAGATGCCAAATATCAGCAAACTCTGCTTCTGACCAAGGAAAATGTTCTCCATTAGGGGGCCATATGGGGGAAATATCTCAAGATGCTTTTATGGCAGGATCTGGAATTTATCAAAGTTGTTTTTCATGATGACTGTTTTCTAAAGTGGTGTATTCCATTCACTTGAAGAGAAAAAAAATCCTGTTTTTACGAGGTGATATCTCGTAAAAACTGGATTTCCCATGAGGCTTCGCTGCATGACTTGTTGCTGCATGTTATATCACTAATCACTAATGTGAGGTCTTTATGGGTAATCAAGGCTTTTTATTGTGAAATAGTTAAAAGTTGCATGTTTCATGATTCTTTATTGAGATGACGAAAGATTTTTAGGAATTCCTTTATTTTTCAGATTCCTGTTTTTATGAGATAGTGGTAGTTGTAGTAGTAGTAGTAAAGTTTATTTCAGAGAAAATGATAACAATAACAATATTAGTACTAAAAGAAATATAGTACTAATAATGATAACAATGATGATAATAATAAACAAACAAAAAATACTCTACAGAAGCCAAATGAATGAAAAATAAGCAATAAAACATATCAAGTGATTAAATAAATCATATTGTTAGACAGTTATCAATAGCCGAGTTTGACCCTCCTTTACTCCCTAAATATGCTATGTTACGTGTTTGTTGAATTGCATGTTGATTGGTCCGTGTGAGTAACGGGAGCGCGCATTAGGACGCGCAAGAGAGTCTTATGTGTGATTACTTGGTTTTTCCGGTTGTTGTATTGGTGCTCATGGCTCACTGCATGAACAGGCTAGATTACTGTTCTGTGCTCGAGCTAGAGGCCAAAAGCCGGCATTAAACCACACATACAGATTTATGTACATGATTATATGCTCTGTACTTACCAAGTGACGTTCAGTAAAGTTAATGAGCGGACCTTCCTTGCTGTGTGAAGTATTTCCCACCCACGCACATCCTGACGAAGGAGTCAACTCATACAAGAGCTCAAGCACAACAATATATCCAAAAAGGAGTTAGTGGAAGTTACCCTTATTTATACCCACCCTTTTACTTAATAATTAGCCGAAAATTCATCAATGTTCTGCTCACATATATACAATATAATATAATATAATATAATATAATATAATATAATATAATATAATATAATATAATAAAATATAATATAATATCATATAATATCATATAATATAACATATAATTAATAATAATCAGATTATAGAATATATCAATCATTGTCATTTATCATTAAAAAAGCAGCTTGTAACACCAGAAACAACAGCAAACAATCAGCAACAACAAAAATAAGAGAGGAAAAAAAAACATAGAACAAAAAAAACCAACATAACCAAATAACTAATACCCCCCCCCCACACACACACACACATACACACACACAAGAAATAGCATCCTGTGAATAAATGCTAACAGTCTTCATGATAAGACTTGAACACCATGTATTTGAAATTTTAACGAGTTGATAGTACCTCATAAAAACAGTAAATTTAGAAATGAATAAAAAGTCCTGTTTTATGAGATAGTTTTGTCATAAAAACAGGAGGATATTTTTTATTTTCAAGCAAATGCAATATGCCACCATAGTTTTCACTAGAAAACAATATTTTGGGGCACTAAATGTCCCTTATCTTGCATTCAGAACAATATTTAGGCACCAATTTTTGCCTTTTCTGCATCATTTCAAAACTCAAATTTGGTCTGGTGTCCTTTAATGTTTTTTTCTGAAC